>NW_027518697.1:13860833-14602500 GCF_043159265.1 Tasmannia lanceolata | reverse complement strand
GTTTTTTTAAAAGAATAATGCTAAAGAAAACTAATCAAACTAGAATTTGAATCCTCATCAAGCATGCATGCTTTAGATACAATGCAGCAGATGTTCATAAATAGAAAGCAAAGTGCAGTACCTCATTTAAAAGAGAGTTAGAATCACATTGGCTGATGGAGCATAATTGGTTCGTATGTCTCGATTCTAAGCTGAAGAGGATGAAAAAGCAATTAGAACAAACATACCCATGAAAGTTCAATTTAATTCTCATTCTTGACTTTAGATTTAACAATGAAACATGAAATGCATAATCTTCATTTCAAATTGATGAAAGGAAAATGCTGCTCACAAGTCACAGCCACGAAGAGAAAGAAGAAGAAATCTCGAAGGAGAGTCCCTTGATTGTAGAGTTAAAAAGTGGGGCCAGCTTGACCATAGTGGGTTCCATGAACCACATGTTGAACAACTTTTTTCTTTTTTTTTTGGTACTGTGAAGGATTAAGTATTTAAGAGGATTTCTATACTTTCTAGGTAACAATTAGTGTTTCACGCATGCTAGTTGTTGCCAAGGTTTCAGGTTTCTGTTGCTAGATGTATTTGTTGTGATGGAAATGGAAACATGTCGGTTTTGAATGGAAATTTTGGTGAAAATCCTACAAAATCATGAAAACGTATCAGAAAAGCTTATGCAAAGGGACATTTAAGATGAAACACCTAGTGGCATGCGTTGTTGCACGTGTTTGATAATTCAGTACATACTGTACTATATTTCACATGCAAATCATATAAATATTTATACATAATATATACAGTACATTTTACATACAATTCATATAAATATAATGGTGTAACACATACTAGTACAGTAGACTATTTAAACACAAATAGTTTTGGTTTCCGTATGCATTTCGGTTTTGGTATGCATTTCAGCAGGGGATGGAAAGAGAAACTTTTCAGATTTTCATTTCGGTTTCGGTGAAAATTTAAAGCCACTTGTTGTATGATACTTGGGTACATCCTACCATTGAATATCTGTATAGAATAGCTTTGACACCAAAGAATTATTGACATAACAAATGGTCAACTATCCGTCATACCAAAGACTGAAATATGATAAAAGGTAAAACACCATTATATTGGATCTGAGGAAAATAAAAAATAGTATGCGGGCAACTAAACATATATTACAATACCTATAGTTGTAGTTCTTCACAACAAAATATAATGGTGGTCCAACTCTGAGATGCTCAGAAACATTATTGAAATAACCCTGCAAGAAACATCAATCAGATAGTACTATAAAGTACCGGAGAGAATCAATAGTGAAGACCTAGCATGACATGTAAAGGATAGGAAAATAAAATGCATTACAGAAAGATGAAACCCGACCTGAAGATACGAGTCTCGTGGAAGAACAATCTGTTGTTCTAAACCAGGTTGAATTCTCGTGCACAGTGCCTATAAGTTTCAAAAGAAACAGTACCACCATATAAGATCATAAACGAAATAAGTAATTAAGTGTCTATTTTCTTATGAATGGAAAAAGACTATAAGAGACTATGAACCTTGAGAGTTACGAATGATAATAATTTTGTACTGGTAAAATACAAGACATTTTTATCCTCCAAATTAAAGAATAAAAAAGGAACAAAAAGTTACGAATGATAATGATTTTGTACTGGTAAAATACAAGACATTTTTATCCTCCAAATTAAAGAATAAAAAAGGAAGAATCTATTTGCCAAAAGGGAATCTTCGAAATTAGTGCACTCATATTTATTTCATTATAAATTTAGTAAATGATGTTAGTAGGACTACATAAAAGACAAGACAAGTGATGAAGGTATAAAGGATGTATTAGGGATAGCAGGCCCTAGTGAATTCTCGGGGCAATGCTCTGAGTGGTTTCACCAATCAACCTATTTTCCTGTTAAAATGGAAATGAGAAATAAAAGATAAAAAAGGATAGGACATGAAAAGGAGAATACAAAAGAGGATGAAAGGGTACTTTTTCCTTCTTCTTTTTTTGTCCAAAAAATAAAGAAAAATACAAAAAGAAAAAAGAATAATTTTAAAAAATGGGGTAAATGAAGGACAAAACACGTAGTAGGAAAATCCAAAGAAAGGAAATAGATAACCTGAAATTAGACAAAAGAAAATAGCAGAGGTTGAAGGAAACAGGGACTGCAAAGAAGAACTGAGCGAATGACAATAAAACAGGGAACAATATGCTAATATGATATGTTGCGAGAAGAGAGAAGTGGAGAATGAGAGAAAAGTGTGAGTTAGGGAATAGCTCCCCCTCATGTATTTATATAAAAGGAAGAGAGTACAAGGACCAAAGTGCCCTTAGCCACATATGCACCTTCTAACACTCCCCCTCAAGCTGGAATGAATATATCATACATTCCTATCTTGTTAAAAATATCACTCAGCTTTGCCCTACTTAACGACCCCTCAAGTTGGACAGAGTCGGGTTGTGTCTGGGTAAGGTTTGGGTTAGGGAGGAGGGTTTGGGGGTAAGTGGCAAGGGGTTGGGGGTGAGGGAGGAGAGTGGCGAGCGTAGAGGGTGAGGGAGGAGAGAGGCTAGGGGGTACGGGGGTACTGGTTAGGGTCGGCAAGAGTGGGGGTGAGGGAGGAGAGGGGCGAGGTTAGGGATAGGGTTAGGAGGTTGAGGTTGAGGTTGAGGGTGATATCAAGGAAGGAGGAGGAGGGTGACAATGGTGGTCCCTAAGGGATCAAAACCCTAGGGCTTTGATACCATGTTGACAGAAGAGAGAAGTGGAGAATGAGAGAAAAGTGTGAGTTAGGGAATAGCTCCCCCTCACTTATGTACTTATATCTAGGAAGCACGGGTATGTCCCGGGTACCCCGGGCATGTCCCGGGCACGCACCCCATCATTTCTTTTTAAAACAAACCCTTTTCTTAGTGTTGGATGCGTGTCGGGTGCGTCGAGGGTGCACACCCCGTCGCACCCGACACGTTTTGAGTTTTTATTCCATGAAACGTTTTCTGTTCCCCTGGCATACGGCTGAATATGTGCCATGTTATCTTTGTTTTATTGTTAAAAGAGCTGCTGCTTCTTAGTAAAGATGTGTTGTCTTATATGTAATAAATGCTTTTAATAAAAGTCTGCAGCTTTTGTCTGATTTCTGCTTTAAAAGTCCACTACTTTTTGACAATTTGACAAGTTCTGACAAATATAAGATCTTTCTTATTTGCTCTCTGCAGAGAAACCTGACGAAGCAAATAATACATAAACATACTAAAACACATGTACATTATATTAGACCTGCAAATACTTGTTGACAGCAATAAATATAAATATATATGTAAATTTATATGAGAAGGTTGATGCTTGCACCATAATGGCACTGACACACTGAAATGACAACTATGAGAAATATATTATACTATAAACATAGACTTGCTACAGCAAAACTGAGAGGTCCCTCTCTCCCTCTCTCTCTCTCTCTCTCTCTCTCTCTCTCTCTCTCTCTCTCTCTATTAAAATGTATTATTATATTCGGCGTACCCGAACGTACCCGCACCTGGGTTTTTTGGAAAATCATGTACCCGCGTATCCGTGTCATGTCGCACCCGCACCCGTGCTTCATTGATTTATACAAAAGAAAGAGAGTGCAACGACCAAAGTGCCCTTAGGCACATATACACCTTCTCCTTCTAACATGATAAAACAAGAAAATCATACATGACCATGAATTTTATAAAAATCCTGTTTATTCCGAAGACACTTTATCTCTTTCGACTAAATTGTATAGAGAAGCTTGGGTTTTCACATTTTTGCATGGTAAGTGCTTATTTTATGGTTTTTATTTTTTGGTCTTTGCTTCAATTATGGTGTAAATGCATCAAATAATTGTTGATTTGATACATCAACACAATGCATGAAATTCTATTTTGAATAGATTTATAGTTGAGATATGAAAAAAGTATTTTGTAAAAACTAGTCATATATACATGTTAGATTCTAATTTTATAATATTTAAGTTCTTTTTGCCGATCTATTGATTGACAGAGTTAGATTTTTTTCAAAAAAAAATTATTATGTTTCAAAAAACTTATTACCTGTGTATGTTAGCTTCATATTTTTTCAGTGATTTATTATGGTTCACTCTATTGATTAATGGGGTCATTTTTTTCCATTTTTTTATAAAAACCTTTAAATTTCCATCATTAGATTGTACTCCATCATATTGTACTTGCTTTAAGAAATTGATAAATGTGGTTAGCTTTATGCTGAATTTTGTTTTTATTTGTAGCATACGTAAATGTGGTTATATACATATATTTAGTTTAGAATGGACCATAGTATTCAAGACATACGCAACAACCCATGCAATTGGGTGTTTGATCTTTTTAAACCATTATGGATGGTTTGTCTTGCTTATGTGATGATTTCTAAGTTTGTATTTGTGCTTATTCTAGCATTTCCTAAAGTTTCATCTTAATTTTCATTATTCTCATACATTTTCATGATTTTATAAGATTTACATCAACATATCTGACCGAAACCGACATGCTTCCATTTTCGTGGCGACCGACATGCATACCAAAACCAACATTTAAAACCTAGCATACGTGTGAAGGTAAACAAATCGGAAGACCATATTTAAGATCCTTATAGTGCAAGGGATATATGTGTCTGAAAAATATGACAATCATCCTTAGTATTGTAGCGATCAGTACCAAGAACAAAACTTTTGTAGGTATTTCAACATTTAATATGACTCGTTGCTAGATAAAGTTATTCAAAAATTCAAATCATTGCCATCACCTTAGAAGCACACTGATCTAGTTGCAAATCATCATCTGCGTTCAAAGTCCAAGTTCCCAAGAAAGGAAACAACATGTTTGAACCAATAGAAATGCTAAGCCAACACATATATTTCAATCACAATATGCTTTTTAAGATCCGTAGAGTAAGAGCTATATGGAATCATGGATTTAAATTTCGGCCGAAACCGAAATTTCGGCCGGATCCAGAAATTTCGACCGAAATCCGGTAAAAAAATAATTAAATAGTCATTTCGGTAATTTTCAGCAGAAATTTCATAAAAATATTAATTTAAAAAAAAAATTGAATTTCTCAAATTTTGGCCAAAATTTGGGAATTCTGAAATTTCGGTTTTGGTCCCAACATTTCGGACGAAATTTAAAACTATGTATGGAATGACCTTCAGGTAACTAGATATGCATACCCATACATAAAAAAAAAAATCAACATGAAGGCACGCATAAGGAAAATATCCATCGAATCAGAGTAACTTACGATGCTTGCGAAGGCAAAAGCAGTGAAGACGGCAAGAACAAAAATTTTAACTCCCCGAAGGCCAAGAAGGGGTGCATGGACTTCCTATGAGTTAAAAAAAAAAAGAGCATTAATTAATGAATAGAAGGTAGAGAGATATATATCAAAAGAAAGGGTAAATGAACAATTTTATTTAGGGACCAATGGGTCTTTGAGTTATTTTACAGGTTAAAAGCAATGGCTTGTTCTTTTTAAGTGGAATCCTTTGTTATTCTGCCTCTTTATTCGTTGTTGTTAATGAAAACCAAAATGATGATCCCTGTTTCCGGGGGCGCTTAGCACCAGAGGTGCTTGTGGCCAGATAGGAATTTTTGTTTAATGATCCTGGTCAACTTTGAATTTTTCTTACCCAAACGCTATTGGGTTGGGTTTCCACCAAACAGGATATCTACTTCTAGTTAGCATTCATTTGTCATGGAAGATAAATATGCACGCTATTGTAAAGTATAGTGATGAAGAAAGAGTATAGGTGATGGCCCATGCAAGATAAGGTAGATCATTTCAAGCCAAGATTGCAGTTAAGCTTATCAACAAATCCTGAAAACTATGATAACTAGACATCCATTTATACCATGTCGAATCTAGTCATTCGTGAGAAGACACATAGAGGTTGATTGCCACTTCATTAGGAATGTGTAATGAGAATATAAATGAATGTTTTAATTACACATTAATGAGGCTCATGATGATATAGTTACAAAGGTCGTAGGAAGAATTCATTTTCATGGGATTTTTAGTTGTTGGGAATCATAAACATTCAAGCCCCAACTTGAGAAGTATTGGAAAATTTAGTGATATTTGCTTCTATTTAGGGGCATTTTCGGCCTTTGAAGTATTTCACTCGTTAATAGCATTTTTCTAATTAGTATAATTGGAATCAACGATTTAATAAAGAACTAAAAAGAGGAGAATCATTTCAAACAACCACATTCCAATTTGACTTTCAAAAGTTAAGAGAAATTTTTTAAAGATAATTATGTAGAGAACCCAAATTCTCCGTCTTTCTCTCTAGATTTGTTCCCTTCATTAGCTAAAACCCTTAGGTCTTTTCCCCCTCGGCCAATTGTAACAGTTACCAGCATGGCAAATAATTTGAGAAGCAAAAGATGATGCGTGAGTGAAAAAGACTACAAAAAAATGAGAAGCAACAGAGAACCAGTGGGGAATCGTTTATGAATGCATTGAGAACCACTAGAAATTAAGGCAGAAACAAGGAAGCTATGGATTACTCCAGGCAAAGATACTTCAAGAAAATATTGACTGTCTTCTACGCTAGCAAATCCAAATCTACTTGAACCCTAGACATGTGGACACGTAGAGACTAGGGAACCTTTTCGTGAACACTTCTAGAGCATTTACAAGCATTTCACTGACATTTGACAACTGCTCTACTAATCTTTCACAAGTGTTTCACAGAAGCTTCTAGAATGTTCTAAAAATATTAGAAACATAATCACTTCATCTCAGGCCACACATCATTTCGAGTACCTATAACAATCACCTCATCATACTTAAAGTGTTTCATCCACACAGTCATTGTTGCGAAATCTTCTCTATTGAATAGTCTCTATTGATATTTGTTTCATAACAACAATTAAATAAGTTTAGATCCATCAAAACCCATGTTCTATAGGGTTGTGAGAATTCTTTGTTCTCACGATTCTTTGCAGGCAAGTAAATTCTTCCACAAACACTAAGAGATTCCTATTGCTAATCGCTTAATCAGAATAAATGGAGCGGGTTTCAAAAATATTTTCTTCAATGTTTCTACCTGTTAAGCATGACAGTTCAATTACCCGATTATCAAATTGTTAATTTGTAACTGTTATTAGTTGTTTGCTAGTAACTTGTTAATGAAAGTTACTTCCTTAGAATGCTATGTTTGAAGTGTAACTGCGAACTACTCCTGACTGGAAACTCATCTACTCATTTAAGAATAATAAGAGTTGTAAAACTGCAATTGATATACTCAGTAAATACACATCAATGGAATTATATTCCTTGCCATTTTTTCTTTCCAAAATTTTTAGGAACTTATTTTCATACATATTTCCATATTCCCCTACTTCCCCTGAGCTTTTCCTATTTATTGATAAGTTTTACCATTTCTGTATTTAAAATGTAAAACTATAAGCTCGTACCACATTGCATCACCTTGTATGATGTGTCTCAGGGGTGCCTCAACATGTCAATTAATTTCCAGTTTATAATCTTTCTATTTTAAAATCTGTTACGTGGATGCACACATGTGTACTCATGTGAACATTTATAACCAAGTCTAGTACACGATGTATTCATGTGGACATTTATAAGCAAGTCTATGCAAAACATCTTCCAAGGGCCTGTTTGAGGGTTCAAATTTTGGGATGCTGCAACCCTACAACACACAAGCATAGGTTCGTGTGTATATTTATATATGTTTTTTTAAGGGCATATATACGTGCTTGTGTGTGTGTGTGTGTGTGTGAGAGAGAGAGAGAGAGAGAGAGAGAGAGGACCGGATGGGTAAATAAAAAACACTAAGCGGAAACAAGGTTGATGAAGGAAAATAAGGTTCAAAAAAACTTTAGAGTGAAATCAGCTAAAGAGTCACAGGTATGAGTATTCATTTAATAATGAGAATTTTTTTACTGAAAAATGAACAAATATCATAACTATTACCTTCATATACCGACCCAACAACCCAGGTTCTCTCGGACCAATACCTACATTCCAATTCTTTCGTATCAGAGATCATTTCAAGTTTCAAGTTGTGCTAGGGAAAAAACACTGGTCCCAAAACACATAATGTAACTCAATGCATCATTTGAAGCTCAAGACCCATATCAGAAACACTAATGGAACCAACTTGTTATAAAAAAAAGAGAAAAAAAAGGAAAAACTGTATCTTTACCATTACCAGATTCAGTGGTGGATGGAGAAATTTTTATGCATGGAAAACAGTCAATCCGATGATCCTCAGCCCTTAAAAAGTCAAAAACTATCAAGGCAACAAAAGCCGTAACTTGCAGAAGGAAGTCCAAAAGAACAGCCAATGCTGCAAAAAAAGATCAAAGTCAACTGCAAGTGATCAAAATGCTATTTTAAAGGGGAACATGAATATTGTGTGTTAAGTGTATATGTGCCAAGGGCACTTTGGTCTTTGTACTCTTTCATTTTTTATATAAATACATAAGTGAGGGGGAGCTAATCCCAACTCACTCATTTTTTTTCATCCTCTTCTCTTCTCAACATGGTATCAGAGCCCTAGGGTTGTGGTGCCCTAAAGACCACCGTTGGAGAGCACCCATCTCCATCAGACCACCACCACCACCTCTTCTTCTTCTTCTTACTCTTCTTTATCATCTTCTTCTTCTCCTTCCATCTTCTCCCCTATTGGATATAGTTGGATATATGTAATAAGCCTGAGGGCATAGATGTAATTATGCTTCTCCATTATTAATAAATATATTAGTGAGGGGGAGATCATCTCTCTAACTCACTTTCTCTTCTCTAATTCTTTCTCTCAACATGGTATCAAAGCCCTAAGGTTTTTTATCCCTAGAGAAACCCCTTAGCCTCCATCTTCTCCATTCCTCAACCCTGACCCTAACCCTAACCCCTTTCCTCATCCTCATCTTTATCTCTCCCTAACACCTTCCTCATTCTCATCTTCATCTCTCCCACGCCCTAAACATAACCCTAACCTTCCCCATATCCAAAACAGATTGCTTCTTTTTGCCCCCCATCAAACCCACTTGTGCCCCCTGGAAACCCAAGCACATTCCGCGTTTTGCCCCCCCTCAAACCCACTTGCGCCCCCTGGAAACCCAAGCAATCCAGCGTTTTGCCCCCACCTCAAACCCACTCGCGCCCCCCTGAAAACCCAAGCAGTGTTTGGATTTCTTTGTTAAAAGCCTTATTTCTTACCCTCTTTCTTTGATGTGTTAGATTTCTCTCTTCTTACTACGTCTTCGGCATCTTCCTAGTCTCTGTATGGGTCTCTCTATGCACTTGGTCCTTTCTTGTGCGCTTTTTCTATGAGCTTCCTGGTGGATTAGTTAGTTCTTATTCTTCTTCTCTACGTCTCCTCGTTGGAGCCCTTAGTTGTGGTTTCTTTGTTTCTTGATTTTTGTGGTCTTGATGGAACCTCCTGTCATCGTTGATCCATCTCTTGGCATGACCACTGAGACTCATGCTTCTACCACACCGTCGGTTCCTTCTTCATCGTCTCACCCAACCTTGGCACCTGTGGAGAGTTCATACCCACAGTTGAATATTGCCATGTTTGATGGAACTAACTACCTTCCCTGGAAAGTTGCAATTGAGACCTATCTCCTTAGGAGATGTAAGGTCAGTTTTCTTCGTCAGGACCCCCCTCCACGTACGGACCCGTCCTTCACCCGTTGGGAAATGGAAGATGCCTTGATTTGCAGTCTTCTATGGCAGAGCATGACGCCTGCCATTTTATCCATGATGATTCTCCTTCCCACAGCGAAGGAGATTTGGGATAATACCGCTGACACTTACTCTGGGGTTGAGAATCTCCGACGTATTTGCTCTTCTTACTCTGAGTGGATGCGTCTTCGCCGTGGTGATCTGTCCCTGAAGACTCATTATGGCCAGTTTTTGTCCTTATGTCAGCAGCTTGACATCTACTTACCCCTCACGTCTGATATCAATGTTCTTCGCCGTTAGTGAGAGCAGATCCGGGTTGTTCATTATCTTAAGAGCTTAGGCCCTGAGTTTGCTTCCTTCCGTGAGCAGGTCCTTGGCTCGGGCACTATTCCCTCATTACGGGAGACTTATTTACGAGCACAGCAGTGTCTTGATGATCCATCTCCCAGCCTTCCGTCTGAGGGTGCAGCTCTAGTTTCTTCTGACAGTTCTGGTGGGTCTCGACCACCTAGAGGAGGTGGCTACTCTACTCGGGCTCGTGGCCGTGGCCGGGTTGGTGCTGGCCGTGGTCGTCCTTATTGTACTCATTGTCATAGGGATGGCCACCAGATTGAGACATGCTACACACTACATCCATAGCTTCGCACAGGCCGGTCAGCCCATCTCACTGTGACCGGTCCGTCTGACAGTGTGCCCTCTTTGCCTGTCTCTATTTCTGCTGATGAACCTTTCACATTCACGAGATCAGATTATAAGGGCTACAACGGTTCAGACAGAATGCCTCCCATCATACTGCAGGGTTTGCTCAGCCAGGTAGCTCACCCACGACCTTACTTTCTAGCTCCGGGTCCTGGATTATTGACTCAGGAGCCTCCAATCACATTACTGGTAACTCTTCTCAGCTTGCTTCTTTTCATTCCATCCTGACAGGAACTCAGACCATTACTCTTGCTGATGGGTCCACTTCCCCCATCACTGGTATTGGCACAATTTGTCCTTCACCTAATATTTCTTTATCATCTGTTTTATGTGTTCCAAAATTTCCTTTTAGCATATTTTCTGTTAGCCAATTAACGAAAAATCTTCAGTGCTCCATCTCATTTTATCCATCGTATTGTGTTTTTCAGGATCTTTCGACTTGGAAGACGATTAGATCGAGACGTGAGGTGGATGGTCTCTGCCTCCTTGACTGCAGTTGCTCTCCTACAGTCCTGCATACATCCGTCGATGCATTTCAGTGGCACTGCCGTCTTGGTCATCTGTCCCTTCAGTGCCTTCAGTAGACGTCTTATGTTCCATCTTCTATTTTTCCATTCCAGTGCGAGTCGTGTGAACTTGGGAAGCATCACCGGGTGTCCTTTCCTTCCCGAGTCCTCAGTTGTGTCGATAGTCCTTTTAGTTTAGTTCATTCTGATGTATGTGGGCCCTCTAGGGTCGCGTCCAATAATGGTTTTAGGTATTTCGTTGTTTTTATTGATGATTATTCACGTATGACATGGCTCTATTTGTTGAAATACCGCTCCCAGGTCTTCAGTGCTTTTCAAAAATTTCATGTTGAAATAAATAACCAGTATAATTGCAATGTCAAATGTCTCCATACTGATAATGCTCGCGAATATTTCTCTTCTACACATGGTTTTGAGGATTATCTTACAGGTCATGGGATTATTCATCAATCTTCGTGTGCCTACACGTCGCAGCAAAATGGTGTCGCAGAAAGAAAATTGAGATACCTACTTGAAGTTACTCGCTCGCTCTTGTTTCAAATGCGAGTCCCTAAATCTTTTTGGGGAGAGACCGTGTTGACGTCATGTTTTCTTGCAAATCGTCTCTCATCTTCTGTCCTTCGTGGTTCCTCTTCTTTTTGTCTGTTGTATCCTCAACAGGATCCGTTTCCTCTCCTCCCTCACGTCTTTGGGTGTGTCTGTTTCGTTCACCTTCTTGGACCTAGTAGGGACAAACTTGATCTTCGGTCAGAGCATTGTCTTTCTGGGTTATTCTAGAACTCAGAAAGGTTATCGTTGCTATAGTCCTCGTTTACGACGATGGTTTGTCTCCGCCGACATAACATTCTTTGAATCAGAACCTTTTTTTGGGCCTTCGACTCCTCCTGCTCCTAGTTCCATCCCGGATGAGGTACCCTTATTTCTTCCTTCGCTTGCTGACCCTTTACAGGTACCACTCCAGCCTGCGCCACACTCAGAACCGGCACCCTCTTCTTCAGTTCCGGTGGTTCGCCCACCCGTTACAAAAGAATATCAGAGACGAGTGCAGAAGACGAGGCCTCCACCTCCTTCTCATCATCCATCATCTACTACAGTCGAGGTCCCACTCATGCCTACTGAGGTATCTTTTTTACCATCATCTGTCATTACTTCTGATTCTCCCATTGCTTCTCGTACTAGGTCTCATTCTACAGCCCATCCTATTTCTCAGTTTGTTTCTTATGATAGACTAACGCCTTCTTTTCAAGCCTTTGTTTCTTCCTTGTCCTCTGTAGAGTTACCAAAATCATTACAGGAGGCTCTTGAACATCCTGGTTGGCGAGCTGCTATGGATGTGGAAATGGGGCCACTTCGATCCAACCAAACACGGGAACTTGTTTCTCTTCCAGCTGGGACTCGACTAGTTGGTTGTCGTTGGGTCTTCTCCATTAAGTATTTACCTGATGGAAATGTTGAACGGTTGAAAGCTCATCTGGTTGCTAAGGGGTACACTCAGACCTTTGGGGTTGACTATCATGAGACTTTCTCCCCGTAGCCAAGATTCCTTTAGTTCGTGTCATCTTATCCATGGCAGCTAATCATGGTTGGCCTCTGCATCAACTTGATGTGAAGAATGCCTTTCTGCATGGCGATCTACAGGAGGAGGTTTACATGGGGCAGCATCCAGGGTATGCTGCTCAGGGGGAGACGTCCTCCTCTGCTCGTCACCTTAAGAAATTCTTATATGGCTTGAAACAGTCTCCAAGAGCATGGTTTGGTCGATTTAGTGAGGTCGTTATTCGCTTTGGTCTTAGACAGTGTGCAGTAGACCATTCAGTATTCAGTCATAAATCCTCTGCAGGGTGCATCCTTCTGATTGTGTATGTTGATGACATCATTATTATAGGATACAACTCAGGAGGAATTCAAAGGCTGAAGAGTTTTTTACAGACAGAGTTTGCTACAAAGGATTTGGGTCGACCTAGATACTTTCTAGGGATAGAGGTGGCCTATTCTTCTCAAGGAATATCTCTATCACAGAGAAAGTATGTGTTAGACCCACTAGAAGAAACAGAAAATCTTGGAGTAAAGCCTATATCTGTGCCTATGGATCCTAGTGTGAAGCCTATTCCAGAGGAAGGAGATCTGTTGGAAGACCCTGGCAGATATAGACGACTAGTTGGCAAGCTCATATATCTTACAGTTACTCGCCCAGATATCTCCTACGCAGTTGGAGTAGTCAGTCAGTTCATGAGTGCTCCTCGTACTTCTCACTGGGCAGCAGTAGTTCAGATTCTTCGTTATTTGAAAGGAGCACCAGGGAAAGGACTACTATTCAAGAAAAATGGACATGTCAGAATAGAAGGCTATTGTGATGCAGATAGGGTAGGATCTCCAGCAGATAGGAGATCAACTACTGGCTACTGTACATTTGTTGGGGGCAATCTGGTGTCTTGGAAAAGTAAAAAGCAAGAAGTCGTTTCGAAGTCAAGTGCTGAGGCAGAATATCGAGCTATGTCCTATACTAGTGGGGAGCTCCTTTGGTTACGTTTCCTCGTAGCGGATATTGGTTTTCCTTGTTCTTCTTCAGCTCAGCTTTATTGTGATAATAAAGCTGCAATTCACATAGCCACCAATCCTGTTTTCCACGAGAGAACCAAGCATATAGAGGTGAATTGCCACTTTATTCGTCAGAAAATTCATAAAGGAGAGATACAGGCTTCTTTTACTCGATCTGTGGACCAGTTAGCTAACATATTTACGAAACCCTTGCCTAAGTCAAAGTTGAATGATATTTGTAGCAAGCTAGGAATGTACAATATCTACATTCCAGCTTAAGGGGGAGTGTTGGATATAGTTGCATATATGTAATAAGCCTGAGGGCATAGATGTAATTATGCTTCTCCATTATTAATAAATATATTAGTGAGGGGGAGATCATCTCTCTAACTCACTTTCTCTTCTCTAATTCTTTCTCTCAACATCCCCCACCAAGCCCAAACCCTAGCACCATCTCTCTCTACCTCTCGCCCATCTCTCTTCCTCGCCTCCACCCTCCCAACCCCTCGACCATTTCTCTCTCTCACCTCACCATCCCGTCACATGTATTTATAAAAAGTGAAAGAGTACAAAGACCAAACTGCCCGTAGGCACATATACACCTCTAACATTGTGGACATCAAAATGCTCTGACCAGCAAACATGGAGAACACGCGGCATGCAGGCATGGGAATGAAGCTTCCAACCGCAAATGCTAAAACCTCAGATAGACTAGCTAATGTTATAGATGGTCCCACTTCAACCAGGGCATTACTTATCCGTCCTTCTAAAGGCAACTCCAGGGGTTGCCGTTTGACAGCATGTACCAGGATACACATGTTGTCCACACCAACCTGAAAGAAAGCCAAAGTTCAATAATTGATCTTAAATTTTAATATATGATAAACCCAACAATTGACAATCACGAGTTGCACTGATACCCAGAACACAACAGGCACAAAAGTGGTAATTCCATATGTCCACCCATATATGTATTTTTTAAATTGAATAACTAAATGTTCTAAGCAGGATGTTGGAACAGGTTACTATAAATTGTTGCCTTCGAGAATGATAAAACAATGAATCAAATAATAACAAGTTGAACATTCTTTATTTTCTATATTCAAGATTTTAAACCATAAACTAGATTGAAATAAATGGAATGTTTTCAACTTCAAACCATTCTAAAGCCATTTTCCAAGTTTTCTATATACAGAGCTTAGGCTGGTGCTGGCTTAACACCACAATCAACCACAATAACAAGTATAAATCTAGCTCCGGGCAGTTGGTTCTTCTTTTTTTTGTACTGTTTTTATTTTGTGTGAGTGCATGCGTGCTAGGAAGCACGGGTACTCTCCCGGGGCTCCCGTACCCATACCCGACATATATTGGGTGCGGGTACGCCCTGGGTACGTCCTTGGTACATACCCACATTTTGAAAGAAAAAAAAAACCGAAATTTGGTTGTTGGGTGCGTGTCGGGTGCGCACCCACGCGTGCCCGACTCATCCTGCTTCTCCCAGCTGGTGTAAATCCTTCCTGCTTCTTCTCTCTCCTCCCCTGCTTCTCCCAGCTGGTGTAAATGTCTTTACTATTTTATTGTCCATTTACGTAAGGTTTACATGTAAATAACGGAATACCCCCCATTTGGATTTATTAAAAATAGTTTCAAGACCCAAATCTAAAAGGAAAAAAAGTCTACTCTCCTGTTCTAGTACAAAATTCGAAGAAAAAGGGTCGGGTCAAAATTTTAACTTCCGTAACTTCCAAATGGTAGGGTATTTTTCAAATTTTAAAAATTCATAAAATCTATCATGTCCAAACATTATTAAATCCCAAAAGTCTGGTATAAAAAATCTTATAATTTGGTCTCTAAATATTATTCATCTTGTCAGGCAGTGGTCAATACACTGGAGACAGACTTTTTTTCTAATGAATGATGTATTGATGCCTCATGTTATGAAATATGGAACTTAATCACTTATGAAATGAAGAGTAATATTACAATTTTCCATTTTGGTGATATTATTATTATTTGATTGCTCTCCAATTATTATTTTTAATTTTTATAAATATATAATAAAATATTAAAATATATTATTATATTCGGCGTACCGGAACGTACCCGCACCCGGTTTTTTTTGGAAAACCACGTTCCCACGTACCCGTGTCGTGTCGTACACATACCCCGTACCCGTACCCGTGCTTCATAGCATGCGTGTGTGGAGGGAGGGGGTGCAGTACTTGCCTCAGTTCTTTCTTCGCTCGCTGAAAGGAGGGAGTGAATTAGGATAAGAAGAGTAGTCTATAGAATCCATAAAGAGGCCAACCAAGAAATTCTCTATGTGTTCTCTCCGTATTTTTTTCCACTCGTTAAACTCTATACAATATACAGGGCAACTATTTCATGGTGGAAATAATTCGACAAAGTTCTGGATGCTGAAGGTTGGATAACGAGATTTACTGATTTCCACTTCTTTGAAAAATTGGTGACGTCTAATCCTTTACTGTGGTTTTTTTTTCGAGTGGCGATATTTTTGTATAGGAGGTTTAATTGAACTCTTTGACATCAAAAATTGGTGACGTCTAATCGTTTTATTTTACAATTATCTAATTAGCAGCTAATGGCTTTTAATATTCGTATAAAGCCATCAAGAGTCAATCAAATATCTGCAATCACTTGCTATGATAATGACACTCCAGATTCCAGAATCTATCAAACAATTATTTCATTGGCTGTTGATAGATTTTTGGGAATATGATAGGCCCATGCAAGCCAAGCCTCCTAAAAGTTCAAATGGTACCATTAGTATAAGACCATATATTGTATATAGTTCTGACGAAATGGGATGAGCTTACATGCTAGAGGCGTGATTGGGCCACTAATAAACAGGACTAGTAGGGTGAGACCATATATTGTATATAGTTCTGATGAAATGGGATGAGCTTACATGCTAGAGGCGTGATAGGGCCACTAATAAATAGGGACTAATAGGGTGGGGGTGGTGTGGGTGTGTGGATGGGTGTGGCGGGGGGCGCTTCGAAGCCCCCTAAATGCCCTTATTAGTATAGTACTTGCTAATTGACAACATACGCATGCATAATAACAAAGCAGTCTGTAGAAAACGAACCTATTTTTCTTGACATGTGGAATGTTCTAGTTTAGTAGCACTAATGGCACAATCAGGAGGGGACACTATTCCAATCACACAGAGATGTTATAACCATTACATTAGAAGGCACATCATATTCATATCAAGCAGGTTCAAATCACAAAACATTATGATATAAAATCCTAGTCGTAGAAGAAATGTACTTACAGCCAAAACAAGAAAAGGGATGACTTCCATAATGATTAGTGTAGATTTCACTCCGATGGCACTAAAAAATCCAATGGATCCCAGAACAGAGAGCAAGACAACCATGACTCCTGACAGGCCTAGGAGTACCTGGAATCCAGTCCATAACTCAAAATAAATTATCCATAAGATCAAAATTGATATAGAAAAGGTACTCAATCAAACAGAAAAAAATGAGATATACATATAAAAGATGTGAATCTCAAAGCTAAAAGAAAGAAAGAAAGGAAAGTAAGAATAGTATTCAAAAAATAAATAAATAGAAATAAAAAAAACAAAGAAGAAAACAAAAATAAGATTCAGTTCAAAGTTAGCAATCGTACAATAGAAGCTTCTGGGTGTAAGGATGTAATGCATAACTGACCAACATGAAACACACAAATCCATTTACTAGGGGCTCAGAAGGATGTAATGCATAATTGACCAATATTAAACACACAAATTCATTTACTAAAGCATATTTGGAACGTGTCTGGCTAAGGCATCCAGCTTAAAGCATATTTGGAACGTGTCTGGTTAAGGCACCCACACAAATTCTTAGGCCATAATCATAAGACATACGGACCCTCCAAGGCATCCAGCTTAAAGCATAATTGGAACGTGTCTGGTTAACACACAATTATCATATGAAACATGGAATGCATGTAGAAAACTAACTTGATCAACAAAAACTAATTGCATGGGTGTGTAATGTATAATATAACATAAAGTTAAAGGAGGAAATATACAAGGAAATTCAAGAGCTGATCAGATAGCATTCTTTGAGGTATATCTAATAGAATTGTTACTTGGATCAAATGCAAGAAACATAGTCCTTTGTCTTTCTCCTTTGAGCTTCATTGTTTGGAGGGTTCCTCTTTGTTATATCTTTTTTAATTGTTAGAATCTCGTAATGTGATGAAGGCCATTACGCAGTGGATTATTTTTTTAAATATTGCTTATTGCACATATACAAAATAGAGGAGATGGATTGTGGATTTTAAATTGAAAAATTATGAACCTCCTCTCTTCTCTTCTTCCCATTTTCTTATTTACATAATATCAGAGTCATACATCTAATCCTAGGGTTTAAAAGGGTTGAATACACACACACACACACACACACACACACACACACACACACACACACATATATATATATATATATATATATATAGATCTTGGTACAAATCAAATTAGGTTTTGATTTGACTTTAGCAAAGTTGTCACACGGTTTGGGCTAAAAGAGGTGTCAGGCTGATCATCCAGTGTTTAGGAGGAACACTAAGTAAAATTATGTTGGTGGTCTATGCCGATGATATTGTGATTATAGGTAGTGACAGCAAAGGCATTGAGGACTTAAAATGATTTCTTTAGCGAGATTTCCATACTTAAGGATATTGGGAAGGTTACGATATTTTTTGGGTATTGAGGTGGCTTGATCAAGACTTCACATTAATTTTTTTCCAAATGAAGTATGTGTTAGATTTGCTCGAAGAGACATTTATCCTAGGGAATAGACCAGTCGACACTCTTATGGATTCCAAAACCAAGCTCATGGTTAATTAAGGAGAACTATTTGAGGATCCAGGGGGGTACATGAGGTTGGTTTATAAATTAATCTGCCTAACCATTACCAGACCAGATTTCACACTTGCGTTCAGTGTGGTAAGCTACTTTATGGATACTACGTGTGTTCCACATACATTGAGATACCTCTGCTTCTTGTCAAGGGGTATTCTATAAGATGAATGGCCACATTCACATTAAGGGGTATATTGACGCTAATTGCGTTGGCTCTACTTCATATAGGAGATCAACTACCACTTCTTGTAATTTTGTCGGGGGAAACCTTGTTATGTGGTGAAGCAGAAAGCCAACTGTGGTTGCAAGATCTCGTGCAGAGGCAGAGTATCGAGCCATGGCTCAAATGCCTTCTGGGTCGATGAGGTTGACAATTTTATATTATGATATTGGTTTTAGCTTTACTATTGATCGTCCATTCAAATTATTTTCTAATAATCAAGTTGCCTCATATATTTCCAGCAATCCAGCGATCCATGAAAGAATAAACACATTGAAATAGATTTCCATTTTGTTAGAGATACAGTTATGGATGGGGAAATATCTACACCATATGTAGATCATAAGATCATCTAGTTGAAATATTTACCAAAGCAATGAGTTTAATTGAGAGTGTACATATTTATTCCAAGATGGGTATTAGTGATATCTATACTCCAGCTTGATGGGAAGGTGTTAGAACTGTGATGTGATGGGGCCATCGCTTTTGTCACAAGTGAAAAAAAATTTAGATATTGTAATTGTACATACATAAAATGCAAGAGGGGAGAGGCGGTCATGGGTTTTAGTTTGAAAACCTACGAACCTCCTCTTTTCTTTCCTCGCCTCTTGCTCTCGTTCTTCATTTATTTACACTAACAAAATAACATATTTTCTATTGTTTTAATCTTTATTTGAATTTTTTAACTTAAAATCACAAATTCATGAGGTTTACACCTCACCTTCAAAAAATATTGCCTGACATACATTACATTTATAAGAAAAACACTACCAAAATGGAATTTCGTTGGACTAAAGTGGAATTCACCAGTGATCTGGTCAATTCCACACTGATTTTTGCATTTCACGGCGATTCGAGCCACTTGTCCTCTGGCGCTGGTGTTACAACATTGGGTTTCGTGACTTTCATCTTTATTTTCCAGATAAAATCGTGTTTTGCTAGCAGCCGTCTATTTATAAAGAACAACAATGTTGGTAATGAATCTCCAAGGACATGCTTTTCTTTGGTAGGTAAAATGGGACTGCACCCACGACCACACAGCTGCACTGTGAAGCACCTTGCATATGAGCTACGAGCACAAGGCCAAAATAAATGAGTGCCACCATAAGAGAGCTTTTCCATGCATGACTATTCAAAGCACAGCCAATCATATGGAATGCCACCAAAATAAATATATGGTACATTTCCCATGCAACAAATGCTTGAGCACAGCCAAAATTCAAAGAGAAAAAATGATAAACAAGATAGAACGAAACTTTAATACAGAATAAAACCATACCTTAGATGAAACATAGAAAGAAGACAGACGAGGTGCATCTCCCAATGTGAAAGATATGTACGCAAACATCACAAGATAGCTTACCTGATTCAAAGTTAGAGAACAAAGGACACTTAAAACCATTAATATTAAAAAGGACAACCATTAATATTAAAAAGGTCAACCAACGAAAATAATTCAACAGTAACTGCTTTGTCAACAAGCTGGCATAATGGTAGAGTAGTACTTCACCACCAAAGTGAAAATAACCTCTCATTGCTTTAGATAAGCGGGCTTAAGAAAAATGGGTTCCAACAGACTAATAAGTGAACAGAAACTGTTTAATCAAATACTCATTACTAGAGCTATCACATAGGCGGAAATTCCTTTATCTTAAGAGAAAAAGGGTTCCAATGACTAGCGTACCAACAAAAATTGTTTAATCAAATCCTCACCAATATAGTTAACACATCAGCAGTACTTTCTCGTTCTAACTCTTCCTGGATAGAACTCTCCGATGAAAATGAAAGCGTAAGGTTTTGTGACCGTACCATTGGCATTAGCTCTTCCTGTGAAATAGTCATTGATCAGATTCTATCTCATTCACATTTAATTATCCAAGACAATATATGAAAAATAAATGATGAAGGAACCAATTAAAAGCTGGGAGAATACAGTGGTATCATTGAAAAAAGAAGAAAATGCAATGTAAATGGTCAAGTAATAATCTATCAACTATTAGATATAATTACTCGATCTACAGCTACACATGTAATTGTTAAAGCCTTATCGTAAATTTGGTAATTCGGTTACGTTTTATATCCATTTTCATTAATTAAAATAGATAAAAAATGGAAAGACAGATTTTTAATTTTCCACGTAAGTACTAACTATTTAATTTTTTTTTTTTTTTTGAAAGGTAAGTACTAACTATTTCATTAGGAATCAAAAATATCTTTAAAGATTTGATCAATCATCATCGCATCTTTCTAACGATGGCAACCTCTAAAGATGACTGTCAATCCTCATCATCTCTCTCTAAAGATAGCAACATAGTTGGTCCTCCTCATATTTATGTTGATTGATTTGTGTCTATAGTAAATTGATTACAATTATCCCTTAGTCATTTTTTTAGAAGGTTGTCCTACACTCCTACTTAATAGGAAACTCATATACTATGTACACACTACATAATGAAGAGCTCACGTTCACTAGACTTTCCTAGAGAAAGGGACATTCATCTCATATTGAGCCTAGACGTTTTATGATTACAATTATCCCTTAGTAATTTTTTAGAAGGTTGCCCTACTTAATAGAAAATTCATATACTATGTACACACTATATAATGAAGAGCTCATGTTCGGTTGTTCACTAGTCTGTCCTAGAGAAAGAGGCATTCATCTCATATTGAGCATCTACTACGTACACACTATATAATGAAGAGCTCATGTTCACTAGTCTCTCCTAGAGAAAAAGTCATTCATCTCATACTGAGCCTAAACATCTTTATCTTCTTATTTTCCCTCTTCTCTATTTTAATAGCAATTACATGGTATCAGAGCGGGCATCAGCCAAGATCTAGATGAGGCAGCAGGCATCTGCCAAGACCTAGAAGAGGCATAAGATCTAGATCAAGAAGAGGCATCTTCTCAATAAATGTAAGATTTACTAAAATTTGTCTACTACATAGTGCTTAGTTTAGCATCTATTAATGTTTGCATCTTCTACTGTTTAATGTTTTCTCGCCGCTCAAACGGGAATTCATCTGCCATTTCGTGGCACTTTCCTGTCCCTTAATTCAACAAATTACTTTACACATGACTTCGATGAACTCCTCATGACACTGAATTAATGGCCTAACAATTTTCTATTATTCTTACAAGTCATCTTAGATATTAAGGTTCCAGTGAATGTCATGTTGAGATTGCCACAGGACATTTTGGTATAGGGGAATTGTGTGAACCAAACACAAAAATCCTATAGAACTTCTGAGTATACACAAGTGCATATAACTACTGTTAGATTTCTACATGATGGAGTGAATGGTGGAAAAGAAGATGAGATGAGAGGAGGAGAGAGAAGAGAGATAGAGAATCGTGTGAACTGGAGAAGCCACAAGTACGTTCTCCCCCTCACGATTTCACTTATGTATTAAAATAATACAAATGACCAATATGCCCTTAAGTGGCGTGAATACATTTAACACTCCCCCTCAAGCTGGAATGTATATATCATACATTCCTAGGTTGTTACAAGCATACTTTAACTTAGTTGGCCCTAATGGTTTGGTTCGTTCATGGAAGACCGGGTTGGTAGCAATATGAATGGCAGATTTGTTGTCACAACATGAAGGTGGGAAACCAATTTCTAATAGAAAAGACCGCAACCAAATCAGTTCTCCACTCATATATGACATAGCCCTCGATTCATCTTCAGCACTTGACTTAGACATAATGTCTTGCTTCTTACTTCTCCGAGACACCATATTACCTCCAACAAAAGTACAGTAACCCATTGTGGACCTCCTATCTGCTGGAGACCCCACCCAGTCTGCATCAGTGAACCCCTCTACTCGTGGCCATTTTTCTTAAAACACAAGCCTTTCCCGGGTGTACCCTTCAAGTATCTGACAATCTGAATTACTGCTGCCCAATGAGATGTGCGAGGAGCTCATAAACTGACTAACTAAGCCTACAACGAATGAGATATCAGGACGGATAACTGTCAAATTAATTAATTTTCCAACCAACCTTCTGTATCGACCTGGATCATCCAACATGTCTTCTTGATCTAGATGGAGCTTCACATTAGGATCCATAGACGTAGATGTTGGTTTTATCCCCATGGAACCTGTCTCCTTTAGAATATCCAAAGTGTACTTTCTCTGTGACAAAAAAAGACCATAACGAGAATGTGCTACCTCGATTCCAAGGAAGTATATGAGAAGACCCAAGTTTTTTGTGGAAAATTCTCCTTTTAGAAGTCTTTAATCTCTGTATACCATCTTTGTCATTTCATGTGATCACAATATCATCCACGTAAACAATCAAGAAGATATATCCAGCAATGGACTGGTAGCTGAAAACAGAGTGATCAACAACGCACTGCTTCATGCCAAAGCGCAAGACAGGTGGCAGTGGGCTGCTTGCCTCTATCACAAAGGCACACAAGTTCCTCATATTCAACGATTGACAAGAATTGAGTCTGTGGGGGCTGATGTAGGAGCAAGGAGGGGACCATCAAAAGCCACAAAAGAAGCAGTAATAGGGCGGTCGAAGCTCTGGATGTAAATCATAACAATAGTCAACATTGTGGTCATCCATACGATAGTGGGTACAATAGCGAGACCCATAACCACGACCTCCCCTTAATCACGACCACGACCACGACTAGCACAGCCACAGCCACAGCCACAGCCATCATGACCACAAACAAATCTCCCAAAAACAAGGTCGCGATCTCCACCAGTAGAATTAGCAAGTGCATACCCATTAACATGATGGTCGTTGACCGGAGCAGCCTCATACGCTATACACAAGATAACGTGTCAGCAAGAGACGGAAGATGGCAATAACCGACGATCTGCTGGCGTTGCTGAAGATAATCGGGGCCCAAGGAGTCAAGATAGCCAACAACACTCATGTCCTCCTGACACTTTGCAAGAACGACATGATCTACTATGAACGGCTGAAGCAGGTCAAGCTACTGACAAGGGGCAATATAAGAACTGTAATGATCTGCAATGGACATCTTCCCACGATGCAAGCCAAGCCAGTCAAATAAGAGATCACACAGTCGTGTGATGTTATCAGCTCCAGAGTACAAAGTTGTTCCCTGGTCCCAGACTTCCTTAGAGGAATCAAGATACATCATATTAGCAGCCACCTGGGGTTCCATACAACTCCACAGAAAAGATCAAATCACTACATCATTCTGCTCCCATATCTCAAAGGAGGAATCTATAGTGGTTGGGGGGAGCACGCTCAAGGCGAACTTTACCCCGACCAAGAAGATATGTACGAACGGCCCTCTACTAAGGAGGGTAATTTTTCCCATCAAGTTTTATGGAATTCATCTAGAGAAGGGCCTCAACGTGGGAATAACTAGAAGCTAGAGTGGAAGAAGGGACCTCATCAACCTTAAGGGAAGTCATTTGCTGCGAAGACAAATCACCTGGATCCATAACAACAACCAACAATAGTCGGCAACCACAACAATAATGCCGAGAACCACAAATACCAAGCAACCTCCAATACACGAGTAGACAACACTATCAACCCAATATCAATCCACTAACAATAAGATTGTCATAAAACACTGGTAACCACCAACAATAACGAAGGCCAATCACCAACCCGAGAAGACCATCACCACCACAATAATCAATACCAACAAACAGCCAACAATCACCAATATCTCCACTACCAACAACACCAACAACAATCACAACCAATCAACAAGCACCAAGAACTAACACCGCCACCAACAATCAACAACCAATCTAGCACCGACAACAACCAACGATCACCACGAACAACCAACAACTAACAAGCAACAACAACCACAAATCCACACAAAGTCACCAATAATCACCTTCGTATACATCAAGATGCGGTTATGGGAGAAACAAAGGATCAAGAATACCCAACCAACATAGGAGAAATAAAGTAGGACTACCAACCAGCGTCTTGGAACTGAGAACGGAATGAAAGATAATAAGAAACAAGTTTAAAACATAAAGAAAGAGGGAATTAGGGACTGATTTGAAGAGAACGTGAAGTTAAGAGATGATATCAACACAAGAAGGAAAATTAATGTGAGAGAGGGGTCTAGGGTTAGGTTGAAGAGAAAAATTACAATTGGGAGCTTTAAGGGTTAGGGTTATTATGCCAAAGTGTATTTTGGGAGGAGGAAAATGGAAAAGGGTTGGGTGAAAATTTACAAGGGGTGTAATTTGGGGGGGCTAGGGTCTGAGGTTGAGGTTTTGGATGGAAAAACAAGTGGTGGGGGGTTGGCAGCTAGGGTTTGTAGAAGTTGGGGTGAGGGGTTGGGATGAGGGTGAGGGTAGGGTGATTCGAGGGAAAAGGTACGGAAGAAGAATGAGAGTTAGGGTTTTTTTGAAAAACCCAAAAGGGTTTGGCAACGGTTTAAAAGAAAAGGAGAAAAAGGAAGTAAAAGGAAAATAATAATGGTATCTCCCTTGAGACTTCCACCTTTAGCTCTGATGCCATGTTAGATTTCTACATGATGCAGTGAATGGTGGAAGAGAAGATGAGATGAGAGGAGAGATAGAGAATGGCGTGAATTGCAGAAGCCAAAAGTACGTTCTCCCCCTCACAATTTCACTTATGTATTAAAATAATACAAATGACTGATATGCCCTTAAGTGGCGTGAATACATTTAACAATTATAAAGAATGCAAAATCATCATAATGAATATTAACTATATCAGGTATAAGCATATTGATATGGCAAAACGGAACAGAGCCCAAAACAACAAACCTTTACTACTTGAATGAAAGCCTTTTCCCAAGCCACTGCCTTTCTGTTCTCATTGCCTGTCATTTCAATCTCATTGTTTACTGGATAGGTTATTACAAATGCAGAAGCCTGTCACGGAAACAGCTTCATCAAATAACTGCTACCAGTTTTTGCATGAAAATTGGTTGAAGAATATATATCCTATATTAGCCACGTGACCAAGTACTCAATCAACTCTACAGCATCTTAAACTAGTACCTCTGAATAGTTGCTCCCAGAAAAGCCTCCCAATGCTGTACTAGGATCAATTGGAGCCTGAAATGCACTTAAACATGTTTCTGCAGAGGTATAATGCTGATGATGGGAACATGCAATAGATAAATGCCAAATGTTAGTGAGTGGCCTGGAGCATATGACTATAAAAGCCAAGTTTATGATAAAGCAAATATTAGAATCATTAAAGATGAGCCTTTAGGTCAAACAATCAGTTGAAAAAGAAACTATGCAGCTAATATTTCTCAAAATAAATATCATAATCCCATCCTTTTGGAATAAAAAATAACATGTTGAAAGCCATTATAATTACATAGATGTGCATGTTGTATGTACGTATATCATATAGTCATTTATACTTTGCTAACAGATTTGAGCACGCAATAAACCAAAGCACTCCAAGAGAACAAGAGGAAACAGAAAAGGAAGCAGAAGCATAAAATATAAGTGCCCAAACAGAATTCTGCGGGAGTAAATTTTGTGCTGATCACTTGGACATATCAGAACATATAAAAGCACATTAACCTGCATCCTCTATTAGCTTTCAGACCACGTGTCTAGAATTAAAGACATGAAATCACAGAAAAGGTACCTGAAAGCAATACTCAGCATGTTGAACGCCGCCAAAATCGTCGTATTTTTCTGGGTCCATTTTAAAATACTGTTCAGACGAAAATACTCAGTGTTAATAATTTGGAAGACCTAACTGGAGCATACCATAAACATGAATAATTTAAGTGAAAAATAATGAAGGTAAGGAAATCATAGGTACAGTACCTAAATGTGTTGTGAAATTAAAGAAGATCAAAATTTTAGTGAATATATAAAATTCTGTAAAGCTCCAGGATTTGAACATAAAGAAACAATCACATATCATGTCAGTGTCATTGCCAAAGTGTGCATGAACGCAATAAGTAAACGGAAAAAGAATTTGTCTGAGACCCATATCTTTTTCCCTCGTTCTAAAACACCACCTGTAATATACAATAAGGATAAAAATAAAGCATAAAATAGTAGAAGGTCATCTGCATGGAGAGAAGCAGTTATGATAAAATTAGGGAAATGATAAATGCGCCCCTTTTCATCACTTGGGACACCCAGCTGCATTGTACGTGGCAATCAGGTCACTTCATTCCTTCATATGTAAAGTACATCAGCCCTTGGCGTCATAGATGCACTGTAGCTGGGTGTCCCAAGTGATGAAAGGGGTGCATTTATCATTTTGATAAAATTATATGAAGAATGACAATGAAAAGAAATTTTAGATAACAACTCCCTACTGCCTGTTTACAGAAAATGAAAAACCTGCAACTTAAAGTACAGGCCATTAAGTACATGATTTTAAAAAAATACGGTGTCAATCACCAACAGGGGAAAATAATACACGTTTCTTCACTCTGCACTAGAAATGTTATATGGCTTCAATCACTAAAATATTATATAAGAAAAAAAGATTAAGCTTTATTATCTGATCAACTAAACAAAGCGAACAAAAACAGGAATGAAAAATTGCAGCCAATACAAGAAAGAGACAGATCATAAAGAACAATAATAAGATCAACCGCGCTACAAAGTTATCCTCAATGTAGATGCGGGTCGTTATTATGGACTCAAGGGAAATAAATATATGCACAATTTCCATTAATTAAAAACAAAGTCTCCATGTGATTTTCTCGTTTATCAAATTTGAAGCATTGGATCTCACACATTCTCTTCAATTGGAAGTTGATGCGGGAGCATCAGCTGAAGAAGATTGTGTAGAAGAGGTGGTAGCTGAATTTCAGAAGATGGTGGATCACCCCAAACAGATCAAACGACCTGAGAGTTCACCTGCCACGTGACAGCTCAGCACATTGATAGCTCACTGAAAGCTCCTTGGCAGCTCAACTCAGTGACAGGGAAAGCTCAAATGAAGGTTATTTCAGTTGGAGTAGTTAGTTCCTACAGCTCACTGACAGCTCATTGGCAGCTCATTGACAGCTCATGGCAGTTCAACTCATTGACAGCTCACCATGACATTTATTTCAGTCGGATTAGTTAGTTTCTGTTGTAAAGGGCTAGTAAATAAAGCTCATAGGTGATTCATTTCAGTCAGTCTGAGTTTTTGTTGAATCTGGAGTTTTCTGATTGAATTTAGTTATGTAGCTTGAATTGGAGATACATTGGTGTTCTTCAAATATATTTCAGAAAGTAATGGAATTGCAGACATTAGCTGCTTGTCTTTTTCCATTCTTTTTCTTTTAATTTGGACCTTGTTGCATGCAAGGTTGCTGGTATGTTACCGCTCAGCTTGCTGTCCTCTGGTGCATGAATAATCTCAACATCCCCTAGCTAGAATTTCATATTTTTTCCTTCATTGGAGAACCGAAAGCCACAGTTCTTAATATTTGCCTACTCAGCTGCGTGTTTCTGAAATCTGCTCCTATAGTCGACTTCTTGCGTGTCTTCTACATCGTCAGATTTAGTTTTCTCACTCACAATTTTGCATTCTTTATGTTTTTTTTTTTTTTTTTTTTTTGAATGGTTGAAAATTCATTAAATAAAAAGACCAAGGTGGTCGCATACAAAGACAGAGAAAAAGAATGTACAAAGGAAATACACAAGAAAAAGAAGAGGGACAAAGAAGATAGAGAAAAGCTTAAGGAGGAAGAGTCGAACTGCTCAAAGGCCTCCATATGGACCCCAGCCCTTGCAAGCCTATCCGTCTCCCCATTAGCAGATCACCTGATATGGCGGAAAGAAATGCTCGGATCACCCACAATGTCTTTGATTTAATTAAAAAAACACCGAAAATCTCCAAGAGAAAATATGGGAACCGGAGTACCGGACAACCACCGAATCACATTTAGGGAGTCCCCTTCTACCTCCACTCTACTTAATTCTTCTCCCGTTAGAAGTTTAATACCTTGATGTACCGCACGAACCTCCACCTCGCCAGAATCGGCCACACCAATAGGGCCTGTAAAGGCCCACCATATTTTGATTAATTCTTCTCCCGCTATTTCAGTTTTGTTAATTCTGTCAATTCCATATCAGTTATTTCATTTATATCGATTTCGTAGTTCCAGTTCCTGTCTTCTGTTCTTAATATTTTGATCAGAAAAACCTCATTCTGATTGTTGCTATACATTTCAGATCTGACATCTTTGAAAACCTAAGTGGAGCTACACTTCAGGAATAACATTTCCTGTTTCTGTTAATCCTTCTTGCTTCTCATACTAGATCTGAATCTTATAATCAGTTTACTATCAACTGAAATTCAGATATGTTATTCTTCTTGATCTGAATTTCATAGACAGATCTGTCCTTCTGTAGAAAAATCAGTTTTCATCCAAACAGAAATTCATTCATTGTGTTGCCAATTGAATCCCAGAACTGCTTGCCAAAACCTGCTATCTTTCCTTTCAGTCTAACTTTATTTCTTTTTTTGAAATATTTAAATTGATGTTTTTTTATTTATTTTTAAATGGCAGCCAATTTTATTGGAAGAAAGAAGACCGAGATGGTCGATACAGAGAAAAGCAAAAAAGGACAACATAAGAATATCTACAAAGACAAAAAATGAAGGCGGAAGAGAATCATAAAGAGCCAAAGACTCCAAAGAGGTCCATCTTTAGCTAGACCATCTGCCACCGAGACTTCATGGCAGCAAGTCTAACTTTATTTCTGTCCTTCTCTTTAAATCTAAAATGAACTACTTGCTGTTTTCCAATTTAAAGTACCTATTTGTTCAGCTACAGTTCTAACTGAAATGTGTAAAACCCAGTAGCACGTAAGTATAAAGCCCTTTGTATTTTTTAACATAAAAAGGAGAAGGTTACATTTATCATATATGAATCCCTTATATTAGCCAAGTAATGCTAATGCTAATGCCAAAAGTAAGCATACAACAGGAATGCACTAATAGAGGCATGCATCTAGGGAATTCCCCTCCCAATATAAAACTCAAACAAATAAGCCTCACATTTCAAGTATGAATCTGTGCACCGACGACAACTCATATGCACCTGACAAAAACAAGGGATGTCTATGCAAACAAAAATAATTCTATTAAAATAAATTCCATGATAGTACCTGCAGAACACTCTGTGTTGCACAATCATCGCCAAGTGGCTTCAAGCAAATGTCAGTTAGAGATACCATAGATCCAGAATAATTTGCACGAATTCCATCAATCTGTCAAAATTAGACCTCAATCACTCAAATGTAAAAAATATAGATGAAGCCTCTTCATACTAGGCACAGGAAATGATAAAAAGTCAGCATAAAATTTGAATAAATAGATACTTTACAACCAAAAAAGATTACATTCACATGACGCCAAAAAGAGAGTACCTTCTTTTGAATTTCAAAGAGTAACTGAATATTGGCATCTGTCACAATACTAGATGACTTGCCATGCTTTGAAACTGGAACAGTCGCTAATATAAGCTGCAAAGAAAAGCAATCACTTAATTTCAAGACATTTATTACTAATAAAATGACAGTGACATTATCAACATAAGAAGCATGGCTATAAATAGAAGATGTGCCGCACAAGGATTAGAAGCATGGATTTAAATTTCGGTTTCGGTTTAGGACATAGCTGAAACCAAAATTTCGGCCGAAATTTGGTAAAAAATCAAAGCAAATGTCATTATTGTACTGAAATTTCGACAGAAATTTTGTAAATAAACTTAAACAATCACATTGTTACGAAATTACTGAAATTTGGTACTCTGACCAAAATTTCAGGTTTGGGTGATTTCTGTTTCGATCCCAACTGAAATTTCGGTATTTTGGCAGAAATTTAAAGCCATGATTAGAAGTATATAGTAACTACCCCTGAATATGACCAAAGAACAACTCTCTTCAGGTTACCCTATAAGACACATGGGTGGAAATAGAAGATGTGTCAGACAAAAATTTAGGATTAGTAAGTACATAGTAACTATCCCTTAACATGAACAAAGAAACACTATTTTCAGGTTACCCTAGGGTGGAAATAGAAGATGTGTCGGACAAAAATGTAGGACTAGAAGTACATAGTAACTACGCCTTAAGATGAACAAAGAAACACTATTTTCAGGTTACCCTAATGTACAAAGTTAGTGTCATCATGCATAGTTAAGTGCAAAATAAGACCTTGTCATGTAGATTCGGTTATTATAAAGGAGAGCTACGAGGGAGCCCATGGTAGATATGTTTGGAAACTTTTTCTAGGTGAGATCTGAACAGTGGGAAGATTATTTGTGTCATGGAATTATTGGGGAGTTATTGGGGGAGTGGATTATGTCAATATCCCTAAGGTTGAGGTATATAAGAGGGGTATGGTTGTAGGATCATCAGGTTTATTCTTTGGTTAAGTCATTCTCACAATCCTGTATCTTGGTTGGGAGTAACAAGTCGCCTTAACGAAGGTGTAGGACTGCAGGGCGATCTCATGTGGCTCATAGAATTGTGGTATTCTATTCGATGGGCGTTGATATATTTCACATTATATGAGGAATATCACATGTGACGAGTCACTATTCACTGGAATAGTCAAACCTATTTGTAATGTTTGTCCGTATATATAGTGTTAATGTATGTATATGCCCATGGGCATATTGGTCTCTCATTTTCTTCCTCAACATGGTATCACAGCCCTAGGGTTTTGATTCCCTAGGGACACCATAGCAGCCCCTCTCTTCTTCTTCTTCTTTCTCTTCTAACCCTAACCCTAACGCTCACCTTCTCCCACTTCCAGCCCCCTAGGGACACCATAGCAGCCCCTATCTTCTTCTTCTTCTCTCTCTTCTAACCCTAACCCTAACCCTCACCTTCTCCCACTTCCAGCCCCCCAGGCCCCCCGCCCCCTACTCCAGCCCCTCGCGCCCCCCCCCATCTCAAAAAATACAAAACCACTAATATAAAAAAATCCAAACACATTCCTCTACCTTCACCCTAATTCCACAGCCCCACTTCTCTCTCTTTTTTCTCCTTCCTCTAATGGCTTAAATCACTATCACATAATTTTCACTCCTCTTCGCGGCTTCAATCTTTTATACATCGATCTATTTGTCTCCTTCATGTCATCAACAGTTCCTCTCATGCCATATTTCTCACATGTCTCTCTTCAGAGCCGTGATCTCCATCATTGATTTTTTGTGATCTCCGCCTCGGCATCGTCTCTTCTCGTCGGTTGCTTCTCTCTCTTCGATCATTTCCTCATGGATAGCCCTGTGATTGAGGATCTCTCCCGAGGGCAGCCTGTGATTGAGGATCTCTCCCGAGGGCAGCCCCCTGTGGCTACTATTCCTACATCTTGCTCATCCTCCTCTTATAACCCCCCCTCTTCTTCGATTGATGGTTCATTTCCTCCCACGACCACAGTCAGACTTGATGGTTCCAATTATCTGAATTGGAAAGTGGTTGTGGAGACCTATCTGATTGTTAGGGGGAAGATCTCCATTATTCGTTGTGACCCCCCTTCTTCCAGTGATCCCACTTAGGAGAAGTGGGAGCAGGATGAAGCCCTTATTCGTACTCTCCTCTGGCAGAGTATGTCGCCTGAGATTTTCAGGACTATGATACACCTTCCTACTGCTCGCCAGGTTTGGGATCATACTACTACTACCTTCTCCGCGCAGATACTCCCCTCACGACCTACAGTTAGTTTGTTTCTCATTGCCAGCAGTTAGATGTTCTTATGCCTCTTACCACTGATTTGAATACAGCCGCTCAACAGCATGATGAGATACGTGTCGTTCAGTTTCTTGAGACTTTGGGTCCTGAGTTCATGCATCTTCGACAGCAGATATTTGAATCTGGCACGATGCCCTCTCTTCAAGAGGTTTACTTACGTGCCCAGCAGTGTGCTCTTGGTGACTCTATGTCGGCTCCTTCTATCGATCTTACTGCCACTGCTGCCTATGGCGTAGGTGATCGTGCTACACGTGGTGGGGGCACCTTTGGCCATGGCCGTGACTCTGGTCGTGGCGATAGACGTGATCTTCCTGCAGGGCATGGTGACCGACCACGTCCATATTGCTCGTATTGTCGTCGTGAGGGACACTATATGGAGACTTGCTATGTACTGCACCCTGAGCTTCGTCCTTCCTCTGAGGCTCGCTTTGCCGCTCCGCACATCTTGCTGCACCAGATTCTTCCGAGCCCTCCTCTACTTCCGTTCCGCCCAACACTGGGCCTCAGGGCTGATGGGGTCTTTATGTCTCATGCGGACTATAACGAGTTACAGCGTCTCAGGTCTACCAGCCATCCCCCGACTGCGACTTTTTCTCAGCCAGGTTGCTCCCCTGCATCTCTTCTTACTAGCTCCAACTCCTGGATCATTGATTCTGGAGAATCCAATCAAATGATAGGTACTTCTTCCTCACTTAGTTCATTTCGTCCCCTTTCTGATCAGTCCATCACACTTGCTGATGGGAGCTCCACTCCTATCTCTGGTGTTGGTGATATTTCTCCTTGTGTTGGACTTACATTGTCCTCGGTTCATTGTGTGCCAAAGTCCCCCTTTAGTGTACTCTTAGTTAGTTAGATTACTAAAAATCTCAACTGTTCTGTCTCATTTTATCCCTCTTATTGCTTGTTTCAGGACTGTTGACTGGGAGGACGATTGGCTCGAGCCGTGAGATTGATGGGCTTTATCGTCTGGACTGTGGCCCTCCTCGTACCATTTTACACAGCTCCAGCGGGGCCTGTGAACTTGGGAAACACCATAGGGTGTCCTTCCCGTCTAGGCCTATTAGTCGGGCCTCACACCCTTTTGATTTAGTGCATTCCGATGTGTGGGTCCCTCACGGACTACCTCTGTTTCTGGTAGACCTAGCAAACGGGTGGGTCGGGTCGACCCGCGGGTCATGCGGGTGCGGGTCACGCGTCAAAATGACCCGCATTCCAACGGGTCAGCAACTAGGTGACCCGTACCCAGTGCGGGTGGGTCGGGTCGACACGCGGGTTACCCGCATGTTTTTCCAAAACAGAGTTTTTATTGGGCGGTGATAAATTCACCCCCTTCTATGTATGAATTCACCCCGTAATTTTCAAAATGGACGGTACAGCCTAGACCATAGGATGATCCAAACCGTCCATTTGATGGCCCACAACATAAATAGATCGTGCCCCAAAATCATTGCCATAGGACGATCTCAACCGTTCGATCTATAGAGGTTTCCATATTGTCAATCCCTCTTTAGATCTGAGGGTTAGAATCATCCTATGCTAATGATTTTTTGGGCACAACCTATTTACATTATGGCCCATCAAATGCACGGTTTGGATCATCCTATGGTGTGGGTTGTACCTTCCAATCATCCATTTTGAAAAATAAGGAGTGTATTCATGCATAGTAAATTAGTAATGCTCATGAGCTGCTGGAAGTTGGGAGTCCTCAAAAAGTGAGATGCTATTAGAAGGGCTGATTTCCAAACACAAGTGGACTATTCCAGCTCAAAAAGTGAGATGCTCTTAGCCCTTGTTCTCATTTTCTATTTTAAAATAAAAAATGTCAAAAAAAATCCAAAAAATGGTGGGTGCCCGCGGGTTGACCCGACCCGACCCTTGTTGTTGCGGGTTGGGTCACCCGCGGATCAGTTTTGGCGGGTCACTAAAACCCCGACCCGTGCCCGCAAATTTGCGGGTGGGTTGGTCGACTCGCGGGCACGGGTCGTGTTTGCCAGGTCTAGTTTTTGGACATCGTTATTTTGTTATTTTTATTGATGATTATTCACGTATGTGTTCGCTTTATTTACTGAAAGATCGCTCAGAAGTGTTCTCTGTTTTTCATACTTTTCATTCAGAAGTTACTAACCAGTTTAATTGCACTCTTAAATGCCTTCGCACTGATAATGCCAGGGAATATTTCTTAAAATCCAACGGTTTTGAGGAATTTCTTTCCACTCGTGGTATCCTACATCAATCTTCCTGCGCTCACACCTCTCAACAGAATGGTGTTGCCGAACGGAAAATGCGATCATTATTGGATGGAGCTCACACTCTCCTCTTCCAGATGCGAGTTCCCAAGTCTTATTGAGGTGATGCAGTTCTCACTGCTAACTATTTGGCCAATCGGCTTCCTTCCTTGGTTTTAGGCAGCTCATCCCCTTTCTCAATTTTACGTCCTCATCATGAGCCATTTCCTCTTACTCCTCGGGTATTCGAGTGTGTTTGCTTTCTCCACAACTTTGGGCCTTGTTTGGATAAATTAGATCCTGAACGATGCCTTTTTCTCGGGCATTCTCGCACCCAGAAAGGTTATCGTTGTCATAGCCCTCAGTTGCGTCGATCTTATGTCTCGGCAGATGTTACCTTCTTCGAGACTGAGCCCTTCTTCCTAAGCTCTCCGGTTACGACCCCTCTCTCTCATTCTTCAGATCTTCCTCTACCAATTCTTGTTCTTCCTAACCCGGTAGTTTGTCCATCTTCATCGTCTCTCTTACCTTCTCCTTCTGTGGTCCATGTTCCAGAGACCTCTCTTCCCCTACAGGTACCTGCTCGGCCTCCAGCTCCAGTCATTCAGTCATTCAGAAGACCTATCAGCGCCGCCATACCTCTGCAGCTCATCCATCTCCGACAGCGCCATCGCCAGCCCATCAAGAGCTCCTTCCTTCCACATCCGAGGTATCTATTGACTCTCTTATTGCCTCTCGCACTCGTTCTCATAGCACTGTTCATCTTAGTTCGTTCTGCAGTTTTGTGTCCTCTCTGTCTTATGTTTCTTTGCTAGAGTCATTGGCTGCAGCACTAGATCACCCGGGGTGGCGCGCTACTATGGACCTTGAGATGGATGCTCTTCAGGCCAATCAGACTTGGGACTTAGTTCCTCTTCCTCCTAGTGCATGCCGTGTTGGGTGTCGTTGGGTCTATACGGTCAAATATTTGTCTAATGGCTCTGTTGAGCGCCTTAAGGCACGCTTGGTTGCCAAATGGTACACTTAGACGTTTGGGGTGGACTATGGTAAGACATTTTCTCTTGTGGCGAAAATTCCTCCAGTACGTGTTCTACTTTCTCTTGGTGTCAATCAAGGATGGCCTCTACATCAGTTGGATGTCAAAAATGATTTTCTTCATGGTGAGCTCACAGAGGAAGTTTACATGGAGCAACCTCCTGGATATGTTGCTCAGGGAGAGATGACATCCTTTGTGTGTCGATTGAAGAAATCCATTTACGGTCTCAAGCAGTCTCCTAGAGCATGGTTTGGAAGGTTCAGTGATGCCATTATGCGCTTTGGTATGAAGCAGTGTGCAGTTGATCATTCTGTTTTCAACTGTCAGTCTACAGTTGGGTGTGTACTCTTGATAGTCTATGTCGATGACATCATCATCACTGGCAGTGATACAGCTGGGATCCAGGAATTGAAGACCTTCTTGCAAAATGAGTTCTCTACCAAAGATTTGGGTCGTCTTAGATGCTTCTTGGGTATTGAAGTTGCATATTCGACAAAGGGGATCTCTCTCTCACAGAGGAAATATGTCTTAGATTTGCTTGAAGAGACAGGTTATCTTGGAGTGAAACCTGTCTCGGTTCCCATGGACTCAAATGTGAAGTTACTACCTGAAGAGGAAGACTTGTTAGATGACCCAGGCAGATGCAGGAGGCTGGTTGGTAAACTTATCTACCTTACAGTTACACGCCCAGATATCTCCTTTGATGTTGGTGCTGTCAGCCAACATATGAGTTCACCTCATACTTCACACTAGGCAGCAGTTCTTCAGATTCTTCAGTATTTGAAAAGTGCTCCAGGTAGAGGCTTGCTATTCAAGAAACATGGACATCAGAAAATAGAAGGGTACACAGATGCAGATTGGCAGGATTTCCAGCTGATAGGAGATCTACCACAGGATACTGCACATTTGTGGGAGGTAACCTTGTGTCATGGCGAAGTAAGAAACAGGACGTTATCTTCAAATCTAGTCCAGAGGCGGAGTATAGAGCTATGGCACACACAACTACACAAGTGGAGAGCTCATGTGGTTACGCTCTTTCTTGTCAGAGATCGCCTTCTCCTCATCATCTCCTTGTTATATTGTGACAACAAGGCAGCGATTCACATTGCCACAAATCCAGTCTTTCATGAGAGAACTAAACATATCGAGGTTGATTGCCACTTCATCCGGCATCGGATTCAAAAAGGAGAAATATGCACAGTGTTCACTAAATCGGTGGACCAATTAGCGGATATGTTTATCAAGCCATTGAACAAAGCCAAATTAAGTGATAATTGTGGCAAGCTAGGAATGTTTGACGTATACATTCCAGTTTGAGGGGGAGTGTTAGTGTATGTATATGACTATGGACATATTGGTCTTTTGTATATCTCTCATTATATATAAAAATACATAAGTGAGGGGGAGACTCCCTAACTCACTAACTTTCTCTCTCATTTTCTTCCTCAACATATAATAAACAAAAGCATTGTTGGTTTTACTTTGGAACCCATGAAGTCCCTTTCTCTTCTCTTTGCCTTTTCTTCTCTCTTATTCCCTCTTTTCTTCTTCTCCCTTACACCTAATTAACTAAAAATGGAAACTTAGTCTACCAATGTTCAATTATGATAAAAAAATCATTGTTTTGAATAATATAAGCAGAACTAGCTAGAAAATAGTATAATATAACTTCTGCCTTAAAAAGTTAAAACAACAAAAACCAATATAATAATAAGGTACCTGTTCAATTCTATAAAAAGGTGCAAGGTGGCTGTCAAAATATTGTTTCTCCTCTGCAGCCTTACTCCCATGCCCCACCCACAGCTAGAATAAAACATATGCTAAAAGTCAACCTTTGTATGAGTGGAAGCAGCAAATAATATAATCATTGGAAAATTATAGAATCAAGAATACATGAGATAGAACCCCCAACAAGAACTTATAAATTATGGAATGTAACATTGTCCGTAGCTTCTAAAAAAATTTATCAAAAATTATATCATGTTACATAACATAGAGTGAAATAGGCCTCAGAGGTTTGCTTATTAGCAATTGCAGTATAATCAGTTCATTGCCGCAGGGTCCCACACCAAAAGGACTTGCATTAGAAGACATCATTTGGTAATATCAAATGGTTTCAAAACAAGTTACAAATTGCAATGTCGAGAATCTTAGCATATTTTAATTCCTGACAAAGCTAGTTCTTCGGTATCTCTAACCACTGAAATTGTGAAGTCAAATTATCAAGGAATTTCGACCTAAACATATTTCCAATGAGTCCTTTAAATTTGTAAAAATAAATTTCAATAGTCATCAAGAATCAAGATTTAGTCAAAAAAGTCAAACTTTGTTGAGAATCGTGATTTTAAAATTGCTTAAAAAGCTTTCACGTGAACAAAAGTTTGGTGTACTATTTAAGAGGGCCCTTGGGAAATATTTTTCAAAAAGCTAACTTTTTGGTCATTTCATGATTTTAGATGTCTGCTTCGGTAGTACTTTACAAATTAGAGATTTATAGGAAAAAATATATTAAGATTTTTATTGCAAATAACAATTCATTTTGGGAACAGAAAGGATGAAAAGGCAATGTATTCTTCGATATTGCGTGTTTATAGAGTTGGGGGATATTATGGTGTCCCTTTCTGATCTTCACTGCTCCCACATTCATTGTAAAAGAAATTTTCTGCCAGATAAATAATTGATTTTGGTGTTTCTTATAGAGAATTATTATCTAGGAATGTAGTTTCTCTTTCTCAATTTACTTTTACTTTCTATTTTTTCTGTCTTGTTTGGGCCCTTGTTGTGAGTCTCATAATTTCAGCTTGGTCTCTTCTTTGTTCCCTTTTTTTTCTTTTAATATAGAATGCATTTGTTCGTAAAAAAAAAGTAAAAAAAAAAGGATTGTGATCTGAATAGTCAAGCACATCCCATGAAGATGTGGCTCCAGGGTATTTAGTTACCTTTATGAGTCATGTTAAAGAGAGCTTATTATAAGCTTGGATACTTGGCTCAAAAGGAAGTCCAAAGATGCCAGTATGATACCTTCTCAGGCCGAGTCTCCACTTTGAAACGTATTAGCCCTAAGCAAAGTATAAGAGTAACCGCCAATGACCCACACAACACAAGTGATGGGTTTCTAGCAACCCATGTTCCATACCTCCTGTATACGGACAACAAATTAGGTAGTAAATCAAAACCCCGTTAGCCTAGATTAATATAATGAATCTTGGATGAGGTACACAGCAACCTATAGAAACTTGACATGTAGCTTTGCACCAGAGAAAGTTGCAGCCCATTCATCCTCCTTGGACTCTCTTCCTGCATATGGTAATAATAAGAATCAAGAACATAAAGTGAAAACTGAAGTAATGCAATTCAAAATATCTTCAATCCATATAGTTTATTACTAACAGAATGAAAATGACCCATGATCAGAGCATCAATAATGTCAAACGGGCGAGAAGCTAAAAAAAAAAGCACTCGAACTTAAAAACTGAACACAAAACCAAACATGTTAAAGATAATGCACAATGATGCAGGATTCAAGCTGTTACTAATGGCATTCCTGTCCTTGGCATATTCTTTTTTGTCTCATTATTTTGTCTTCTCGTTAGTTGTTATTTTCTTGGAAAACTCATGTATAATTCCCTCTTTACACATGGTTAGTCAACTAATCAAGGGTGTTAATCTAAATATCAATCAGCACAAATAAAGGAAATGACAATGGGAACAGCATGTGTTATCTTCTCCTTTATCATTCCTATTCTTTATTTGAAGACAGATTGTGTGTAGTAAATCACTACAAATAACAAAGGAACCAAGTTCAATAGAGTAAGACTGAATAAAAATAGTATAGAGATAATTATAAACAATAATTACTCTAGTTATGGATGAACTTACGGAGGGTATCCAGGACGACGTGCCGTGGTGTATGTTATTTGCAGATGACATAGTATTAATTGACGAAACCAAAGCAGAAGTTAATGCTAAGTTAGAGTTATGGAGAACTACTTTGGAATCCAAAGGTTTTAGACTGAGCAGGTTTACGACAGAGTATATGGAGTGCAACTTCAGTAATGTAAGGAGGCGAGGATGTAGTAAATATGACTGGATAGGAGGTACCTAAGAGGGATATCTTTCGCTATCATGGTGCAATCCTACATATGGAAGGAGAGATTGAAGAGGGTGTTAACCACATAATAAGAGCAAGTTGGTTGAAGTGGAAGCATGCTTCAGGAGTTCTATGCGACTGTAAAACACCTACCGAGTTGAAGGGAAAGTTTTATAAGACAACTGTAAGGCCAGTCACGTTGTACGGCTCAGAATGTTGGGCCACCAAGAAGCAGCAAGTGCATAAGATGAGTGTGGCGGAGATGCGAATGCTTGCATGGCATTTGTCATGTATTGTTTGTATACACACGTCCATATGGTCATAGTCATGCAATATAGACGGGTTATGGCTGCTTGGATGAAGATAGATCATGGAGCAATTGAGGGTTACACTATCACTTAAGTTTGGATTAAAGGCAATTCCCTTAATACTATATCATGACTCAGAGAAGATAGTAATCCTCCTTGGGGACTAAGAAGTTACTTTCAAGATATGAACTTTACCTTCAAGATATGAAAGATTGGTTATACATGTAGAAGACTCCAAGGAAACAAAGCAAGGCATGTGCCTCCAAGGAATGTGATAAAGGCCGATGGTACTCTTATACAGTCCAAATCCATAAGAGTGAAAGAGAAACATCATAGTTAGAATGTGTATCATTCAATTCCACATAGATGCAGAAGCCAAAGAAGTCAGTGTTAGCAAGAGGATATAAAGGCATCCTTCAGAACGAGTGAGAAATCCATCAGGGAAGGGCCCTTCTTTCTTGCACCATAAGTTTGCATAAATCTGTCAAGAGAATCTCCAACATATTAGAGTCCTGGCGGCATAAACAAGAAGGGGCAAAGGATCTCTTCCTCATCACTCCCAAGCACTCGGATGTATCAGAAGGACGACCGTAACTGTGTACTATAAAGATCAGGAAAGAGCTAATTAAAGTTCACCTCTTGAATAGATATATATACGAAGGATCACGATAATTGTGTTCTAATAAGATCTAGAATAAAAAGGTAAAGATGGAGTAGTTGTTGAATACAAGAAGGAAGTATTATTGAGCATATAAGGCCAACAAAGATGCTTATTAATGCCTCCTTGTATACTACACCAGAGACTGAAGTCAGCAAGTAGAGTTTTGTCTGAAAAATAAAATACTAAAATTAAAACAAAACTAGTTCATAATCAAACAAAGAAAAGCGTAGTAGAATCGCCGACAGTCAAATTGTAACAGTTCTCTGGTAAGTTCTTAGGACTGTTAAAGTAAACTATACTTGTCGCTTTGAAATCTTGAACTGTAAACAGTTCATAGAATACAACTTGGATGAGAACTATCTGTGTTGGGCAGGAGCCCAATGCAATGCACATGAAGGATAAATTATCAAACACAATATAAATAATATGTAACAGTCAAATTCATAACACACGAGGACAAGCAGATATAGAAATAAGTGTTCCACAAGGTACGAAAACATAAGAGTAAAAATATTTCCCTGACTTCAATGTCATTCCACTTGTCTGACATGGAAAAATGAAATGATGTAGATACATAGATTTATGGACAAAGATTTAGAGTCTTCATGAACAATACTACAACATTTTCTTAATTCATATCCTTCAGTGACACTGATCAAAAAGTACAACAATGGAAAACAGAGACCAATCTACGGGAGGGTGTTAGGTCAGGTACACAGACAAGTCAAAGCTAGATTGCCACTAAGTTTCCTTAAAGAACCACTCTGTTATACTAATGCAAGTGTACAAAATCCAAGTCATAAGGTTGGATTTATTCAATGATGATGCCAAAGAAATTGTCACTAAATACCCCGAGCAAATGGTAAAGTACCTGCAAAGAGCGGCAATCATCTTTCTGCTTGTTCACAGAATGGAGTTCACTTTCATACTTGACATTCAGCAAAGGTTTCCTTCTAGACGAAGAGCTCCTCCTTCCCGTTGTTCTGTGAAACAAACCCCATCCAAAAAATGCAGAAACTAAAAGAATATATAGAATTGCTAATGATAATTCTATACATTTGACCTGCATAGATCAAAAATGAAATAAAGTTAGACACAAAATCACAAAAGGTATTCGAGGTTTAAGATCCACAGAAGGGACTAAAGATATAGCAGGGGTGATTCATTACTTATATTATGCAAAAATAGCTTGGTCAACAATATGTCCGCATCAAAATGCACATGAATATGTCAATAAGCAATCTGCATAATGGTTTGAAATTTCGGACGAAATCCGAAATTTTGGATTTCGGCCAGGACCGAAACCGAAACCGAAATTTCAAACCTTGATCTGCATCCTAGATGTTGACGAATCGAAGAAAATCAAAGATAATATACTCTATATTGCATTGGCTCTTACCTTAAGAGACCCAATTCTAATAGAGCAAGAACCTTTATCCTGTGGAGCAGGAGGTGCGGAATCAGAGCATGCTGGAGAAGAAGGACAATCACCACAAGAACAACCCAATGAAGTGTCACCACATGAATACACAGATATATTCATAGGCTTCATCCCATATGACTCGGGAACTTTTGATCGGAAATTAATTGCATATGGTGAACCAGGCACACCAAGTTCTGCTTGCCTACCAATAAATGCAAACCACTCTACAGAAAACAATCAAGAAATGAATGTATTTTTAGTTGACAGAAAATCAGAAAATACAGATCAATAAAAGAAATAAAAATAACACCCTATTTTTGGAGAGAAATACTTTGAAGATCTCTTTAACATTGTTTGATAATGTTTTTTCCAGTGAAATCTTAAAAAATCCATCTCTCTACTACACTTCAGCAATAATAATCACCTCTTTCAACCAAATGGCTAAAAAAGGATGACTAAGGACAAATTACTCTCAAACCCATATGATTCAATAAAGATACAACCTGATTGGACAACTCAACAACCACATAATTCATTCTATATAAGAGAAAGAACCATTATTGGATCCCATTCATGAGAATAACAAAAACCAATCCAACAGGATCCATGACCTTTCAAATAGGGAGAGAATCCCTCTTTGCACAACAAATGATAGTGAGTATATTTGATCTAAATAGCGCACCCAATCCCTAACATACTACTTCCACCTCTAACATACTACATCCACCTCTGCAACTACAGAAACTTCCATACCCAGATGGCCAGCATATTTAAGAACTAGATTTCCCCATAAGAATGAAACCATCAACCTTATTCTGAATCAGCCAGATTTCTTTCGCTGCCCCAATCAAAGTAAAGCTTGATTGAAACAGCAGGGAGAGAAGGTTGCAGATTATGAAGACAGTCATGTCCATGGAACTCAAATGCAAGGTTTTAAATTACGATTTCAGTTTCACTTTTGGCCATTAGAGAAACGGAAACATTTTGGCTTCAATACAAAATTTCAGACGCAATCTTGTAAAATAAGGAAAACATTTCGGTACAAAATCACAGCCAAAATCCATGTAAGATTCTTCACCACTGGTGTTTCTTTTTATTTGTTTCATTGTTTTAGAAATTTCTTAAAAAAAATCTCGTTTTGCTTCTCTTTTATGTGAGTGGAGTTGATTTTTGTTAGGGTTTCTGTTGAAATGTTGACATTTTGCCAAGAACTTTGCTTTTTATCTGAAAAATTGCACGGATCGCATATTTCAACCGAAACATTACCGAAATCCCAAAATTTTAAGCGAAATCAGGTATTTTTCCGAATCCAGATGGATTTCGTTTCGGTAGCAACCGAAATCGAAATATTTTTGATGAAATTTTAAACCATGTCCAAATGTGGTCATGTGATGTGATTTAGGAGCTCATGATTAGTCTTTTATATTATTGTTATTGTTGAGAGAGAAGAAGAGAAGAAAATAGTCAATAGTTAGTTGGAGATAGCTCCCCTTGCTTTTGTATTATATAAAGAGAGAAAAGTACAAAGACTAAATTGACGTTGGACATATTACACACTTCTAACACTCCCCCTCAAGCTGGAATGTATATACCATTTCTAGCCTGTTACAGATGTCATGTAGTTTAGCTTTGCTCAAGGGTTTGGTAAAAGAATCAGCTAGCTGATCTGCTGATCGAGTGAAAGTAGTGGATATCTCTCCCAGTTAGATTCTCCGTCGTATGAAATGGCAATCCACCTCTATATGCTTGGTGCGCTCATGAAAGACTGGATTGTTAGCAATGTGAATAGCAGCCTTATTGTCACAATACAACTGAGATGGGGATGATGATGAGAATCCAATCTCAGATAGAAGAGAGCGCAGCCAAATAAGCTCAATACTAGTATGGGACATGGGTCAATATTCGGCTTCAGCACTCGACTTTTTTTTTTGAATGGTAGCAATTATATTAAAAGAAGACTGAGGGTGTCCCCCTTACAACACAGAAAAATAAAACAAACTATGGTAATACAATTAGGGCGGGAGAAAATCATAGAGTTCTAAAGCCTGCAGCGATACGCCAACTTTTGCTAACTTATCTGCTACGTCATTAGCAGAGCGCCTCACATGATTAAAAGTTACCGGCCGCCCCTGTAAGATATCTGTAATCTCGTCAAAGAATTTAAGAAAGCGCCACGGGGGAGTCCGAGGTCCCCTGAGCCATCTTATAACATTCAGCGAGTCACCCTCCACAACACAGCTGTCTGATATTTCCCTAACCAAGCTTACAATGCCTTGATGCGCTGCCCTTACCTCAGCCTCATTCGAATCCGCTATGCCGAGTGGGCCAGAAAAAGCCTTCAGGACGACACCGTTGCTATCTCGTAATACTCCACCAATCCCTGCAGGGCCTGGGTTGCCCAAGCTTGAACCTGCTTCTTACTTCGCTAGGACACTAAATTACCTCCAACAAAGTTACAATATTCAGTCGTGGATCTTCTATCTGCCGGTGACCCTCCCCAACCAGCACCACAAAACCCTTCTAACTTCTGATGGCCATATCTTTTGAAAAGCAGCCCTTTTCTTGGAGCGCAATTCAAATATCGAAGGATCTGAATCACAGCTGCCCAATGGGAGGTACGCGGAGCACTCATGAACTGGCTAACAACCCCCACTGCATATGAAATATATGGGCGAGTGACCATGAGGTATATGAGCTTCCCAACTAGCCGTCGGTATCTGTCGGATCATCTAACAAGTCGCCCTCTTCTGGGAGTAGCTTTCTATTTGTGTCCATGGGATTAGCAGTTGGTTTCATATCCAAAGATCCAGTTTCATCTAGCAGATCTCATACATACTTTCGCTGTGAGAGGTAGAGACTACTACCCGAGTAAGCTACCTCAATCCCCAAAAAAAATATCGAAGGCGTCTAAGGTCTTCTGTGGAGAATTCTATTGCAGAAAAAGCTTCACCTTTATATACTTGTTGTGTCACTCACCGTAATGATATTATCATCCACATAGACTATGAGAAGAACATAGCCGGCATCTGGCTGCTGACTACACACTGAATGGTCAGCAGCACATTGCTTCATGTCGTATCGCATGATAGCATCACTAAACTTCCCAAACCAAGCTTGAAAAGATTGTTTGAGGCCGTACCATTTGTGAAGCCGACATACTAAGGAGGACATCCCCCCCTGAGCAACATTTCTGAGAGGTTGCTCCATATACACCTTCTCAGCCAAGTCTCCATGAAGGAAGGCATTTTTGACATCTAGCTAATATAATGGCCACCCGTTGTTGACGGCTAGAGAGATAAGTACATGGAATGAGGGGATTTTGGCAACAGGAGAAGGTCTAAGTGTAGTCAACCTCGAAAGTCTGAGTATACCGTTTGGCAACCAAGCACGCCTTAAGGCGCTCAACTGTCCCATCTGGAAAATATTTGATGGCATAGACCCATCGACAGCCCACAGGTTGAGAAGCTATATCCCAAGTATGATTAGCCTGAAGAGCGGCCATCTCACTGTCCACAGCAGCACGCCAACCGAGATGAGCAAGAGCTTCCTACACAGACAGAGGGAAAGAAAGAGAAGACAAAGTGGCGACAAAGCTACGAGAAGACGTGGTTAAATAATCATGTTAGAATATATGCAAAATGCCTAAGCGCATTGTTGTCTTTGTACCTTATTATCTCTTAATATAAATACACAAGTGAGAGGGAGATCTCTCCAACTCACTCTCTTCTTCTCTCATTCCCTTCTCTAACATGGTATCAGAGCCCGAGGATTTTGATCACCTAAAGACCACCATAGCCACCCCTCTTTACCTATCCCCGCCCTCCCTCCCTCTGCTCCCACCCTCCCTCTCCCTCCACGCCAACCCCCTCGCCTCCCTCCCTCTGCCCTGACCAGCCCCCTCCCCCACTCGCCCCCGCCCTCCGCCCTCTCTCAGCCAGCCCCCGCACCTCCCTTCCTCTGCCCCGACCAGCCACCCGCCAGCACTCGATTGTCGCCAGCTTACAGCCGCATTGAATAGTTCTTTTGACACCTGCCAATGGCATTGTCTTCTTGGCCACCCTTCTCTTCAGCGGCTTCAACAGACACCTATTGTTCCTGGATCTGTTTCCTCTTTTCAATGCGAGTCATGTGAACTCAGGAAACACCATAATGTGTCTTTTCCATCCCAAGTAATCAGTAGAGTGTCAAGTCTTTTTGCGTTAGTTCATTCTGATGTATGGGGGCCCTCTAGGGTCGCATCTTCTTCTGGTTATAAATATTTTATTTTTATTGATGACTGTTAAAGTATAAAAGAATAAATAACGCCTTCTCCAACAGCTTGAGCTTTTGGAGTAACAGGTAGTTTCACATGGTATCAGAGCAAAGGTCCTGAGTTCAAGCCTCCTTGATAGCAAAAATCCACATGCAATGGCCAAACCCAAAAGAGGGACCGCATGTGACACATGTAGGGCAACCCTAAAAAGAGGGGCCACACTTGAGGGAGAGTGTTAAAGTATAAAAGAATAAATAACGCCTTCTCCAACAGCTTGAGCTTTTGGAGTAACTGGTAGTTTCACAATGACTATTCGCGTATGACATGGTTATTTTTACTTAAAGACTTCTGAGGTCTTTCATGCTTTTAGCACTTTTCATGCTGAAATCACAAATCAATATAATTACTCTCTCAAATGTATGCGCACTGATAATGCTAGGAAATAGTTCTCTCGCTCAAAGGAATTTCAGGATTACCTCTCCACTCACGGCATCATTCATCAGTCCTCTTGTGCCTTACACCTCTCAATAAAATGGTGTTGCTGAGAGGAAACTACGTTCCTTACTTGATGTGGCCCGCACCCTGCCTTTTCAAATGTGGGTGCCTAAAACCTATTGGCTGCTTTTTAGCTAGTAGTCTCCCTTCCTCGGTTCTTCGTGGCGGCTCACCCTTCACGGTCCTACACCCTCAGCGGGATCCTTTCCCTCTCACGCCCTGGGTATTTGGGCGTGTTTGCTTCGTTCACAACCTAAGTCCTGGTCATGATAAGTTGGACCCTCGATCGGGCTACTCTCGTACCCAGAAGGGCTCTCGTTGTTACAACTCTAGTCTCCGCAGGTGGTTTGTGTCTGCCGATGTGACAGTCGTTGCGTCTGAGCCATTCTTCAGTCATTCGCACGAGCTTAGTCCAGTTGTTCTCAACTCAGCGATTCCTCTTCATCTTCCGGTTCTTGCTGACCCAGTTGTGCTATCCCCTCCGCCTTTATTTGTGTCAGTGGATCCCCCAGCATCAAACCCTACACCCTTACCGACCCTTACCGGTTTCGGCAAGATACCTCTTCATCTTTCGGTTCTTGCTGACCCAGTTGTGCTATCCCCTCCGCCTTTATCTGTGTCAGTGGATCCCCCAGCATCAGACCCCTATGAAGACCTAGAGGCGTCAGCGTTTAGATCCACCACCAACTCCACTCCAGGCATCGTCTTCTCAACCGGAGATACCGGCCTCTTCTTCTCAGGTTCCCTCTTCTGTGTTGCTTTCTGACTTTCTTATTACTTCGCGCACTCGTTCCCATTCTACTCCATATCCTATTTCTAACTTTGTTTCATAGGATAATCTAACCCCCACTTTTCGAGGCTTTGTGTCTTCCCTGTCTTCTATCTCTTTACCGCAGTCTATGGCCGAGGCTCTCGCTCACCCAGATGGCGTGCCGCCATGGATCTAGAGATGGGTGCCCTTCACACAAATCAGACTTGGGGTTTAATTCATCTGCCTTCTGGTGCTCACCCTATGGGGTGTCGATGGGTGTTCTCTATTAAATGCTTACTGGATGGGACTTTTGGTGTTGATTACACTGAGACATTCTCTCCTTTTGCAAAGATTCCATCTGTTCGTGTCTTGCTTTCTCTGGTAGTTAATCATGGTTGGCCACACTATCAATTGGATGAGAAAAATGCCTTCCTCCATTCCGACCTCACTGAGGAGGTGTATATGGAGCAACCTCCAGAGTATATTGCTCAAGGGGAGATGTCCTCCTCTGAGTGTCGCTTGTGAAAATCTCTCTAAGGCTTAAAGCAATCTCCGCAAGCATGGTTTGGGAGGTTCAGTGAGGCTGTCATGCGTTTTGGCATGAAACAATGCGTCGTAGATCACTGTTTTTAGCCATCAGTCTGCGGCTGGCTGCATACTTCTGATAGTATATGTTGATGATATTATCATTACCGGCAGTAACTCAGGGGGTATACAAAAATTGAAGACTCTCTTGCAGAAAGAGTTCTCTACCAAGGATCTGGGTCGCCTAAGGTACTTTCTTGAGATAAAGGTAGCATATTCTTCTCGAGGTCTCTCTCTATCAAAAAGAAAGTACGTGTTGGATTTATTAGATGAGACAGGAAATCTTGGAGTGAAACCTGCATCTGTGCCCATGGATCCTAATATGAAGCTTATAATATAAGAGGGCGGCTTGTTGGATGACCCTAGCAGAGATAGGAGGTTGGTTGGTAAGCTCATATGTCTCACAGTTACTTGCCCAGACATCTCATATGCTGTAGGAGTAGTTAGTCAGTATATGAGCTCACCACGTACCTCTCACTGGGCTGCAGTAGTCCAGATTCTCAAGTACTTGAAAGGCGCTCCAGAAAGAGGATTGTTGTTTAAAAGGCATGGTCATATGAAGATTGAAGGATTCTCTGAAGAAGATTGGGCCGGATCTGCAGCAGATAGGAGATCAACCACTAGATATTGCACCTTTGTAGGAGGTAACTTGGTGTCGAGGCAAAGCAAGAAACAAGACGTCATAGCAAAGTCCAGCGTCGAAGCCGAATACAGGGCCATGGCACACACGAGTACAGAACTTATCTGATTGCGTTCGTTTTTGTCTGAGATTGGTATTGCTCCTTCTTCTCCTTCTCAGTTGTATTATGATAATAAGGCTGCAATTTATATTTGCTACCAATCCAGTCTTCCATGAATGAACGAAACACATTGAGGTGGACTGCCATTTCATTCGTCAGAAAATCCAGAAGGGGGAGATATGCACAGTTTTCACTCGACCTGTGGATCCGTCAGCTGATATGTTTACAAAGTCCTTAAACAAATCTAAGTTGAGCGATATTTGTAACAAGCTAGGAATGTATGATATATACATTCCAGCTTGAGGGGAGTGTTAGAATTTATGTGTTGAAGAGGAGAGGACGAGAGAAGAGAAAGAGATGGAGAGAAAAAGAGTGAGTCTCCCCCTCAAGCTGGAATGTATATATCATACATTCCTAGCTTTTTACAAATGTCACTCAACTTAGCTTTTTGTTCAATGGCTTTGTCAACATATCAGCTAGTTGATCCACGGATCTAGTAAACACTGTGCATATCTCTCCCTTCTGGATTATGTGACGGATGAAATGGCAATCGACCTCAATGTGCTTGGTTCTCTCATGGAAGACCCGATTTGTAGCAATATGGATCGCAGCTTTATTGTCAAAATACAGCTGAAAAGGAGAGGAAGGGGGGAATTCGATCTCTAATAAAAGGGAGAATAACCAAATAAGGTCTCCATTTGTGACTGCCATGGCTCTATATATTTCACTTTCGTACTAAATTTGGATATAACATCTCGTTTCTTACTGTGCCATGACACAAGGTAACCTCCTATGAAGGTGCAATATCCTGTAGTAGATCTCATGTCAGCTGGAGATCCTGCCCAATCAACATTTCTGTACCCTTCTATTTTCTGATGCCATACTTCTTAAGCAATAAGCATCTTCCTGGAGCGCCTTTCAAGTACCAAACAATTTGAAGCACCGCTACCCAATGAGAAGTACGAGAAGAGCTCATATATTGGCTGACAACTCCAACAGCAAAGGAGATGTCTGGGCAAGTGACTGTGAGGTATATGAGCTTACCGACTAGTCTCATGTACCTGCCAGGGTCATCTAATAAATCTCCTTCTTCAGGTAGAAGTCTGACATTCGGATCCATGGGAACAGAAGCAGGTTTCAATCCAAGATAACATGTCTTGTCAAGTAAGTCCAATACATAATTCCTCTGCAAGAGGAAGATGCCCCTTATGGAATAGGCTACCTCAATGCCAAGAAAGTACATAAGACGACCTAGGTCTTTGGTGGAAAATTCTTTCAGCAATAAGGGTCTTCAGCTGCTGAATCCCCACTAAATCAACTCCAGTAATGATAGTGTCATCGACATAAACTATCAAGAGAACACAGCCAGAAGCAGAATGATGGCTGAAGACGAAGTAATCTACTGCACATTGCTTCATGCCAAACCACATGCAAGCATCACTAAATTTCCCAAACCACGCTCTAGGAAACTGCTTGAGGCCGTAGTAGATTTCTTCAAGCGACATACTAAGGAGGAAATCTCCCCCTGAGCATCATACCCCTGCAAAAGATAAACGAAAATTCACACACGCAGAACACACAGATTTACGCGGTTCACCCAGTATGGTATGGGCTACGACCACGGCAGAGCGATAAGCCAACGATTCCACTATTCTGAAGAAGAGATTACAAAAGCCCTCACAACTCTCTCTCAGCTGGTCCTGATATCACACCCTATATATAGCGTTCTGAGATGCGTTACAATAAAGGGAAAAATCCTAATTCCTGCTAATACAAAACTACCCCCAGTTGGGAAAAAGTGGACAGTACTTTCCAGATTAGACTGAGATCAAGACTCACCAATAACAATGGGTAATAGGGTCAATGCTCCACGTCATGGGCCCAACCTTGATGGGCTTAGTAACAACGAACTCAAGCTATGTTGGACGAAAACACGGACATGCTAGCCGAGATTAGAGTTGCCCTTAAATCGCATTAGCAAACATATTGGGCTTGAGGCTTCCAAAAACTTCGTAACTCTTAGGAACACACGCCTAGTCTATCCAAATGTGCAAGTTAAGGCAAGACGAAAGCACATTCATGGAGGCGTCGGTAATTCATCCAATACAGACCATGTGGCTGGTTGTTTGAACCCTACTCCTAGCAAAACCAGTAAATGATGAGGATAGAATTGACCTTGAAAGAGGAAATGATCAGTGCTCAACATGAGGAAACGAATGAGCAATCTCGTGAAGGCGAGCATGATGAAACAGTACATGATAAGGATCATATGAAAACAGCTTGTGTGACTCAGAGCAGGGTAAGTAAGTTCATTAATATTGTCATGTGTTCCCCTGAGCCAGGACTACTAGATGATTTGAGTCCATCATTCTTGTAGTTGATAGGTTCTTTGATGGGTCTCATTTCAGTTTGATAGTACATAGTACATACTACTCCCAACCAAATGGACGGACAGAAATGATCAGTCATAGTTTAGGGCATTTGTGGAAGTGCTTAGCTGTAGAGGGATATCATCGATAGAACTTCATTTTATCCATGACAGATTTTACATGCTATAGTTCCATAACTAATCCCTTTGATTGTGGCATTCCCATTCCACACCTCCTAGGCTGTACTATACTTCCATGTTCTATCCTAAGAAAGGAATTGCCAAGGCCGACATGTTCCTCCACTGTATCAAAGAGATGCTAGAGAGCTTGCGATAGTATTGAGGAAAGTGAGGTGGCCGCTGATCAGTTTCAGAGAGAGCACTTCTACAATATGGGAGCCCTATTGACGACATTATCTCGACACTTTTGACTCGTGATTGGACTAGATCATCATTAGGGCCTAGGAGACTTACCAGAGCTTAGTATTATCGATTCGCTGACTTGTCACATGTTGGAACTTAAGATATGGATGTTCGGTTGAAGGAGGTCCACCATAGATGCGTCCAACCTTCAACACTAGCATACGTTGCAGCTTATTTTAATTACCTTAAGGCGGTCATACTCACAGCTGTTAAAGTATAAAAGATTTAATAACACCTTCTCCATCAGTTTAAGCTCTTGGAGTTATTGGTTGTTTGACATGGTATCAGAGCCAAAGGGTATCAGAGCCAAAGGTCCTGAGTTCAAATCTCCTTGATAGCAAAAATCCACATGCAATGGCCAAACCCAAAAGAGGGGCCACATGTGCCACGTGTAGGCCAACCCTAAACAAAGAGGGGCCACACGTGAGGGGTGTTAAAGTATAAAAGATTTACTAACACCTGCTCCATCAGCTTAAGCTTTTGGAGTTACTGGTTGTTTGACAACAACTCCATGTCAAAACAATGTATGCTCAGTCCTCAGATGCCTCTAGAAAAAAAAGGAGGCCCTCGACGACAACAATCTCACAAGATTTAAAGAAATGAAATTCTGGAGCTCAGATACAAGATTTCCAATAAATCCTTAAATACATTGTTTTTTTTTAAACAATTTTATTTTTTTTATTTTTTTTTAAACAATCCATAAATACATTGTTATTACCCCATGGATGTTTTTTTTACTCCTACACTTGCATTTTTGAGCTAGACATACAACATTCAGACTGAATATTTTTTCTCAGAAAAACATATTCATATGGAATAATACAAACGCTGAGTACACTAAAAATGACCCGTCGGTACAAAGCAGTCTACCACATGCAGCTAGAAATGACAAATTTCCATCCTTAGCATTCAGGGATTGAAGACATAATGCAAAACCAATTGACCTAAACAATAAATAAAGAGTAGCAATAGAAGTAAGAATTGTTTTAGACATGCAAAAAGTTTTGCTAAAAAAATTGTGAAGATCCAACACATTTGACAAGGTTCCTTCATTTATCAACGAAAGTGTAATTAATCAATTGAGAAACTTAGATACAATTCACACGTAAAATGAGTTCATACCCAAAATTAGAATTGATCCTAACTATTATGAAATATATATAATACACAATAATATGAAGAAAAATATTTTAGTTAAAATTCAGTAGCATCTCTCACCTTTAAAACTTTTAGCACCAGCACCAATAAATTCCAAGGCCCGAGTGTTCATAGTCCCAAACTTTACATCTTTGCAAGAGTTATACAGCTCTTCACCAAACGAGTCAGTTACATAAAAGTCAATTCCATCCACAGTCAAATTGTTATTAACCTAAAACAAAAAAATAAATAAGTTTCTGTCGATGAAGCAATTACTCGTCAAAGTCCGACAAACACGTACAAAAGATATTTTTTCATAAGGGAATGATGCAACTCTTCCAATGACGAAACTACCATATTGCAAATGAAAAAAATAGTTGAAACAGAAAATGTTCATAAACATGCAGAACATTAAAAGTTAAATCACGGAAGCATTGGTTTTAATGTTGCAGGAAGAAAACATAGAAAATATGTATTTGTAGAATGAGATAAAGTGACGATGCCGCGGTAGAAGAAGCTGATCCATTCATGGCGGGCTGATGCATCAGCAGAGGAAGCCTTATCAGTTAATGGATCAATGGGAGCTCCAAAAAAAATTTTACAAATAGTTTCTAGAATGTCCAAAAATTGTCCAAAAGGAGTCCAGGAACTTGGTTAGCTTTAATTAGCGGCCCCGCGTTGGGAGTTAGATTAGTTTCGATCAGTTTCCAGTGAAATACGGCCTTCGCCCTATTTCATCTGAATTAGCTGTATGGGTGGAATTGACCGAAACGCACCAGATCAGAATGCAATTCTGACTGGGACACTTCGGTCCTTGCTTTTGTTTCGTTTTTCCAAATGAAATGAATAGTTTAGTCCAATTCGGATTCAGACGAAACAGAGTAGATTTCACATTCTTATACAAGTGTTCCAATAACACAAAAGAAGTTTATCATCCAAAATATCTATATAATTAAAACCAAGGTTGCCAGAGCGGGAATCGAAGGCTCCCAGGGAAGAATCCTGCTCAAGGTTGCCAGAGCGGGAATCGAAGGCTCCAAGGGAAGAATCCTGCTTCCTTGATTAAAACCATCCACAAGAATAAAAATAATCTAGGACTTTCATTGAGTACCACGCTACAACATGAATGCCAAAAAGTTAAGGTCCTTTTTAGAAATATCGTGACATGTATGAATAATCACTCAAAACAAACTAACAGTGAACAAAATAAGAAATGCAACACTAACAGTGACTTAAAAAGCCACATAATACCACTACTGAGCTTCCAGGTTGTATCCACGAATAAATTGAAAAAGCAAATGTCAGTCCTAACTCACATGTCCATATGAATCACTAACTAGAGATCAAATAATCATAAAACTTTTTGACCAAGTTTTAGAATAAAGCACCATGCTAGACCTGGATACATGCCAAGGAAGCAAAAAGATATTACTGAATTAAAAAAAATTGTCCATGATTAATTATAAAGAAAACTGCATACCTTCGAAACAGAAGTCACATTGATGAAAAGGCTTTGATTCGGAGAGCAAGAAAGCTCACAAAAAAGATTTAAAAAGTTCCTCAGGCATGCAGGGCAACCTACAAGAAAGGGAATTGCCTGCAAAAACAGTAACAAAATCCACGAAATGTAAATAAATAGCAATGAGGTCAACAAAAACCATGTAATAATGTTATGTAAAGCAAAGGCTACAAGAAGGCAGTGTATAATCAGTCGGACAGGTTTTCCAATGATACTGTACGAAAAACCATTAAGTTCAACAAATGAAATGAGATAAGCCAGAAACATGAAAACCACATAACTTGGAAAATAGACTAAAAGGTACTGAAAATTTCTCAGTTTCAGAAGCTCATTCTCAGTAAATGTATTATGCCAAATGCATAAAAAATTAATCTCAGCAGAAAGAACTTCCCCAAAAAACATACCATTCAAAACAAAACAAAAAAAACTCCCCCAAAAAACAAAAGAAGCAGCAACAATATTACAGACTACGGCTTCAGCAACAGCAAATATTCTGCCTGATATCAATAATCTACAAACCCATGGAAACCAACTGAAGCTCGAGATTTCATAAACTTAGCTTGAAAACTTCAACAGAAGAACCTACAACAGAAATATGGTATTACCATTGCTTCTCTCATCAAGGACCCATCAAAGGAAATTACCACTCTGGTCCCATAATGGAGGGCAGTGAAGGTGGAAAAATAGAGTTCGGGGTGGGAAGGAAAAACTATAATTTGAATAGTAGCAGCAGGTATGGATGAATTAAGACAACTAATGTAAAGGATGCAGGAGGAGGAAAGGGTGAGCAGTAAGGTAAAGCCAAGGACCACGGGAAGCACCGAAAATGAACAGAAAAAGGGCATTCAAAGAGGTTCCTTCCTTGAGCATAGCCCTTTTAAGGGAAGGTATGGCTCGAGAAGGCAATTCAGTACTTCAATTTAGTATAGAAAATGCAACGGAGAGACGAGCTTTCCTGGTAAGGCTTGTTTTATAAGTGTCGAAGAGTGTGTGAGGGTGGTTGAGGTATTACTTGTAGTAGTGTGGGTATTATAGTCTTTGTACTCATGTTGCCCTAGATGGGCCTATATATACATCATTTACATGAGGAGCTCCCTAGTGGAGACTCTCTATCTCTCCATTCCTCTTCTTCTTCCTCATTAACCTAATCCCCATTTCTAACATGGTATCAGAGCAAAGATCCTAGGAAAGAGGAAAGAAAGAAGAGTTCATCCCTATCTTCTCACTCTCTGCCTCGCATGAAACCCTTCTCGAGTGCACCCTCCTCCTGTGTTTTCTCCTCCATTCACGCCCTCTAATTCCTCTCCTTATTTCTCTCCCCCCCTTGTCTGCTGCCGTGAACCCATCACCACCCAAATCCCCTCTGTGCGAGCATAAACCCCCCCCCCCCCCCCCCGAAACCTTACTCCCTTTCTTTTTTCTGGTGTTGCGCAAAACTAGATCCCTATATTCTCTCCCCCCACCTCACTTTCTGATAACCTTTTTTTCCTTTTTTGCTATTGTGCATCTTGCCTTTGCCGTTGTTCGCAGTGCGCACCTTGGGCATGCTTAATTTGTTCAAGGCTTCTTGTTGTTTTTCTGCTGCGGCGCTTCTGTTTGATCATTGATCTCGATATTAGCCGTGCTGTGATACAGAGAGAGGCCATGTTATGATCGCTCTCGCTGTAATGCTACTTCAGGAGGAGCTGCTCTTTTTTATGGCCGTTGATCTCGCTTTTGGAACCTTGTGGCCACTGCTATCTTTTATTATGCTTTTCATTATATATTCACCACACCAGCTTGAGGAGGAGTGTTGTACCAAGCTATGAGATTATTGTACTTTTTTTGTTGTATGGTTATTTTTAGTTGTTTGTTGTAGTTTCTTTGTGAGCTGGAGTTCTATAGTATATACATTCCAGCTTGAGGGGGAGTGTTGAAGAGTATGTAAGGGTAGTTTAGGTCTTACTTGTAGTAGTGAGGGTATTATAGTCTTTGTACTCATGTTGCCCTAGATGGGCCTATATCTACATAATTTACATGAGGAGCTTCGGAAAAGTACAATCGGCCGAAACGAAATGTTTCGGTCAAATTTTGGAAATTTCGGTGAAATGTTTCGGAAATTTCGGTGAAATTTTTACAAGATTTCGTCCGAAATCTCGTACCGAAACCGAAACCGAGATTTAAAACCTTGTACATCTCCCCATTCCTCTTCTTCCTCATTAACCTAATCCCCATTTCCAACAATAAGCAAGGTGGATCCTGAGACCTCCCACTAATAGAGATGTCTCCTTTATCAGATCTAAAATAGAAGACGATAATACCAATGGGAGAGAAAGCCTTGAGTAAAGACACTTAAGGCCCGTTTGGATACCTCATATTTTGTATTTGGATTTGGATTTGGAATTGAGTTTTGAATACAAAATGAATAGCTCATGTTGAGGGATACAGAGAGGGAAGGGGGTAATTCCTACTGGAGGGGAGGAGCAAAAAGGGTGAAGGGAACTGCTAGATCTGTGGATTTCCAATTACTTATTTTCACAGCATATTTGGAAATCTGATTTTTTTCACTGTCAGTCGCTAATTTGGAAATCAAAGGATTTGATCCGGATCCAAATCACAACACAGAAAGGGCTGCAAATGTGAGAAATCCAAATCAAAATCTTCTCCGCATCCAAATGGGCCCTTATTGTTTTCTTGTTTGTTCAGAGACTGAGCCGAGGCAAATTTTTCAAGGAGGGCAATTCCTAGGAAGCTCTATAATTTCACTTGCCAATGGAACCTTGTCTCAGAGTGTACTGTGCCCTGCTGCTGGATAGTAATAGGACAGCATTCATACCATTGTCATCAACGTAAGTTATACCATTAGCAGAGTAGTTATTCAAGACACGAGACTTAATATGGAAAAGTAATTTTCATACCTTATGGAAAAGAGCATGGCATGCCCACCTCGTACAAAGAATATCATTTGAAATATAAAAATGCCACCATAAAATTCATGAATCTTACTTGTTGTACTTGTCCACGCAGTGTTTCAAACTGATCTGCAGTGCAGCAAACATTACCACTGATTGTTGGGCACAAACTTTGGATTTTTGAAGAAAGCAATTCATCTGGCTGGAAATCATATAAATTGAGTAATTATCAGATTATCATGGCATAATTCGTTTATAAGGATTCGACTAATGACATCAAACTGGCCAACTGAAAAGAAAATTGTATGGAACGAATCAGAAGAGTTTAATTGTACTCAGTCACGAAAGAATTATACGACAATGATTACAACTCTAGTATCAAAAAAGGACCTTCTCCTGATAGAGCTTATCCCTTCTTATTACCATATAATCCAGTGAAACAAATATAAAAGACAAACAACCTAGGAATTTAAGTTTCACAAACAGCAGTAATGGAAAATTGGGAAGAAGTAAGAAGACTTGCTAATAGATACCTTCACTGAAGGGGAACCAAAAGGGCAATTCAAAACCTTCCCATCAGTGCGTTGTCCACAAATACTATACATCGAACAATACTCTTCCTCATGTCTTTCCCTGAAGAACAGAAAATGGCAAACATAATACAGAATTACTTCTCAACAACTGAAGAAATAGAGTTCACTTTCTCTGCCAAAAGTTCCATAAGTTGGTATTTTTTATGGATAGAATTAAGCAAGATACTATCCTTGGTCCGACATGAAATGTGAATATACTAATATAGTACACAAGCAGAAGCAGCAGCCGCAACAAGACTACGAAGTTTGTTAAGTAGTTTTAATTAGACGTATTGAAGAAACAATAAAAAGATGAAGAAGAATGGGCAGTTGGCAAGACGGGGCTAGAGACTTCTGACTTTCTTCCACCTTGATGGCAGACAGGGATGATTTTTATTTGTGTTGTCTGTTCTTTTCTTTTTTTATTTCTTTTTTCACCGTCTTGGTCGCTTTTTAGCCTCTTTTTGGTTAATATTTTTTTTCATTCAAAAAAAAGAATGGAGAGAAAAAATGTGGAGGCTAAGCTGGACGAAGCTCTACAAGCGTGCTGCCATGGAAACTGAGATGGCTGCTTTCCACTCAAATAACATGTGGCAGTTGGTTACTCTCCCATCTGGTGCTCAGCCTGTTGGCTGTCGTTAGGCGTTCATGATTAAGTATTTAACAGATGAGACCATTGAACGCCTTGTTGCGAAGGGGTACACGCAGACGTTTGGAGTAGACTACACAGAGACCTTCGTTGTGGCCAAGATACCTTTGGTTCGCGTCCTGATTTCTCTGGCTGTTAATCAAGGTTGGTCATCGTATCAGTTGGATGTTAAAAATGCGTTCCTACACGGTGATCTTACTAAGGAGGTGTATATGGAGCAACCTCCTGAATATGTTGCTCAGAGGAGATGTACAGTTTGTCGTATTCGCAAAGCCATTTACGGTCTTAAGCAATCTCCTCGGGCATGGTTTGGGTCCTTTGGGAGGATCAGTGATGCAGTCATGAGTTTTGGCATGATGCAGTGTGCAGTCGACCACTCGGTGTTTAGCCATCAGCCTGGTGCTGGATATGTTCTCTTAATGGTGTATGTGGATGAAATTATCATTACTGGGAGTGACAGGACAGGCATACATAAGCTAAAGATCTTCCTGCAGAGAGAATTTCCACTAAAGACCTAGGTCACCTAAGGTATTTTCTGGAATTGAGGTAGCCTATTCTCGCAGTGGCTCATTGTCACAGAAGAATTATGTGTTGGATATATTAGAGGAGACAGATTCTCTAAGAGTGAAACATATTGTTATTCTTATGGATCCGAATGTCAAACTTCTTCCAGATCAGGGAGACTTATTAGATGACCCTGGTAGGTACAGGAGGTTATTTGGAAAGCAAATCTATCTCACGGTCACTCGTCCTGACATGTCATTTGCAGTAGGACTGGTTAGCTAGTTCATAAGCTTGCCACGTACTTCCCACAGGGCAGCTGTGATTCAGATTATTGGAAACTGAAAGGTGCCCCAGGGAAAGGCCTGTTGTTCAAGAAGCATTGTCATGAGAGACTAGAAGGGTTCAGTGATCAACCACTGGATATTGCACTTTTGTTGGCGGTAATCTGGTGTCATGACGAAGCAAGAAGCAAGATGTGGTAGCTAGATCAAGTGCAGAAGCCGAATATCAATCCATGGCACATAGAAGAGGAGAGCTAATCTGGTTGTGCTCGCTTTTATCAGAAATGGGTATTTCAACCTTGTCTTCAGCACAGTTATATCGTGACAATAAGGTTGTTGTCCACATTGCTATGAACCTAGTCTTTCATGAGCGACCTAAACATATCGAGGTGGACAGTCACTTCATCCGTCAAAGGATTTAGAAGGGCGAGATAAGCACGGTGTTTACCCGATCAGCAGATCAGCTAGTTGATATTTTTACTAAGCCATTGATCCAAGCATGGTTGAGTGGTATTTCTAACAAGCTGGGAATGTATGAAATACACATTCCAGCTTAAGGGGTGTTGCATGTACTATACCTAGTTGATGTGATTCGACTGTTGGATCTTGTTTTCCTACTTATACATTGTTTATACTTGTCTTATTTGAGGATTTATGGATATTTTTAATAGTATTTTAGGCCTAGATGTGGGGGATGTCCACATCATCCAGGGCCTCACACCTTTCACCCATTTAGCCACTTGGTTTGCTAGTTTTCCCCTGGATAGATACTTTTGCCCTTATACCTTAGCTGTTACTTTTTATATGGGGAGGGTAGTTATGTCTTTTCATTATAAATTAAGTCACTCAAGTTATAAAGAAGAGTATTGGCTAGAAAATGGGCCCACAACTTATATCACGTCTTATATAAGAGGATGTAGTGGAGAAAGCAACCCTAATTGGTGATTCATGTAAAATTCAAAGAAGGAGCGGCCGCCCCTCCCCCTTTGGATGTTATCGGCGTTTTCTCCTCTCCTGTCTCACACATGTGAGTTCTTCTCTCATCTTCTTCTTTTCCCTCTAATCTTTCTCTCTTTCTCCCCTCCCCTCTAACCCTCTTTCTTTCTTTCTTTCTCTCTCTTTTCTTCTCTCTATACCATCGGTTTATCCCTCTTCTCACGCCCACTCTCTCTTTGCATCCCCATCTCCTTTTCTCTCACTCTATCTATCTCTTTCTTCCTCTCAATCTCCTCTCTCTCTCTCCCTTTTCCCCATCACTTTCTAGATTTCTCATCTCTTCCCTCTCTTATTCTACTTCTTTTCATTGTCTCTTCATCTTTTCTTTGCCTCCTTTATTCTTCTTCTTGTTCTTCTTCCCTTCTTTTCTTCCTCTATTTCATATATCCTTTTCGGGATTGCTGATGTCTCGTGTACGAATCGTGCCGACGAGCTTCGCCACCACTCTCTTGGGGCCTCATTCACGCATATCTAAGGTGTGGGACTGTTGCGCCATCGGGTGAGATCTTTTCTCATATTTTCAGCCTTATATCCATGTCTTTTAGCCTTCCATTCACCATAGGATAGATCCCTCAGTTATACCACTTGTTTAGAGTTATACCCCTTCACATTAGCTTAGGTTTTGGGCGCTAGATATATTCTTTTCATTGCGGACAGATTTATGCAGATTTTTCTTTCTTTCTTTTGGACCTATTAGTTTCTTTCTTTTCGCTGTTAGTGATGGATGCATGTGTTAGTTGCTTCATAGAATCACTCATTGATTGTTTATCTTTAAGGCCAACTCTCATAAATCTTCTACGCTGCAATTTATTTAAGTCTGATTTATTTTCTGTTTGGGACATGGTTGACTACTTTAATTGTAAAAAATATTGCTCATTGAGCTCCTAGAGTTTTTGGAGTTAACAGCGAACCCCCGGGCTTGCACCAGCAATTGAGGGTATATTGGTCATTGTCCTCACATAGACATACATATATAAGTAAGGAGGAGAGGAGCATACGACTCTCTCTCTCTCCCTAATTCTCCACCATTCATATTCCTCACAAAACATCTTTTACTCAGACTCATAGAATCCATATCCATTAATATTATAATGATAGCGGCCTTACGTTGCTGTAGAATTGGACGACATCATGAGAAATCGTGAATCGGACATCCTTGCGCTCACTAGAGACACAAAAACTGTGACCTGCATATTTAAGAGAGTACAGAAAATGGATAGAATTAGAGTCTTCCATGCCCATGTATGAGGCAATATTAAACAGCATATCAAATAATTGTCAAGAATGTAATAAGGAAAAGTTCCAGTATGTCATGAAGTTTGACCAACATCATATATAGAAGAATTAGGAGTTTTGTCTGACTTCATGGATACAAGAATAATGAAATGTGGAATATTCAAAACAATCGATGAATGTATCTCAGGGAAATTAGATGAATGGTACAAAGCTGTCAACTGAACAATAGGGTCGCTAGGACAGCCTATCCCAACCTAAATAGTTTGTACTTTCAATTATTGGCACTAACCCAACTAAGCCTTTGTCCCAAACTAGTTGGGGTCGGCAATTATTGGCACTCCATTTGGTATTCTATGATTTGTGGATATGGACACGAGTGTTATGCATCCATAGTTGTCAACCGGTGACTCAACTCGTGACTCGATTTCGTAATTTTATGACTCGTGACTCGTAAGAGTTTTTGAAAAGAGTAGACATGTAGTTGAAAAAAATATCATTATATCTCAAAAGATGAAGCATGTAAAAAAATATAACCCAACACATAGATAAAGCACTAAGCCAAAAATATCCATCTATCCATAATATATACTAAGCGCGTAACTTTCCAAATGTCATTCACCATTTCCAGAAAAAAAAATTTCCTGGAAAGTATTTTCCCCTACATCATGTTTTGATCTTTTGATTTGATGGGGTGGGGCCCGTATTCTACACCCAAGAATAGCATGGGTAGGGTCCACTATTTTACCCTTGATCTGATGAGTCCACCAACTCTATTCAAACCCATGTATACACCGTGGGACCAACTTTTTTTTTGAATGGTTTGGACTAATTATTTTACACCTCATGCTATGATGGGGTGGGGCCCAATATTTAATGACCATGCCTACGATTGGTGGGGCCCACTGTCTCTACCCAAACCAATGCAGAAAGTGGGGCCCACCATTTTACCCCTAATGTTATTGACAAGGTGGTGTCCACTGTCCCTACCCAAATCTATGCATTTGATTGGAGCCTGCCATGTTACAACTCATGTTTTGATGCCGTTTTGCCCACCATTTACTAGTAAATAACTACATGCTTGTAACTTGCATGAACAAAAATAATTAAGTTTTAAGTTCCTACTTCCAAGTTTTCAGCCATCAAAGCAAGAAAGCCCAGGCCCAACGACTCGATTCGACTCGTAAGAGTCATACTTTTTTTACTCGACTCGGAGCGACTCGTAAGAGTTTTCGACAGAGGCGACTCGACTCGAAAGCCCGGCAACTCGACTCGACTCGAGAGTTGACTCGTAAGAGTTTGACAACTATCCATGTATCGACACGGACACGAAGTATCAGACACGGCAAACTCCCAAAATTTAGAAACGGGGACACGGCAAACGCCCAAAATTTAGAAACAGGGACACGGCAAACGCCCAAAATTTAGAAACGGGGACACAGCTAAAATAGAAAGTACATATAATCATGATTTGTAGACACAGATTCGTGTGACGAGTTTCGACATGGATAGAAGGTATCTTACATGGAAACCACTAAAAATCTAGACATAGTGGCACACTCATACACATACATACAGATAAAGTTACTGACACTTCTAGCAGTACACTTAAAGGTGTCTAAAGGAGTGTCGACACGGGTGTCGTGTTGGACACGACATGAGACTTGTGTCTGCAATAAATTCAAAGTGTCGGCCAAATCATAGGGTAATTTAATTAGCATGAGATGAGCATAGACACTGAAGAAACAGCAGATGCCATTGACTGCCAAACACTGAGTCTTAGTGCTGCAGATATCATAAAAGCTTTAAAGGCCTAAAAATCCAAAATGACCCTGTTCATGAGTGAGGTTAACCAGAAACCAGGTGTAATTACCCAAGAGTTATCACCGGATGTGAGGTCACTGGTTTTGTGCATGCATGCAGTATGTACCAGATTATCAAGTTAATTACAATTTATGATGGAACACAAATGACTATTATGACATGGTTAAAGGAACTAAACAAATCTATGAAAAATAAACAATTCATGGACCAAAGAAAATCAATCTCAGTCCTTGACGCATTTAAAAATCTTCAAAACAACAAAGATTTTCCTCAGTCCAACCCGTACCCTTATGTATAACTTTGGAACTATGCACATAAAATTGAAGTGAAGGAAGAAAAAGACTGTCTAAATCAATTAATTAAAATAGCACAATGCTATTTTCAATATGCCAGGTGCGAATCCTAAAATCACAATCATAGTGTCTTCTGAGCAGAGTGACATCAATGTCGTAACTACCTAAGCAGAAGATTATATGCTGAGAAAATGAAAAAGACATCTGTGGTTGCAACTCCAGGATGTGTCTTTGTGTACAATTTATCATATGTCCACACTGTGTTTTTAAGAATCACACATGTGGATGCAGTGTCCTCTGGAAATCTGGCAGATTCTACAGAAAGGTACTAAGATATACCTTAGAATTGAACACTAGGTAATTTAGAATGGTAATTGAACCCTGGGTAGTTCAGAATGGTTTTTCTATCTATTTTTAACCAATGTCAAATGCTTCAGTATTTGCCAAACGCGTGCAGCATATTACTGTTTATGCAGCTTAGTATATCTAGGAAACATGTTTATTACTGTATCAAAGGAAACATGTATTTGCTTAAATGTTTCAAACATGGAGAATGTGGAAATTTAACTTCTACATTCCATAATGTTGAACAACCAATTACTCCAAAAGCTTAAGCCGTTAAAGTTGGTGTTATTTAATCATTTATACTTCCAACACTCCCCCTCATGTGTGGCTCCTCTTTTTTTTCAGTTGGCCGTTCACATGGATTTTTAATATCAAGGAGTTCATAACGCAAGACCCTGCAGCTGAATCGGCAATAGATCTTATACCATGTGAAACAAACAATTACTCTGAACACCTAAGCTGTTAGAGTTGGTGTTATTTAGTCATTTATACTTCAACACATAATTTCTCTAACAAAAAACAAATAAATAAAAAATTAGAATAACATTGCTTGCTTTCTTGCTAACCTATGACCTCGACAAGTAACCACTGCTCTCAACTATCCTCAACTTCACTGCCAAGTCTAGTAACTCCAAATCACTAAACTAAAAAATGGAAATAAATGAACAGGAAACACACTATTCACATCAATATTTCCAAATTCAGTTACAAAACAGAATTTCCACCACATTTCTCTATAACATGTCGTGCGCTACTTACACGCACAAAATCGATCGAGCAAATAAACAGATAACAGATTTTTTTTCCCCTTCAAGTACAACCATACACTCAATTAAACATCATAAATCACTAAACCTCATTCAAATCCATAAACTCCAACCAATCCACACACTATTCACATCAATATTTCCAAATTCAGTTACAAAAACAGAATTTCCGCCACATTTCTCTGTAAAAATGTTGCCCAAAATCGATCACAAAAGGAAACAGTTGACTGTGTTTTTTTTTTTTTTTTTCTGCAAGTACAAACATACACTCAATTCAACATCATAAATCACTAAACCTCATTCAAAATTCATAAACTGCAACAAATTCTCAAGCTAACAAAGCTACAAACAAAGAAGGAAAAGCAGAAACTTCGGATTTCAATCTTCCAAACCCTAATTAATCCAAATGAAGAACCTGAAGCTTTTAAGAATGAATAACAAATCAAGAAAAAACACAAAGAATTCACGGAATCAATTAAAGAGGATTCAAAAGAGGGGGGAAAATGGATTATCTTGCCTGTAAGAGCGAGATCGCCATTAAATTACCCCAACGAAACTCCATTTTCCCTTTCTCGTTCCCTCTCACTTGAAGAAGAAATATTTGGGGAGACAGAGAGTCAAACTTGGGCTTTTAGTTTCGAGGAGTAGACTAGAGAGAGAGAGCCCTCATTTCTCGAGCCTTCTTCCGTGAGAAATCGGCATTAAATATGTAGATTTTTTTTGTGGGACCACTTTGGATGGACTTTTGACCAAGCTCACCATGGGAATTTACGAAGGAGCCATTTTGCGTTGAAAAGAAAAATGATATCAAGACAACTTTGTTTTATTAAGGGAAATGTTATCAGCACTGCTGTATTTTGATGAGGGCACTCCTCACTTTATTAAAAGTACGGTATAGCCTGGTATAGCCTGTGGGATAGAATGATCTAAACCGTCCATTAGATGGGCCACAGCCTAAATAGGTTGTGCCCCAAAACTAATTTCCATAGGTTGATCCTAACCCTCCGATCTACAGAGGGTTAGGATCAACCCTCTAACATTAAGATCGGAGAGTTAGGATCAACCTATGGAAATAATTTTTGGGGCACAACCTATTCAGGCTGTGGCCCAACTAATGAACGGTTTGGAACAGGTCATACCGTACTTTTAATAAAATGAGGAGTGCCCTCATCAAAATACAGCAGTGTTGATAACATTTCCCTTTATTAATTGCACAAACTCAGCTGTCTTTTTCTTTTTTTATTGTGAGAGTTTTTGGGAGCTGTAATAACCTTTGACAGCTCTTTAAATAATAAAAGACAAGAAGGATTAGTGCAAATATCAAAATATGGTTGTGCTGAACTGCTGATCCCTTTAAACTGGCCATATATCCCACAAATATTATAGCGATATAACAGGTGGCCAAAGAATTCCTAATAAATAGTATCTTCGATGAATCTTTTTCAACCTCTTGCTCATAAATGTCATTTAATATTATCTTTGCTTTTAATTAAAATAGTGCTCCAATTTGGAGCTATATAAATTAAGTAGTGATCGTGTCTTTGATGAGCCTCTTTCATTTTTACTAGAAAAACACTTCAGTGGCTATAGAGATCAACTACTGGCTGGGGTGATTTGGGCTTCTAATAAAATTACCAAAACACCCCCACTTGAGAAGTAAAATTTCAAAATAAATAGCTGCTAATCGGATTACGGTTACCAAGGAGGAGTAGATGGAAAATTCAATCCTTAGATAATGATAATTTATTTATTTTAGACATCATATGTTTTACAGATTTAGTATAAATTGAGATTTTATAGGGTGAATGTGCATGTAGATTGGTATAGGCGGTAGCGCCCTCGATATTTGATCCAGCAGCAGGGGGACTTTTTAAGGCGCTGCCATTGGATCAAATATCAAGGGTGGTACTTTGTCGTGCCGCCTGATATACATGCTCATTTATCATGTAATTTCTCGTGTTAAATTGAGCAACGCCCTTGCAAAAACTCGACAAGGGTGTCACGTCCCATTAGACCCACACCACACAATAAATAATGACATTGAAAAATGAAAATTTAAAGGAAAAATAAAATGTACTTGAGTGAGGTGGGGATCGAATTGGGTGTGCCCTTGCGGTTGGGTTTTCAAAGGGCACCCTTTATATATGACCACTAAATAATCTTTACATGTAAATTTCCTTAACTTTGGCACTTGTTTATCTCATAAATATCCATGGGAAGTGATACATTCGCCCGTTTTCTTTCCTGGGTCAGCCTCTTCTAGCGTACTTATAACTATCCTTTTACACTACAAGTGGGTGGCCCATGTAAGAAAACGGGGCAAATATATCATTTACCATGTTTATTCATAAAAGTGCCTATTCTTGTAAGAATACATCATTTCTCATATGGGATTTGCTATGGACCATATACAAATAGGGAATTGCTAGCGTCCATCACAAAAGGCATTTCGTGGCTGGTCTGTCGCATGTCAGACCACCCACCTCGCCTCGTGAATGGAGACAACTTGTCTCCATTCACGAGGTGGCTGGTATGACGTGCGACAAACTAGCTGCGACATTCCTTTTGTGATGGACCCTAGCAAATCCCTTGCAAATATATAATTTCCCATTCATAGAAGTACCCCGATGATGCAACAGCGGGTTCACGAAATGCCTTATGGTCCTTAACAAATCCCTTCCCATATTTATCTCATATAAACTTGGATGATTGATACTTGATACATTTTCCCATGAGGTATACATTAATTTTTATCTAATCACAATAAGGTCATTCTAGTATATACTTTCTTGGGAAGTCTTGGCTCTAAGGGACCACCTCACCACAAAATGAAAGCTAAAGGGAGACCTACAGCTCCACGCCCTGAGTAAGAGGATCTTTCTGTCCAAATCCAGCAATCATGAAGACTGCTCTCAGGTGTTGGAAAACCAGCACCAACTATGGAGGGTGCCCACTAATTCTGCGCCGATGGCCACCGGACATTAACCTTGAAAATTTGAGCCTTCTACAATCTCCATCCAGATCAGGCTACCGAATCTGCATTTAAAGTTTTGGACCGCAAACTTGCCAGTGGAATTGGCAAGCCCATATCCATGTACACACAAACAGCCGAGGCATCAAGATTGAATTACACTAGAATATGCATGAAGGTTGAATTTGGCTCTCCCCTACCGGACTTTGTCGGCATTAAGATTCCATCAGGGATGATAAGCCAAAAGATAGAATACGATTGAAAGCCTCAGTCATGCAACATCTACAAGGATTTCAACCACACATTTGAGACATGCCCGAGGAATGACAATAGGGATGATAAGGACAAAAGGCCCGGGCAGGAGTGAAGGCATGTAAGCCAAAAGAAGCGCTAAGTTGAAAGTGAAACACATGTAGTGAACTTTGGAGAAAAAAAAAACGGAAGACAAGGGCACTGATCACCTTAAGCAACATATTTTCCATTTTGGACATGGACGACAAGGCTACCCAATTGGTAACCAGTTCTTCAGTACTTGATCATTTAAAAGAACAATTCCCTATCAGCCAAGACTCAACCCACACGGAATAGAATCGAGTAAATTCCAAAAGCGATTATCGAAGACCATCTCCGAAAGTTAACAATAGCAGACGGTTCCATAGAAGGAATGCCTAAGATGCTCTCAAAGAATTCAACATGCTCCCATCAAACTTGCCAGTTACGTAACTTAGGATTATTGATCAGCTCGAACTCTTAGGTTTAATGCTCTATATTTTATCTATTTTGAGTTTTTGGATCCTTCTCTCTCGTGTGTTCCAAGTTAGGGATAGTATCTAGTTCCTAATATATCATCTTTATCTTTAGTCTTTAATCTTTATTCTTTATCTAATAAAAACCGGCAGGGTCCCGCCAAACCCCAGCTTACCTAAGAAAAGGTCATTCTAGTATTGTCCACCTATTTTTAACTTTATAAATAGAAATAGGGGGTTAGGTATTTTCACCCCTGCTCGTTTTACTGCTTATGATAGACCGTTGGGAAGTAGTGGACGTAATAATGAGCGAGGATTGGTGGGGCCCAAAGGCTTTCGAATTGCTTTTAATGCTTACAAGAAAGAGAAATGATTAAAAAACACCCAGGGCTTTGACCATCATTCCAACCACGTAATCCTCAGAATCATTCTCCTCTTCCCACGCTCAAGGCATGAAATTCCCACATAAAAAATTATAAAATATTTTATTCCTTTTCTAAAGAAATCATATTTTTGTGAAGCAGAATGTGAGCCCACATGCACAGATGGAAGTGTTTTAGCCCTCTATTTGGTGGGCCCTATCGTGGAACAGTTGGAGATGGAGAGTTAAGATTAACAAACAAAGGCCTAAATCTGAATTCGTTGATCCAACGGTTAGGAATGCTCAAATAGATTGATTTTTTGACTTTATGCCATGAGCAACCAGTAGGGCCAGATAAAGGGTACGAATGATTCTGGCATCATGTGAGTGGGCCCAACTGAAGCTTCCCATGCGTTTCACATACCAACAGCTTTTGATAATATCATTTCCGTCTTTTCAGATAAAAGCTAATTTAAGTGACGTAATTCTTTTCACATTGGACAATATTTTTTCGCTCCTCCTTTAGGATAATGCGCCCCTGTTAACGTGATTTGACGTCTAAAAGCGTTGAAGTCTGCCCACAATTCACGTTAACCGGGGGCGCATTATCCCACAGTGGGGGGCGAAAAAATCATCTCTCTTTACATTTTATATGGTGTACGCACTTATATGGTGTGAGCCCTTATTGTCCCGTATTTTTTCAAAAAGTACTGTACGGACAGCATCAGAGGTTGATCCAAACCGTCCAAGTGATCTTAGCTCTCTGATCCTTAGAGGTTTCCATAATATGCAGTTTCTCTATAGATCGGAGGGTTGGGATCATCCTATAAGTGAATCTTGAGCACAACCTACTTACTTTGTGGCATGGACGGTTTGGATCATCCTATAGTGTTGTCCTTGCAGTACTTTTTGAAAAATACGGGACTACAAGGGCTTACACTATATAAAAACTCGTGTAAGAGAATCATGAATGGGATATTACCTCTATTAGCTTTTCGGAAGTAATGTCCGGCCCTCACCATTGAATGATCCAAACCGTTAATCTATTGGGCTGCAACATCAATGGGTTGTGCCGAAAAATCATTTCTATGATCTATCCATAGAGGTTTCCATAATATGTAGTCCTGCTGTAGACTCTGAGGATGAGAATTATCTATCGGATATGATATTTGGGGCATAACTTACTTAAATTTTGGCCAGTTTGGATCATCCTATGAAGTGGGTCGTATAATACTTTTTGAAAAATACTTGACTATACAGCCACACACCATAAAAAATTCCTTTTTATATGTGGCGTACAGTGACTACTATGTAAATTGACTTACCCTTAAAATCGCTTCTTTTATTATAATTTAATTTGCTAATTTTAATTTTCTATCTTATTTCACTTTGTTAGAGATAATTGATCAGAGATTGTGGAATTCATCTAGATAAGGTCAAAGACCACAACAAGGGCATCCTATTTCCATTCTAAATTTCTAAAATTGGAGAGATGTAGACATCAATTACAAAAAAAGGTAGAGGGTCATACCATGGCTTTGGTTTATTAATCTTGTTACAGTCAAAGAATTTGGCTTCGATTTGGCATTGCATTTACACGTTTGGTTGCCAAAATAGCATTTGACTCCCTTGGATGTTTTTCATGTAACAATTGCTTGTCTGGTGACATGGATTCCTTGTCTTATCCGATGACTTTTAAATTAAATTCTTCCAAAAGTAAAGAACTGGGTTAAATACTTGTTACACGTTGCAGACTCGAAAATATTCCGTGAAAATGCCGGTTCTTGAAATAACTCTAATAAATGCTCTTTTATAAAAAATGAATTTAAAGGACAAAAATGGCCCTCAAGTTACTTTTTCTATTTACCTTTCTTGCGGAGAAAGGTAAGGTCCGAGTAAGCGAATTTTGGGGCCGACTAATTAATTTGGGAACGATTAAGCATTTTAAGGTCCGACTAAATCAGTTCGGGGCTGACTAAGCCACTTTTGGGACCGACTAACTCATTTTGGGGCTGATTAAGCAAATTTGAGACCGACTAACATATTTTGGGACAGACTAAGCATTTCTGGGTCCGACTAACTCATTTTGGGGCCAACTAAGCAATTTCTGAGACCAATTAACTCATGTTGGGGCCGACAAAGCTAATTTGGGGCCAAATATCATATTTTGGGACCTTCTAAGCATTTGTAGGTCGGTGTAACTTATTTTGGGGCCGACTAAGCAAATTTGGGGTCGACTAACATATTTTGGGACCGACTAAGTATTTTTGAGTCCGTGTAACTTATTTTGGGGCCGACTAAGCAAATTTTGAGACCGACTAACTCATTTTGGAGCCATCTAACATATTCTGAGACCGACTAAGCATATTTGGGACCGACTAACTAAGTTTGGATTCGACTAAATTTGGGACCTTACTGTTGGATAAGGCCATTCAAGTTAACTATAATTACCCATACAAAAAAAGTTAACTATAATTCCATTGTTGTCCATACATGTTGTTTAATTAGCAAATAAGGAGATTAGGTTTTCCAAATCTAATCAACCGAACTGCTCACGTGACTTGGTCATCAAAGTCGTTATCAACTTATCATGGTCAAATTGGCTTATGTTTTGAGTAATTTAAATGAATTTCGCAGTTAATTTGACACATTCAATTGGCCCAAGAAGCCTCATGGTGCCCCATTATCAAAATCCATTTAAGCTGTTAATTGCTTAGGTTCTTCACATCGAGTTTGAGTAGCTTTTGAAGATTGTTATTAATCCCATTCTCAATTATGGTGTGTTCAGTAAGGCTTCTTAAGAGGGCTTCGTCAGCTTACATAGGGGCCGTTCAGATACAAGGACTTCTTCCACAATCCTGCAGGGTACCACCCTATGAAAATATCTTCAAACGAGGCCAGCAACAACACTATGGCAAAATTATATGCAACCATGACCGAACCTAATGCAAAATCTAATGGAAATCAACACCATAAATCGTAGATATTAATAAAATTCAGCAAATGCACCAAAGAAAACTTACGACCATAAGAGGAAGTTTCAACACTAATAATATTACACGATAATCAATCTCCTTCCCAACAGCCAAGACAATCTGCATACACAAAGCTAAGACCACGTCAGTCACATCCAACAATACTAATTCCTAAATGAATCTGAAACAGTTAGTATGAACTGGGAGTGAGAACATCTGGCCATTCCTAGTTGAACTAGGAGGGAGACCATCTGGTCCTGGCATCATTTATATCCTGCAATTAAGTTTACATCATCAGTTACTATGGATACAATTAGTTCTTGAAGTAAACCGGCCAATATGTGCTACAACTTATATGTACCTTGTTTTCTGTTCTTGTTCCATCGGTGGTTGTTCCGTGAGTTGTTGCTCCATCGGTGGACATCTTTCAAGAGATCTTTTTATCCCTCCTGTTTATAAATAAAAAAAAACTATCATGATTCTTAAAGAGGAAGGCAGTTCTACTAGTTCTAGTAGTACTATGGCATGGAATGTGTAGGCCATTGCCTAAATAAAACCCTCCATCTAGTATGTCTAATGTTCATCCTGCGTGCATAGCATGTTTAAACCAATCATATTTCAACATGTGAAGCCATCTTGTGCTTTATATGCATTCTAAATCAACCACGTTATTGAAAGAATGTAAGACCCCTGAAAGAATGTATGAACCCAAGAACCTAATGGAATTCTCATGATCACATAATTAAATAGGGACAATTACTTTAAAAGAAGGAATAAAAAATAATTTACTGATAACATCCTGTGATTATAAAATAAGACAAGCAGCTATGCACTAACTAAAGAAAACACCATTACTTGAAGTTGAGGTCTTTGGCAGAAGTAGATGAAACCGGGGTAAATTATCCCAATACAAACATCGCTAGATCCACTAAAAACCCAAAAACAGAAAATTAAAGAGTAAACTGTAACAGTAAGTAGACTTCACCAAAATAAGATGCAAAAGTACTTTAATTCGACTCAATATACGGATGATAAAACCCAAAAATATCCTTAGTCAACGCCAAAATAAGTTACACGGACCCAAAAATGCTTAGTCGGGCCCAAAATATGTTAGTTGGCCCCAAATTTGCTTAGTGGGCCCCAAAATGAGTTAATCTGTCCCAAAGTTTGCTTAGTTGGCCCCAAAATAAGTTACACAGGCCAAAAAATGATTAGTTTGTCCCAAAATATGTGAGTCGGCCCCAAAATGAGTTACTCAAATTTGCTTAGTAGGCTCCAAAATGAGTTAGTTGGACCAAAAATGCTTAAGCAGTCCCAAATTAATTAATCGGCCCCAAAATTTGCTTAGTCGGACCCAAAATTTCTCTTCTTGAAATAAAGGTAAATGAAAAAAGTAACTTGAGGGGCGTTTTTGTCCTTAAAATTCAGTTTTTTTTATAAAATAGCATTTATTAGAGTTTTTCAAGAAGTGGCATTTTCAGGTAATACTTTCAAGTCCTCAGCGTGTAACAACGTGTAACAGTAAATAACTCTAAAGAATTTTGGTTGAATTTTCTAAGGAGTGATGCTCTCTTTTCCCTCTCTCTCCCCTCTCTTCTTATATTGGTAATGACACCCCCTATTTATTCTCATTTTGGTTGAATTATCTAAGGAGTGATGCTCTCTTTTCCCTCTCTCTCTCCTCTCTTCTTATATTAGTAATGACACCCCCTATTTATTCTCTTGTTCTCAGAGTATATGCCACGCAACCAAACACTACTTACACAATTCTCCGAGGTAATTCCAGGCAATTCAAAGTGCTTGTCTCCTGCCTTTGACTTCCTATTCCACTACTCTCCCAGCCATGCCCGCGCGACCAAACATATCCTTAGATATTGCCATTTAGCCAAGGTGTTCTACCTCTCAAGGTGAGTTTTATTTAATTATTCACTTGTTATACAACATCTTGTCTTTTAATCTAACATCCTATACTTGATACATTGAATTAAAACAAGGCTACTGATATTGACATTGTCATGCGAATTGCATCGTTCGGACAATTCTAGCTTCCCGAGAGGGACGTTTCTGCTCAGCAGTCAATCTAGTATGTTTCAAAGTATGGTAGATTATGTAGAGTTTTTAAGAACTAAAATACACAAAATAAGAAGAAAATATAGGAGGCTTTTTCTTTCACTAATTTTCCATATCTTTTTTTTTCATATAACAAATAGGGATTTTCTAGCGTCCATGCAACATCCCATCGGCGAAATGCCTTTGGCGATGGACGCTAGCAAATCCCCTCTTTCCATTCCATCCTATGTAAGAAAACTTGTTTCGATAACCATTAACTTCCTATAAAATAGCACTCAACAACTATCACTTAAATAAGATAAGAACAACTAAGCAAGCAAATAACAAAAGGGGGGATTTGCTAGCGTCCCTCCGCAAAATGCAATTTGCGATGAACGCTAGCAAATGCAATAAAAAGGACTTTCAACCGTTTAACTCTGGCCAATCTTCTAGAAGACCAAAGATAGAGTTGGCTTAGGTGGGACCCACTAGTTTGAATTAGGTCTCCAACATATTAGGGCTTGCGACCCTGCGTTGTATCACCCGATCTCGATTTTTCATATATAATGTTACTAATGTATCCCCTTCGTAAAGGATTTCTCCATAATGGCCATGAACGGTTGCCCCTGGGGTGGCCAGATGAGGCTTAGCTGATCTTATCAGATAAAGACGTTCTTCAGTAATATCATCATGACTTCTTCCTACAAAAGAAAGAAAGGACTTACTATCTTTGGGATCTGTTGCTACACCGCTGCTCAATATCTTAATAGATCAACTCTATTATATAAGTTGATTCCTAACTTTTCGAGAGGAAGAAAGGAGGTGAATATATCACTTCTCTTAAAAAAATGAGTTTTTATATGGTGCCTAAGCATGAAGTACCATGAAGGCAGTACCACGCTTGATATTCGATCAAACAACAGCCCACTTTTTAAAAAGTTGTTTTTTTATGAATGGCAGATAGTATTAATTAGAGTGCAGAGACCGAGGAGGTCAGCCCAAAAGATACAAGAGAAGATCAAATAACCAAAGCAAAATACAAAGGATGCAAAAACATAGGAACAGAGCGGTCAAGGGAGAAGAAAATCAAACATCTCTAACCTCGGCCTATCACCTATTGGCTCTCTCCCGAGCTAATCTATCAGTAACACTATTGGTGGATCTCCTGACATGGATGAACAAAATTGACGACCCTTTCACACGATCTAGAATCCCGTTGAATTACCGAGCAAACCGCCAAGGAGTGACCAAAGAGCCTATAAACCATTGAATGACATTGAGGGAGTCCCCCTCAACCACAACCCTATCCAAGCAGCCTCTATCAAAGCATTTTACAGCTTGATGCACTACATGAACCTCCACCTCAGAAGCACCTGTGATTTCAATAGGACCAATAACAGCACCTGACGGATCCCTTAGCGCCCCCCCCCCCCGAACAAAAAAAAAAAAAAACCCCACACCCAATGCCAGCTAGAACTGGATTGCCTCTACTTGACCCATCGAAGTTTAACTCAAGGAAATCTTGGGCGAGAGGCTCTGATGCAGGAGCATCTTGGAATCTTTACATCAGCCTTCATTGCTCTTTAGTTAGTATTTTTCTTATGTCATTAGTGGTAAGTGTGGCATTAGTGTTTTCTTTGTAATTGTCAAGTGCTCTCCTTATTAGACATTTACTAATAGGCTAGGGGTAGTTTAGGCAATAATGTAATTGGCTATACAAGCCAAATGCCTTCATTTTTCATTTTGGAGACCTTGACATTGTAATCGTTGAAATTTGGGAAATAAATATGTGTTTTTCGTTTTGGAGGGGAACTCTTGAAAAAGAGGGTTTCTTGTGAAAATTCAGAAGAGGAGAACCGAGCTGAGATTTCAAGCTCTACCTCTTTGATTATTATCTTCAACGTTGAATCTTCAGGGAATTTTGATTGATTTGTGTCTTGGCGCTCCCAGGCCAAGATCCATTGGAGCTTGGGTTGAATTCATCAAAGAAGAAGGCAGATCTGTATTCGTGTGCAAGGTTGCAGAAATCCTCAAGCTGCCAAGAGTCTCTGCAAGTGAGAATCATTAGAAAGACATCTCTAGGGCATGCAAGTGGAATCGGCTTGTGCAAATCCACCATGAAAGTGCCAAAGCTGCTAGACTCAATAGATCCATGGAAATTCATCCCCAGCATATTATCCCGCATCAGGCTCCACTCAAGCGCAATAAAAGGGCAAGACTCATTACTTGTTAGAGTAATTAGGGTTTAAGCAAGGATGCTTAAAGCATTACACCCAAGGTATCTAGTTTGGAATTCCAAGTTTGTTGCCTCCAGCCCCTAATATATATAGAGATACACTAGGGTTATGAGAGGTTAATGGGCTCCAGCTCAAATGGGCCCACTACACCTGGTCCATTACCTATTGGGCTTATATTAGAACATACATGGGTTATATTATATATACCCAACAATCTCCTCCTATGTTCTACATATAGCACAATCCAATAGATAGATAATGTGATGTCCAAAACAAAATTATTGAAGCACCCATATCACCATATCAATAAAGATTTGTAATCCAATTGGAAACAAAATACTTTAAAGAATAACCAAAAGTTTTAGAAATAATCTAAACTCAAACATAAGCAGTTTCATATGTAGGTGAACTATTTAATCAACGGAAAAGAAAATAATAGTTCCCACTGCCCTATAAGGATTCACTCATCAAGTAAGTCATCCTCATCAAGATCTAAATTGAGGCAATCTCCTCCATTTTCGCCAATTCCTGTAAATTATCAAATATGAATTTCATTAAAAAAATGAATCCAATCATTTGTGTATTTTACTAAAAGTATCTAGTTCTACCAGAAGAACTTAGTACAATTTCATAATGGCTGAAAAAACAAATATTAATATCAATAAGCATCAATGTCAAGTTTCAATCAAGAACAAGACCTAAATAGTTTCTTTTACAAAGAACCATTCCATGTTTCCATTTGGAATGTTACAGGCATCATATCCAAATTGAGTTAAGCTGTATCATCAAGTTTGGAATGAAACAACCTTTCCCAAGAAGGACATGTCATCAAATGTGGAATGACATAAAGATAACTGTAAACATCATTGAAACATATCAAGTGCTTATCTTGGCCAAGATAGGGAGATTCGAAAAAATTCAAAATAATAAGAATGTAGGTTAAGACACGTCTACACAGTCTTTAACCCCATCTCCCCCACAGTTTTGAATATTCGATCTTTGTTCAGTCCCTTCGTAAGAGCATCGGCCATATTATCCTTCGATCGCACATCAACCAAAGTGATAATACCTTGTTCTAGAAGATAATTCAGCATGGCATGTTTCAGCCTGACATGTCTCCTCTTACCATTAAAGAGTGAGTTTTTCACAATCGTAATTGTAGCTTGATTATCACAGAACAAACTTAAAGAGTTAATCTTTAAATTGGTCAATGGAATGTCCAGGATCAGATCTCTTATCCAGTCTGCTTCATCTCCTGTAGAAGCTAAAGCATAAAGTTCCGATTCCATAGATGACAGAGCAATACAAGTCTGTCTCTTTGACTTCCATGCAACAGCGGCTCTACCCAGTGTAAAAACATAACCACTGGCAGATTTACTGTCTCCTAATTCTGAGCCCCATGATGCATCAGAATACCCTTCCAGGATAGGAGGATGGCTAGTATAGCATAGAGCATATCCTTGAGTACCCTTAAGGTATCTCATCAGCCTCATAAGGGCATCCCAGTGCTCATGGCCAGGATTACTAGTGAAACGACTCAGCATGCCAACTGTAAAGACTATGTCTGGTCTAGTGCAACTCATAGCATACATGAGACTACCAATCAGTTTAGAATAATCTAACTGATTCACACTGTCTCCTTCATTAGAGATCAGCTTCTTGGTATAATCAAATGGTGTCTCAATCGGTTTACACGCACTGTATCCCTATGTAGAAAGTAGTTTTTCAATATAATGGGCTTGGCTAAGAGTAATCCCTTGCCTTTCAAAACTTACTTTCATACCAAGAATGGTGTCAACCACACCAAGATCTTTCATGTCGAATTCTTGAGCCAGAGTGGTTTTTACGTCACTCACTGCAGAGAGATCGGAACCAAGAATCAACATATCGTCTACATACAAACAAATAATCGCAACCTTATTCGACACAGAACGATAGTAAAGGCATTTATCTGAGTAACTGGTCTGAAAACCAAAGCTCTTTACTACCTTGTCAAATTTTTGATGCCACAATTTAGGTGCTTGTTTAAGACCATACAAAGATTTGTGTAACTTACAAACTCTGTTCTCGAAACCTTCCATGACAAACCCTTCAGGTTGGTTCATGTAGATTTCTTCTGTGAGGTCTCCATTAAGGAAAGCCGTTTTTACATCCATTTGATGCACAACATACTTCTCAATAGAAGCCAAAGCAAGAAGAATTCTTATCGTTGCCAAATGACAGACCGGTGAGTAAACATCAAAGTAGTCTATCCCACTGACTTGAGTATAGCCCTTAGCTACTAAACGTGCTTTATACCGAGCTATGGATCCGTCAGGATTAAGTTTCTTCTTCAAAATCCACTTACAGCCCACAGTCTTAGCCCCTTTTGGCAAATCGACTAGCTGCCAAGTTTGATTTTGTAGCAGAGAGCTCATTTCATCATCAATGGCTTCTGCCCACAACAAAGACTCCCTAGATCTCATCGCTTCCTTATAGGTTGATGGATCATTCTCTACATGGTAGGTCACAAAGTCCTCACCAAAGTTCTTGGGTACTCTATCTCTTGTAGAAACTCTTAAAGGTTCTGATGTAGAAATCAGTGTAGGACAGGTGTCAGAAGTATTATGTTCAAACTCTACATGCGATTCTGTAACCATTTCAGTATCGCCAGGTAGGTTCAAACCATGATCTCTGAGAAATTTATTCTCAAAGAATACTGCATCTCTAGATTCTATAACCAAATTGGTAGATAGATCCAAAAACCGATCAGCAGCACTATCTTCTGCACCACCTAGATAAACACAAGTGTTTGTTCTAGGTCCTACCTTAGGTCTCCTAGGGTCTTGTATCCTCACATAAGCAATACAGCCCCAAGTCTTAAGAGTGTCATATCTACAAGGATGTTTATGCTATAACTCATAAGGAGTAGTGGTCAACTTAGAGTGGTGTACTCTATTCAGGATGTGATTTGCAGTTAAAACTGCTTCTCCCCAATAGCTAGTAGGCATGCCAGCTGTCAATAACATAGAATTTAACATTTCAGTTAATGTCCGGTTCTTACGTTCAGCTATGCCATTAGATTGAGGTGAGTAAGGAGCAGTAGTTTCAAGTATTATGCCCTGAGAGGCACAGAATTCCTTGAACTCTGTCAAAGTGTATTCTCCTCCTCTATCACTCCTAAATCGCTTAATTTTCAAGTTCAATTGATTTTCAACACGATTCTTGAAAATTTTAAATTTATCAAAAGCTTCATCTTTCGATTTTAGGAGATAAATATGACAAAATCTAGAAAAATCGTCTATAAAAGTGATTAAATACTTCCGACCACCTCGAGTAGTGAAACTTTTAAAGTCACAGAGGTCAGAATGAATTAACTCAAGAAGGTGTGTGTTCCTAGAAACCGAACGAAAGGGTTTTCTAGTGATCTTGGTTTGTGCACACACTTCACACCTGTCAAATCTAATCAATGTATCTAATGGTATATTATAAGTGTTAGCAAGTTTTACCATTTTTCTATAGTTCACATGTCCCAATCTAGTGTGTAACAACTTAGGATCAATCAAAGTGGAACTAACCTGACTAACGGTTTCATTTGCTAAACTCAGTCTATACATACCATCGATTAAGAAAGCACAGCCAAAATAATAAGAGTTAACAGTTAAAGTTACTCTACCACCCAAAAAAGATGAACACATGCCAGCGTTGTCTAAAAGACTAATAGAAATTAAATTCTTTTGAATAGCAGGAACTACTTTAACATTTTTTAAAGTTAGTATTTTACCTGAAGAAAGGACCAGGTTCGCAGTTCCAGTGTGAGTCACTTTTGCCTCAGCTCCACTAGCCACTGTAACGGTCTCTTTCACACCAACAGCATCCGTAAGTAGTTTCTTCGAGTTGCAAACATGGCAGGTGGCTCCTGTATCTAACCACCAGTCTGAAGAAGTACTGGCCTTACCATTGCCTAACATGGCAATAAAGCTCTTAGGCGCAGCACTGCCCACCATCATATGAGCTTCCTTTTGTGGTGTGTCAGATTTAGCCTTCTTAGGTTGTTTACACTCTGCAGCAAAATGACCCCATTTCCCACAGTTGTGGCACTTGCCCTTCTTTTTCTGAAAGATAGTCTTTTTGGCCTCCAACTTGGGATGGTCACTTTTAGGTGACTTGGATTTCCGAGGAAATTTCTTGGGATATGTTACCGCGTTAGCAGCAGACTGTTGCTGTCTTACCATCTCCAAGTTATTCCTAGCTCGATTCTCATCTTCGATTCGAATGAATCGTTTGAGATCATCCAGTCCCACTTGCAACTTTTTTCGATACATCTCGGTTTTGAAAGAATGCCATGCAGATGGTAATTTGTATATAATTGCACCCACAAGAAATGAATCACAGACAACTATTTTTTCATTATTCAACTTAGATCTCAAATTTTCTAGATCAGTAACTTGAGGAGTGATTTCCTTGTCTTCTTGAAACTTGAAATCCATGAATTTGTCCACAAGATGGGTCTTGGACAATTCCTCCTCCTTCTTGAATTGAGCATCTAAGTTGTCCCATATTGCTTTAGCAGTGTTAAATTTACTATAGGTTTTCCGCAAGACGATCTGAAAGACAATTCAACAAGTAGTCTTTGCAGAAATCCTCATCCCTAAGCCATTGAGATTCATCAACGTCTTCATCCGTCTCAGCAAAGGTACTCAAAACAGTGTAAAAACAGTTCATGTATTTTAGACTGAATTGAGTCTTTCGCTTCCATGAGGTAAACTCAGATCCACCAAAGGAGTGAAGTTTGACCATCTCAAAAGGCATAGAAATCTTTTCCATTGCAATATTTAGGTGAAATTAAAAATTAGAAAGAGTGCACCTGATTGACGAAAATCAAGAACCGAATCCAAGAACCAAGTCAAAGCCGAGCTCCAAAAATAAGGCCAAAGGTGCGCTCTGCCAACCGGTTGTTCTCCCAAAGAGGATTCAACAAGCGTTGAAAGATATGCAAAGCCACAATCAAGAGCAGGCCATAAGAACTTTCAACCCAATACAAGGTCCAACAGAAGTGGGTTAAGAGAGGGTTGTAGAAAAAACCACGTCAAAGAGGGTTCGCTTCCACTGCCAGATTTCTATGGAGAGAAACCCACTTCCAAACAACTACTGTGGGAGTGAAAAAAAAAAAACAAGATGGTCGAGTCACCCTTCTCTGCTTTGTGGGCCAAGAAACATAACCTATCTCACTGACTATGTTAGAAAAAGGAGATCAAGGTGCCGTTGATGTACAAGCTGGAGAGAAAAAAAAGGCCCACACTTGTTCCTATTTCTGAGATAGAGAGGCACAAGGATTTCGCCCACCAACATCAAGATTCAAACCGTTTGATAAAGTCAATCTTGGCCAAAACGGTTTATGTGATATTGGATTCTGTCTTGAACCCACGAGAAAGAAAATAAGGCAGACGAGTAATATAACCCACGGCCAATTCGTGCCCTTCTCCAAACGATTGACGATTTGGCCACCCCTTGATTCAAACAGTAGAGAGAGGCACACCCACAATCTTGTTTTCCAACGAGGGTTCTCTGTTTTTATTTTTTGGTAACGAGAGTTGGGTAAGGGTTTTGATCTCTCGTATGCTTCTCTCTCTCAAAAATAAAACGCAAGAACATCAGTCTCTGTCGAGTGAAAGAAAGAGATGGAGTATTCTTTGAGAATAAATTTCTCAGAGATCATGGGTTATATTATATATACCCAACATTACTGTTGCAAACCACACTCCAACCTTCCCATAGGTTCTAGTCCGACACGAACCGAAGGCATGCAGATCCGCACCCAAGAAATAGTGAGCGCAATCACTTTTTAAAAGGCTGCCGTTAGATCAAATATCAAAGGCGGTACGTTTGACATACTCCCTTCGTGTATTTTGTGGGACCCAACAATACTTTTGACTTTTTGGTTCCACTAGCACATGCGTGGGCCCAATTAATGAGTCGGTCTACATGGTCCTGATCCCATGGCACATGGATCTAGCCTCTAGGCTCGTCAAACCAAGATGGAACTAGCTCCAATGGGTTAGATGCGACCGTTATCTCTGAGCGTTGTGTCTGGATGGCATGAAGTAACAAAATATCCCCAGACCACAATTTTTTTGGCTACTAATATTTGCACTGCCATGTTTTTATAACGTGACGAACTCACTTTGTCTTTTCTTTTTAATTGGGTGCTGAGAGCATTTTGGGAATTGTTGTTACTTTTGACAGTCGATTAATTAAAGGATAAAAGACAAGCTGAGTTCCTCTCGTTATCAAAACATGCTAGTCAGAATATCAATACCCCTTTTTTTTTTTGGGAAATGATATATCCGCCCCTTTTGATCTACCCAGTGGTTTTTTTTGGGAAATGATATATCCGCCTCTTTTGATCACCACGAACACCCCTGTCAGTATATCAATGACAAAAGATGGGCTGTTGTACTTATTTGAGAAGAATTCGATGCTCCTTATTGCCATAAACACTGACAGGAGGTGTTCCTGGTGATCAAAAGGGGCGGATATATCACTTCCCTTTTTTTTTTAATGGCAAAGAATTATATTACTAAAGAAAGAAACCTAGGAAGCTACCCATGGATCAAGATAATCAAGTACAAGGCAACCAATAAAAATACACAGAATCAATCAAGGTGGAAGGAAATCGAAGGTTTTCAAAACCGCACTTGAATATATTACAAATTTAAAAGAATATCCATGCTTTAATACCATTTATTCTCAAAATGCGGCCACCAGCCATCCGTTAAATTATAAATTCCCACTTCTCTATTATATTACACTCATTGATGTAAATCTTAATCTCATATCCATAAACTACATCAATTGCAATACAAAAAACAAAATCAGAATCACTAAACAAAAAATGAGGATGGTCCAACAAGTAGAAACAACTAGATATTTGAGGAGCAATTCACCGCGTATGCCTTCGGCCACGAGCGCTTGCATCCTGGCCGTCGATCTTCGGATGAACTGGGGAACGTTGCTGCGCATAGTGTGAGTGGTGATGATGGTTTTGGCCAGAAGTACGCGAAGATCTGATCTTGGAATCGTTTGGCTTATCTTTGATGGCTTCGATCCGCTGAAGAGTCTCCATTACCTCTTTCATGGATGGTCGAAATTTGGGTTCAGATTCGAGACATCTAAGAGCGAGCTGAGCTGCTTGCAATGCACCTTTCGCCGGATACTGGCCCTCGAGCCGGTGGTCCATCACGTCTTTTAGCTTTCTCCGATTGTTTAGATATGGCTTCACCCAATCTACTAAAATGTGTTGCCCACTCGGACGATTAGGGTCAATTGCTCGTTGTCCCGAGAGCATCTCTAGTAACACAACACCAAATCCATACACATCGCTCTTCACGTATAGATGGCCTGCGCGATTAGGGCATATCTTTTGGTCAGAAAATCATTTCAAATAAAAAATGTTCTATAAAATGGGAGTTCTTTCTCAGCTGAAAACACTATCAGCATCTGAACAGGAAGATCTTTGAGCAGTTTAGTCTTAGTTCTGCTTATGCTTACCTTAGCAAAAGAATAAGTGTACTGTCCCAGTGAAAACCGATTCACTAGGGTGCGACAAATAATTTTTTTTATTAGACATGACTAATAAAAAACTAAACGTAGGCAATGGTTCACGTTGGACGAAAAAAATACACATCATAGGATGTTATCATTGGATGATTGGTGTGATTTTTGGCTTATAGGGGATCCAAGAAAGTCCTATCTAATGGATGGCTCGGGTCAATGATACACGGCAATGGGTCACCTCATAAGGAGCACTTGTAAGAAAGAAAAGAGAGACGATTTTATAGTCTCTCTATAAGACCCAGCTGTCATTTTCTCCCTTTCCCATTGTGAAACGATCGTTTGGTTTACCAAGAAGGTAAATTTTAGAAATCCAAGTAAAATTCCACCTTTATAGTAACACATCACTAGACATGCATGGTTAACCAGAAGACATCCTTGGGAGTCTCCAAGGATTTCAATGCTACATTAGCAACCAAACAAGGATTTTTCCTGTATTTCTTTTTTCTGCTTGTATTTTATTTCCACGCCCTTCTCGGTTGGGTTAGTGTGCTTTTGTTTTGCTTCCTTTATAAAATACCCACCATTCAAAAAAAAAAAACCAAGGAGTTTTGCAGATGTGGCACCCAAATGCCAAGGATAAACTATCCCAGCTTTTGTGCAACCAAACACACCTTACAGAAGCCCAATTTTTTGGTGCAACCAAACCGACGTGTCTTCCTATCAGCTCCCTTATTATAAAAAGACATGGGAATGGTATTTCCACCCATCACTTCATAGGTTTTTAATTTGTAATTTAGTTCAAATTATCCATTTAAAAAGTGTTTACCAAATCAAAGTATTATTTACTATTATTTAATAAGTATTATTGACTTAAAAAAAGTATTAATGACTTATAGGAGGGTTTATAGAAATGAGATGAAAAAAACAAATAAACAAACAAAAGGTGTGCCTTCAAATCGTTGTTCTTCATTGTCTTTTTGTTAACCAAGTACAAAAGGGGGAAGGAAAAAAAAACAAGGATGCTGTATTTTTCTATTCTTTTTTAATTTTTTTTTTGACTCTTTAGTCTGACTTTGACAAAATGGAAATTCCACAGAACCGGATGAACCGCTTCATACGCATAAGAAGTTAAGAACACATCCAATGGTTCCAAATCCAAAGGATTAGAAGTAGAAATCATTTCCCTCAAAAAAAAAAAAAAAAAAAACCCTTAATTAGGCCATGTTTGGCAACTATGAATTATTATTTCCATGTAATATTAGTCTATACTCAATGGTGAGACATGGCTGGAGAGGGAGAAACTGAATCATTTCCATTGTATGGGGTGAGGCCATGTAGTCAAGTATTTCCAAAAGTACTGAGCCCATACCACAGGAAAATCCAGCCCATTTTATGGGCTACAAAGTAAATAGATTATGCCCCCAAAATCATTTCCACATGATGATCCCAACCCTCCAATCTATAGATGTTACCATAATATGCATTATGAGTTCCTCTGTAGCTAGGATCATACTATAGAAATGACTTTTTGGGCACAACCTATTACGTTGTGACCCATCAAATGGATTGTTTGTCATCTCATTATGAACTAAAAGTCTATGGAATAACATTTCATGGTTGCCAAACATGGCCTTAGAAGCTAACAAGTAAATGTAGTACCTGTTTGAACATATTCAGGAGCTGCATATCCACTTGTGCCCACGATTCGTGTGGTGACATGAGAATTGCTACCCAACGGCCCATCTTTTGCCAGTCCGAAATCTGAAATTTTCGCATTATGATCCTATACACAAAACAAAAGTGGAGTTGCTTTAATGAATTGAAGTTTGCATGCGAACTTTTTTTTTTCTTTTTTTTGTTCACATCCCACAAACTACCTTGAGCCTGAACTACATCTAGAATGGCTAAGGTAGGCAGGTCTTTACAAGATATTTCCACCCATCCCACCGACTACCCTGAGCCTTAACTGGATCTGAAATGGCCAAGGCTAGTGGGTCTTTTGTCAACCATGAAAGTTTTTTCCATGGAGTATTAGCTTACCAAGTGTTAAAAGAGGGTTAGGGAAAGAGGGCATGAGTGAGGAAATGATGTAGTGGTAGTAAGATAAGGAAAACTAAAACTCTATTTTGAATAGAGTTTCCTTTTCCCTATTTTCAGCCACTCTCCGCACTCTCCGCACTCTCCTCAGTCCTCACTCATGCCCTCTCAATTCTCTTCATCTCGGACCCTCCCTCCCTCCCTCCTCTCCCACCACTTGATAAACCAATATTCCATGGAAAAAAACTTTCATGGCTGCCAAACATGGCCTAACATAGAATTTCAGAGTCAATTTTTACCGTATCGAGAAGGATATTAGATGCTTTAAAATCGCGATATATGACTTTTTCTGAGGTGTTGTGGAGGAAAGCAAGCCCTCTTGCAGCACCTATAGCAATCTTAAGCCTTATGCTCCATGAAAGTGGCTGGAAAGCCGAACCTCCTGCAGAAAAACAAATCAATAACAATCTTAGAGAATGTGAATAGCTCTAACTATCAATATCAATTGGTGATGAAACGCTGAAAAGCAAGGGAAAAAAAATACTCAAATATGATTTATTTTCCCCTGTTTTTAAGCCATTTTCTCACCCTCTACTCACTAATGCTTTCTCAAGTCTCTCCTTCTCCCACCCTCCTCACCCCCTCTCACAGCATTATAAACTAATATTTCATGGAATCTTTTTTCCTGATGCACCCGAATTTGACACTTATCACCTGTGTCGAATTCTGACACTTGTACCCATACTCATGCAACATAGGCCATAAAAAATGAATTGGAATCAACTCCTAATTCCCCAAAATCGACCCAAGTTGCACCACTAGGGAAGATGCACTATTAAAACTCATGTTGCAACAACTTACTTCTAAAAAGGTGGTTTTCCAAGCTCCCCCTTGGCATAAATTCATATACCAGTAGGAGCTCTCTGTCCTCCCAGCAGTATCCCAACAGCTTCACAAGATTGGGATGGGAAAGCCTCCCCAGGAAGTTCACCTCAGCCTGCATCACAACACAAAACAATAACTAAAACTGTGAGTTTCTGCACATAAAAGTATGGGAAAAATCATTTTTGAAACAGCATTGTTTTCGAAAACAATTATTGTGATGATGGACACATTGCCAAGTGTACGGTGATCTGGTCCATGGATATTGTTCTCCATCACAAATCCGGCCTATTGCCCTTGGTCCCACTCTAATTGGATGATTCTAGACCGTTGATCGAGAACCATGAAGAATACATCCTTCAGCTGTCGGGATTACCAAGTACATATGCCAAGTGTGGACTGAAATTATTTTTGTTCTACCTCCCTTCTTTTGATAGATGTACCCCCTCTCTTTATTTAACAAAACTTTTTTATATAACAAACAGGAAAAAAACCCCAATGTCAAAAGTTCAAAAGACAGAGGAATGCATCCATCACAAGGGAAGGAGGACATGACTTTTTTTTTTTTAGGTGTCCCCACGCCCTTCGGGGGTAGGACTATTTCCCTACGGATGCGCGCAATCACCCGGAAACCACTCGCATGGGGTAAGCAAGGGGGGATTATGGGGAGCAAACCCATGACTTTACACCAAAGAGCCACACCCTTCTGGGTTAACTTCATTTCTTTTACCAACAAGAAAAAGGAAGGAAAGCTCATAACAGAGGAAAATTGGGGTAGTATTTTTTTATATTCTATCTTAGAAATATGCTAAAGTAGTAAAGTCCCTCTTACAAAAAAGGGTTGAAAGTGCGCCCTCATTGGCTGAAGTGCATTTCATACTCCTTGACTTGCAGCCATTATGAATGTATGAAATTCATTTCAGCCAATGGGGGCGCCCTTTCAGCCCTTTTTTGCAAGGGCCTCACTGAGTTTAGAATTCCTCTTCTAATATTCATATCAATGAGAGGAATTTCTCCACCGAAACAAAATCCCAATATATCAAAGTAAGAGAGTAGAAATTCAACAATCTATCAGAAAGTTTAGATAATGAAAATTCTTTATCCAAAAAGCTAAAGAGATAAATAAAAACTAGATATTTCAATTGCATTTCCAACCTTATTAAGGCCCTCTTCATTTTGGATTCCAAGAATTGATTTTGAGTCCAAAAGCGATTATTGGACTCAAAATTAAATGCAAATTTGAGTCCAATAACCAGTTTAGATCTCAAAATCCATCCCAGGAAATCCATCTCAGTTCTCATATAAGAAGAGAAGAAGCCAATAAAAAATCCAACCATACCCAAGAACATTTTCGTTTATGATTATGACAACCGATTGTGAGTGCCAAACTGATTATTGGACTCTAAAAACGAAAAGGGCAAGATTATGACAACCGATTTAAGACCCGGTTTGTTTTTTTTATTTTGACAACCGATTGTGAGTCAAAAACTGAGTATTGTACTCAAAATTACCAAACCAAACAAACAGAGCCTAAACAAAATTTATGTCCAATAATCAGTTTTGACTCAAAATTGATTCTCAAAAATCCAAAACAAACACAATAGGATTGTCAAAATCTTAGAACAAACAGGGACTTAAAAATAAACGATTATTGAATTAATTTACCTGCCATTCCTCCCATCCCTGCAAACTATCAGAATTCAATTTCTTCACTGCTATTACCATCCCACTACCACTCTTTGCTGGGTTCAATGTTTTCTCATCAATCCACCCTTTAAAAACCCTCCCAAAACCTCCCTCCCCAAGAACAGTATCAGGTCTAAAACCCTTTGTAGCGCTTCTCAATTCAGCAAACGTAAAAATTCTCAAGTTGGGTGTCGGTAAAATTTTACCCTCAACACAAACCTCTTCCACACTATCAGAAAATCCATAACTACTTCTAGATAACTTACTTTCAGTACTACTTGTCTTTGAAGTCACTGAAATTACAGGAAAAAAAAAACAAAGGGATTAAGAAACATGAAAAAGAAAACAAAAACTAAAGAATTAAAATACTTGAATTTTTTCTTTTACCTGTACTTGAAGGCCTAGTTGTGCTTGGGGTTTGAGAGGCTTTAACTTTGTTTTTTCCCCAACAATTCCCCATATCTCTTTCGTTTGCTTTTTTCTATTTCTACTCAAGTTGTAGCAATTGACATGGCCTTGTGTTTCTCTTCAGAAAAAGAGAAATTTCACAAGAGAGAGAGAGAAGGAAAATTCGTCCTGGGTTTCTTCTTAAACTTCCTGGGGTTCTTCTTATAGTCTGTTTTTCCATGTCCTACCTTCGCTTCCTGTCTTGACTGTTGACTTTGTAATCGTTTTGTTGTCGTAGGCAATTGATATATTCGCCTACCTTTTTTTTACCAGGCCACCTACTTGAAGTATAAAAGGAGGGGGCTAATATATCACTTTCCTCTTTTACCATCAATGGCTTTAATGTTGTTTTCATTGTAAAAGAAGTAGAAGAGTCCTCCAGTTTGACAATTTGCAGATAGGGTGATTCAGGTCATGCCATCAATTTGTGACTGGATACATTATAGTAGATTTTCTTGAACTCATTAAAAAAGACCAAAATGTACTTATACATGAAAAAGATAAAACAATATGAGAATTTATATGGTCGGCCATGTAAAGGGCTAAATGGTGGTAAGAGACAAAACCTGCTGTCTTGGTTTTTGAGCCATCGAAAAGTAAAAAAAGGCTTTCTCTTGGATTAAAATCCAAGGGAGAGATGGTTTTCTCTCTCCGCCCTTTATAATCTCACGGCCGAGCATCATATAAAAACTCAAACAAAATTACCTTTGTAAAATGTAAATTCAAAAAAAATTACCTTCGTAAAAGAACATAAATAATTTCTATATGAATTATGCATAGGTGTAAAAAAGTAGGCCCACCCCATAAAAAAATGATGTGTAAAAATTTGGGCTCCACCATACACAGGGCTCAGGTGGAGATCATGAGACCTACCCTATCAAAACATGAGGCAAAATGATGGCCCCCCAACCTGATGCATGTGTCTGAATTGAGTTGTTGGGACCACCCGATCAAAATATTTCACTGAGCTTCACGATTATTTCTATCTCCTGGTAGTATCCGTATAAAACTACGTCGGATCCTCCCCGAAACATAACCTAGAATCAGATCTTCATTATCTAAACGAACCCGGAACATACCATTTGGAAGTGATTCAGTAATTAAACCTTCATGAATCTATCCCCCCTCCTTATAAAAGGATAAAATCTCCCTTTAACGGTTTATGTGAGAATGGTTCACTGCTGCTTGAGGATAAATTCATCTCCTTGAACATTTTTCTTTGCCTTAAAGACTAAACAAATAACGTTAAAGGGGGGATTTTATCCGTCAGTCAAATAAATCGGGCATGGGTATTTTAGCCTCAAATTGATAGCAGGACTCGACCTGATTTGCAAAATTAATACGTGATGACTTTGCCGTCAAACTAGAAGACAATCTTTGCTAGGAGCACTCAGCACTGCTAGTAAAACGGGATTCCGTTTTGGGGAAAAAAATGGGCATCAAACATTTTAGCCACGTCCCACTAAAAGACAAAATGAAGAGAACAAATCCCCATAAAAGCAATAAATGCACTTTCAAATACCCAAATCAACGGTTATGTCAGGTCCCTTTTTATTTTCAAAACGGAATCCCGTTATCAAAGTGTTTTCATAAAGGCGGATTTGGCACTAGGATGTTTTAATAATTGCACATACTCAGCTTGTTTTTTAATCCTTTAATCGGCTTGTCATAGTTTTTCGGGAAATGTAATAATAACTTTTGACAACTGTTTAAATAATACAAGACAATATGAGTTAGTGCTATTATCAAAACATGGTAGTGCCAATATCCATAGCCAGGTAATTGATATTTGCACTTCAATTTTTTTAGTAACGACACTCTTCGCTTTATTTACTTTATTAGAAGAGAGCTGATGACGTGGCGGGGCCTTTTCTACATAATTTAACGGAAGACCTGATGATATTTGCACTCTCTCACCTATCTTTGCAAGTAGACTTGGACTAATTCAGCGGGTGAGAGACACATGTCGGTTGTTTCCGTGTAGCAAACTCGTAGGACATGTTTGTCAACCGTGAAAAACTATTGCATGAAGATTGATTGGCCCAAATTTAAGGGTGCAACCCGGGTGGGTTTGGTCGGGTTGAGGCCACCCTAACAAAATCGAATTATCGCAACCCTAACCCGATCTAACCTGTGCTTTGGGTTGAGGAATGTCAACCCTAACCCAACCCACCCATAAATCTCTCAACTCTAACCCAACCTGTGTAGCCCTATTTTCCAAATCGGGTTGGGCTGGACTAGGCAAAATAGAAAAGGTACAAAAAAAAAAAAGACATTGTGTTTTGTAGGGTTGCAACTTGGGTTGGGTTGGGTTTTACCTGACCCGAATCAACCCGACCTGAAAAAACCATGGGTCGGGTTCAAATATCATGGGTCTTGGGCTGGGTAGGGTTTGAGATTTAAAAACCTGCATTAATCTCGGGCCGGGTGAGGCTCCTCCGACCGCTACTGGTGCAAGAACATCAATTGACTTTGAAGGGGTCGGGTTTAAAGGGAAAAAACCCGACCCAAGGTAAAACCCGCATTGTTCTCGGTTCCTTTTTTATATTCTATAATTAATAAAAATTAGGGAAAAATACACTTAGACCCCCTGTGGTTTCTGACACATTCAACTTAACCCCTAATGTTAAAAAAGTTACAAGTAGACCCCATGTGATTTCAATTTGTATAAGGTAGGCCCCCTCAGTTGACGGTTCGTCCACAGATTGAAGGGTTATGATGATCCGATGGAGCTGATTTTTTGGGCACACCCTATCTATGTCAAGGCCCATAAGATGAACGCTTTGGATCATCCAAACAATGTGGGCCCACTGTGTTTTTGGTAGTGTTTGGATTCGGGTATGTGCCCACATTGTTTGGATGATCCAAAGCGTTCATTTGATGGGCCTTGACATAGATAGGATGTGCCCAAAAAATCAGCTCCATCGGATCATCATAACCCTTCAATTTGTGGATGAACCGTCAACTGAGGGGGCCTACCTTATACAAATTGAAACCACATGGGGTCTACTTGTAACTTTTTAAACATTAGGGGTTAAGTTGAATGTGTCAGAAACCACAAGGGGTCTAAGTGTATTTTTCCCTAACAATTAAAAACTCTCGAATGAAAAATCCTTTCATCGTGTTAGTCTGCACTCTCTCCCTCTCTCTCCACTATGAAATTTCTTTGTATTGGTGCTTCATTTAATATGAATATGGTTTATAATATTTTTTTTTTTTTCCTTTTCAAAATTTTAATCTCATAAGAGGAAATCTTTCAGTAGGGTGCGACCTCATTGTAGCACAGTGAGGAACACCCACAATGATCTGAACCGTACATTTGATGAGAATTCTCTTTTGGATTTCTTATAAGCCAAAAAAAAATTAAGTTAATCATGCAACCTTAACTTGCAGTAACATATTTTTCCTTTTTGGTTGTTGAATGTTGTTAGACCTAAAATCGGTAACAGGTACAGCAGTGATGTAAGAGCTGAGCTGGATGACTAGGAGAGCTGAGTCCTGAAGGACCGGAGTGAACGAGGAGTGAGGTGGTCGAGAGAGAGTCCTGCTATGAGGGCTGAGTCCTGCACAAGGCAAGCGAGGTCAGAAGACCAGACCGGGTTTTACTCCGGACAGGCCCTTCGACACTCAAGTCAGTATGAGCAGGAGTGAAGGGGAGATGTCTAAGAGTTTAGGGAGAGAAGAGATTTTCGCATTACCCCTTGGTTTGAGCTTTGAATCCCTTTTTATAGGGAAAACCTGGTGAGGTGTCTTGGACAGGTGTCCAGGACAGATGGCGGCCTGTAAGAGGCTGGAGTTCACCTACCCCAGGACAGGTGGCAGGCTGTGAGTGGCTGGAGTTCACCTACCCCAGGACAGGTGGCAGGCTGTGAGTGGCTGGAGTTCACCTACTCCGGGACAGGTGGCAGCCTGTGAGTGGCTGGAGTTCACCTGCTCTGGGACAGGTGGCAGCCTGTGAGTGGCTGGAGTTTTTACACCCCATCAGTTGCCCCCCAGTTTTCCAAGTCATTGAGTGACTTGGGAAAGTGTGGTTGATCGCTTATCTGGGTGGACAGGTGTTGTGTGGAAGTGAATCGGAGGGTTCAGTCTGGAGGTCCAGTCCGGAGTCCAGCTGGAAGTGGAGTCCGGAGATTCAGTCCGGAGTCCGGCTGGAAGTGGAGTCCGGAGGTCCAGTCCGGAGTTCGGCTGGAAGTGGAGTCCGGAGTCCGGCTGAAAGTTGAGTCCGGAGTCCAGCTGAAAGTTGAGTCCGGAGTCCGGCTGAGTCCGGCTGGGAGTTGAGTCCGGAGTCCGGCTGGGAGTTGAGTCCGGAGTCCGGCTGGGAGTTGAGTCCGGAGTCCGGCTGGGAGTTGAGTCCGGAGTCCGGCTGGGAGTTGAGTCCGGAGTCCGGCTGGGAGTTGAGTCCGGAGTCCGGCTGGGAGTTGAGTCCGGAGTCCGGACTGATTTTTGTCGTCTTGCGGCCAGTCCAGTTCGGACCGGACTGGTTTTTGTCGTTTTGTTGAAACACGTTATATCCAGTTCGGATTTTCCCGGACTGATTTTTGTCGTCTTGCGGCCAGTCCGGTTCGGACCGGACTGGTTTTTGTCGTTTTGTTGAAACGCGTTATATCCAGTTCGGATTTTCCCGGACTGATTTTTGTCGTCTTGCGGCCAGTCCGGTTCGGACCGGACTGGTTTTTGTCGTTTTGTTGAAACGCGTTATATCCAGTTCGGATTTTCCCGGACTGATTTTTGTCGTCTTGCGGCCAGTCCGGTTCGGACCGGACTGGTTTTTGTCGTTTTGTTAAAACGCGTTATATCCAGTTCGGATTTAAAAATCCAGTACGGAGTGCGGAGCGTGGAGCACGGAGTATGGAGCACGGAGTGCGGAGTACGGAGCACGGAGTACGGAGCAAGGAGCATGAGGTGGAGCGGAGATGTGAATTTTCATGCACGTAGGAACACGCGCGTGCTTGATCGTATTTTTGAGTGGGAGAATGTGTCCGTCATAAATATGGGACACGTGGCGCCATTTGAGTCTCCTCGAGATGCGTGCATCGTATTTAATGCCCCACCGCCTCTGAAAAGCTATAAAAAGAGGTTTTACCCCCTCATTCTTTACTTTTTACTTTTCATCTTTTCTTCTTTTTTTCTTTTTCTTGCTTTGGGAGCTTCGACTTCTCAGTTCTCAGTTCGCAGTTCGTAGTTCCCAGTTCGCAGTTCGCAGTTCGAGTTGCGCAAGGACTTGACGAGCTCCACTCACCGGTATTCCTCTCAGCCCTTCTCTTTACTACATGTCTGATAGTAATTCGAGTTCCGAGTCCGGTACGGAGTCCTCCACTAGCAGTAGTTCAGAATTTAGGCCGCCGCAGGAGCCTGTAATGGCTAGGACGTCCGCTAGAGTAGATCTTGTAGATAGTGACGACGAAGGGGACAAGGAGGAGGTGTTTTTAGACTTAAACGCCACTCCACTCCCCCCTGTTAGTCTCTCCCGAGCAGAAGGGAGTGTTGAAAGCGACGTTGCTGAGGCGTCTACAACATTCCCTCCTGGTCAGGCGGTGGAGGTAGTCGCTAGAGCGCGGATGGATGCCAACCCAAAATACAACCTGCGAGCTCTAGTCGAAGAGAACTACCTCACCAGGTCCATGCTAGGCGACATTAGGAATAAGTACTGTGTGCCTCCAAGATTTGAACTGAAGGCAGCTATAGAGGGAGACAGAGCCTGTAACGAGAGTCGAGATCTCTGTATTTATGAGGAGTCGATGAGGGCGGGACTCCGATTTCCTCTGCACCCATTCTTCGCAGCGGTGCTTCGATACTACGGACTGGCCCCAGCTCAAGTAGCTCCGAACTCATGGAGACTACTGACTGGGTTCTTGTATCTTGTCCACGGCCGGTTAGAGAGGAGCGTGAGCTTGTCGCTATTCCGTGCTTGTGCACATCTGAAGAGGCATAAGGAAGGGGGCTGGATCTACATCAGCCAGCACCCTGAACTCAAAATCATCACCGGTATCCCCTCGTCAATACATTCATGGAAGAATAGGTTCTTCTACGTCGAGGATAAGGAGGCCAGTGAGCCCTGGCCTGTCCCTCTAGTGTGGGACACTCCGGATACTTCCAAATTAAGTCGAAAACCGCTCTTCGAGAGTGAGGACAAAGATACTTTCGCCTTGATGCGGAAGGAGATTGAGCAATCAGGCCTTATCCGCTGTGCAGAGTTCTCAAGAGAGGAGGTGCTAGTTGGACTGGGCGTGAGTGCCGCGACTCCAGAACGTATGTAGCTAGACTTGTCTTTTAAGATATGTTTACTTTTATATGCTTGCTTCTGACTGCTTGCTTGTCTGGCAGAAATGAAGAAACAATCGACTGTCGAGAAGATAAGACAGGGAGCCCAGCCACGGGCACAGGAGGGTGCTGCACAGGCACAACAGGAGCGCCAGAAGAGAAAGGCGACTGTACTGGGGAGTCCGGCCCCGTCACAGGGCACTCCACCCCCATCCCAGAGGCCCAAGACTACGGTGAAGCTAATAGGCCCCTTTGCTCAGGGCGGTGGCTCTTCTAAATCCGGTGGTGCTTCTACCGGAACCGGTTCTGGGGCTCGTCCTCCTACGGGGCTTAGTGAGCACGTCTTTCGACCCAATTGGGCCGTTCTGAAGGATGACACTGCCCTAGGCGAGAGCCGAGTGGCAGCAGAGCTCATGAGCAAGTGTTTGCTGCGGAAGGACAAGCAACAGATCTTTTACGAGCCGCCAGCTACAGGAGAGGAGGCTGTGTTATCCTCAGCTTACCAGGTAAGGAAGTGGTGATCCATTTGCTAACTTTCTACCCATTTCTTCCTTTCACCATACTGATGCCTGTTTCTTTCTTCAGATCTTGCTCTACTATAATGACCTCAAGGAGAAGAGTAAGAAGTTCTCCCAAGCCATTACTGCATCTGAAGAGGTGAACGGAAAGTTGGCCGCTGAGGTGCAGGAGCTTCAAACGAGCATCGGGCGAATAGAGGAGGAGAGGAGGTTGTTGAAAGAGGATCTGGCCGCAGAGAAGAGGAAACTGGCCAAGGCTGCTGAAGCCATGGAGGCTCAAAGAGGAAGAGCCACTGAGAGGCAGGAGAAGGCAGTGAAGGAGGCCACAGAGGCGAAGGAGGCTGAACTTTTCAGCCTGTCGAGCGAGGCTTATAGTCTTGGATACTGTGGTACCCGATCCCGCGAGAGGGGCGGGGCGCGAGCCGCCGCGCCTTCTCTCTTGGTCTCCCATACCCACGCGATTGGCGTGTGTTTTTTAATTATTGATTTGAATTCGTCTTTCATGTGAACTTGGGATCACTAAGGCAATCCGAATTCCACACGAAAGAGACTGACAGAGTCGCCACCTAGATGTGGGATCTAGGACCCGAAATTAACCAGAAATCTAGACTCGCTACCTGGTTACGAGAATGGAAGGTATGGGGAGTTATCCGCCACATGCACCATTCTTGCCCGATAATCGGTCTTCGATTCCAAAAGCTAACTCTTTTAAATTTATTTTAAATGACTCATTCAACTCTATGTTAATGTGCGAACTAAGTGACATGCATCCTATGATCTAATTTCAATGAGAATCCTAAATGTGTATCTTGATTTATTAATTTGTCTGGATTCAATCTAAGTGAAAGTTCTCCTAGAATTCTAATTTCATGGAAAGTCCTAAGTGATTTGATTAAGTATTTACGAGAAAATTAATATAGAAAACACCACAATTTGTTTGTGGTGCCGACTCGCGGGTGGTATGCCATCAGACATCCAAGCTGCCTACGTACCCAAGCCTCACTGGGATCAGAGTCGACGTAGTTCGGTGCACCTAAGCTAAGCTACTTATGCCTAACTCAACTAGGACACCGACCTAGACGGGATTGACTGTTTCAACAGTTTTAGGAGAAGTTATTTAATTCAAGTTGAGGATTTTATTATCTTAGGATTTCATCTAAGATGCTATATGATTCTCATCTAAATGCAAATGGTCCCTTAGACTAATGCAGGTTTGCCTACATCCTAGTTTACTAGGCTTGTCCTAGGGAAAGATTGGGTGACTAGTGTAACTAGACCTATGGCACGGTTGCTATACATAGCAAACGTCCGTGATGAGGCTGGACTCCTAACTCTAGGACTCCCTAAAACTTAGGACACAACACGACACGACACCATTGTTCCTAAATTGGGCTCTAAGGGTTCTTACGACGGAAACCATAATCCAATGGTTCCGAGAGACACGAGATGAATCGAGATGATGAATAGTGTGAGGGAATGGGAAAGATAGAGAAAGGTGCGACTGAACTTGGGAGTGCCAAATTGCCTACGTACCCCGTGATGGGGATCAAGCCACACGTAGTTCCACTGGCGAGGTTGCTTGGATTTTGGAAGACAGAATTGGTATTTGTATCTGGAATCGGGTTTGCATTTGAGCATTGGACTTGAGATTCAGAAACATTGATCTAGCAATGGGATTTTGGAATTGGGAATTTGCATCAAAGAATTGAGCATATAGGAATCATCAAGGGTTTGAATTTTCGGAATTCAAAGTGGGCGGGCTTATGAGATTCGGCCAAATGGATTCAGACATGCGACTCGGATTGTGTTGGGATATTACTTGGTTGGATTGGGTTAATGGTTAGGGTCAAGTGAGTCGGGTCTAAGTTAGGAGCAAACCCGAGACTAGCCATGGTCTAACTAGGAGGAAGCAGGGTACAAACCAGGGTGCGGACCAGGGTGCACCAGGGTGCGAACCAGCAGGGAACCAGGGTGCGAACCAGCAGGGGAACCAGGGTGCAACCAGCAGGGAACCTGGGTGCAACCAGCAGCGAACCTGGGTGCGAACCAGCAGGGAACCAGGGTGCGAACCAGCAGGGGAACCAGGGTGCAACCAGGAGGGAACCTGGGTGCAACCAGCAGCGAACCTGGGTGCAACCAGGGTCTAACCAGAGTGCGAACCAGCAGGGAACCAGGGTGCGAACCAATATCGAACCAGGGTGCGAACCAGTAGGGAACCAGGGTGCAACCAGCAGGGAACCAGGGTGCGAATCAGTAGGGAACCAGGGTGCAACCAGCATCGAACCTGGGTGCAACCAGCAGCGAACCTGGGTGCAACCAGGGTCTAACCAGAGGCTAACCAGGGGGAAAACGGACCCTACATGCTTCCTAACATGGTTTTTCTTTTAAAGTAAAAGATATGCATGAAAACAGACCCTACATAGAATTGAAATAAATGCCTACCTCTTTGGAAACCCACTTTGTGTTTGATTTTTCTTTGATGTTAATCCCTTGAAGATGATTCCTTGCTTGATAATGACTGCTTTTGATATATATCACCCAACGTATAAAATCACCCGATCCGGCAAGGATGGCCGAACCCTTGAAGAGATGAGGGAGAGGGATGAATTTTCTAAGAGAGGGGTTCTTTTTTTCTTCTCTTCTCTCTTCTTTCTTTGATGGTGGGATGAGAGGGTATTTATAGGAGAATGGGATAGGAGGTTAGGTGAGGTTAGGTGAGGTTAGGTGAGGTTAGGTGAGGTTTGGATGGTTAGGATGAGAGGAGAGGTTAGGTGAGGTTAGGTGAGGTTTGGATGGTTAGGATGAGAGGAGAGGTTAGGTGATTTTGGATGGTTAGACCCAGGTCAAGATCTGCCATTGATCTAACGATTTACGGAAATCGGGTCTCGGAATGGAATCAGGGTCCGGGCTATGAAGTGACCCTAGCTTATTTTGTCCCGATTGATGATCCGTAAAGTCAGATCAAGATATTAATGACCTAAAACATATAAATCAATGATAGAGGGGGTTCTCACATGGATTTAACACACTAATTTCTTTGTTGATTAAAACAAAACAAAATGGGGTGTCTACAGATGCCCCTCTTTGGTAGAGATGACGTAGTCATTGAATACCAAAGCAAAAAATGACAAAACCATTTTGCGTAGCTTTAATCGACAAAGAACTCTCTAGACACAATGTACCTTAACATAATGCAACCTTCACATAATGCAATACCCTAGATGAAATCCTGGAATTTGGAATGCAAAAAAAAAAAAATTCCGCTGCGGTGCCGCTCACAAACGGGCAACGAGAGAAGATGAGACCATTCACAAATGGATTCAGAAAATGAGATACCGTTCAGAAACGGGCTCAAAGAGGATAGGAGGCCATTCACAAATGGATTCGGACAATGAGGTATCGTTCACAAACGGTCTCTAGGAGGATAAGAGACCATTCACAAATGGACTCGAGAAATGAGGCACCGTTCACAAACGGGCTCAAGGAGGACATGAGACCATTCCCAAATGGACTCAGAAAACGAGACACCGTTCACAAACGGGTTCAAGGAGAAGACGAAACCATTCACAAATGAACTCGAGAAATGAGGCGCCGTTCACAAACGGGCTCAAGGAGAACACGAGACCATTCACAAATGAACTCGAGAAATGAGGCGCCGTTCACAAACGGGCTCAAGGAGAACACGAGACCATTCACAAATGAACTCGAGAAATGAGGCGCCGTTCACAAACGGGCTCAAGGAGAACACGAGACCATTCACAAATGGACTCAGAAAATGGGACACCGTTTACAAACGGGTTCAAGGAGAAGACGAGACCATTCACAAATGAACTCGAGAAATGAGGCGCCGTTCACAAACGGGCTCAAGGAGAACACGAGACCATTCACAAATGGACTCGAGAAATGAGGCACCGTTCACAAACGGGCTCAAGGAGAACACGAGACCATTCACAAATGGACTCAGAAAATGGGACACCGTTTACAAACGGGTTCAAGGAGAAGACGAGACCATTCACAAATGAACTCGAGAAATGAGGCGCCGTTCACAAACGGGCTCAAGGAGAACATGAGACCATTCACAAATGGACTCGGAAAAAGGAGACACCGTTCACAAACGGGTTCAAGGAGAAGACGAGACCATTTACAAATGGACTCGAGAAAAGAGGCACCGTTCACAAATGGGCTCAAAGAAACAAGAGAATTTTTATGAACTTGAATTTGTCGTAGGATTGGATTTTTTTGAATTAAGGATTTGGATTTGATAAATTTTTTATTTTTGGGAAATGAGGTACCGTCCGTAAACGGGCTCAAGGAGAAGACGAGACCATTCACAAATGGACTCGAGAAATGGGGCACCTTTCACAAAAGGGCTCAAAGAGGACATGAGATTTTTCGTAGGATTGGATTTTTTTTTTTGAAGTAAGGATTTGGATTTGCTAAATTTTTTATTTTTGGGAAATGAGGTACCGTCCGTAAACGAGCTCAAGGAGAAGACGAGACCATTCACAAATGGCCTCGAGAAAAGAGGCACCGTTCACAAACGGGCTCAAAGAGGACATGAGATTTTTCGTAGGATTGGATTTTTTTTTTTTAAGTAAGGATTTGGATTTGCTAAATTTTTTATTTTTGGGAAATGAGGTACCGTCCGTAAACAGGCTCAATGAGAAGACGAGACCATTCACAAATGGCCTCGAGAAAAGAGGCACCGTTCACAAACAGGCTCAAAGAGGACATGAGATTTTTCGTAGGATTGGATTTTTTTTTTTGAATTAAGGATTTGGATTTGATAAATTTTTTATTTTTGGGAAATGAGGTACCGTCCGCAAACGGGCTCAAGGAGAAGACGAGACCATTCACAAATGGCCTCGAGAAAAGAGGCACCGTTCACAAACGGACTCAAAGAGGACATGAGATTTTTCGTAGGATTGGATTTTTTTTTTAGTTAAGGATTTGGATTTGATAAATTTTTTATTTTTGGGAGATGAGGTACCGTCCGCAAACGGGCTCACGGAGAAGACGAGACCATTCACAAATGGCCTCGAGAAAAGAGGCGCCGTTCACAAACGGGCTCAAAGAGGACATGAGATTTTTCGTAGGATTTGAATTTGACGTAAGATTGGATTTGTTTTTTTTTTTTGAATTGGGATTTGATTTGATGAATTTTTATTATTTTTATTTATTTATTTTGTATTTTTGGGAAATGTGGCACCGTCCGCAAACGGGCTCATGGAGAAGATGAGACCATTCACAAATGGCCTCGAGAAAAGAGGCACCGTTCACAAATGGGCTCGAAGAATTTAGAGGTTTTCATGAATTTGAATTTGACGTAGAATTGGATTTGATGAATTTTAGATTTTTTTTTTTTGAACTCAATGAAATCGGGGACATTATAGATCGTGCCCAGTAAAGATATTGGAAACCAAGACTTTGACGAATGATGAGACGACCAACCTTATGAACGAAGAACCATTAGTAACAAGAATGGATTAGGAACACTTTTATGAAACTTCAACAAGATTTTTCTCAATGAGACTGTTGGTCTTGTCTTCTGGGGATTTTGATAACTGAAACCTTGAACAAGACAGTTGAGATTGGTAATTTAGAACAATGGCTCTCTTGGATATAATCATGGAAAAGTGGGATTTGCCTCTTGACAGGTGTTTAGATAAACATTTCTTGACCAGGATAGTATTTAACAACTGGAAGGAGATTCCGAATTTTAATGGTTCATCTTTCTGAGAAATTGGCTCAACCACCATTGCATCTGGGGCTCTTCCAAGCTTAAGGTGCCTTCCTGGGGTATGATCTTTTTACGAAAGTTGGGCTTTCTGATGTTTCTACTTCTGAACTCTTCTGAGTTGATCTTCTTTGAAATGTAGCTGTTTGACTAGATTCTCGAACTCCTTCATACGATCGCAGGGAGCTGACGAGGCTGGGCCTTCTTCACCGAGACAGTTGCATCATTTGGACACCAGGACGACGATTGACTCTTTCTAAAGAGAAAACTTAGATAAAATGCACTACTCAAAAGATTGAGCAGCTCTGAAGGAGTGAACATAGAATGACAAAGATTGACTGACTACACTGACAGACACAGTAATACTTCTGACTTAGTTAATATTTTATTTGGTAAGTCTATCCTTTCAAGGAATGTTTTTTTTCAATTGGTGCACATGGGACTTCTTCCTTGAAACAGTAATGCCTCAAGGATTTAATTACACCCCTTAAGATTGCTTAGCTTCAATGCCCCCAGTTTTGAGGATATCACTTGAATTTGCTTGAATTTCAGTTGATCTTCAGTCTTGATACCGGCTGTAGCCTTCTTATACTGATTCTCTTACCGTGACCAAGTTACCTCTTCAGGGTTTTTAACTTGGCGGACCGCGCTAGCCTTAACTTTTGCCTGAACCACCTTTCTAGGTTTTCGATCCAGCAGGCTATCCCCTTAGCTTTTGCCTAAGCCGCCCTTTCGGGTTTTCAACTTAGCAGGGAAATGATCTTAAATTTTGCCTAGACCGCCCTTTCAGGTTTTCAGTCTAGCAGATCTTCAAACTCCGTTCTTTTTTTTCTTTTTGTGTTTCGGGACCTAGATCATTAAATCTGAACACCGGAGGGACTTTATAGGTAGGATAGGGCTTTACAAAGAATGGCTTAAGGCTCAACAAAGATTTCGACCAAACCTGTGAACAGGTTGCCTCCATATCCCCATGTAGGAATTAGGACGTGTGTAGTTCAGGGCAAATGCCCCTAGTTTGAAAATAAATTGTTTGAAGGTTAATTGATTTTTCTTTTTTCTTTTCTTTCTGGAATAATTGGTTTCTCTTCTTTTGGAACTTGTCCTTCTTTTTTTTTTCTTTTTTTTTTGAATCGACCGAACTCGGTTTAACCGAGCTGCCTACGTACCCCAGTGTAGGGATCAGGTCTTGCGTAGTTCGGGGAAATGCCCCTGGTTTGATGGGTTTTCAAGAAAATTTTATTCAGGCTCGAAGGGTTTGCAAACCGGTATTCTTTTGACATTGGGTTCTGATTTTGGGATTTAATCGGCCAAAGGAGGCCTTTCGATGTTCAGATTGGGAATCGATCTGGGTTACTAGAGTCCGTCTGGTAGTGATTATTTTTTTCTTTTTTTTCTTTTTCTTTTTTTGTTGTTTTTTTTTTTCACGGAGTTTGACGGCATTTCCAGGTAAGAGATAATGGATCTTCTTTTTCCAAGATTCTAAAGCGTGCTTTAGACTTTCATAGAGCGAAACTTGTTCTTTGACATCCTCCATCTATGGATTCGTACTCTTGATATCTGATGATCACTTTTCAATGCTTGCTCTTGAACTTCTTATCTTGAATTTGTTGGCTTTATGTTATGAATTTGAGAACCAAGGTCATTGATTGAAAATATGAAAGTTGTTTCCACTCTATGCCCCTTGTATAACATATATCTTCTCACTTTCTTCATTTTCTTTGAGCTTTCCATCCATGTCTTGCCCCTGGTATCGGTTGTAGCTTTTCTAGACAATCTTCTTATTCTTGAAATAATTTTATCAATTCTTCACACTCTTCAGAGGGTAATGTATTTTCAATCGGCATTCACTGAATCAAAGTTTCAGTGCCAATGTTTATCATTTCAATTTCATCTTTGAAAGGTTGGGATTGGCGCTCCTCCTCTTGTTCAAGTAATTGCTGACTCAAGTGGAGTTTCGTCAATTTTGTTCGCATTTGAGGAGGGAGTCTTACTTTAAGATCAGAAGCATACTTAAGAAACAGACACAAGTGAATTACATTAAGGATTTGGAACTGAAATTTTTATTTAAAGAAAAGCTATTACATTTGACGACCTATCCTGAACATGCTCAGGATTCACAACTCTAAATAAGAAAGGGAAACAGAAGATAACTTGCCTGGACTAGGCATTGACCTTTAACTGTAAGACCGGACTCAACAATTATACTGACCATGATGACTGACTCAACATAAAATAGTAAGTGACTAAAACTTTAACTGCTGCAACTGTTTGGCGTTGAAGGCTCGGCGAAGGCTGGTTCGTTCTGAACATCATCATGGCTGATACTTTCAATTTTGGACAATGATGACTGATTCGCATAGGGGAATGCCCCTAGCTCAAGGATTCTGAGAGTGAACTCTGAAGGACTTAGCAAAATAATCTTGAAAAGGTAGCCCCTAGAGGAGGAAGAGACCAGGGGTACAAGCAAGATTGGATTATCTGGACCAGGCATGATCAGATCATGAGAATGCATAATAGAAAGATTGTGAGATTCTGCATCTGCCAGTTAGGGGATGGCATGAAGATACGATCGAATCGTATGACAGAAGAACGAAAGATGCACGATCAAAAGATTAGATGAGATAGCATAAGATTGCTTTCAACGGATAGATCATGAATGACTAATCCTATGAGATTTTTGGAAATGATGGGATTTATATCCTAACCCAAAGGGAAATTTTTTTTTTTTTTTTTTCACATTTTATCAGTGTTACCTGAAGGCATCAACCCTAATCCTAATCTATCGGAGTGGAGAGAGAATCTCGACTCATGCCTTTGTTCGTGTATCTAAGGACCGATCGTAGCCATTGGAAGATGGACTACGGCCTAATCTAGACACAAATAGGTAGAATATCCTAAACTAGGCTCACACACGTGATGCACATGTGTTCGTATATTACATGCATGTGTGGGTTAATCTAGGGGTAAGGCCAAGAGTTCCCTTAGCGCGAATCCATGTTCGATATACTGTACCAGTGTCCGGCGTATCAGTACGTGAACAAGGGATCCGTTTACGTACCATAAAGGTACTAGGCTAAGGGTGGAATGCTTCTCTAGCACAGAGGCACCAGGTGATGAAATCCCAGTCAACCATGCTAGATAACACTCCGGGTTCCTAAAATAGGATGTGTGTGCACGTGAGATGCATGGTTTAGATGCAAGTGATGTAAGTGTGTGCAATATGTTTGCGCAATCTATGATGCCTTCAGGTTTTGTTAAATTAAGTTTGAGTAAAATGTGATGAGAAAATAAAACAAGACAAACTAATCTAACAAGTATAGAGTTTTTATGAGCCATTTAAAATTAAATTCAAATGAATTATCTTTTGAAGTTTTAATGAAGTTAGGTGATCCCCAGCAGAGTCGCCAGACTGTGGTACCCGATCCCGCGAGAGGGGCGGGGCGCGAGCCGCCGCGCCTTCTCTCTTGGTCTCCCATACCCACGCGATTGGCGTGTGTTTTTTAATTATTGATTTGAATTCGTCTTTCATGTGAACTTGGGATCACTAAGGCAATCCGAATTCCACACGAAAGAGACTGACAGAGTCGCCACCTAGATGTGGGATCTAGGACCCGAAATTAACCAGAAATCTAGACTCGCTACCTGGTTACGAGAATGGAAGGTATGGGGAGTTATCCGCCACATGCACCATTCTTGCCCGATAATCGGTCTTCGATTCCAAAAGCTAACTCTTTTAAATTTATTTTAAATGACTCATTCAACTCTATGTTAATGTGCGAACTAAGTGACATGCATCCTATGATCTAATTTCAATGAGAATCCTAAATGTGTATCTTGATTTATTAATTTGTCTGGATTCAATCTAAGTGAAAGTTCTCCTAGAATTCTAATTTCATGGAAAGTCCTAAGTGATTTGATTAAGTATTTACGAGAAAATTAATATAGAAAACACCACAATTTGTTTGTGGTGCCGACTCGCGGGTGGTATGCCATCAGACATCCAAGCTGCCTACGTACCCAAGCCTCACTGGGATCAGAGTCGACGTAGTTCGGTGCACCTAAGCTAAGCTACTTATGCCTAACTCAACTAGGACACCGACCTAGACGGGATTGACTGTTTCAACAGTTTTAGGAGAAGTTATTTAATTCAAGTTGAGGATTTTATTATCTTAGGATTTCATCTAAGATGCTATATGATTCTCATCTAAATGCAAATGGTCCCTTAGACTAATGCAGGTTTGCCTACATCCTAGTTTACTAGGCTTGTCCTAGGGAAAGATTGGGTGACTAGTGTAACTAGACCTATGGCACGGTTGCTATACATAGCAAACGTCCGTGATGAGGCTGGACTCCTAACTCTAGGACTCCCTAAAACTTAGGACACAACACGACACGACACCATTGTTCCTAAATTGGGCTCTAAGGGTTCTTACGACGGAAACCATAATCCAATGGTTCCGAGAGACACGAGATGAATCGAGATGATGAATAGTGTGAGGGAATGGGAAAGATAGAGAAAGGTGCGACTGAACTTGGGAGTGCCAAATTGCCTACGTACCCCGTGATGGGGATCAAGCCACACGTAGTTCCACTGGCGAGGTTGCTTGGATTTTGGAAGACAGAATTGGTATTTGTATCTGGAATCGGGTTTGCATTTGAGCATTGGACTTGAGATTCAGAAACATTGATCTAGCAATGGGATTTTGGAATTGGGAATTTGCATCAAAGAATTGAGCATATAGGAATCATCAAGGGTTTGAATTTTCGGAATTCAAAGTGGGCGGGCTTATGAGATTCGGCCAAATGGATTCAGACATGCGACTCGGATTGTGTTGGGATATTACTTGGTTGGATTGGGTTAATGGTTAGGGTCAAGTGAGTCGGGTCTAAGTTAGGAGCAAACCCGAGACTAGCCATGGTCTAACTAGGAGGAAGCAGGGTACAAACCAGGGTGCGGACCAGGGTGCACCAGGGTGCGAACCAGCAGGGAACCAGGGTGCGAACCAGCAGGGGAACCAGGGTGCAACCAGCAGGGAACCTGGGTGCAACCAGCAGCGAACCTGGGTGCGAACCAGCAGGGAACCAGGGTGCGAACCAGCAGGGGAACCAGGGTGCAACCAGGAGGGAACCTGGGTGCAACCAGCAGCGAACCTGGGTGCAACCAGGGTCTAACCAGAGTGCGAACCAGCAGGGAACCAGGGTGCGAACCAATATCGAACCAGGGTGCGAACCAGTAGGGAACCAGGGTGCAACCAGCAGGGAACCAGGGTGCGAATCAGTAGGGAACCAGGGTGCAACCAGCATCGAACCTGGGTGCAACCAGCAGCGAACCTGGGTGCAACCAGGGTCTAACCAGAGGCTAACCAGGGGGAAAACGGACCCTACATGCTTCCTAACATGGTTTTTCTTTTAAAGTAAAAGATATGCATGAAAACAGACCCTACATAGAATTGAAATAAATGCCTACCTCTTTGGAAACCCACTTTGTGTTTGATTTTTCTTTGATGTTAATCCCTTGAAGATGATTCCTTGCTTGATAATGACTGCTTTTGATATATATCACCCAACGTATAAAATCACCCGATCCGGCAAGGATGGCCGAACCCTTGAAGAGATGAGGGAGAGGGATGAATTTTCTAAGAGAGGGGTTCTTTTTTTCTTCTCTTCTCTCTTCTTTCTTTGATGGTGGGATGAGAGGGTATTTATAGGAGAATGGGATAGGAGGTTAGGTGAGGTTAGGTGAGGTTAGGTGAGGTTAGGTGAGGTTTGGATGGTTAGGATGAGAGGAGAGGTTAGGTGAGGTTAGGTGAGGTTTGGATGGTTAGGATGAGAGGAGAGGTTAGGTGATTTTGGATGGTTAGACCCAGGTCAAGATCTGCCATTGATCTAACGATTTACGGAAATCGGGTCTCGGAATGGAATCAGGGTCCGGGCTATGAAGTGACCCTAGCTTATTTTGTCCCGATTGATGATCCGTAAAGTCAGATCAAGATATTAATGACCTAAAACATATAAATCAATGATAGAGGGGGTTCTCACATGGATTTAACACACTAATTTCTTTGTTGATTAAAACAAAACAAAATGGGGTGTCTACAGATACTACGACTGCCTCCAGGAGCTCCAGGCCTGCAATCCAAACGTATTGATGCAGAACATGACTCTCCCTGCCAGGCCGAAGATTACTGATGAGGAGCCAGATACTCCTGCTGATGCTCCTGCTGACATCACCTCTCTTCCAGATGCTTAGAATTTTTTTTTTGTTTGTTTTGACCTCTTTTTGTAATGGTCCTTGAGACCCTACAGCTCTTACCAGCATTTTTAAAGTGAATTTTGTAATGGCCCTCGAGGCCCCACATATTCTGATCAATGAAATCACATTTGTCTGTCTCTGATACTTCTCAACTGAGTGATTTGCTTGACTTTGTCTTTTTAATTTTGATAACCTGTGAATGAGGCTGTTGGTAGTCGAATTGTGACCAAGTACCCAAGTTTTGTGAACTGGGTTTCCAGTAAGTACCCAAGTTTTGTGAACTGGGTTTCCAGTGAGTACCCAAGTTTAAGAACTGGGTTTCCAGTGAGTACCCAAGTTTTGTGAACTGGGTTTCCAGTGAGTACCCAAGTTTTGTGAACTGGGTTTCCAGTGAGTACCCAAGTTTAAGAACTGGGTTTCCAGTGAGTACCCAAGTTTTGTGAACTGGGTTTCCAGTGAGTACCCAAGTTTAAGAACTGGGTTTCCAGTGAGTACCCAAGTTTTGTGAACTGGGTTTCCAGAGAGTAAGAGTGAAACAAAGTCTGCAAAAAAAAGATTATTTATTTATAACAACAAATTGACAAATTTACAAAGTCACCTTTTTACGCTGTACATTTTGTCTATTGATAATATCTCCTGAGATTTTTGGAGTTCCAGGCGTGAGGTAATAAGTGCTCTTCCAGGGTCTCCAGTTTATAGCTTCCTGGCCGGATAACTTCTTTCACTCGATATGGCCCTTCCCAAGTCGGGGAGAGTTTTCCGACTTTCGTGGGTTGGGAGACGGCTGCCTTTCTCAGGACTAAATCTCCTGTCCTGAATTCTCTGGGGCGAATCTTGGAGTTGTGATAATTTGATACTCTCTGCTTATAAGCGGCGACCCGGATTCGAGATTCTTCCCGGATTTCTTCTAGTAAGTCGAGATCGACACGGAGCCCGTCGCCGTTAAGCTGCTCGTTGAAGCTGGTGATTCGGGGAGACGGAGCGCCTATATCGACTGGTATCACAGCCTCAGTACCAAAGGAAAGGTTGAATGGCGATTCACCAGTCGTCGTGCGAGGAGTAGTGCGGTAAGCCCACAGAACGTGATAGAGCTCATCTGCCCAACGGCCAGCTTTTTCGTCCAGCCTCTTCTTTATCCCCTGGAGCAGGATTCTATTAGTTACTTCCGTTTGCCCATTGGTCTGGGGGTGTGCAACCGAAGTGAATCTCTGTTCAATTTTTAGGTCCGAGCAGAACTTTCGAAAGTTCCGGCAGTCGAACTGTTTGCCGTTGTCTGTGATTAAGATACAGGGAATCCCAAATCTACAGACTATTGCCTTCCAGAAGAAGTTCTGCACATTCTGCTCAGTGATCTGGGCCAGAGGTTCTGCCTCCACCCACTTAGTGAAATAGTCGATCACCACTACCACGAACATGCGCTTTCCAGAGGCCGGTGGGAAAGGGCCGAGGATGTCCATCCCCCATACTGCAAAGGGAAGCGGACTAATAATTGGAGCCATTGCTACGGCAGGCTGGTGGATGGTAGGAGAGAACTTCTGACACTTCTCACACCTTTTAACCAGATCCAGGGCATTCTGCCTGATAGTAGGCCAATACAGTCCTCTGAGCAGCACCTTTATCGCCAGGGCTTTGCCCCCCAGATGTTCTCCGCAAATTCCTTCATGAGTCTCTTGTAGTGCGTACGCGGCGTCGCTCGGCCTCAGACACTTCAGATATGGGAGAGTATATGACCTTTTGTATAGATTGTCGCCACTGAGGGAAAATCGGGCAGCTCTCTGTATCACCTTACGAGCTTCTTTCTTATCCTCCGGGAGTCTGGCATCGCGCAGATAACCCACGATCTCATCCATCCAGCACGGCTCATCTTCCACCTGCATGACTTCCATGTCTTTACTGTCGATGCTGGACCTCTGTAGAAACTCCATGTGTATGCTTCCGAGAGTGGTATATCCAGAGGCAGCCAGTTTTGACAGCACGTCGGCTTTGGCATTCTCTGTTCTCGGCACTCTGATGACCTCGAAACTTGCAAACCGGCTGGAAAGTTGGCGAACCTTGGCGAGGTACTTAATCATACGCTCGTCTCGGGCTTCGTAGACACCTTGGATCTGGTTTGCTACCAGCTGCGAGTCGCAGTATGCTTTCAATTTTTGGGCGCCGGTCTGAAGTGCTAGGCTCATTCCGGCAAGGAGGGCCTCATATTCCGCCTCATTATTTGATGCACGAAACCCGAATCTTAGGGCGTAATCCGCAGTGAACTCATCAGGCCCAGTGAGGATGAGGCCAGCTCCACAGCCGTTTTTATTTGAAGATCCGTCGACATATACTTCCCAAGTTGGTGTGCTGGTTATGGAGTCCTGTCCGGCTGAAGGTGGCCTGATTTCTGTCCGAATTTCCTCTGTCATACGCTCTTCAGGGACAACTTTCTCTATAACTGGGAGCTGCAATGCTCCAGAGTCGACGACCTGCTGGGGGATAGTGCACTCTGCTACAAAATCTGCCAGTACTTGGGCCTTTATAGCTGGCCTAGGTGCGTACTGAATATCGAACTCGCTTAGCTCCACAGCCCATTTCACAAGTCGCCCGGAGATATCTGGTCGATGGAGAACTTGTCGAAGTGGCTGATCAGTCAAGACCTTTACAGTGTGAGCTTGGAAGTACGGCCTTAACTTCCTGGCGGCCATTACCAGCGCGTAAGCCAATTTCTCGACCCGCTGGTACCTTGTTTCTGCGTCGTGAAGAACCTTGCTAACATAATAAATTGGTTTTTGCTGGCGGTGCTCTTCAAGGACGAGTACAGCTGCCAGAGCCGTGGAGCTGATGGAGAGATACAAAAATAGCTCCTCGCCCGGCTCCGGCTTTGTTAATAATGGCGGAGAGGACAAATATCTTTTCAGTTCTTCGAATGCGACCTGGCATTCTTCCGTCCAGGGCGCGGTCTTGAGTCCCTTGACCGCGTTGAAAAAGGGGAGGCACCTTTCCGTTGATTTGGAGATAAAGCGACCCAACGCCGCTATCATTCCTGTGAGCCGCTGGACTTCCCTGATGGTTTTTGGGGCAGTAAGCTCCATGACGGCTCTGATCTTTTCTGGATTTGCTTCTATCCCTCGCTGGCTCACCATGAATCCTAAGAACTTCCCCGAACTGACACCAAATGTGCACTTGGTGGGGTTAAGTTTCATGTTGTGCTTCTTCAGGACCTGAAATGTTTCTCTGAGATCAGACGCATGATCCTGCGCACTCCGACTTTTGACCAGCATATCGTCTACATAGACTTCCATGTTACGGCCGATCTGGTTCTAAAAAAGTTTGTTCACAAGCCTTTGGTAAGTGGCTCCGGCGTTTTTGAGGCCGAAGGGCATAACTCGGTAGCAGTAAGTCCCTTGATCTGTGACGAAGGAGGTCTTTGGTATATCCGACTCATACATCCTGATTTGATTGTATCCGGAGAAGGCGTCCATGAAGCTCAACAGTTCATGACCTGCTGTGGCGTCAATGAGTTGGTCGATCTTCGGGAGTGGATAGCTGTCCTTAGGACAAGCCTTATTGAGATCGGTGAAATCGACGCAGGTCCTCCATTTCCCATTAGTCTTCTTGACTAGGACTACGTTTGCCAACCAGCCCGGGTATCGAATCTCGCGAATGAAGTCGGCCTTCAGAAGCCTCTCCACTTCTTCTTTTATTGCCTGCCGCCTTTCGAAGGCGAAATGTCGTTTCTTCTGCTTCACCGGTCTGCAAGTTGAATCAACACCGAGCCTGTGTGTGCTGATCTCTGGATCAATGCCGGGCATATCGGCGGGAACCCATGCAAAGACATCTGCATTGTCCTGGAGAAAAGTGGTGAGCTGGTGCTGAATGTCGGTGCTGAGGGAGGAACCGATCAGAGCGGCTTTCTCACTGTCCTCTGGGCACAGTGGGATGGAGAGGAGGTCTTCAGCAGGTTGAGTCCCTCTGAGCTCGTCCCTTACATCGAACAGTTCAATTGGCAGTGACTCCACTGCATTTTTGCCTTTAAGTGCCGTCGCGTAGCACTCTCTGGATTGAGGCTGATCTCCTCGAACTTCCCCCACACCATTGGGGGTTATGAACTTCATTTTTTGGTGGTAGGCCGAGGCTACTGCACGGATGAGGTTCTGGCCAGGCCGTCCCAAGATAGCATTATAGACCGAAGTGGCCCTTACTACTAGAAAGTTGACCATGGCGAAAGCTTGACAAGGTAGATCTCCGACAAGAACAGGGAGCTCGATCTGCCCCACCACTTTCACGACCTCTCCGGAGAAGCCAAATAAATCTGAGTTTGCCGGCTTCAGACGGTCGTCGCCTATCATCATTTTCTCAAAGGCGTGGTAGTATAGAATGTCCGCCGAACTCCCATTGTCTATGAGGATTTTCTTCACCTCCCAGTTGGCGACGAGCATGGTTAAAACCAGTGCGTCGTCGTGGGGCAGGATAAGATTATCCAGATCTGCATCTGAGAAGGAGATCTCATTCTCCGTTCTCGTCTTTTTGCTGGTTGTGTGCACGGCGTTAACTCGCCGTGCATATGCTTTGCGGGCGGTAGAAGAGGTGCCCCCAGCTGCAGGCCCACCCATAATTGTACCGATGACCCCCCTTGGCTGAGGCTGGGGTGCCTCAGGCTGCACATTGCCCAGCTGAGGAGTTTTGTCCCGAGCAGGGGGCTGCTGTGATCTTCGAGGGCTGCGACCCTGAGGGCTCTTTCCTCTGCGCTCTTGGTTGCGGCTGTCAGTTCGGATATACTTTTTCAAATAGCCCCGGCTGATGAGTTGTTCAATTTCCTGCTTGAGTTACCAACAATCATCTGTGTCGTGGCCGTGGTCCTTGTGGAACCGGCAATACTTTGAGGGATCTCGCATGTTTCCCTTGGAGATCATTCTAGCAGGCCACTTCACGAACTCTTCTTCGCTGATCGCCGCCAGTATGTGCTTTCTGGAGGTGTTGAGAGGCGTGAAGTTTTCTTCTCTTCTTTGAGGAGGCGGAGACTTCTCTCTCCTGGGAGGTTTATCCTCCCTGCGTTGCTTAGGGAGATTCTTCTCTTCAGAGGTTATCCTCCGATTTGAATTAAGAGCTGCCAGTGTTTCTTCCACCGTGATGTACTCTTCTGCTCCTGCCATAAGATCCGCTAGTGAGCGCGGATTTTGTCGAGCCACCGCTCGACGGAATTCATTAGACCTGGCGCCTGCGAGGAGCGCATTCATTGCTGCTGAGGGATCTAGATTTGGCACTTGAAGTGCCTCCCTGTTGAATCGACGTACGAACACCTTCAGAGGCTCGTTGTCGTCCTGCCGCAAGGCCATCAGGGAAGCTGTTGTTTTCCTTGGCCTGCGGCTGCTCATGAAGTGGCGGACAAGATCCTCTCCAAAATCATCAAAATTGTTGATGGAGTTCGGTTTGATCCTGGAATACCAGTCTCTTGCTGCGCCAGTTAGCGTCGTTGGAAACGCTCTGCAAAGAAAGCCATCGGAAGCTCCGTGGAGGAGCATAATTGTTCTGAATGTCTCCAAGTGGTCCACGGGGTCTGTAGTGCCGTCATACTGAGGGACGGCGGGCATTTTAAACCCTCTGGGTGCTGGGGCACCCAGAACATCATCAGTGAATGGAGTCTTACTTGAGAACGCCCTGGAGACGGGCCGGCTCTGGTCCTTCGCCAGTTCCTCTATCCGATGGTCCATCTCCTCCATTCTCTGTAGCAGCGGATCCGTCCTGTGGTCCAAGGACCTGATCCTTTCCACAGACTGGCTCGCCGCAGAGCCGGATTGGCTCTCCCGACTCATACGACGAGGTCGGCGCTTCGCTGGTGGCGCGCGATCTTCATGAGCTCGGCGCCTCTGTACGGAGGGGGAACGTGACCTTTCACGGCGATGAGGCTCTGTTTGGGCATGCCTCGTCGCGGGGTGAGGGACTTGTCTAGTGGAATGATGAGTTCGGCCCTCACCATGGTGTGATGACTCTCCCCTATGGACGTCTGACCTTCCTTGGACAGATCGCGGAGCCTCTGGGGGAGGTTGAGGGGGTACTTGGAGTAGTTGCTGGTACTGCCCAACGAGGGCTGTCATCTGCTGAAATAGAGCTTGAACCTGCTCCGGGGTGGGCAAGGGATTCAGATGTTCTGAGCGAGCCGGGCTCTGATCTGCAGTAGCAGAAGCTGCTACTACTAGTGATGCAATTCGCTCGCTCCGGGTCCTGCGGGGTAGCGCGGCTTGGGTAGTCCGCGCCCGCGCAGTAGGCATCCGTGTACTCTTGCGTCCTGCCATTTTTGTGAGTGGGATGTAAAGACAGCTTTTAGTTCAGGGGTCCCACGGATGGCGCCAATCTGTTAGACCTAAAATCGGTAACAGGTACAGCAGTGATGTAAGAGCTGAGCTGGATGACTAGGAGAGCTGAGTCCTGAAGGACCGGAGTGAACGAGGAGTGAGGTGGTCGAGAGAGAGTCCTGCTATGAGGGCTGAGTCCTGCACAAGGCAAGCGAGGTCAGAAGACCAGACCGGGTTTTACTCCGGACAGGCCCTTCGACACTCAAGTCAGTATGAGCAGGAGTGAAGGGGAGATGTCTAAGAGTTTAGGGAGAGAAGAGATTTTCGCATTACCCCTTGGTTTGAGCTTTGAATCCCTTTTTATAGGGAAAACCTGGTGAGGTGTCCTGGACAGGTGTCCAGGACAGATGGCGGCCTGTAAGAGGCTGGAGTTCACCTACCCCAGGACAGGTGGCAGGCTGTGAGTGGCTGGAGTTCACCTGCCCCAGGACAGGTGGCAGGCTGTGAGTGGCTGGAGTTCACCTACTCCGGGACAGGTGGCAGCCTGTGAGTGGCTGGAGTTCACCTGCTCTGGGACAGGTGGCAGCCTGTGAGTGGCTGGAGTTTTTACACCCCATCAAATGTCAACTGTTGCTTGATCTAATTTTTGGAGACATCTATAGTTAACAAGAGTTGTACATAGGAGATCCAAAACAAGAGTGTCAAATGTGTTAGATATGTTCTAATATATAAGCTAAATAGATAATGGACTAGGTGTTGTGGGCCCACATGGGCTGGAGCCCATTAGCCTTTAAACCCATATTTAAACTTCTTAAATAGGGACTGGTGCAGCTGTCGTTCTATTCCAAACTAGATAGAATGGAGAGCAATGCTTCAAGTCTATCTTTTTGTTTCAACCGACCTTCTCTCTTCCACCGCCTCAACAGTTCTTGAAGCATGCTGCTGTATCTCTCGTTTATTTGCATTGAAGTGGTGGCTGATTTGATATTCCATCTTAATTTGGTTTTCTTCCACCCTCTCACTCTCGTTTATTTTTAGTTTTCCTCTGTGTGGGTTGAAATTAACTGCTCTTGGAGTGGGAGGTGGAAGACATCTCGGCAATTTTGACTGTGGGTTTCCTCCACTTCAAATTCGTTTTGTCGTGGGTTATATTTCCCCTCAAAAAAAAAAAAAAAAAGTTTGGGTGTGGGTTTCACTCCCACAGAACATGTGTGGGTTGGATTTGCACATTAGAACCAAGTTTTCTTGTGGGTATATTTAGTGGTTGAACCCTCTTTGCACCAAATTCTTGTGGCCGGTTCTTCTTGCCATCGGGTTCACTGCCGGTTCTTGCTATTTTTCGCGGTTCTGTTTGATTCTCGCGATTTGGCTTTCGCAATTTGGTTCTTCAACTCAGGTGCACTCTTTCCAATTTATTTTTCGTAAATAGCCTAAAAATGGACAAGACTGCAGTTTCCTTTGAGATGGTCAAACTTCAATCGTTTGGAGGATCTGAATTTAATTCCTGGAAGCGAAAGACTCAATTCGGTCTGAAATACATGAATGTTTTCTACACCGTTTTGGGTACCTTTGCTGAAGGTGATTCGATTGAAAGTGTTGAGGAATCTCAATGGATCCGAGATGAAGATTTCTGCAAAGACTATTTGTTGAACTGTCTGTCAGATCGTCTTGCAGAAACTTATAGCAAATTTGAAACTGCTAAAGAAATTTGGGATAATTTAGATGCTCAATTCAGAAAGGAGGAGGAATTGTCCAAGACTCATCTGGTGGACAAATTCATGGATTTCAAGTTCCATGAGGACATGGAAATCACTCCTTAAGTAGCTGATTTAGAGAATTTGAGATCTAAATTAACCAATGAGAAAATAGTAGTGTGTGATCCATTTTTTGTGGGTGCAATCATATATAAGTTACCATCTGCGTGACAGTCTTTCAAAACAGAAATGTATAGAAAGAAAGTGCAATTGGGACTGGATGATCTCAAACGATTCATTCGAATCGCAGATGAGAATAAAGCTAGGAATAACTTGGAGATGGTTAGACAGCAACAGTCACCTGCTAACACTGTCATATATCTCAAGAAATTTCCTAAGAAATCCAAGTCACCTAAGAGTAATATCCCCAAGTTGGAAGCCAAAAAGACTGTGAAGGGCAAGTGCTACAACTGTGGGAGATGGGGTCACTTTGCAGCAGAATGCAGGCTACCTAAGAAAGTTAAATCTGACACACCACAAAAGGAAACTGCTCTGTTGGTAGATAAGGCTGAGCCTAAAAGTTTTGTTGCCATGATGGGCAAAGATAAGGCCAGTACTTCTTCAGAGTGGTGGTTAGATACAGGTGCGACTTGTCATGTTTGCAATTCCAAGAAACTTCTCAATGATGTTACCAAAGTAAACGAGACTGTTACAGTGGCTAGTGGAGCAGATGTAGAGGTCACTCACACTGGTACTGCGAACTTGGCTCTTTCTTCAGGTAAAATACTAACTTTAAAAGCTGTTAAAGTAGTTCATACTATTCAAAAGAATTTGATTTCCATTAGTTTGCTTGATAATGCTGGTATGTGCACCTCATTTTTGAGTGGTAGAGTAACTTTAACTGTTAACTCGTACTATTTTGGTTGTGCCTTCTTAATCAATGGTATGTATAGATTGAGTTTAGCAAATGAGACTATTAATCAGGTTAGTTCACCACTTGTTGATCCTAAGTTGTTACACAACCGATTGGGACATGTGAACTATCGGAAAATAGTCCAACTTGCTAAAACTTATAATATCCCATTAGATATGTCAATTAAGTTTGACAGGTGTGAGGTTTGTGCTCAAACTAAGATTACTAGAAAACCTTTTCGCCAGGTTTCTAGGAACACACAACTTCTTGAGCTGATACATTCTGATCACTGTGATTTTAAAAGTTTCACCACTAGAGGTGGTCGGAAGTATTTAATCACCTTTATCGATGATATGTCAAGATATTGTCATATTTATTTGTTAAAATCAAAGGATGAAGCTTTTGATAAGTTTAAAGTTTTCAAGAATCGAGTTGAATTACAACTGAACATGAAAATTAAGAGATTTAGGAGTGATAGAAGAGGAGAATACACAACGACAGGGTTCAAGGACTACTGTGCCTCTCAGGGCGTAATCCTTGAAACTACTGCTCCTTACTCACCTCAACCTAATGGCATAGCTGAACGTAAGAACAGGACGTTAACAGAAATGTTAAACTCTATGTTATTGACAGCTGGCATGCCTAGTTGTTATTGGGGAGAAGCAGCCTTGACTGCAAATCACATCCTGAATAGAATGCCAAACTCAAAATGCTCCTCCACTCCTTATGAGTTATGGCATAAGCATCCCTGTAGATATGACACTCTTAAGACTTGGGGCTGTATTGCTTATGTTAGGATATCAGACCCTAGGAGACCTAAAGTGGGAACTAGAACAAACACTTGTGTTTATCTAGGAGGTGCAGAAGATAGTGCTGCTGATCGGTTTTTGGATCTATCAACCCATATGATTATAGAATCTCGAGATGCAGTTTTCTTTGAGAATAAATTTCTCAGAGATCAGGGTTTGACCATACCAGGCAATACAGACTTGTTGGTTGAGTCTGAACTAGTTACTTCTGACACTAGTCCTAATCTGATTTCTGAATCAGTTCCTGTAAGAGTTTCTACAAGAGCAAGAGTACCTAAAACTTTTGGTGAGGATTTTGTTACCAACCATTTAGAGAATGATCAATCATCCTATAAGGAAGCGATGCGATCTAGGGACTCTTTGTTGTGGGCAGAAGCCATTGATGATGAAATGAGCTCTCTGTTGCAAAATCTAACTTGGCAGCTAGTCGATTTGCCAAAAGGGGCTAAAACTGTGGGTTGCAGGTGGATTTTGAAGAAGAAACTTAATCTTGACGGATCAATAGCTCAATATAAAGCACGTTTAGTAGCTAAAGGTTATACTCAAGTGAGTGGGATAGACTACTTTGATGTCTACTCACCGGTCTGTCATTTGGCTACGATAAGAATTCTTCTTGCCCTGGCATCCATTGAGCATTTTGTTGTGCATCAAATGGATGTAAAGACAGCTTTTCTCCATGAAGAACTGTCAGAAGAAATCTACATGAATCAACCTGAAGGGTTTATCATGAAAGATTTTGAAAATAAAGTTTGTAAATTAAACAAATCTTTATATGGTCTTAAACAAGCACCTAAATTATGGCATCAAAAATTTGACAAAGTAGTAAAGAGCCTTGGGTTTCTGACGAGTTACTCGGATAAATGCCTTTATTATCGTTCTGTGTCGAATAAGGTCGCAATTATTTGCTTGTATGTAGATGACATGTTGATTATTGGTTCCGATCTCTCTGTAGTGAGTGACGTGAAACTAACATTGGGTAAAGAATTTGACATGAAAGACCTGGGTGTTATTGACAGCATTCTTGGTATGAAAGTAAGTTTTGACAGGCAAGGGATTTCCCTTAGCCAGGCCCATTGTATTGAAAAACTACTTTCTATATGGGGATGCAGTGAGTGCAAACCGATTGAGACACCATTTGATTATACCAAGAAACTGATCTCTAATGAATGAGACAGTGTGAATCAGTTAGATTATTCTAGACTGATTGGTAGTCTCTTGTATGCAATGAGTTGCACTAGGCCAGACATAGCCTTTACAGTTGGCATGCTGAGTCGTTTTACTAGTAATCTTGGCCATGAGCATTGGGATGCTCTTATGAGGCTGATGAGATACCTTAAGGGTACTCAAGATTATGCTCTTTGTTATGGTGGCCATCCTCCAGTCCTGGAAGGTTATTCTGATGCATCATGGGGCTCAGAATTAAGAGACAGTAAGTCTACCAGTGGTTATGTGTTTACCCTGTGTGGAGCTGGTGTTGCGTGGAAGTCGAAGAGACGGACTTGCATTGCACTGTCATCTATGGAATCGGAACTTTATGCTCTTGCTTCAACTGCAGATGAAGCAGAGTGGATAAAGAATCTGATTATGGACCTTCCACTAACTTAGTTAAGGATTAATTCCTTAAGTGTGTTCTGTGATAATCAAGCTACAATAACGATTGTGAAGAACTCACTCTTTAATAGTAAGAGGAGCATCTTAGGCTGAAACATGCCATGTTGAATTATCTCATTGAACACGGGACTATCACTTTGATTGATGTGAGATCGAAGGATAATATGGCTGATGCTCTCACAAAAGGATTGAAAAAGGATCAAATATTCAAAACTGTAAGGGAGATGGGATTAAAGTCTGTATAGAAATGACTTAATCTTTATTATCCATGTTAATTTGAATATTTGAATCTTCCTCTTATGGCCCAGATAAGCACTTGATATGTTTTCTTTGTTGTTTAGAGTTGTTGTATGTCATTCCATACATGGATGACATGCCCTTGTTTGAGTACGTTTGTACATTCCATACATAGATGATACAACTTAACTCAAATTTGGTTATCCCTTTTGGGAAGGGTTGGACATTCCATACATAGATGATTCAACTTAACTCAAATTTGGATAAGATGACTGTAACATTCAAGTGAAACATGAAATTGTTCTTTGCAAAAGAAATTAGCTTGGTCTTGTTCTTTATTGAAACTTGACAATAATGAATAGTTATTTGCAAAAGAAGCTGTTTAGGTCTTGTTATTTATTGAAACTTGACAATGATGCTTATGGTGAAAGTGATACTGATACTTTTCAGCCATTTTGTATTGTTCTAAGTTCTTCTTCAGGTAGAACTATATACTTTCGTGAATTATGGCATTGTACTAAGTTCTTCTTTAGGTAGAACTAGATACTTTCTTGTTTACACTTTTGATTGGATTCATTTTCATGAAATCCATTTTTGGTAATTCACAGAAATTGGCGAAAAAGGAGGAGCTTGTCTTGATTTGGACTTTGATGAGGATGACTTACTTGATGAGTAAATCTTCTAAAGTCACGAAGACTATGCTTTCATGTCAATATGTATAGAGTTCATTTTTGTGGAACTTTATTTTGGATCTCGATGAGAATCATACCCCATGAATGAATTCATCTAAGATCAATGGGGTTCACTTATATGTGCAACTACCTTTTGGTTGAGTTTAGATTGTATCTAAAACTCTTTGTTAATCATAAAAGTATTCATATTTTCAGATGGATTACAAATCTTTATGATATGGTGCTGTGGATGCTTCAATATTTTGTTTGAACATCACACTATCTATCTATTCAGTGATGTTATATGTAGAACATAGGAGGAGATTGTTAGATAAGTTCTAATATATAAGCTAAATAGATAATGGACTAGGTGCTGTGGGCCCACATGGGCTGGAGCCCATTAGCCTTTAAACCCATATTTAAACTTCTTAAATAGGGACTGGGGGCAACTGTCTTTCTATTCCAAACTAGATAGAATGGAGAGCAATGCTTCAAGTCTATCTTTTTGTTCACCGCCTGAACAAAATGAACATTACAAATCATTTAAAGGTGAGGGCTTGCCTCATTATATTACACTGAGCTCACCTTTTTCATTACCAAGGGTGAAATATTGATAAAAATATGAGAATGGAGATTCGCCAAACCTGCCCATTGCATTCTCTTTTCCTTCAAAGATTGGATTCATGGGGTGGGCATTTTAATTTTAATGTTTCCTTGTGCACTGATCAGATGGTTAGGATTGTTCCCACCGGGTTTTGGCCTACATCTGCCCAAGTAGCACACCTCTTGATAATATTCCATTCGATAGACCAGTGCACAGGTGTTAAATCTGCGACAATGTTGAAAAAACAGACCCAGCCCGACCCAAGAAACTATCTCGGGTAGGGCAGGGTTTATCAATAGTTGAAAAAACCTAACCTAGCCCGACCCGAGATAATTTCTCGGGTAGGGTAGAGTTCCGGAAAGCCCGACCTGCCCGACCGGAGTTGCAACCCTAGTGTTTGGTATTGGGTCGGATAAAGGTCTCAATAAAATCATGATAAAATTAGGACGATGAATTCCTGTTCGGTTCGGTTTGAGTTGCCCAAGGCCTCAGACCTAGCCCGACCAAGAATTAAATTGGGTTTGTTTTTCCCAACCCAACCATAGGGATGCCAACTCAATCTGTGCCAAAATAGGTTAAACCGGTTGGGTTTCGGTTGGGCCTGACCTAAGTTTCACCTCTAGGCCCAATTGTGAAAGAGGAGTTGAGATGAAGGGTGGGAGAGAGAACTGGGAAGGCACAAGTGGAAAGAGCCCGGAGAGAGCATGAGAAATCCCTAAGAACAATGAAATCGCAGTTTACCTATCTAAAAAAAGAAAGAAAGAAAGAAAAAAAAAGAAATCCCTAAGAACAAAGAAAAAAAAAATACCTGGCTTCATATTGGGATTTCCCCCCAAGGCTTTTTCATTCTCACCTCAATCACACCCTCCCAAGTCTCCTCAGCGTATCTCTCGCAAACTGGCCCTCCCTGATATTCTATGGAACGCTTTTTTTAATGATTGCCAAACATTCCCTTAATTTTTAGATTGAGTCATGAGGTATTCTAAACTGAAGGGCGCCCTTAGAGAAGTGGGGTGAAAGGGCGCCCCACTGGCTGGAACGCAGTTGTGCATTTACGATGGATGAAAGTCAAAGGGAAATGATAAATGAGCCCCTTTTCATCACTAGGGGCACCCAGCAACAGTGTATCAATGACTGCAGAGGGGCTGATGTACTTCACGTCAGAAGGATTCAACGGATTTGATGGCCACGTACACTGCAGTTGGGTATCCCATGTGATGAAAAGGGGCGCATTTATCATTTCCCAAGTCACTGCAAGGGCGCCCCTCATTTGAGCATTCCTCCTGAGTCATTCCCGTGTTTCTTTATGTCTGATTACATAAAATGCGGGCAAAATGCCATTTCGTGAAATTCCCTAGAAAATCTTCTGTAGGCCTTGATCTTAAGTTCTGTGGCCGACATATATGACCTTTGTTCTTTGGTACATAACCCAAAAAATGAAACAACAAAATGATCACAGCAGATCGGTTTGTGCCTTACAAAATAGAAAAGGTTGAAAACAAGACTGTAGTATCCCACATTCTAAGGGCAAAAATAATTAAATAGGATACTTGGGATTTTGATGAACATATTGGAGTTGTTCACTATGGAGATAGCAAGCCAGGGTTTATTTTATCCTTGGAGAGACTTGCTATCTTTTGTTCGCCTCAACGTTTGTTCTAGGATAAAACATTATTAGAACAAATTCTGCCTTGGCTGCGTGGTTTTTATGAGGATGGGCTATCCTGCTTGGATAAGTTTATCGTAAAATTATCTTATACATTGTTCACTAAGTTTATTGCGAAAAATATTTTATCCCGTAAAAAATGCCAATGTGAACAATGGATAGCAAGTCTATGGGGCCACATTGTAATAGTTCATGTTATAAGGGGGGCAAATGCGTACTGCAGAGGGGGTGAAAATATCATCTCTCTTTAATAATCTAGGTGTCTTTTGGTCAAATTAAGTTCCTGTGACCAAATTGGCTTCCCACGATTCAAAACTGAAGTATTAGACTACTTGCATGACTATTTCCAACTTTTATTTCTCAATTTAAAATTTCCCTTGAATTCATATTTCTGGATTTTATTTTTCATCATTTTAAATTCATAAGAAGTCAATGCAAATACTCGTACTCAACCTCATTAGCATTCAAAAGAGTCAATATAAATGAATTATTTACAAGCCTTTACTCGGATTCTTTGACCAACTCTTTTTAAGCTTAATCGGGCCACAAACTATGTAACCTACCAAATGCCTTAAATCTTAAATGACAAGCGAATACACTAAGATCCGGGTGTATGTCAGATCCTATCCATGCCCCCCACCTAGAGGTGTAAACGAGCCGCTCGGCTCGTTAAGCTCAAAAGCTCAGCTCGGGCTAGAACTAGGCTTGAGCTCGGCTGGGCTGGGCTTGCGAGCGGCTCCCGAGCCTTACCGAGCTCGGGTTATATTAAGGGCAATGATATATTCACAGTTTCACACCCCTCATCTTCCATGGACAGCCCTATCTAGTGTAATTTGACTACTCTTTTTACACTACAGCGGGTGGTCCAAGTAACAAATGGGGTTCAAAAAAGAAGTGACATATTTTGCCTCCCCCTTTCACTCCCTGGACAACCCTTTTAGTGTGTGTGTGTGTGTGTATATATATATATATATAGAGAGAGAGAGAGAGAGAGAGAACATTTCCTACACACTTGTGTAGGTAAGTTACCTACACACTACCTTAAAATACATTGGGGCCCACATTGTTTGAGTGATCCAAACAATTCATTTGAATGGTCCTCACATAGATAGGGTGTCCACAAAAAAATCAGATCCATAGGATCATCCCAACCCTTAGATATGTGGAGGTAAAATGGACGTGTATAAACCTTCACAAATTAGTCCATTTTTTGCCTCCATAGTTTGAATGGTTAGGATGATCCTATGGATCTGATTTTTTGTGGACACCCTATCTATGTGAGGACCATTCAAATGAATGGTTTGGATCACCCAAACAATGTGGGCCCCCACTGTATTTTAAGGTAGTGTGTAGGTAACTTACCTACACAAGTGTGTAGGAAATGTTCTCTCATATATATATATATATATATATATATATATATATATATATATATATATATATATTGATGTTTCTAGTCGGCCGACTAGAGACACTTCTCTCTCTCTCTCTCTCTCTCTCTATATATATATATATATATATATATATATATATATATATATATATAATCCTTAACGAGCCGAGCCGAGCCGAGCCTGGCCTAGCTCGGGCTCGGCTCATTAAGGATTCGAGCCGAGCTCGAGCGAGCTTCCGAGCCCGAGCCAAAATTTACGTGGGGCTAACTGACGTGGCAACATCTCCATGTTGCACACGTCTCTTTGTTGCAAAGGATAAGTGCAAGATAAGATGACTCCTCCACTTTAGTAATTTAAGGAGATGAGTCAAACAGATATTTTAATTATTTTAGTAGTTGAATCCGAGTGGGAATTTGAGTCTAGGCATAGTTGCTAACGATAAATGATTTTTTAACGGAGTCAGTAATAGCTTTTGGATCAAATCAAATCGATGGTCAAAATTTACCGTAGTGAGAGAAGGAGTTAGTGGTAGGTGTTTTGTTTATGTTGGGAGAATATAGCTATATTATTACAAAAGACTTACGTGTAAGGGGTGTTACGCGGTTGATACTTCTTTTATTTGAAATTAAAGAAGAGGAGATTTTTTTTCTTTGGTTATTTTTTTCTTCGCGGATTCGTTGAACGCCCCTTTGTGGATTCGAAGGATTATTCTGATCGGGGTTGAAATTATTCAACCTCGACTTGTTCTTTGCGCTTCCGGCTACGCCAGGTGGTATGAGAGCCCGAGTTCAAACCAGGGACCTCAAGTGTGAGACTACAAGTTCATAAAAAATGGTTTGGTCTCTCTCATCTCGTGGACTTGGGTCCACTTGATTGCTTGGGGTTGTTCGGCACAAGGGTAGCAATCCCTAGATAAGTCGTTCATATGATTGTCTAAGGATTCCCCAGATCTCAATGACTTATCTAGGGATTGCTATGCTCGGGCTGATTAGCCCCCATTGGTGTCAGCGAAGCGACCCATTAACATGAAATACATGGGCCTCCCTTGCAATGAGGTGGGTTCCAAAGATTGCTCGATGGGAAGGCACACTAGTATTTAGAGGCGCATTCAATGCCATTGCCCTAGGAACGATCCAACATGTGGCATTTACACCCTAAACCCTAAACCTTAGAATTTGGTGGGGCCACTATATGGAGTTTTGAAGACACATTCCTCAACACACACAAGAAACTTAGGAAAGGAGGTGGTGTAAGATCTTATGTGGACAATCTTTGATGTAAGATTTACGGTCTAGACTGAAGAATGAGATTAAAGTGAAATGACTGAAGTTACCCATTGACTACGGTGATTAGTAAAGGGTATAAGGGTAATCAGTGCATCTCATCATCTTGAGACATGAATGGTTAATATGTAGCCCATTTTAACTATAGTTAAGTCTGGGTAGATTGAGTCAAATAGAGTTCTATTGTGGGTGGAACTCCAGGCGGCCTTCTCTATAACTATGGGCTTGGTCCCTGCTGTCATCCAACTTGACCAAAGGAGATCTCCCCCACCGGAGATCATGCAAACTGGAAAGGCAATAGAAGATCCAACATGGACTATCACTGCCATAACTAATTGAGATAAATCCTTAACCTTCCTTTATATTCTAGTTATTTGCATGGATAGATCCTTGGATTACTAGATCTGTTGTGTTTATGATCATGGCATATTTATGATTTAATCTCATGATCCTAGGTTTTACAGGTGGGACCCATTTGGCTTTCAATCATGATATAGAATTCTATGAAGGGTAGACCTAGACTGGCAAGGCGCGTGAGACAAAGTCTCTCTTCCTCCTTGAATTAAAAGGTTGTTTGTGTCTTCTTGAAGTCTCTTTCACTGAAATGTCCTTCAAGGCAATTTCTGTAACTTGTGATTTTGAATTCTGGTCGTCCTTGAATGAAAAGTCTTACTCCTGGTTGCCTGTCCAAATCATACAAATGTGTAAAACAGAGAAAATTGGCACCAATAAAGTATATACATCGAAACGTGGTGTACTGGCATTCTCTAATATCCAATTCGTCTAAACTATGGGATGGATGTAGTAAGCCACAGCTTAAAAATCACATTCATTGGATTCCATCAATAGTTTACATTTGGGTGGCTAGGAAATGTTTGGGCATGTTTGGAAACCATGGGAAAAAAATTCATGGAATCCTGATCTAAACAAGCATTTATTTTTCTCTAATTTCTAGTCCCATCTCATGCTCTCCTCACCCATCCCTCTTTCAAATCTCTTTCACCAGCCTTCCATGCTCCTCATTTACTGAGTTTCACATGGGGTAAACAAATATTCCATGGAATTCTTTTTCTTTGTTGCCAAACATGCACTAATAGAAAATATTTTCCCCCAGTAATTCAATGGTTAAATCTTTGTATTATCTTTGTTCCTTCAGGACCACCTCGGTTCTGTTTTTACATATATATATATATATATATATATATATATATATATATATATATATATATATTCTGTTGCCCTTTTCAAAAAAAAGTAATTCAATGGTTAAGATCACCGTATTACTGGGATTATTGGGTTATAGCTTCTCCAAGGAGTGTCTCCTTAATTGGGCGGTGAGAATAGATGGCAGATATGGTTTATACACTGAGATTCAATGTATAGCTAACACTAAGGTCTTACCTTTTAATCTCATAATAAAAATTCAAACTACGCACTATACATTTGCCCCTCTGTAGGAATATTTGTCCAACTATGTGGTCCAAGAAATAGCATGTTGTCATGTGATTATGTGATTTTGATAGTCGCTAGTTGGGCCGAATGTTAAGTCGCATGGAACTAGTCAAAAATGCCAATTTTTTTTGGATGAACGAAGAGGAGAACTCCAATTTCGAGAAATGCCAAAAATACAGTGAAAATATGACTAAATCGTTGGTCACTTTAGTTTCAATCGGGATTCCATCCTGTTTTTGAAGTGTTTTCCTTTGATTAATGGGTTTGTTCAGATAGTAATCTTTGAATAAGTAGTTCTAGGGTTCACAATCTAGTTCAAGATAAAAGTTTTATCAGGAAGACAAGTCTAACATAGGGCCCAACCCCAACTATAGGTCACTCTCATGAACAGCCAGGCATTTCCGGAGTGAGTCGGGTTGGATTTCCCCAGAGTGACCTATAGTTGTGGTTGGGCCACTATGTTACAGCTACGCTGTGCATGGTGAGGCCCACCATTTTGCAACTCATGCTTGGGAATGATATACTCACCCATTTTATTACCTGGGACAGCTCCCTCTAGTGTAAAAGAATACTAAAAAACACACTAGAGGGGCTGATCAATTAAAAAAAAAAAGGGTGAATAAATCAATTCCCCTCATGTTTTGAGGGGGATGGTGCTCACCATCTCCACCCAAATACATGTGTCGGGGGCTGATCAAGTGAAAAAAAAGGGTGAATAAATCAATTCCCCTCATGTTTTGAGGGGGATGGTGCTCACCATCTCCACCCAAATACATGTGTCGGGTGAGACCCATCATTTTACCCCATGTTTTGGGAAGTGATATATTCGCCCCTGTTTTCTTTTTACTTGGACAGCCTCTTCTAGTGTATTTATGACAGACTCATCATTTTATGATATATTCACGACTCTGATCTATAGAAGTTTCCATAATGTGCAGTCCCTTTACAGATCGGAGGGTTAGGATCATCCTATGGAAATATTTTTGGGGCACAACTTATTTATGCTGTGGCCCAACAAATTGACGGTTTGGATCATCCTATGGAGTGGGCGGGGCCGTACCGTACGGGTTCATATATGGCCACAAATCATACAAAATCTCTGTAGAACATATGTATCACTTATTATTTTCTTAGTCATTTAATATACGTTTAAGAACTTTATCTTCTTATATTTCGTTGTTATTCATTCAGAAATTGTATGTAAAGGACCCCTTTCAAACCTACATGCATATGATGCTTTTCCTTTCCTCGCTCAGCCAAATTGTCAGAAGCCCTTATAAAATGCAAATAATATGAGATTTGATTTGGATTAAATTTTTAGTCCCAAAACCCTGCATGGTTGGCCCATATCATATACTATTTAACAATGATATTAGCCTTAATTTACAAACAATCTCAAAACAAGAAGGTAGAATGGACAATTTCAAAGCAAAAATATAGACTAAATTATGATAAAACATTTAGTCCTATTGTCAGAATGCATGGAGATTGTTCCAATTGTTTGGAAGGAACAAAATGAGCGGATTTCTCGAAGACAAGGCAAAACATATGGGAAGTACTATATCAAGGTGGATCTTGTAACTTGGGTAAGGCAACAAAACTTCCCTTTTTTTTTTTTTTTGATGGGTAAGCTGGGGTTAGGCAGGACCCCTACCAGATTTCATTGAGAAAATAAAAAGAGCAACTATGGGGGCTCGAAAACCAACAAGAAGGGAACAAGCTCCCAACAGGACAACAGCCAAAACAGGGGCCTATGGCCAAGAGGAGAAAAATACAATGAGGGCCTCTGGCCAAGCAAGAAGAAAAAAGGGGGAGGCTCAAAAGCCAACAAGGTGGGAACACACTCCCAAAAACACATAAAACCAACCAATGCAGGCTGGATACCAGTAAAAAGATTACAGCTGAAGGTATTGAGTTCCATTAGAATCTGCAGTGACGATGGCCTTCAGATCATGTGGAAGCAGAAAGGGGGGAAGAGAAATTCCTTTTGAGGGGTAATCCTTTTTCGAAAGATAGTCAGCCGCACCATTGGCTTCTCTCCAAATATGAGAAATCTCCCACGAAATGAATTTGCTAAGGGCATTATGAATAGCTTCAACAGTGGGGATCTTTGCCCAAGGACAGTTTTGACCCATATTAATAACTTGGACAGCTGAGAGGGAGTCAGATTCAATCCAATTTTGAGATGTTCAACTTGTCTGCAAGAATAATCTCCTGAAGAATAGCTTCAAGCTCCAGGTGATGAATTGGCTCGGACTTGCGAATCACAACACGAGGGACTTTCTTAGTATTCTTGAAATCTCCATTCTGACAATAGGAATTTATGCTTGGTTTCACACACAATATTCTTGAAATCTCAATAATTATAATCCAAAAATTTCAGAACCTTATGCTTCTATTTCCTCTTTGAAATTGAAATAGGTGTACATGTGAGAGCCCTCGGCGTATACTAGTTAGTAAAATTCTAACAATTTCGTGATGTTATAATTTACTTGGACATATCAATAGTTTGAGAATCCAATTGTGTTCTATGTAACTTCAAGTTGGAGAATCATTTTCACATGTGTTCTTGAGAACCAATTCACATGATTTACTGGCCAACCTTACAGTTTGCAACTGAATTTAGACTTTTAGCTAATCAGAATATTTTTTCTAACAGTCTACAAACCTTGCATAAACTATGAAACCATTCCACCTTGTTTATTTTGTGTTTAGATTTGGATTTTCCAATATCCTGAGCACAAATCTGCCATACTAAGTTGGTCTATGACTCTATGTTGCTTCAACCGGGTCTACGTTTGCTCTATCATTTACAAAATTGAACTTTTTTTCTTAGTCAGTCAATTTTCTACATATGGTAACTCAAATATTTATAATCTCTTGCTCTTGATGTTTATCATTTACGTTTTCCTTTTTGCTCGATCTATGCTCAGGTCTTCTTAATATTTAGTCTAAGCTTGGACTTCCATTCACTATGTTAATCCTTCAGCATTAATTCATGCATTTTCCCTTCCAAAAATCAACAAAAACTTATGAACTTAATGGGATTTTATGTACCTAATTGCCAGCAACTCCAGAGTTAAGCCAAAATTCACAAGAGGAGAATGCAAAGTTCGCAAAGATTAAGTACCCCATTGATTATCTGTTGTGAAGCAACGTGTAGATGATCCCATGTTTTCTTTGTGGGATGGGCCTTCCACCAATTTTCTTCTTCTCATAGAAGATGTAGGGAACCTTTTGATGGTTTAATATCTGTGCTCATTTTTGGCAAGCTTTTACATCGATCTCCATTTCCCTTGAAGAGTTTGAAGATGTTATAGTCCAAGTAGGTATTTCAAACCTCATGGTGGACTTACTTTCTGTTGTTTTAGCATGCTTATTAATGATCATGGGGAGTAATGCACTTTGATCGAGCAGAAGAAGAAGAATGAAATTGTAATAATAACAAATATTTGTTGTATCCTTTATTTGATCCTATTTCTTTATTTGATACTATTTCATTTCTGTTTCTTCTGAAGACCTCCCTTGTTGATAGTTTTCTTATTGTGTTGATGATTTCATGGTAATATTCTAAATATGCTAGGTTAGCAACAATGATAGCCAGCAAGCAAGTGCATTTTGACTTGGCAAGTGGGTGCGTGTTCAAAGCTTGAGATATGTTGTGTAGTGACAATAGCCACCATTAGCTATCCTTAAAAGGGACATTTCATCTTGTCATACTGATGTGTGGCATTTTTATAGCATCACTAGTACAATACATCTGTCTGTGGTAGTGTCTTTATTGTCTCATGGAGTGTCAACCATCTCGTTAACATTGGTGGCAACTGACAAATTCATACAGCTTTTGCCAATATTTTTTGTCTATATTTTGTTTCTCTCTTTGTCATTTGCCTCTCTATCTAGGATTTGTGACTCTCAAGGACCATTTAACTCAATGGAGCACTGTGCAGAAGGAAATGACCTTGAGTGGGTTAAATTCAAGGAGTTTTGATTGCAGTTAACTCAAGGGAGCACTTTTATTGCGGGTTTTATAGGATTCGGTTTTTTATTTTGCTTTGATCTTTTGATACACCTTGATATCCTTTATCCCTCACAAATGGGGATTTAATTTTGTTTTGTAGTGTCAATTTATATGTAGTTGTTTCTCATTTTTTTCATTGTTTTGATTTTGGTTTTGATGATTTAAATATTATAACTCGTTATGGTTATGTGCTGTGCTTGACAAAAACAGGAAAGTATTTTGAGATCCCATGAAGGCAGCTGAGATCAAAGGTAGAAAGGGCAGTGATTATTTTCTAAGGATGTAATAGCTTCTTTTGCAGAGAGTGTTGGGACCCAGGTAGAACTCACCCTTAAAAGCTAGCCTCAAAGAGGAGGGTGCCCAAGCACATGGAACCCCCAACCCCCTCCATGGAGAAGCAACGTGGTCCTCCATCTAGAAGGATTTCTTCCGTCCTCGAGGCTATATAGGGGTTCCCGAGATCTTTGCCGAGGGATTTTCTCCATCTTCGAAGGCACACAGGAGTTGCCACGCTCAGACTTTGATACCACTTGTTAGGACCCGGGTAAAACTTACCCTGAAAATCTAGCAACTAAGGGGAAAGTACCCAAGCCCTTACACTCAGGCCTATCAAATATGTATTGCAATGCGACACCATTAAGAAGCTTGGAACACTTTTACTTTGGAAAATCACAAATTTGCTTACTAACATCTTACTTCTAAATTATTGTTTCGATGCAATATTTGGAAGGTGAATATCGGCTGACCATGCTGACCAAAGCATCAAGAACTAACAATTTTAATCATTAGTTTGGTAGGCAAGCTAGGACTGACTCTGACTGGTCTCCACTCTCTAATATGGTGGGGATCATTACTATAAATTTTCATTGGTATGTGTTTGCTTGCATCTTCCTGAATGTAATAGTATTCATTAAACTTGTTATTCTTATAAGGAGTATATGTTGTAAGGAGTTATATAGGTTTGGGCTTCAAATAGAATCGTGGTAGGGAACATAGTTTTAAATTTCGTCCGAAATCTAACATTTTGGTTGATACATTGAATCTGTTTTTTAGAAGATTTTGGTGAAATTTCGCCAAAATTTACAAGATTTCCACTGAATTTTTATTTGATGGGTAAGCTGGGGTTTAGTGGGGACCCCTACCGACCCTACCGATTTATTAGATATATAGAAAGATGATACAATAAAAGCACAAAACCAATCCTAACTCAGAACATGCGAGAGAGGGAGAACCAACCAAGGCTCAACACATACAAGCGACTAAAACGAAGCATAAGAGACCAAAACGCTCAATACTTGTGAATTACGTGATCAACTAATTTGGAAGGGGTATGTGGGGCTCTTTGTGAGCGTTTTGGCCAAATTTTCTTGTGAACTTCCTGCTATGATTCATTTGATTCCTCAAGTTCTGGAGTCTCTTCTTCACCACTATCCTCATGCTCGGCAGGAATAAGGTGGACTTAATTGCGTTCATCCGCCCAGGATACACGTCTTCTACCGAAATTTCCACTGAAATTGGAAATATTTCAATTTCCGTGGTGGCTGAAACCGAAATTTAAATCCTTGGTTGGGAATTACCTAGATATTGTTTTCAAATAAAGTTGCTTGCGTCTCTTCTTCTCTTTCTCTTGCCTTTATGATGTTTAGAAAATTTGTGTGAAAAAGAGTGTTCTATGGAATATGTGCATCAGGAGATGTGATTAATTAATCTTTTTTACAAACTGTTCCTATTTATTCTCGATTGATTATTTTTTTTTCCAGAACTGTAGGTATTGGGTGGTTAAAATTATTAGCAGCAGTACTGTGTCTTTACTTCGTTCCTGTAGGAGGTTCATCTTCTTCTTAACTTTATAGATGTAGAATATATAGAACAAGTTAAACCCTCTTGTCTGTTTTTCTTTCTTGTATAACAGGCACCCCTAAATAGAGGGTTATGCCTTATGTTGACAGCTCATGAAGTAAAAAAAACACAGACAAGGTGAGCAAGAGCAATTATCAAAGGGAAATGATAAATCCGCCCCTTTTATAACCAGGGCACCCCCTGTCAGTGTATCAATGACTAAAGAGGGGCTGTTGTACTTATGTGATTATGTCAGAAGAATTCAATGCCCCTGATTGCCACAAACACTGACAGGGGGTGTTCCTGATGATCAAAAGGGGCGGATATATCACTTCCCTTATCAAAATATGGTAATAGTAGTGAGTGTTCATACTAAATTATGATGTAAAATACCTTGGTGGCACGTACATTATGCTGTAAAATGCGCATTTTTACTAGTAATACATATGGGATGGGAGGCTATGACAATCGTCAAGTCATTTAAAACCTAATGAATCCAAGTTCCCAACAGTTATTAAATACTTTATAAATCTAAATTTCGTACAGATAATCTGGCAAAAACTCTCAAGGAGGTTGTTGATCAATATGTCGATAGGAACTTAGGAAGGCATACTTAGAGGACCAACACCATATATTTATAAAAAGGACCCCTTAGAGTTTCATAATAGAACTCGAATTAGCTTAACCAATTTAATCAACTACTAACCCTAATGTAGTTAATTTAGGGCTAACTAATTATCCATAAGATGCACTAATTATCCTTATACCCCTTATTGATCACTTTGGTAAATGGGTAAATTCAGTAATTTTCCACTTAATCTCATGCATCAATCTAAACCATTGGTCTAAGATCAATGATTGCTCAAGTATAAGATCTTACATAATATATTTAGCTATAACATGGCTAATCATGTCGCGCCACTTGCTCAATGATCCAAGCCGTTGATTTCCTAGACCCTGCTATTGATTGGCTATGGAGCAAAATATACTTTGGACGATTCTAACCCTCTAATTTGAGGCAGAATGGTGAGAAAATTTATGCATGCATAAAAAAAGCCTTCACAATTTACAAATTGTAAGGATAGAATCGTCCAATGAGAAAAAGCCTATCCCAGGATAAAAGAAACCCCGAGTTGCTATCCCTGTAAAGAACAGCCTCAATAAGATCATCGAGGACAGGCGGTGAAACCCTTAGATATGGGCTCGGATGAACTTTCTCCTATTCAATGTGACTTGTTTGGTTATTTTGTTTCAACTGTCCATTTGAAGGCTCCTGATTGGACGGCTAGGATTGTTTGATTTGTAGGATTTTGATCCTTGGATATGCCATAGTGTACAATACATACATACATTGGATGCTCAAAGAGTAGAGAGTAGCAATGATGTGGGCTTGTTCACCAATAAGAGCAAGTGGGTGGGTCCTACAACGACCACAAATCCTGTCCCCAAAAGACACATGGGATCTCTCCGGACTCGTAAAACCAACTAAAAAAGTGGAATGCGCTTAAAAATGTGGAAACCGTGTTGACTTTGCATAAATGAACCAATAGGGGAGCCCTTGAAGCTGATAAGACAAGCTGGTTTGTGGAAATATCAAAATATGGCGGTGCTGGTATCATGATGTGGCTGCTCTCTCATGCAACATACCATCTGTGAAATGCCTTCTGCGATGGCCCTACCAAATCCCAAAACACGGAAGGTATTTCACGGACTGTCGGTTACATGAGAGAGCAGCCATATCATGAATAAAGACAAAATCTGTTGAAAAGTGAGCCTGTGTGGCTGCTCTCTCATGCAGCAGACCATCCGCAAAATGCCTTCTGCGATGGTCCCGAGCAAATCCCTTAAACAGGAAATTGTAGTGTAAGTCCTGTCCTTTTTGAGGTTAGAATTCTGCGAAAATGACACAAAAAATGGGCTTTCTTCCTGAAATATCGTGCATGAGGGCCTGTTTTGAAAATACCAAAGAAAGGGGAAAAGTAACAACTTTTGCCAAAGAGGACTTAAGTGCCCTTATGGCTTATTAAAGTCATCTTCATCAATCATTTCACTTTTGTTTTACATTTTCCACATGGAAATGATATATTTGCTCCCCTTTTCTACTTGCGACAGCCCCCCAGTGTATTTATGAATTCTCTTTTACACTATATGAATTCTCCTTCACACTATAGGGTGTTGTTCCAAGTAAAAACAAGGGGTGAATATATCATTTCTCTCTTTACAGTGGAAAGTGAAATATTTGCTGCCTTTTTTACTTGGAATAGCCCCCTCTAGTGTATTTATGAATTCTCTTTTAGACCATAGGGAGATTTACCGAGTAAAAAGAAGGGGCGAATAGTGGTTTTACAACCCGAACCACTATTAGGCCGTTTGAACCACTAATTATAACTATTTAGACTGTCTTAACTACTATTTAGGATTTTGAACCACTGTTACACTTATTTAGAATGTTTGAACCACTATTAGACCATCTGAAAAACTATTAGACCTATTTAGAACCTTTGAACCACTATTTATACACTCTGAACCGCTATTATTAGACCATATGAACCACTATTAGACCCTATGAAGTAGTGGGTGTATGTAGTGGTTCATAGGGTCTAATAGTGGGATCTAATAGTGGTTGATAGGGTCCAATAGTGGTTCAGAGGGTCTAATAGTGGTTCAAAGGTTCCAAATAGGTCTAATAGTTATTCAGAGGGTCTAATAGTAGGTCAGATGGTGTAAAGTAATCTGGACATGAGAGCTTATGAGAGGTTCAGAGTGTTTCATAGGGTCTAATAGTGGTTCAGAATGCTTTGAAATGGTAGAGTTTTGTTAAGGGCGAAAAAGAACCTAGCACATGAGAGCAAAGAGAATATAAAGAAGGTCAAGAAACTAAAAGAAAAACCACAATCAAGGAGGCAAAAAGTTAAAGATCTCATGGGTTGGCAATTGACCTTGGCAGGAGCACGACAATCCGCTTCCCCATTAGCCGGCCACCGAATGTGCTGGAACCGAACCGACACCTTGTCACACGATTCAAGATATCTTCTATCATCTCTGATAATCTCTATGGTGAGGGTGCCTTGCACAACATTGAGGGACTCACCCTCCACAATAAGATTATCCAAATCTCCTCAAGCCGCTAATCTAATCCTTGAAAGAACAACCATCACTTCGCCCTCATTTGAGTCTTTGATTCCAATAGGGCCAAAAAAGCCTTAAATCAGATTAATTTCCGAAAAGACCTCCAATTCATGTCATACTAGGGTTACCGAAACTAGAATTGTCAAAGATTAGCTTCAATCAACTAGGCCCAGGGGGATTATCTAAGGGTCAGGACCAACTCTAGATCCGTACTCGCACAAATAAGCTATTTTTCATATTACAATAAGTAGACAAATTGACAAGGGAGTTTTCTTCGTTTAAAATCTCTAAGAATCTCCATTTGTGAGGGTGCCTGGCATCTGACAATTTGACGACAGGGAGTCTCCCACCACAATAAGGTCATCCAAGTCTCCTCTAGCTCCAAATCTAATGCCCTCTTAGGAACAGCCGTCACTTCTACCTCATTAGAGTCTTTGATTCCAATAGGTCTAGCAAGAGTCCATATAGTTACACCAAAATAATCTCTGAGGGGACCTCAAATACCTGCTGTATCGGGGTTACCGAAAGTAGAACCGTCAAAGTTTAGCCTTAGCCAGTCATGGTCAGGTGTGTTAAAGTATAAAAGATAAATAACACCTTTCTCCAACAGCTTAAGCTTTTGGAGAAGTTGGTAAGTTAACATGGTATCAGAGCCAAAGGTCTCGAGTTCAAGCCTCCCGGATAGCAAAAAAATCCACATGCGATGGTCCACCCAAAGTGGGACCACATGTGCCACGTGTTTGCCAAGTGGGCCACACGTGAGGGGGAGTGTTAAACTATAAAAGATAAATAACGCCTTTCTCCAATAGCACCATCCAAGGTCCATGACCACCTCTCGATCCTTATTCACACAAATAAATTATTTTCCATATTAGAGTAATTAGACCCACTTATAAGAGTGGCATTTCGAAACATCAATTGCTTTCCATGTCAATTTTCAGATAGGTTTATGTAAGTTCCACTCGGGAAAAAAAAAATATTTAACAAAAGATTCCCGGGATATTAGCTTTGAGTGCAATGGAAGGAGTAATTACTAATTAGCAAGAGTCAATTGCTTGGTTAGGAACCCTCCCTTCTCGAATCAAGTGAGGCTTGACTATGGGATCATGACTTTTACTAAAATGCCCCTACCATTCAATAATTTCTCTTTAAAATTCTAAAATCTTTCCACTACCACATGACAAAAATACATCACCTTTGATATCAGCACAACCAAATTTTGATAATGCAATGGGAATTGTAATAACCATTAGAAGGTTATTTCTAAAAAAATGTAAAACATGGCAAGTTCTTCTCATTATGAAAACATGGTCGTGCGGATATCAGCTCCCAATATATATCCTCCTGTCGTAATCCAATTTCCTTTTTTTCAAGTCTATTCCTCGATCACTGCTTGAAGACAAATTCACCACCTTTAACGTTTTTATTTGCCTTTAAAACTTAACAAACTTAACCGCCGCCGGAGGGGTGTGTGTGTGTGGAAGATATCACTTCCCTAAAAAATGTTTAATAATTAATTGAGTGTCCTTATCAAATATTTCGACAAGAATGATATTAAGTAACTACTGAAAAAAAGAATGATATTAAGTCTTTGAAATTTTAAATCGAGTGATGCTGAAGTTATGCCATCTACAAGTCAGGGTCCCTCAGATGAGGATGGGTCGAGGTACTGATGGGAGTAAAGGAAAAATACCCATGATACTCTATGTTTTGATAGGGAGGGTCCCATCAACTCAACTCAAACCTATACATCGGGTAGGGCCCACCATTTTACATCATGTTTTTATAGGGCATGTATAGGGTGGTGCCTACCATTTTACACCTCACATGAAAAACTTCTCCATATAACATAAATTTTCAGCCTGTAGAATATCTATACCGTGCCATCCATTTTAAACCGCAAGAAAATGGAGGGTCAAGATCATCCGAAGGAGAATATTTTATGGGGACTGTCTCTCTATGCTGGGTCCAACAAATGAATGGTGTAGATCATCCAATAACATGGGCCAGAGTGTATTACTTTTTGTTACACATGAATGCAAGTTTGCCCACCATATAAAATCTCATAATGAGTGTATTATGTTTTAAGTAAAAAATTTCCAAAATTCTTGCATTGGAAAAGTTTTGCCTAAAATATTTTTTTCTTGACAAAAACGCATTGCCGAACATAAGAAAGATTCTCACCCGATGTATGAGTTTGAGTTGGGTTGGTGGGACTCATCCAATCAAAACATCTAATCTAATCTAATATAACTAGATGGGGGTTTCACTATTCACTGCTGAGGTGGCCGCGTGAGAGAAAAGGAGTGGATTTTTTGAATTTTTAGAAAATCCTTTTTTTGACTTTTCGTTTTTTACAGCTCTTTTACCATTAACCACTTTACTGATATCTAACATCTATCTCTATGAGTAATTATTTGAGGGTAAAATAGTAATCTGCATTACGAAAAGTACCGACCCGGGTACCTGTCTATGACAATTACAAAAAAGGCTACTGTCTATGACAATTACGAAAAAAGCTACTAAGGAGAGGTAAGGACATATGACAATGACGAAAGAACTACTTTATATTACGCATGCAGGACACTTGCAGAATATTGACGGATTTCGGGCACCTGGAGAGGAACAACAATTATGGAAACCTCTATCGATTGGAAGACTAGGATCAGCCTATATCGATTGGAGGGCTAGGATCAACCTATGGAAATGATTTTACGGGCACAACCGATTAATGTTGTGTTCCATTACATGAACGGTTTGGATCAACATATAACCCGTTATAGATCGGAGGGTTCGGATCAACCTATGAAAATTATTTTTGGGGCACAACCTATGTAGGCAGTGGCCCATCTAATCGACGGTTTGGATCATCCGATGGTACGGGCCATACCGTACATTTTAATAAAGTGAGGACTGCGATCATCACAATACGATGCCTAGTGGCATTATAAAATATGGTAGTGTGGACATTAGCACTATATAATTTGAAACCATCGTTGTTACTTGGATGTTCCCATGCAAGTCAGGTTCAACCCGAATTTGGGTTGGGTCAGGTTGGGAAAAATCATCTCGAATTGGAAATTGGGTCGGGTCGGGTCGTGTTGGGCGGTCGGGCAACCCGACCCGACCTGAAACCCGAATTTGGGTTCTATCTCAAGAAGTTCTGTATATGTGTTTTTCTTTTTCAACAATTAAATAGTCTCCAATGTCCACAATGGATGGTTTGGATAATCATATGATGCAAGCCATACCGTACTTTAATAAAGTGAGGAGTGTGATCGTCAAAATATAGTAGTACGGATAACATTTCCCTTTGTTAATTGTTAGTCCCTGTTTGGTTTGAATTTTGAGAACCGATTGTCAGTTTTTAACTGATTATTGCTTACTCACTTTTGCTTCTCAAAATCCAAAACATCCCGGCTTCAGTTGAGGTTGTCAACAATTTCAACCATATCAAACAACCCAACCCGAATTGGAAATTAGGCTAGGTCGGGTTGAGGAATTTGCAGATCGGGTTGGGTCGGGTTGGGTCGGGTTGAACCTGGTCGGGTTGGAAATCGGGAACTATTTTTCCTTATTCACTATGTGCGGGTCAAATTAGGGAAAGTTTGATCTTACGAATGTAGGACACCTGTAAAAATATTGACGAATTCTGGGCACCTTATGATGTGGTCTGTACAATTCTTTCTCGGCCTGTGCATCGCACGGTGTTTTTTGCTAGATGGGGGTTTCACTATTCACTGCTGAGGTGGCAACAGGAGAGAAAAGGGAAGGATTTTATGAATTTTTGGAAAATTCTTTTTTTGACTTTTTTAAACAAAGGCACCCATTCAACCCACATATTTTCAATCCTACCCCTTCTTTATGCTTTTTAACAAAGGCACCCATTAGAGCCACATAATTTCAATCCTACCCCCCTCCTTTATGCTTTTTAAATAAAATAAATCTAACGGGTGATCTTAACGATCAGATTTAAGAGGAGCAACATATTATGGAAACCTCTATAGATTAGAGGGCTAGGATCAGCCTATAGAAATGATTTTTGGGGCATAGCCTATTGAAGTTGTGTTCCATCACATGGACGGTTTGGATCAACCTATGATGTGGTCCGTACAGTTCTTGGGCCAGGTACAGGTCCAAGATTCGTGACCCGTAAATTTCCCCGGGTCATTTTGACCTTCCCCGTGTCACCTGGACCCTTATGGGTAGGGTAAAACCCTCCCATTTTTTTCAAAATCTTCAGAGGAACAACATATTATGCAAACCTCTATAGATTGGAGGGCTAGGATCAGCCTATGGAAATGATTTTACAGGCACAACGTATTGATGTTGTGTTCCATCACATGGACGGTTTGGATCAACCTATGATGTAGTCCGTACAGTTCTTGGGCCGGGTACGGGTCCAAGATTCGTGACCTGTAAATTTTCCCAGGTCATTTTTACCTCGCCCTTGTCACCCGGACCCGTACGGTTCGGGTCAAACCCTCTCATATTTTTCAAATTTTTTTTCATGGGCCCGAATATTAATTTCTTCAAAACTTTGAATTGGTCTATCCCCCACAATTCGTTGGCCCAAAAATTAATTTCTTCAAATCTTTGAACAAGGTAGGCCCCACCTGTATTTTTCAAAATTAATTGTACGCACCACCCCATGATCCAAACCCTCCATTTCATAATCCTAGCCCTCCGATCTAAAATAAAAACTGCTTATTACGGAAACCTCTATAGATTGGAGAGTTGTGATCATCCCATGGAAATGATTTTTGGGCCACAACCTATTTACATTGTGGCCCATCAAATTAATGGTTTCAATCATCCTATGGTGTGGGTCGTGCATTAACATTAAGGCCAAATTTTAGGCCCCACCCATATTTTTCAAATGAAGTTTGCAATCAACGCCATAGGATAATCCAGGCCGTCCATTTGATGGGCCGCAACGCAAATAGGTTGTGCCCCCAAAATCATTTCGATGGGATGATCGCAACCCCAATTTATAAGGTTTCCGTAATATGGAGTTTCTCTATTGTCTATCATGAGAAGTTAAATCGTCAGTTTCATACGAAAATTACCGACACAAGATACCTATCTATGACAATTACGGCAAAAAACTACGAAGAATAAGGATAGACATATGACAATGACAGAAAAACTACGGTATATTACTAATGCATGACACTTGCAAAATATTAACGGCTTCTGGGCACCTGACAAGGAACAACAATTATGGAAACCTCTATCGGTTGGAGGGTTAGGATCAGCCTATATCGATTGGAGGGCTAGGATCAACCAGTGGAAATGATTTTACGGGCACAACCGATTGATGTTGTGTTCCATCACATGGACGGTTTGGATCAACCTATAACCCTCTATCGATCGGAGGGAACGGATCAACCTATGGAAATTATTTTTGGGGCACAACCTATTTCGGCAGTGGCCCATTTAATGGACGGTTTGGATGATCCTATGGTACGGACCATACCGTACATTTTAATAAAGTGAGGAGTACGATCATCAAAATATGGTCAATAGTGCCATTATAAAATATGGTAGTGAGGACTTTAGCACTATACATAATTTGAAACCATTGTTGTCACGTGGATGTTCCCACGCAGGTCAGATTCGGTTGGGCTGGGTCGGGTTAAGATTTTTCGCAAATCGACTTGGGTTGGGTTGGGAAAAATCAACCCGAATTGAAAATCGGGTTGGGTAGGCACAACCGATTGATGTTGTGTTCCATCACATGGACGGTTTTGATCAACCTATGAAAATTAGTTTTTGGGGCACAACCTATTTAGGCAGTGGCCCATCTAATGGACGGTTTGGATGATCCTATGGTACGGACGATACCGTACATTTTAATAAAGTGAGGAGTGCGATCATCAAAATAGGGTCAATAGTGCCATTATAAAATATGGTAGTGAGGACTTTAGCACTATACATAATTTGAAACCATTGTTGTCACGTGGATGTTCCCACGCGGGTCGGATTCGGTTGGGCTGGGTTGGGTTAAGATTTTTCGCAAATCGACTTCGGTTGGGTTGGGAAAAAGCAACCCGAATTGAAAATCGGGTTGGGTAGGCACAACCGATTGATGTTGTGTTCCATCACATGGACAGTTTTGATCAACCTATTACCCTCTATAGATCAAACAGTTTGGATCAACCTATGAAAATTAGTTTTTGGGGCACAACCTATTTAGGCAGTGGCCCATCTAATGGACGGTTTGGATGATCCTATGGTACGAACCATACCGTACATTTTAATAAAGTGAGGAGTGCGATCATCAAAATACGGTCAGTACTGCCATCATAAAAGATGGGTTAAGCTTTTTCGCAAATCGGCTTGGGTTAGGTTGGGAAAAATCAACCTGAATTGAAAATTGGGTTGGGTAGGCACAACCGATTGAGGTTGTGTTCCATCACATTGACGGTTTGGATCAACCTATAACCCTCTATAGATCGGACGGTTCGGATCAACCTATGAAAATTAGTTTTTGGGGCACAACCTATTTAGGCAGTGGCCCATCTAATGGATGGTTTGGATGATCCTATGGTACGGGCCATACCATACATTTTAATAAAGTGAGGAGTGCGATCATCAAAATACGGTCAATAGTGCCATGATAAAAGATGGTAGTGAGGACATTAACACTATATGTAATTTGAAACCATCGTTGTTACTTGGATGTTCTCACGCGGATCGGGTTCAACCTGAATTTGGGTTGGGTTGGATTAAGCTTTTTCGCAAACCGGGTTCAGTTGGGTTGAGAAAAATCCTGAATTGACAATCGGGTTGGGTAGGATTCGGTCGAGGTACGGATGCTAAAATTAGAGTTTCCCATGTTGTGTTTCTTTGGTATTATTTTTCTCCAGGTTTTTAATTACTTCTTCTAGAATTAGTAGGCCAAAAAGGCCTCGGCTTATGACTGCTGACATGTGACGCGATGTAAGCTGCAATTAATATGGGTGTAAATTGTCAAACTAGAAGACTGTTTCTGCAAATAAAGCATCGCAGAGGACTTCTTCTGTGAAAAATAACTCTTATTTCAATGGTTCATTTGAAAGGCTACTAATTGGACAGCTATGATCGTTTGATTAGCAAGATTTTGATCCTTGGATCATCCATGATGGCCCACATCAGATGAATGCTTCCAATCTTCATGTTCATGACATAGTGTAAACTACAAACATTAGTTGTGCAAAGAATTAATTAGAACTATGAAATTATGTGGGCCCATATTTTCAACGATTAGAGCAGCTTGGTCTCACAAACAGCCCAAATCCTTTCCCAAATGACACGTGGAAGCACCGCCGATGGACGGCTCTGCCTGTCGTTGACGAACAAAACGTACGAAAAATCCAAAAATACTTATATTTACAAAAATGACACGTGGAAGCTCCATGTAGTTTGATACGCGCACTCCCTTTTTTCCACTATATTTTGTCTTGGAACATAAAAACCCTTATTACAAACTTGTAGTTTTGTGATTAGAATATTAGGGTCAGTTTTGGTTGCCAAAGTGGAAAATGTAAAAGTAATAATGGGTTATTTTTTAGGGATTTGCTAGCATCCACCGCAAAATGGAGAAGCCACACAGGCTCACTTTTCATCAGATATTGTCTTCATTTACGAGGTGGCTGCTCTCACATGCAACATACCATCCCCGAAATGCCTTCTGCAATGGACGCTAGCAAAACCCCGCTTTTTTCGGTAAAAAAGAGCATTGCAGCTGGAAATTTTCCCAATCAGGAAGTTTCATTCCTTCCATTTCCGCCCTTCTCCCGGCATCCAAACGGAACCTAGTGTAGTGATAATAAAAATGGCAGGGGAAGTAAACCCAATAACCAAACACCCATGACCCAACTATGTTTTGGGGTGTTGTGAACCCTTAAACCCGAAGAAAAGTAGAAAAATAGCAAATGGTTCAAGCTTCCAAAAAAACCGCCACCCCGGGCCCTTCGTGCCTGTATCGTACTTTACAAGACAAAACCATCATTGTTAGAAAACTCCTAACTACTTTATTTAACTAGTAAACAAAAATAAGAGATTTTATATGATGTGTCGTTGTGTAAAACCGGATTTTTTAAAATTTAAGGTACGGCCCACTCCATAGGATTATTCAAACTGTCCATTTGTTGGGCCACAACGTAAATAGGTTGTCCCCCAAAAATCATTTCCATGGGATGAACCAAACCTTCTAATCTATAGAAGGTTCCATAATGTACAATCCTTGTATAGATCGGAGGAGGGTTAGGATCATCCTATGGAAATAATTTTTAGGAGACTGACCTATTTACGTTTTGGCCCAACAAATGGACTGTTTGGATCATCCTATGGAGTGGGCTATGGAGTGTGCCATGCCATACCCTTTGAAACATACGGGTTTATCTGGCCACACATCATATAAAATCTCCTAAGGTAAATGTCTCCCCTGAAAAGATCGCTATAACCTAAAACTAAACTGGTTATTAGTTAAAGATAAGGACCCTTGAAGGCATACGATGGGCGATGTCCGTACAAATGAGGGTGTTTTCGTCATTTGAAAAGATCAGTTGCTTTTTAGGGAGGTTTTCGCAAGTATCATTAGAACAAAATCAATTTATTAAAATAAGGGATTTGCTAAGCTCCATCGCAGAAGGCTTTTCGTGGCTGATCTGTTGCACCTCGTGAATGGAGACAAAAGCTGTTGTCTTCAACTCTTCATTAACAAAGTGGCTAGTCTGATGTGCGACAGACCAGCGGCGAAAACCCTTTGCGATGGACGCTAGCAATTCCCTTAAAATAAACCCCAAATATTAACTTTGCTTTTGAGTGCAATGGAAGGAGTAATTTATAATAGTAAGAGTCAACCACTTGGTTAGGAGTCCTACCTTGAGGCTTCAGCAGACTTCGTTAGAAAGCCTAACTTCTTGGTTCAAGTCCACACGTCTCTTGGCTCGTCACTTTTACGAAGATGCCCCTATTATTCAACAAATTATTTTTAAAACATTTCCAACTCGCTCGTTTTACACGTTTCTATTCTAATTAGTTAACTGATAATAATACAATTTCGAAGAAGCTATCAAAAGGCCAAAAAAATTGTTTAATAAAGAGTGGAGTGCCATTATCAAAGCAAGTGATGTTGAAGTACTGGTGGGGGATCACCTATTCGAAAATCCAAACCTTCATTTTTTTTTAGCTCCTCAATTTTTTATTGACCGTCCAATTTTAGAACCACAATCACATGGTCAGGATCGATCAAATTATCCATCCAATGGGGCCCTCCAAATGAAGGGTATCGATCCTTGTGACATCATATGGGCGGCTTCGATGACACTTCTCTTTCAGGGGTGTTTTTGTTCATTCCATCTTTCTTTCTTGTGTCTGAAGCTGAAACACCACCTAAAAATTTGGATAAAAATTAATTAAAATGATTTCAGCACTTCTGTAACGAACCCTATTCGGCTTGTTACGAAATTGATCTTCTTAGAGGGAAGATCAGCCTCTTGATCCACTTCAAGGGAAGGATCGCTCCCCCTTGTGCTCAAAGACACAATTTCTAAGGTAATTTCTTCATTAATTCCCAAAAAGAGTGCTTACATGTAATTTATAAATAGAATACCCACTTACCTCTTTCTCTAACATAATCTCTAAGACTCTTATCCATAGCAACAACTAGAGAGATAAATCCACAAAATATAAAATAATTTATTCTACTTAAGTAGGCCCATCTTACCACGTAACAACTCCAGTGTTATACTAAGATGCGCGAACCATCTTGTTGTTTAGCATTTAAAGGGCTTGCAACAAGATGGCTCGTGCATCTTATTAAAACATTAGTGTTGAAATCATTTCCCAAAATTAAATGCTAATTAGCTGCTAATTAGATGATAAGTCTTTGAATTTTTGAGCCACAGAAAGGGACCCATTGCTCTTGTGGACCACCACACTCCCACTCTATAACGTTGTCTTTTTGTAGCCGTTCGATCAGATCACTTTATGTGGTGGGGCCCAAATCGATGACTGCATTGGATCGCTGATGTTCTTACAGAGTGGGGCCCACACAAAGCTTCGAATATCAACGGCCGGATCACCCCCTACGTGTTCGGCCCACATACAGGATTCATGTCGGCAAATCCCCAAAGTCACAGGGCTATTTCAGTAATTTCAGCTCCTGAAAGAAGGCATGCGAAGATGTAAAACGCTAAACGCCTCCTCTAATCGTCATCTCATTATCTCTCTCTCTCTCTCTCACTTCCCAAAAACAAAAACGAAGTAATATTCCCTCCTCTATTCTTCCTCGACCCACCCCACTTAGTCTATTTATGACCAATTTTAACACTATAACGGGGTGACCCAGGAAAGAAAAGGGGGCGAATAAATAATTCAAGAGACAAGAAAATGAGGACTCCTCTATCGTCATCTCAGAATTTCTCACTTCCCAAAAACAAAAAACGAAGTAATACATCCCCCCTATTCTTTTCAACCCACCCCCACTTAGTCTATTTATGACTAATTTTAACACTAGAACGGGTGACCCAGGAAATAAAAGGGGACGAATAAATAATTCAAGAGACAAGAAAATGAGGCCACATCTTTGTTTAAAACAACGCTCGAAACCCTCTCTTTTCTCTTCATTCCTCCACCAAACATTTCTTCTCCTTCTCTCTCTCTGCAGAAAAAAAAACCAGGGAAACAAAATGCGCCGGAAAATAAAAAACGGCGTATTTTCTCTCATCACCTGCTTCCTTTTCTTTGCCACCTTCTCCCATCACCTCTTTCAAAACTTCTCACTCGATCGTGAAATCCCCACCGTCCTTTCTCCCATCCGAACCCACCAAAATCTCCAAAACCCAACTCTCGCCCTTCAAGAACAACATCTAATCGGACCCTACCGGACCCCAATTTCGGACCCACCTGACTCGATTCTATTCCCCGATTGGGAAATCCTTCTCGTTCTTCTCAATTCAGACCATATCGAATCTGGCCAAGCGTATTCTTGTCTTTTTCCCACCGGTGTAATTTCTCCGGCAACTTTCTCCGGCATCCTTCCTTGGTCCGGTAACCGTACGACCTTCCGATGCTCCCTTCCACATCAGCTACGCCGGATTCTCCCCTTCTATAAGCCTCTCCTGATTCCCTCTGCCGGAATCCGGCCGAATTGGCCGGAAAATACTACGGACTGGCCGGAATTATTCCGGTGGAGTTTTCTCGTTTACGAATCTATTTCGACAGAAGATGACGTCATCTTATTTGCGAAAGGCGTCAATAATCGAAAGGCTATGAATTTTCCGGCGTCGGAGCTCCGGTGTGTTTTCAGCTCCGGCGAGAAAACCGCCGTAATCTCATCGTCTCAGGAGGTTTTCCGGTGCCGGAATCCGGACCCAATTTTGACAGGAGGTGGAGATATCAAAATAACGCTCGAAATATTCGGTGGCGCGAACAGCGCGTGTGTGGTCCCGTCCGTGGCGTACTACGCACAACATATGCGCAGGTTAGCAGGTCATGAGAGGAAGTCGCTATTGTGCGCTTGTACGATGGTTTATAATGTTGGGAAGTTTTTGAAGGAATGGGTGATTTATCATTCGAGGATTGGGGTGGAGAGATTCGTTTTGTATGATAACGGTAGTGATGATGACGTGGCAGAGGTTGTTAAGAAGCTTCTAGAAGATGGGTTTGATCTGACCCGGGTCTTGTGGCCCTGGCCCAAGACACAAGAGGCTGGATTTTCGCATAGTGCTACTTATTTCAAAGAGTCATGTACATGGATGATGTACATAGATATAGATGAGTTTGTTTTCTCACCATCATGGGTTAATGCCTCTCACCCATCAAAACATATGCTCACTTCCCTCTTGCCCAAGCACCCATCATCATCATCATCATTCTTGTCTTTGCCGTCATCTGAGCCGTTGATCTCTGGGTCACTACTATCATCATCATCATCATCATCATCCTTGTCTTTGCTCTCATCTGAGCAGTCGATATCTAGATCGATCGGTCAAGTATCGATCAGATGCTTAGAATTCGGGCCCTCTAACCAAAAATCGCACCCTAAGGAGGGGGTCACTCAAGGGTACACTTGTCGAAGGAGGAACGAGGAAAGGCACAAGTCGATTGTTCTACTAGACGGGATTGACTCCTCTTTAACCAATGTGATCCACCATTTTAAGTTGAAGCCCGAGTACCGAACAAAGACGCTCTCCAAGAACGAAGTGGTAGTAAACCATTACAAGTATCAAGCGTGGTCCGAGTTTAAGACTAAGTTTCGGAGGCGGGTTTCGGCGTATGTTATAGATTGGACGCAGGCTGTGAACCTAGGCTCGAAGGATCGAGCCCCAGGGCTCGGACACATTCCGATCGAGCCGAAGGGATGGGGGAAGAAATTTTGTGAGGTGAATGATACAGGGTTGAGGGAGGTCAGCCGGCGATGGTTCGGGCTAGAGTCGCCAACTGGGGAGAGGATGGCGTGGGAAGATGAATGAGTCGAAGCCTGTTCTAATATGAGCTGGACCTGAGGGTTAGGCCCATGAGACAAAGGGAGATGCTTATACAATGAGTCAAAAGGGTTATACAGTCATTGTTTGGGGTATAGTCAATCACCCCCCATCCCTTCAATGGATTTTGAGAGTGTAAATGTTGATGGTCAATTGTCTGCCAAACAATAGCTTATAGATGATCAATTCTCATATACAAACACATACAAAATAATTGAATTTTTTTCCTTTTTTTTCACTTGGAAGAATTTTTTGTATCTACAATTCTACATGCAGGAATGAGAAATTTGCATTTTTTTTAGTTTTCACGTTCCTATGTGCTTCCACTGCTTCTTCTTCTTTTCTTTTTTTTTTTGGATGCCATAGGGTATCCCCACCCCACTTCGTGGGGTGGGACTAGTCCCTAGGGATGCACGCAGGCACCCGGTAAACCACGCGCATCGGTTGAACAAGGGGGATTCGAACGCTCGGTGACCGGAGAGCATACCCATGACTTTACGCCAAAGAGCCACACCCTCCCATACCCATGACTTTACGCCAAAGAGCCACACCCTCCCGGGTTTTCACTGCTTCTTCTTTTCATTTTTCTATGTTAGATGCCTTTTTTTTATTAATAGTAGTTTGGGAAATATAACTTTGTAATTCCCACATTATAACTACAATAACTACTTGAAAGTACAAGCATGGGGCCCACCTTTTGGAAGATCCCATCATTCACTTTTAGGGCCCACAATGGAAGAAGGGCTGTAATGCAAAAATCTTGGCACTAAAGAGTAAAGAACGAGCGAAGCCCTCTAAATTGGTTCAAAATTAAGGCAATGGGAATAGACATGTATCAGGAAAGTCCTTACAAATCATAAAGTTCTTGTATGAAGGAAATAATATATTTGGCCCCTTTCTTCACCTGGCCACCCCATGTAGTGTTAAAGAGATGGGGAAGATAAGGGAATGAGTCGTATCTGGAAGCACTTATTTATGTCCTACCTCTACTACTTGGGCGCTGTTTGGATTCAGGGAAAAAGTGAGTATTCCAGTGTTTGGTAAACTCATTTTCCATGGATTTCTTTTACAAAGTGAAAAATTTTCATGTTTTCATGGAAAATTGCGAAGCTAGTAGACCCTAGAATATTTTTTTAATGGAAACATTTATTTTCAACAATGTCTTTTCCTTAGATCCAAACACCAATCAAGGAATTACACGTGCACTAGCCACATAACAAACCACTTGTTTTTTAGTTCTTGGATGATCTATTTTCAACCAATTCCTAACTATTTGATAGATTATCTACGAAAGATCTCAACCGTTGATATGAAATTCGATCTTTAACCAAATACCAATTTCTTAAAAATTAAGCTAAAGATATAATAATATGAGGAGGTGAGATGTTCTTGTTTCATTTGAACATTTCAAACATGTCTTCAATGACTTGAATGTGTTCCCAATATGAAGGAATCAATTGTCACTAATTGATATTGACAGCCTCTCCCCTTTGAAGTCTTCCTTAACCTAACATCATCAGAAGAGATATTGTTAATTAAAACAGGGCGCTGATATTCCACCCCCCGCGCCTGCCGTCAACGTTAAACGTTAGGCTTTGACGTATATGTCACGTTTCCCACTGTTTGACCTCTCTCTCTCTCTCTCCCGACTCTCCACACACAACCGTAGACCTGGCAAAAAGTGACCTGGACCCGCGGGTCTACCTGGCCCGTCAAAACTGGGCCGGCCGGGCGGACCCGAGGGTGCCCTAGGAGACATACAAAAGTTTTATTTTGGCCCTTTTTCCAGTAATTGTCATAATTTTTTATTTTTCTCTGTAGTTTTTTGGGTAATTGTCATATTTTAATACATTTTTTTGGTAATTTTTCTACTTTGCTTCCCTTAAATTTTCATTTAAAACTTAGTGCCCGCATGATTATTATATATTGCTATTATTTATTGCTAGCAACCTTTGCGCAAATCGTACTTCTGCCGATCTTTGCAGCAAACGATGGGCGACAAGCCGAAAAGTAGCCTCGGGGAAGGTGGCTAGTGAATCCCTATACAAAAAAAAAATCTTAAAAATAATACGTCAGAAATCTGGCGTACGCCGGGTCCAAGCATAGTGACCCGTAAAATTTTCCGGGTCATTTTGACCCGGACACGTACGGGCCGGTCATAACCGGCCCGGCCCGCCTGTTTGCCTGGTCTACACAACAGGAACAATTGGTGGTCCCAACAGAAACCGTTGGTGGAATGGTGGGCCCATCTTTGAACAATGTAGGCCACGCCCATACCACACCATAGGATAATCCAAACCGTCCATTTGATGGGCCATAAACGTAAATAGGTTGCATCCCAAAATATCATTTCCATAGCCTATTCCTAGCCTTCCGATCTAAATAGAAACTACATCTTATGCCACCTCTATAGATTGTAGGGTTGTGATCATCCTACGGAAATGATTTTTGGAGCACAACCTATTTACATTGTGGTCCATCAAATGAATGGTTTGGATCATCCTATGGAGTTGGTTGTACAGTAACATTAAAGTCCGTCCACAACATAGGATGATCCAAGCCGTCCATGGTTTGGATAATCCTATAGAGTTGGTCGTACAGTAACATTAAGGCCCAGTCGTAGGCCCCACCTATATTTTTCAAATTCAAGCGTACTGTCCACAACATAGGATGATCCAAGCCGTCCATGGTTTGGATCATCCTATGCTGTGGTTCGTACAGTAATATTAAGGCCCAATTTAGGCCCCACCCATATATTTTGAAAATGAAGTGTACCGTCCAGACCATAGGATTATCCGAGCCGTTCATTTGATGGGCCATAACATAAATGGCTTGTGCCCCAAAAATCATTTGCATAGGATGATCACAACCCTCCAATCTATAGAGATTTCCATAATAAGCAATTTCTCTTTATATCTGAGGGGTAGGATCATCATATGGAAATGGTTTTTTGGGACACAACCTATTTACGATGTGGCCTATCAAATGGACTACTTGGATCATCCTATGGTTTGGACGGTACTGTCATAGTGGGTTGGATTTGGGCACCAAGGAGGAGAATTTTGGGGTCCATCAACTGTTCATGTTGGAGAGAGAGAGAGAGAGAGAGAGAGAGAGAGAGAGAGAGAGAGACGGGGGTCTAAAGGTGGGAAACATGCACTAACATGATTGAAGGGGGTGGGGACACACTACGTCATAAAAAAAAAGGGAATATAACCTCCGTTTAGACTTAGTGCGTGTTTGGCGTACCGTTTAAAACATCGTTTGGCGTTTGAAACACCGTTTTGGGGCCAAACGGCCGTTTGGGAGTGTTTTGGTGCGCAGCCACCGTTTGAAACGCCGTTTGAAACACCGTTTTGAACCCTCAAAACGGCATTTTGCAAACGGAGGGGGGGAGGTCCGTTTGCAAAATGCCGTTTTGAACGGAGTTTTTGGGCTACGGATTTTTACATGTTTGCCCTCACCAAAACCCATTTTTACGTATATGCGTGCGATTTTATGCATTACATCAAATATAAAAAAAGTGGGGGTGTTAATATCATTCTTGAGGACACAAATTTGTTAAATTGTTAATATTTAATTCAAAACAAGGGGCTGCTGATATCATTATATGATCTCTTAATTTTGATTTTTTAAAGACAAAAGAATTAAAAGAAACCCTAGTTTTTTACTTTCTTCATCTACTTTGCAAAGTTGCAAACCCTCTCACGCCTCACTACCTCAACGCCTCCACTCGTCCGTCAAATCCGGCAAATCCGGTCGTTGAGAAGAAGAATGAGAAGAACCCCAAAGGTATAGCCATTTTTTTTTGGCAATGATGTTAAATTTCAATAGTGTTTGAATGAGATCCTAATAACCTTTTAATATTGGGCCTAATGAGAGAGTAGTTGAGTTACATTGAAGCCAACCAAACAATGCCCTTTTTGGTCATTTTACCACTAAAACTCTGTTTTGGGGCATTTGCAACCAAACACACAATACCTCCGTTTGCCGTTTAAAACGCCGTTTTGATCTGGCCAACCAAACATGAAAATGCCGTTTGGCAAAACACCGTTTTGAACCAAAACACCGTTTTGCAGAACGGAGTTTTAAACGCTATTTCAAACGGTATGCCAAACACACCCTTAGTCGTTAAAGCCTAACGTTTAGCGTTAGCGGGGGGTGGTAGGGGTGTAAATGGATATTTGAAAATTCGATTACCGTTCACATCTCAATCCGTTTAAAGTGAATATTATCCGGATCCGTTTCAAGTGGATATTATCCGAATCCGTTTATGAGATATCCAGCTCTTAGCGGATGCGAATCTGGTAAATGGTATATCTGTTTAATATCTGAATCCGAGAAGTAAATCCTTTTTATTTGTTATTAATAATATCATTAATATTTATTTTTAGTAATGACACACTATCTTTTGTTTCTAAAAGGAAATTGAATTTTCTTTTTTGAAAAAAAGAAAAAGAAAAGGTGTTTTGGGTAGGAAATGAAGTAATCTCTCATTTTAAGAGCATTCTTGGAGTTTGACATAGCTTCTTTATGAAGCAACAAATGTGGGCTGTAGGATAAAAGAGACAAATAGATGATGGTGATTGAAAGAAGATGTCATAGTTTCGAGAGAATTCTAGAGTAAAAAGGCCATAGTCACTGATGGTAAATGGACACCTCAGATCAATTTTTCAACTTAGGGTTATATAAAAACCCAAAATGCAATTAAAAGATGGGACTTCTAAGGTATGTAGGGAGAAGCAAGAGAGATGAGAGAGGAGAAAGGAGGAGGAGGAGGCTGAGACACCATCTTCGGCATTCCTTAGTGCCTCCAACCCTACCAAAATCCACTGCCGCCCTTCTCCATCTTCTCACAACCACCTCCATCACCGCCAGTCACCTCCATCTCTAACCCAATCCTTATCTCCATCCCCATTTCTCTTCATCTTCCAAAATCAGCACTCCCACTTCCCCTGTTCAAAATAGCCCAAACCTATTCCATCATATACATAAAAAAAAACCCAAAGACCACTGCCAACACCATCATCCATCCCCATCGCTTCTCTCTGTCTTTGTTTTAAAAGGAAGAAGAGGATCTCATATACTTTAGGATTTGAGAGTTATTTTATGAAGAGAAGGTAGAGGTCTGGTTTTAAGGTTTGGAAAATTTATTCGAGGAGTAAGAAGGAGAAGAAAGATAAAGTGCTGCCATAAAATATTCAAATTTTCCGGATAAACGGATATGGATAATATCTGAATTCGAATAATATCCGACGGATACGAATTCAGCAATAGATATTAAATATCCGTCAAATTCGAATCGTGTATACTATAATCGAATTCGGATATAGCCATATCCTATTCGAATTTGATCCGTTTACATCCCTCGGGGGGGGATATCAGCGCCCCTAAAAAAAATCAAAGAATATTATCAAATGATGGTTGGTGTACATTCCCTATCTGATCAAGATAGTGATTAGAAGTGGGCCCAACTAGATTTGCCATCCGGAGATCTTGATAAAGTATCACCTCTTGTTATCACCGTCCGATCTTTGATTGAAGATGCAATTAGGGTTCACCAAGGTAATTAACAAATCAAAGAATATTGTCCGATATGGTGGGGTCCATTCATTACCTGATCGGGTAGTCATTATTAGTGGGCTCGACTAGCTCTGTAATTAGTAGATATTGTATTGAGTATGTTGTATGAATATCTTATATTCTGACAGTGATTCATTACCCGAATTATGTAACCCCCCGTTTTTTTTCCTTGCTGTATGTTTATGATTCTTGCATCTCATCTTGTTGTTGGATGCACATAGAGTTTTGATCCCTTTTTGGGGAGATGAGATCTCTCAATTCATCCGAATATGCCCAACGGTCTGATCTATGAGATCAACTATACATCATAACTTCGTGTATATTAATAGGGATTTGCTAGCGCCTATATAGCAAAGGGCATTTCGCAGATAGTCTGTTGCATGTCAGACCAGCCACTTCGTGAATGATGACAAAATCTGCTGAAAAGTGAGCCTATGTGGCTGGTCTGACATGCGACAGACCATGTGCGAATGCCTTTTGCGATGGACCCTAGCAAATTCCATATTAATATGAACAATCTCTGTTTCAGCACTGGGATTGAATGATCCTACCCATCCAATCAATGGGATGGAATTGTCCTGACCGTCTAATCAAAATAAAAGCATGGTTTAGTGTGTACATGCACTAATTGGCCAATAGATATGGTTTTGTTTATTTCTTTGAAAATAAAGTAAAATTTTATATAATCCTAAGAAGAAGTGAGACATTATCATTATAATTATGACAGAGATGAATAGGGCCTTCCTAGCTATGTCGTTGTGGTGATTTCAGTGCTAGAAAGAGAACCTTCAGAGGGAGGTGATTGCGGTGAAGTATGGTGTTGGGTTCCACACGAAAGCAAAGATCCCACGTGTCGGAAAAGCGAACGGATGCGGTTGTGCTTATAAGAACTTCGGCATCCTCTCCTTTTTTTTAATGAGAACTTGGGCACCCTCTCCTTACCTGCTTGCTTTTATTGGTGAGTTCTGCCTGGGTCCCAACTAGGGGTGGCAAAATTGGCCGAACCGAACCGGAACCGAGCCGAAACCGAACCGAAAATTCGGTTTCGGTTTGGTTAAACCAAACCGATTCAAATTTCGGTTTGGGGATGAAACCGAACCGAAACTGAATATTTCCAATGATTATGAGTAATGGGTGGCAAAATTAACGGAACCAAACCGATTCAAATTTCGGTTCGGTTCGGTTCGGTTTGGGGGTCAAACCGAACCATTGCCACCCCTAGTCCCGACAAACAGTATCGGAGCTAGGGCGTGCTTATTTTAATTTGTGGTTTGTGTTTATTTTTACTTTTCCGTTTACTTGTGCATGAACAGATTGGATTTGTGGGTGCTTGTAAAGAAATTTTGGGCCTCTCTCGAGAGTTAGGATACGCTTCAAATTGATTGTGAGGGTGGACAATAGAGTAAAAGTTTCAAAGCAATGTGAGGTGTATTGACTAAAACCATACGGCGCTCTTGCCTGAGGTGGCGCTAGTGTGATCAATCCTTTGACTTGGAGTGGTCATGTATCCATCTGTCATGAGTGGATAAGAGGGTGTGGAGATGGTACCCCTTTATTTATAGGTGACTATCTTCCAGACTTTGGCATATTCCTGTCTCTCCCCATTTCATTTCTTTCTATTAGAATACCTAATTAGATAAAATCCTAACAATAGATCACATCATCCGTATCCCTTTCTCTCTCTGTTTCATTTCTTTCTATTGGAATGCCTACCTAGATAAGATCTGACAATAGATCGCCTCATCCACAGGTAAAGGGTCATCATTAACCATTTCTTGATGTGTGTGGGTAAGGTGGAGTCAAATTGATCACCTCCTAGTTCTTTATGTGGTCACTTCTCAGGTTTGGGCTTCCATTGTGGATAGGTTCATGCTTCAAGGGATTTTTCCTCACCCCGATTGTTGAGATGATGAGTCTTACAAGTTCTAGTAGAGCTCTTGGTGAGAGGCTACCCTGTGACCCATTTGGAAAGAGAGGAACATAAGGGTGTTCCATGGTGTGACTGAATTGAGTTAAGCGGTTGATTTTCGGTTTAGTCGCCGGGGTGTCCTTCGACAACTTGAGGCATGTATGGGACTAGTATAAGTGCATCTCGATATTTGTAGATAGATGGTCTTCTAGAGATAGGGCATCACAATTTAGCATCACAAGACATGGAGACTACCAGACAAGAATCGTAGGTAATTATTGCTTGTCCGGTGACGTGCGTGGCACCCATGTTCTCTCCTTACACCTTCCATGCCTCATTTCTCCAAAATGGTGGAATTCTTCGAGTAGAATTTTTTCGTGGCACCCATGTTCTCTCCTTGCACCTTCTATGCCTCATTTCTCCAAAATGGTGGAATTCTTCATGGTAGAATTTTGCTCTCTCTCTCTCTCTCTCTCTCTCTCTCTCTCTCTCTATATATATATATATATATATATATATATATATATATATATATATATATATATATATATATATATATATATATATAAAATGATAGCCCCTCCCATTACTCTTACGAGATTGGCAACCAAACACCACTTATCACTATTCTACCATGTAAATCTTAGGCAGATCAAACATTACAAATGTTTGTCTCCTCCTTATTGACTACTTATACCACTAATCTACACGGTAACTATCTGCATCCAAACAGAAGCCTTAGTTTTATATTTGACAAGGCCGTTTTCATATTTTTTCTGTGCCATCATAAAAGCTCTATGTTGAAAAGAAACAATGGGGGTGCCCTTGTAACTGGTTTTTGCAAGGGCACCCTTCATGCTATCATTCCTCTTATTTTATATTGTTGCGAGAGATTGCCATTATGAAAATACTGTAGTGAGGATATCAGTCGCCAAAGAATTTTTTTTTTTTTTTTATATTGAAAACATACCAATTTTATTAAGAAATATAGAAATGATTACAAGTGCACTACAGTCGGTAAAGACTCCCAAATAAAATGAGGCACTAGATGCCCTCTAATTTTGCTAGACGATCAGCTTCTAGTCCCCAAACAAACAATTTGCTTGGTCTGCTCTCTCGTGTTTGCTATGATCAAACACCATTAAGTTCATTTTTTTGGGAAATGATATATCCGCCCCTTATGAGTACTTGGGACATCCAGCAGCAGCGTACGTGGCAATCAGTTCCGACGTGAAGTATATCAGCCCCTTATGAGTACTTGGGACTTCCAGCAGCAGCGTACGTGGCAATCAGCCCCATTGAATCTTTCCGACATGAAGTACATCAGCCCCTCTGCAGTCATTGATACACTGCTGCTGTGTCCCAAGTAATAAAACGGGGAGGATATATCACTTCCATTTTCTTGTTGGGATTATCCTTGAGGATGCCCAGCATGTGGCAACCAAACAGGAATCATAAATACACGTTCTTTGAAAAGAGGACCAATAGGGGCATCTTGTAGCTGGCTTTTGCAAGAGTGCCCTTTAGTCTAATGTAAAATGAAAAGTAGCGACATTATCAAAAGGATTTGCTAGGGACCATAGCAGAAGGCATTTTGTGGGGTAGCTGTTGCATGAGAGAGCAGCCGCATAATATTGCCGATAAACGATATTTTCACCCAGTACATTACTTGCACGCTCCCTTTATAACGTGATTTGACATAAAGTTGCACGTTATAAGGGGAGCACGCACGGGGGGTGGAATATCATCATATGAATGAGAGAGCAGGCAGACAGACTCACTTTTCAGCAGAATTTTGTCTTAAATCATTTAATTCATCTCGGGCCTTAATCATTTAAATCATTTAATTCGCAAAAGTCCCTAGCAAATCACCCGTAGGCCTTAATCTTACATCCTCGGCCCACACATACGATCTTTGTTCTATGCTAGACAACCAAAAAAAAAAGAACTTGAAAGCAAGACAGAGACAGAGTAGCGTTCCACATTCAAAGGTCAAAAATATTCAAACACAGAGAGAGAGAGAGAGAGAGAGAGAGAGAGAGAGAGAGAGAGAGAGAGAGAGAGAGAGCCCAAATTAAATTATTAGATAACAGAGCCAAAAACTTTCTTCTACTAAAATCATATCGTGGATTTTAATTGGTACAAATGGGATTTTGTTGGTCTCCACCAGAAAATTTGGATAAATTAATCTGTACAAACTTCCCTAACTCTTATACAACATAAATGGGTGTAATTCCCTATTCAAAGAAAAATCAGCTGCTGCTGATGCTCCTTCCCTCCCCTGCATGTTCCAATACACCAACAATCTTAGTCAACCAAATTAACAAAGAATGATTTGTTCTCTCATCCCATCAGAGTTGCAATGCTAAATCCGGCTGCTGAGAATCAACCAACCCACCGGAAACCGGTGACCCCGGCGACTGGAATCTCACATTCAGGTCAGGCGGAACTGAATCTGACTTCGGATTCAGCGACAAACCCCGCCAAGATGGCTGAGAATTTAGTCCTGGGCCAGAGCCCATCTGACTCCCGTGACCGGAATCCGGAAATGAACTGCCAGAATGTATTGAATTTGAACAGCCCAATAACTTAGCGCCTTCAGGTTCTAAACCATTTGTGGTCATTGAATGAATAGTGTTGTTTCTTCTAGGACCCATTTCGATCATTCGAGAAGGTGTGGATGCCTCTGAACTGAAGTTCCCTGCTGCCATGGATGGTTGGATCAGCTTCGCAACTTGAGATGCCAGATTAAACCCGAATCCATTGTTGAACCCATTGAGAGTAGAGTGAATTGAAGGGTTCTGATTAAGCTGAAAGTGAGGCTTAGTTGGGAAACTAAACCCGCTATTGCAATTTGTTCCCCTGATGGTTTCAAACCCATGCGTAGTATCAGAAGATCTGTCAGCAACTGAAGACGTGGCAGTAAAGGGCGGAGGAGGATTTCTGCTAGAATTTTCCAAGGTTGAGTTGTTTGAGGGTTCTTGCTTCTCTGATAATTTATCACCTTTTGACTCTAATGCGCGAGGGATTGTAGTAGATGGAGAGATTCTAGGCTGAGAGGAGGATTGTGAAGGTGGTAAAGGTGGCAGCGGCGGTGGAGAGGATGATAGTAGCGGTGGTTGTAGTCGTGGCATTTCATTTTCTCCCACCCAACCAGGCCCAAATTTCGTTCCGGGAGGTAACGCTTTCTCAATCTTTTTCGAGGCAATTTTCCAAGCAACTGGTCCAAGTTTTGCAGCGAATCGTGCAAGGCTCCTTGCATATGAATGCTCCATATGAAGTCCTACCTGATTCGGATAAAACTCGTGAGCTAAAAACCATTAAGATGAGCTTAAAGTTATGTAATTTTTTACTCATTACGATGAGCTTAAAAATCATTACAATATATACTAGAAGTTATGTAATTTTTACTCAATGCTTACAGATATCAGTTGCTTATTCGGTCCATCAAAGGCGGTTAATACTGTCTGCTCACGGCCAGAGACAGACGGATGGGGCTGCTTGTAAGTGCTGCGGCGATTTTCATCAAATACAAACTGTTTCTTCCCAAATTTGGACAGACCCTTCAATACAGAACCTGAAAACAACGAGAAATGCTTGAAAAGACATCCAATTTGGCAGACGTAAGTTGAATATAGAGAAGCGAGCGAGGGAAAACAATAACAGGAGAACAGAGCAATCGGATGAAGGAAATTGCATCAGATTACAAACCTGGAAAATCATCATTTATATCAGATTTATGCTCCGCCAACCAGCCAAAAGTCTCACCATTGCGGGGTCCATGGGAATTCCTTGTGGAAATATCGGAAATCCCAACCTTATCATGTGCTTTTCTCAAGTGATCTTGAGTTGAGTTAGACCAGAGATGATTGTCTCCAGGTGTAGCGAGGGTGGCATCTGATGAAAAGTCAGAACTCGCACGCTCGAGGGGAGGCCTTCCCAACGGTCGTTTGATGGAGCTCTTGCCTGGTGGCCTACCTCTCCGTGCAGATTTCAATTCGGGTTCGTTATCTTCACTATCCTGCCTTAAATTATCAAAATTCTTTCTAGCCAACTCATGTATCGACCGTGCCTGGAAAAGGTAACCATGTGTTTAAACTTTCAAGACCATAAGTTAGTGAATAGAAAGTCTGGAAACTAAAAATGCAATGACTAAAATCCAATGGTACCTGTCGAAAGTAGATAGTATCTGGTGCATTATAGCGCATTGCATTTGAAGATATCAAGAAGACATCTTTCTGCATATTTATAAATAAGTGTCAAAGTCATGAAGCAAACAGAAGCCTGTAAGGTTCTCAGCAAATATCTCCATGGTACATACAGGTTTTTCTCACAGAACTAAGGTAGACAAACGAACAATTTTTTTCTCACAGAACTAATATAGAGATATGAAAAAACTCAAAGTCGGGTTATGTATCTCAGATCATTAATAAATAATAATCATATATAGAATTACTCCTTGTTCCACTGGTTCTGATATTTGTCAGGATCAAAAAATTAAACATAGTTTTTCAATATTGACAATACATACAGGAAAACAGAAGCACTACAAGAACGGAGTGAAAACAACCAAATACACAATTTACCATACTTTCTGAAACAAAAATCCCCTTAATTTTCAAATAACCATAATCACCTCTCTATCAAAAATCTAACTTATAGTCCCTTCCAATTTTCTGCTTGCAATATTTACCCAGATCAATTATATTTCTAAGTAATAGTTGCTTAATATAAGTTGTTGGCAAGAGAAATGATTTCTTGCATCATATTATGGTGTCGATGATGTGAATAAACCATTAGTCTCAAGACTCTCAACCACTGTGTAAGCGCCTCATGAGAAGTAACATTGATTAGGTAATCTTAACTATCCATTCCTTGGCTTCACAATGTGTGTTCTTCTCTCTCTCTCTCTCTCTCTCTCTCTCTCTCTCTCTCTCTCTCTTGTCTTGAACTATTTGTGAACCATGTTATGACGATTAGAATCATGTCATTAGAGTCATTTTAAGAGTGACCCATCCACAATGGGATCATGATGTAATCCATCTTTGATCACCGGCTACTTTTAGAGAGACTATATTTTGATTTGTTTCCATCATCGTTATTTAGGCTAGTTTTCAATTTTATGCACTTTCTATTTTAGTTGTTGCTATTTTTTGGATCGTGAATGTGGGGGTTGTCCACATCACCTACGGACCACAACACCCCATCTGATACCTTACCTTATTAACTTTAAGTGTGTTTATTCTTTTGTCCATTAAATGGGGGCATTTAAGCCATCCACCAATGACTTAAGTTATCTTATAGTCTATTTGTCCATATGATAGACCCACTCAAGATATGTTATATCCTATTGGCTAGTAAGGAGGGTCCACCATTCTAATAAAAATGAGACCTCAGGAGGAGAGAAAGGGAAATGATATCCCCCCGCGGCGAATAAAATCCCCCCTCTAACGTTATTCGTCAAGTTTTAAAGCCAAAGAAAAACTTTAAAGAGGGTGAATTTATCCTCAAGCAGTGAACCATTTTCACAGGAACCGTTAAAGGGGGGGATTTTATCCTCTCTTTTTTTTTGTGCGTGAGTGGGTGGTGTGTGTGTTGGGGGGGGGGGGGGGGGGGGGGGAGGGATATCACTTCCCGGAGAGAGACTCTAATTTTGAAGTGATTTTCGTACAACACTGAATTAGCAGGCCACAAATGGAGTCTCTCCACTCCCTTTGACACAAAATGGAGAAAAATGTCCCTTCCTTTGAGCAAGGTGGCCTTATCCCCTCCCTTTTTTCCTATTTCCTCTATTTCTACCTATTGTTTCCTCCTCTCTCCCTTCTTCCTTTCTTTCTCCTCCTTTCCCCTCCGATCATTACTGTTTTCTCCTTATAAGACAGTCCCTTGACTGTTTTCACAATCTTGACTACAATAGTCCTTTTTCTCCTCACTTTCTCCCCCCCTAACCCTTGCGCTATCATCTCCTTTTTATATTGATGCAAGAGTCCATAAGAGTGTTTCAGGGACTGTTCGGCATAGCAGTCCCCTACTTCTGTCTGTCTCTTGCCTCTTTGCCTCCCCTTAACTTCCCCGTCATCTATTTTCTGTCTACTGACTGTAACATTGCTGGTTACAGTCCCAACCTCCACTTTTATCCCTTTTCCTTCTGTTTTCTGCACCTATTTCACTTATTCTTCATCGTGTTGTTAGGGGGTTAGCACGAGCGGGTTAGCACGAGCCTATCGATGTCATATTTTCCCCTCTTTGGCCCTTATGAGTCGTAGCGATTGTGGCTTCTTGGACTGTTTAAGCTTCCTAGCTTCTCCACCACCCTCTTGGACCTCCGGCATACGAGATTCGGGGTGATGTGCTTACTTTCTAGGTGAGAACTAACCATTTTCATTTCCAGCCCTGATTTGGTTCACCGATACCACCTTTTTGGCTTACCATCTTTGTACCTATTTTAACCTTGAGACTTTCTTCACTAGACATGTGGTTATTTTCGGCCCTACAGTTCTCATTTTCTCTATTTTCATATTGTAACCGGACCCATTATTTGTTGCCGCTCTTATTTATATAATTGCCATTTTGGTGTGGATTATTTTTGTTAATGATGCTTGAAGTGAGTTACATCTATTGATGATTTATCTCAAAGGCAAACTAAGGTAAACACCATAATACAATTTTTTTTGAAAAGTGACATATTTCATTGAAGTTAGAGAAGCAAGAGGGACGAGTAACCCCCCTGCATTACAAAATATCAATGAGCACTGGATTGGGCATACCCAACCAGAGAGAAGCATAACCACTCATGCATCTTTTCCTTCCTTCGAATTTTCCGTTAACATGTACAATTTCTTTGCAGACTTCCCCACAATCCTTCTTCCATCTTCGTTAGTCCCTTCAGGACACCCTGTTAGATCTATAACCAGCTCTACTATGCCGAGCACTTCTCCAACTCCGCGAATGGGTATCCTTGACGGAATCCGTCCCACAGAGCCTAAACATGGTGAAAGGTCAGTCTGCAGCCTCTAGGTTAAATAAATCCCACTGCTTTCGGAGAAGATCCCCCGATAACTCTTTGTGGGTCGGATCACTGATAAAGGCCTTCTCTTCATCAAAGATCATCGTCCTCATTCTCGTGAGTCGTGAGAATGTTTTCTAGTACCATAATCTCCATGAGATACCTCCTATTCCTACCTCCAGAGGACGAAGAAGATTCATTATCCATACCTGTTGGTTGAAGATAAAACTACCCACAAATCTAGTGACTCCAAATACTTTCTTTTACTAGTCTTACTGTTCTTCAATCTCTATACCTCAAATGCCCTATAGGCCCAGACCCCAGGTGTTACAAAACCCGCCCCTTGTATAATAATGACAACTGGTAAGGGAAAAGAGAGGTGTCCACAGGTCATGAAGACACGACGCTTAGGATAGCGTGATAGGGGAAATTTATAGCCTATTTCCATTTACCAAAAAGAGATAACTATAAGGAAGCTTGTGCTCTACGAATGCACCTAAAGGCCTCACAGCGCCTAGAAAACACTAAGAGGTGGGCCCCCCGAACAAAACCGCCAAAATCAGCAAGTGGCAAAGGCTTAAAAGTGAATTATCTGAAAGCGAATCCAACCCTAGGAAGATGGGAAGCTAATTTGATAGGCTTTGAAAGCCGATAGGTACTGAGCCCCCTTATAGCACCCACGGACTTCGCCAAATAGGTTGAACACGGTTTTGATCTTGCCACCTTCGCCTTGAGATTAATACCAGGGGTGATCTCGCAAGGGGCAATATTCCTTGCTTTAACTTGATAGGCACCTTTTTTGCTCAACTTGGTAGAAAGATCCAGCCACGATACTTTCCCCCTAGGGGCAGGAATGTCAATTGACCCGGAACCTACTAAGGAAAGGCTGGGAAGACTCACTTTCAGGTAGAGAGGTCCCAAAATCAATGTCAGATCCGACCTTGGGCAGCGCGCCCAGGACCGATTCAAAATTTGAATTCAAAATAGGGGACGAATGTTCACCGGAAGGATTCAGATAAACTTTTGTCGGCGGCAATAGCGGAAAGTCCAAACTCACAGAGCCAAATGGGGATTTAGACGGAAAATAGCCGTCTACTTTTTCCGGAATTTCGATCCCAATGGAATAGACATGATCAAGAACCTTAATTTTAACGGATGACAAAAAAAAATTCCATCGGGAGGCTAAAAGTTTGGCCGAGACAAAGCTCATACAATGTTGGTGACTACTGACTACCTTCCATCTTTATTTCCAGGACCTTACGGAAAATATTCCCTAAGGCCTCCACTGTAGATACAGCCCAAACGTGTAATGGGATACCATAAAAGTTAACGCACAAAGGTTCCTCACCATAAATACCTTCCTTATTCCATGGTAAGAGGGGAGCCCAAATGATTCCCCAGAGCTTCCGGGCCTTTGGAGAGGACCAGCGAGGCCTGCAGTTCTGATTCGAACATAAACAAGAATTCATCCTCCGCCAAGGTACAGCGGCACTGTAAGGATGGAATGTCCCAAAGCTTTTGTGCCCAAATCCAGATGTCCTCTAAAGATCCTTTATTGGCTTTCTTTTTCCCTATCAAACACGCTCTAAGAGAATCCATCCGGATTCCTACTTCCCTACCCGAGATGTTTAAAGTCGGGTTACCTCCAATCTCTTGTGAGGTGATTGTACCAGTATCAGGCCAACAATTGCTCTCATCAAGATCCCCCTCCCATCGAGGTAAGGGGCAAGCACGGAGTAACCAAGAGGAAGATGTCTTAGGCCGGCGACACCAGTTTCAGTTATCCCTCCATTTGAAGTTAGTGTACCTATAAGGAGAGCAAAGCCAGTTTCCATGGATAAACCTACATCTGATTTCAATCACCCTTTAGACGTGACTCCTCCCTTAAGCAGCAAGGCCAATTTCCTTTTATCTTGGTTACAGATTCTACATCTTTTTCCCCATCTGAAATTTTGGTAACAGCAAAAGGAACATTGCCAGTCCTCCGACCATCATCTTCCTATTTAGTTCCTCTACCTATCACAGACTGTTGTGAATACAAATTCTATAACCACCATAATACAATTTTGATTAACTTCTTGGTCGCTTACACTAAATTTTGGGACTGGTTGAGCTACTTTATTTGAAGTTTGACCTATCAACCTCCTAAAAGTTCTCCGGAATAGCCCGCAAACCTCCGAGGTTTGCACCAAATCCTCTTGATGGCAGGACCAGCACCGGTAAAATATCAACAAATAATTTCTTTTAGAAAATCTCAAAAGTATAGACCACCTTAAATTGGGTGGTTAGCGCAGGCGTGAGGCTGGTTTTACCCGAACAGTTTATTAGTGGCCCATTAAATCAACATATCCAATCACCTTGAGTGGTGGCCCAATAAATTAACAGATCCAATCACCACATGGACATTCGATGCCTACAGTAGGCAAGTGGGTTTTGCCATCCTCAAAACCTACAAAAGTAGATAGTGTTTAAATAAATTGCCTTGTCTAAGGGCAAAATTGAAAGAAATGACATTTTTTTTTTTGAAATGGTGAAAGAAATGACATTTAAAAGAGGAGAGATAATAGTTTCAATAAGTTAGGTATTGTTTGGGTATTATCCAAAACGTAGGCCTTGTTAGTTTGACTTTTGAGGCCAAAACTGATTATTTGGCACAAATTAAATGTGAATTTTTTGTTGAAAAGGGACAATTTTATTGAAACACCTGAAACAACGATACATCGAAGGGGACAGGATGTCCCCAAGCTGCTACAATTAACACCCTTACCAAACCTGTCATCCGTGAATTCCAGTATCCCATTACCCTTACTGGCACACAAATCTACATGTACAGGAACTGCAACCCAACAAGCTGATTGTAACATTAATCAGCGACTAGAGACCAAATTTGGTTATGGTAACAGATCAATTTACAAGCCACCATCTTCTAGAGATCCTTGGACTACCTCTATGATCTCCTTCTCCACACCTTCACCAATTGATCAGCTTTTTCATTGGCTGATCTCCTCTTATGCCGAATTTCGGGTCCAATTTTGTGCACAAGATCTCTAATATCTGCAGTCATATCTTCAAGCTCCCACAGTCCCACTGTCCTGACTTTGTTTGTGGCCCAAGCCAATGCATTTGTGGACTCGCCTTCGACGATTAAAGGGCCCAGCCTATGAGTCACGAACCATCTTAGTCCCCAAAGTAACGCTCTTGCTTCTGGATCATTTGCATCGAAGATACCCGCAGGGCCCGAAAAGGACATCAGTATTCTTCCACTAGAATCACAAATCAAACCTCCAACACCAGCTCGACCTGGGTTTCCTTATAGAGCTGCCATCAAAGTTCAATTTGAGCCAAACAACAGTGGAGGAGACCACTTTGGTGTAACATTCTCCATTTTTCTTCTCTTTTGGCATAGCCGTATGCAAATTCCTTAATATGTCTCCTAGACTATAGCTAGGATCCATGTGTTCTCTTCCCCAAGCTATTAATGTCTATTTTGATTTCTAGAGCTAATTTTTCCCACCCTTTCTTTTCTTTGAAGATTCTATTGTTTCTTTCCTTTCGTATGTGTCAAATCAGTGCATATGGAGCTGATTTCCACATAATCAACCCCGCACTGCCAAATGGTCCCCCCACCCACTGAAGCAAGACTTTCTTGATGGATCTCTGAAACGACCATGATACACCAAGTGGCTTAATAATAGCCTGCCAAAGTCCGTAGGAAATTTAGCAATACAGCAATAAATGATCTAAAGATTCCTCCTCCCTTGTGCAGAACCTGCACCAACTCGCTAAATGGAATTTTCTTTGCTTGAGACGTTTACAGGTGTTGATTCTCTTGTGGTGGGGGTGGGGGGGGGGGGGGGTCAATTGACTTAGATTCTTCCCCGTTCTCCTCATTCAACGTGCAGTAAAAAGATCTCACAGAAAAGCCACCCTGGGAATCCGGAATCCACACTCTAGGGTCAGACTCATGGGGGGAACAGCAACAACTAACAAGGCCAAGCAAGAATGAAAAGCTGGCAATCTCATCGTCTTTGAGGTTCCTTCTAAGCCTAATATCCCATGACACATTACCATCTCCCCTCCCCAATCCAAATAGTCACACACTCTGGACTCTATTGGTTGCTAATGAGTATAGGCTCGGAAATGCATGGCACAAACGGGACTCACCTAGCCATAGATCTACCCAAAACCTTGTCTCATCCCCCTTCCCCACTCTATACCTAACAAGAGACTCAAACTAGACTCTAAGGACACAGACAGACTTCCATGCACCCAAACCTTTTCCTGCGACAGGGTTCCTACTCTTCCAATCCTCTCACCCCCGCCCATATATCTCCACAGCCACTTTCTCAACAAGGCCTTGTTTCGCAATCTGAATTTTCCAATTCCTAATCCACATTGCTTCTTCAATTTACATACATTTTTTGCCATTTCATAAGACTCTTATTCTCTTATTGTACTCATAACCTTCCCAAAGAAAGTTTCTTTGCAATGTCTCTATTCGCTCCGCCATCTATGCCGGTACTTTATAGAGCAACATAAAGTAAAACAGCATATTTGCTAATGCCGCCTTGATTAGGACGACTCTACCACCGAATGAGAGATATTTCTTCCTCCATGAGGCAAGCTTTCTCTCAATTCTCTCAACTACAGGGTCCCACAAAGTTGTTTTTAATACACCATAGCCCAATGGTAAGCATAAGTAGGTTATTGGGAGTTTTTCTTCCCTACAACCTAAAATTTAGTCATGTTTCAACACTATTTTCAACTCCAAATTGATGCTGACTATCGAGCTCTTTTTGAGAAGTTTATCTTTAGGCCTAATGTAATCGCAAACCACCTGAATACCCTTCTTAGATTAATCACGAATTCCGCTCCATTTTTCCATAAAAATCAAGCTATCATCGGTGAATTATAGATGAGAGATACTTTGTGAGTTCCTGCTAGGTTGGAGGCCATTGATATAACCCTTTTGCTCCGCCTTTGATATGAGAAGGCTTAATACCTCCGCCACCATAATGAACAGATACGGCGATAGTGGGTCACCTTGCCTTAAACCCCTTAAGCCATATCCATATCTTCATATAAGATAAGAAAACATATCTATCATCTTTGTATATGTTCGTTAACTTAACCAGCGGGGCTTCCCAACATCCAATAGAAGCGTTAGTTGATCGGTCTACTAAACCTGGCTTTTGAACTCGTTGTTCCGGACGCACTCGATTGACCTTAGCTTATGGTCTAGGCCTCACATCCGTCTCTGCATTCTCGTGATCTGCAGAGCCCTTATGGCTTGTTCCTGTAATGAACCGGTCCCACCAAGGGCCTATAAAGATACAAGTCCTAATTAAATCTAGATCGTAGATCTTTCGATCAAATATTAACAGCTAGATCTTCAATTTTGAGTTTTCGGACCGTAGGATATCTAAATTAGATATTGGATCAATCCCCAATCTTTAAGATTCGTGTATATTGCATATCCTGCATTAGATTAAACGATCTTAAAAATCAACGGTCATAATGTATTTTCTTCACTTTTAGTATAACCTATCTTTGGGGCATCAAATCTTTTCCGTTCGACATGATTTTGGTCCCGGTAGATGAGTATTTCGAATACCTATCCAACGGACCCAATATTTAGCGATTCGGACACGATTTGAGCAAGTTATGACTCTTTTTCTGTTAGGATTAGGCATAATTACGAGTTTTGTCTTATTAGGCAACTTTTAGGTTGTTTTATTTGAAAAAATTAAAATTTAAAAGTAACCTTATATAACCTAAATACTAATAATATATTAGAATAAGTTAAGAAATCCAATATTAATAATTTTACCCTCTTAAGTTAGTATTAGATTATAATTAGGAATCTAATAATTGGAATCCTTCTTGAAATAAAACTCTAGGCTAAGTTTATAAATAAACCCATCTAGGGTTATTTTTAATCACTTAATAATTGAAGGAAAGGAAAAGAGGAAAAGAAGCAGCAAGGAAAAAGAAAAGCTACAATTTTTCATCGATTGGTTTTTCGTCTTCGAGTAAGTGCCCGAAAACTATGTTTTTCGTAATTTCTTGTTTTTCTAAGTTTTTGATTTTGTTGATCTTGTTTCAACCTAATTTGGGTTTTTAACAATGTTTTATTGATTTCTTTACTTTCTTTTGAATCAAGAAACTTATTTTAAATTTTCTTTTTAAAAATTTATGTATTGTATTCTACTTACGAAAAACCCTAATTAGAGAAATCTAGAGTATAGTAGGAATTATTTTTTTATGTCTAAACCAATAAGTGTGATTTTCTAGAGGATTTGTCACTGTTTTCCTTAAAAATCAGCACTTAACAGTGATTGTTTTTCCGAGATTTCATCAAGTACTTGTCATATAAATTATGTAAGATGTTTTTCATAAAAGATATGTTTTTCAACAAATTCAGCACAAAAAAAGTGTGTTTAAGGGTTGTTTTGTAAAGATTTTATCGAATATAAATTATATAACTCGTGCAAGTGTTATATAACGTATGTGATAAATAAATAATGTATCTAGGTCTTATGGTGCTGATTTCCAAGAAAATCAACAAGTCTGGGTGTTTAAATGGGTTGTTTTGTATAAACATCTTCGATAAAATTATTATAAAATGTACCTATATGGTTTTGCATGAAATATATGGTATAAGTATGTATTATATAAGCCTTAAAGGGCTGATTTTCATTAAAATCGGCACCTAACGGCTAAAAGGGGTTAAAGAGTTGAGGATACACTTTAAAACCGTCACTTTGACAAACACAGACCACTTTGATAACTCCACTCCATTTGTTCACTTGAAGGACCCATAAGCCACATTATAATAATACTCCCCTTTTAAACAAGCACATTTACCAAATAAAACTAAAGAAGAATGAATAATATTAGGATAATTAATCGACGCACCTTATGTCATGAAATATTTACAGGTTCTTACCCGGTTGATTTATAGAGCTTTCGCACCATCCTTTACACTCACCAAGAAAATCAATGCAAGTGATAGTTGACTTATTTTATAAGACCATTTTAATGAATTGCTATTATAATCGTGTTCATGCATCTTTCTGTTCCTTATGTTGTTTCTAGGAGAGCATTTTAAAAGAAAATTAATTAAGATTGTTGCCGTATGTATACACTAGTGTGTTTCAGTGTTACTTTAGTAACACTATGGCCTATATATATTCTATGTATATATATATAGTAAACTTACCGCGTGCAAAAGCATGTGAGGTTAGAAAAAAATGGATTATATATAACACTGTGTATACATATGATGCAAGTAATTAAGAAATTGTTAGTCTTATGATTCGATGTTTCTTTCATCTATTCGATATTGTTTCAACTACCATATTCGTTGGCATGATTTAGTGACCACTTTGTTTCTCATGTTTTCCATATCTTTACTGATTGTCTACATACCTCTTGTTGAGATCTTTGTATACTTGTTTTGCATCGATTCTTTTATGTATCCTGTATGAAACCTTATAATACAATCTCATTAAATTGCTAATTATTTTATGAATCTGTTACAGGATCTTGTTCATTTTTTTTGACCCCGATGCCTCTCCCAGATTTTGTAGGTACAGATAATGACATGATAACATGAACACAAACAAGGGAGCTAAAGGGATAGAAAATCCATGTGGCCTTGTCGGGCAAAGTGCCTTTACTTTGTGAGTTGTATTGGGTTTCTCTTTGAGTCCGCTTGTTTCCCTTTTGGCGTAGCGATTCGGGTTTTGGGATTTTGGAATTTGAAAAAAAAAATTCATGTCTACAAATTTGCCCCAAATCCGGGTCGTTACAGTTCTATTGATAGATTAGTTCGAGATCAAACGGATTAGCTTTCGTGTCTTAGTATGGAAGAGAGACTCGAGGGTAGCTTGCGATCCAAAGAGCTAGTAGAGCCTCTTGACTTCGAGTTAGAGCTGCTTTAATGAACTTCCAAAGTAATCAGATAGAGATCCATTTAATAAAAAGGAGAAAGATGTTGATGAGATACATGTTTTTATCCACCTCCATAAGCTCAAAGCCCATTTTCTCTTGAATGTAGTCAAGGAATTTCCAATTCACATTATCATAAGCTTTTTCCAAATCAATTTTACAAATAATTCCATTTACTCTACTTTTCCTACCGCCGATAATCTCGTTTGAAAAGAGTATACCATTTAGGATCTGTTGGCCGCTAACAAATGCCCCTTGGAATTTTGATATTATACCTACCATTACATCTTTCAATCTTCTAGCTAATACCTTAGCTAGTAATTTGTAGATGTTGCGAACAAGGCTTATTGGCCTAAAATCTTTGAGCTCAATGGCTCCTTTCTTGGGGATGAGTGTAATGAAGTTTGTTTTAGCTTTCCTTTTCAGCCTACCTCTTTCGTGAAATTCATGCATGAATGCATGAACATCTTCTTTAATTACCTCCCAGTATCAAAAATATAAAGACACGGGGAAACCATCCAGCCCAGGAGCTTTGTCTTTCTTCATGGAGAATAAGGCACTCTAAACTAACTCTTCCGTGAACCTTTTTTCCAAGCAGACACATTTTGCTCATCTAAAATCTTTTTGAAGTTCAGTCCGTCAAGGTTCGCCCTCCATTCATATTCGCTTGAGAAGAACTAAATGATGCAGGTTTTGATCTGATCCTTGTCTTCAATCAAGATCTCAGTTTTGGACTCAAAACAATTTACAATCGTTCAATTTGCGGATGATACTTTACTTTTCGGTGAGCCGGATCAAGTTAAAGTGATGAGCCTCAAGGCAATCCTTCGATGCTACGAGATGATTACAGGTCAGCGATCTAATTTTGCGAAATCAAGCATGTTCGCAATCAATTTACCCCCTTTTGAAGCTAGCAGTTGTGCTGCTATTTTGGGCTGTAAGGTTGAAAAGCCTCCTTCTTCTTATCTCTGTCTTCCATTGGGAGTGGAGAGGCCTAATAAAGCTCTTTGGGATCCGAGAATTGCTCGAATTGAGAGAAGGTTGGAGACTTGGAAAAGAAGATTAGTCTCAAAAGGGGGTCGAGTGACCCTAGTTAAAGCAATTATGGCAAATATTCCAGTTTATTTCCTATCGTTATTTATATGCCCGGTAAGTGTGGGGTTGAGGATAGAGAAGATACAAAGAAGATTCCTTTGAAGGGGTCGAATGAAAAGAAGGGTATTCCATTGGTTAAATGGGAGAAGGCTTGTGCTCCAATTAAAAAAGGTGGTTTGGGAATTAGAAAAATTAAGGGTTTCAATTCTGCATTGTTGTGTAAGTGATTATGGCGATTTGGTGAGGAGGATCAAGCTCTGTGGGCTAGAGTAATTTGGAGTAAATACGGGGTGCTTGATGGTAAATGGGAGTTGGCCGATGCTTTTGAGAGAAGAGGAGTTTCGATCTGGAGGGATGTGCTTCGTTTTTCAAATGTTTTAATCAGGGCTGTAAGTTCACAGTGTATTCTTGTAGGCGTATTAGGTTCTAGCTTGATGTATGGTGCGCAAATGAGACCTTGGGATCGCTATTTCCAGATTTACTAAGAGTGGCTGCAGATAAAAATGTTTTCGTGTGCGACTGTTTTGAAAGAGTGGATCAGAAAGTGATTTGGTGTCCACGGTTTAGAAGGAATTTTTTTGAAAGAGAACTAGAGGATTTATCTTCCTTGTTTGAGCTACTTGAGAAATGTTATATTAAGAAATCCGGTGAGGATAAAAGAATATGGATTTGGAATTCATCCGGAATCTTCTCCGTGAAATCTGCATATGCTAAGTTTGTTCCGGACCTTGAGGATTCTTTTGTGGCTAAGGTTTGGTCCTTTCATTGCCCCCCTAGAGTGTCTTTTTTTTTTTGGTCTGTAAGTAGATGGCGGATCCAAACCATTGAGTTTCTGAGAAGAAGGGGTTTATGCTTGATTGATCATTGTCCGTTATGTCTGGAGGATGGCAAATCTATTGATCACTTGTTCATACATTGTAAAGTAGTAAAGGTGATATGGGGTTTAGTTTTAGCACGATTTGGTATCCAATGGGTTTTTCCTCAATCAGTACCTATGCTTTTGGACGGCTGGGACTTTGTCCCTAGGAAAAAGAAAGGGAAGGTGCTGTGGAGGATTTGCCTTTTAGCTCTACGGTGGTCGGTCTGGAAAGAAAGAAATGGCGGGGTTTTCGAGGGCACAGCCACTTCATCCTTCAATATTTTTGGAAAGAAAGAAATGGCAGGATAAGTAACCCAAATGATGACCAGAAACGCCAAGGAACTAAAAGTTATTCTCTTTCTCTAAGAAAAAGCAAAGACAAATAAATAGACACAGAAACATCGGCACGGAATCCTGTGTCAACAAATCAACTCCACACCAAAAGGCTGAAATTTCCACATGGGATATCTTGGTAATACTCATACTGAGCAAAACAGCCACTGATTTTGTCAAAATAGATGGGTGAGAAGCTGAGGAGACTTAATTTCTCACTTTAAAACAGTGAGTCCCTCTCCCTCCAAGCCATTGCAAAAGTTGGAAGTTCATACAAAAAATATCCTCACATGCCCCCACTCTAATGGCTACTGCTTTAGCAACTGTCAGCATAAGAACTTCAGCTATCAAACTTTATAACCAGTCAGAATAGCAAATGATAAAATGAGCATAACAAGAAAGACTGGCAAATCTGATGACTAAAATTCTCCCTTATATGCCATCAAAATTTGGCTTCCATACTTAATAATGAGATACCAAGTGATGACAAGGGCTCACAAGGGACATTAAATATTCTCATGAAAACTGAATGCAGTAGAACTGTATAATGTCAGAGAAGCAATGTCCGGTAAGGAAGTAAATCTCTCTCTAATTTCAAAGACATGAGTGTTTCATCTTTGTATTTTATACTCCCACTTTGGGAATTTCAAGTCCATTCATCCCTGAGTCTCCATATGTTGAAAAGTGATGATATTAGAGGCCAACTCCGCATCCTTTGCCACATCCCCTCCCCCATCTTGCTCATGAATCCCTCGGTTACAAATCACCTACTTAAGTTTCTTTAGCCTAAGCGAGTAGAAGAAATGTTTGCATTTTTTAAGAGGTAAAAACAAACAAAAATAAATATTACATGAGGGGCAGAGATATCCCCTCCACTAAAACATCCATACTATCTTCGTCTTCTGCCAAACAATCAGCTACACCCTTGGCTTCCCTTAAACATAATATAACCCAATAGCACATAGATGAAGCACTAGGCCAAAACTATAAATAACTATATGCTTCTAACTTGCATGCACAAAAATAATTAAGTTCTAAGTTCCAACTTCCAAGTTTTCAACCATCAAAACAAGAAAGCTCAGGCCCATAGGTGAAGCATGCATTGGAAACAGTGTATAAATCCTACATTGTGTTTGTCCCTTCCCAAGTTCATTAGTGGAAAGAAGTGTACTCATGAAGAAAGGCGCTCCACTTGTCATCGCAACTATTGAATTTTTGTTAATTAGTCATGTGTCTTAGTGTTTCAAGGTCAAAATAAACAGCAAACTCCTAGTGTATAAGGTAGTACCTCCAATGCACCAAAGCTTGCATTATGGAATAGAATTCCAGTATATGTTGAATTATCTTTTTTTTGCTTCATGCAATTTTTCACTAAAGAAAGCTATAGGGCGTCCTTGATGTATATGGTTACCCCAATCCCCACATGCAAAGCATATCTACTGTCCTTTTCGAATATCTTCTCAAATGTTGAGAAAAGCTAATGTGGGTGCATCAGTCATTGCTTCTTCATTAAATTGGAAACTTCATTCCTCTGGCATACACCAAACAAAGGGAAACCACAAAAAATGCCACAAATAATAGAAACCTGGAATTTGGCATAACTTTCACGAATTTGTCTGGAACTAGTAATTTTGGCATGTTTCATCTGGAATGGACGAAACGGAGGGCATGGGATCATTAAAGACCATATTTTTGGAATCTTTCCCTCTATGTTTTGTTCCATTTTATGAAACGAAATCAAACACTTTGTCCATTCTATATAAAACAAAACGGATTTTATAACTATGCTCCATGGAGAAAACTCATCTTATAAAGGTTAAAGAAACATTTTAGAGCAGAAAATAAGTGATGTCCTCAAAACCTGTAATTTATTGGAGTTGCATGATGATACTCCACCACAAACTAATAAAAGCCATGCTCATGAAAATAATTTTTGCAGCCAGACAATTTACTGATATTTTCATACAGTTTGTGATCAATCCATAACCAAACCAAAAACATATTACCAGATGAGTAGGTACAAAAATGTAATTTTAAGATCCAGATGACTGGGATGGTATACGTGTATAACTAACCTCAAATTGCTCCAAGTTCGCATAAGCTCCACTTGATAGCTTCTTCCTCAGAGTGCTGAAATCCATCGGATGCTCTATCACTTCATGATAGTCTGGAAGCTGCAACAAACACGCAATATTCAGCTAAGGATGGAAAATACACTTACCATGGCAGTTGCAATCATATTTCAAAAGTTTAATATCAAATTAAAAAATAAATCCATGAATGATAGAAATAAGCGAATAACTTCAAAAAGAAACCTCTTTTGGATCCACTGGCTCCGAGAACACACCATAAGTGTCTTTCCTATCGTACATAAAAAAATCACATCAAACCCACAAGCACAATGAAGTCTAGCAAGCAAGGAAAAATAATCAAAAGAATAAGGAACAGCCAGAGAATCTATAACTCATACTTTTGAAGCTGGTCGAGGATAAAAACAAGCAACTTTTCATCTGGTAAAGGAGTCAAGGGACCAGAATCCGATGGCACCCCTGTTAACAAACGAAAGAAATAAGTAAACAACTATGTACATAAATGTGCCATAAAGTGTTTTATAGAAGAACAACAATCGAAACTAAACCTGGTGGCGTATTCGTTGCTTTCTTAGCGGAATTGTGTCTTTCTGCCTGTGAAAAATTTAGTTCTCAATAATCAGATGCGAGCAGAGATCATTTTTAAAAAAAAGGATCAACGGATGACAGATATTTGTTGAGTAATAACTGAATTAAGATAAAGAATTCAAATATGAAAACTCTTAAATTCAAAGCAATGTAGACAAAAGTACACTTAGCCCCGAGTTTTCGCAAGAATCAACAGGAAGCAGAAAAATTAGACAAAACAGATAAGGCAAATATAATGAAATAAATAAGTAATAAAGATTTTAAAAAAAAGATATAATTGACCTAAATTTCAACAAAAAATCTAAAATCTGACAAATTAAACTCCACGACCTTCCAATTCTAGAAATTTAGGCGAAACTACAAACCAAAAAGTAAATCCAAGGAAACTTATAACCAAATAGGCAAAGATTCTCATTCCGGAAACTGCAATTTCCACGAAAGAAAAAGAGAATTCAAAAATCAAGCACCTTTACAACTATCGATAAATTAAAAGCCAACCCACAATACAAAAAAAAATGTAAGGAAATAAATAAGTATGATAAAACAATGCCTTTGACCTAAATTTCAACGAAAAATCGAAAATCTGACATATCTTTGACCTAAATTTCAACAAAAAATAGAAAATCTGACAAATTCAAACCAACGAACTTCCAATTCTAGAAATTTAGGAGAAACTATAAAGTAAAAAGTAAATCCAAGGAAACTTATAACCAAATAGGCAAAGATTCTCCTTATGGAAACAGCAAATTCCACGAAAGAAGAAGAAAATTCAAAAATCAAACACACTTACAACCAAAAAAGTCACGATCTGTAAAAAATCCACAAATCTTCAAATCCAGAAAAAAAACAAAAACAAAAAAAAGATAAATACACGCATCGAGAGAGACAGAGAGATAAAAAAGATCACCTTTTCGAGAGCCTTGGAAGCGAAATCCGAATCGCTAAGGGCAGATCCATCAATCTTCCGCTTCTTGAGAGGAGTCTCCTCGTCCTCTCCATTCGAATCTGATCCGTACGAACCGAAATCAGATCCTCCACGAGAGCTTCTCAACTGGTGATGGTGTGCCGGAGAAGATCCCGGCGGCGAATTTTCCGGCCGTGGAGGCAATCGTAGGACGAGCTTCAGTTTTTTCTCCCTCCTCTTCCCACTCGAATCATCGTCGTCCTCCTCTTCTCCTTCGTTCCTCTCAGAGTTCCCGTCGGGGTTAGGGTTCCGGCGAGTCAATCGACGGTGAGAATTCAGGCTAGAGTTAGGGTTAGGGTTAGGGTTAAAGTTACGTTTTTGGTGATGTTTTGATTGGTGTTTTTCTTGTTGTTGTTGTTCACGGAGGTTTCTTTTTTGGAGATCTAAAAGAGAGGGTCGTCCTTTCTTCTTCTTCTTCTTCTCCGCTACCTTCTTACCCATTTCCCTTCTCTCTCTCTCTCTCTCTCTCTCTCTCCTCTCTCTCTCTCTAAACAGGGACAATTTTTCGGGATTTGTTTTTTTTTTCGTTTATGACTTTTTGCGGGGTGCATTGCACGTGATCTCGCACGTAGGAGTGGAGTGGCACGTGTGTATTACGTCGTCTTACCTAGCTGAGGCGCTGAGCTTTTATTAACTTCCGTTTTTTTTACATCAGGTCGGGCATGAAAACATATATACCCGTAGGAGATTCCTGACAGCTATTCTGAGTATCCCACGTATACGTGCTTACTATTTATCAGAGTTTTATGACAAAAATACCCTTTATAACTGAAAAATGACAAGTATACTCCCATTTTTGGTGAGCTTGGCAATATTATAAGAGGAGATTTTATTCGGGGTGCAACTTGGGTCAGGCTCAACCCTAACCCGATGGGTTCAACCCAATTTTGGCTCGGGTTGGGTTGGCATTTCCTTAGGTTGGGTTGAGTTAGAGTTGGGAAAAGCCAACCCGATTTAATTTCGAGTTGGGTTAAGGTTGAGGCCTTGGGAACCTGACCCGACCTAATCCCGACGACCGTCCTCTAATTTTTATCTTGATTTTCTTTAGGTCATTGTATTTTCTGTTTGGCCCTTGATAAATGTAAGACCAAGGGTTCCCATGGGTTCAATCATCCACCTTACCTTCTTGTTTTGATGTTGGCAAATTAAATTGATTAGCATTTATGGACCGATGCGTTGCTTTGAGGTGTTATGTTGTTTACAGGATTTTCATGTCATAATCGCCATTACACAACTCTTCTCAACACATGACTTGTGGATCAAGGAGCAAAGGAACCAAGAGCTTGCACCTACAGTAAAGACATCCTCATTTGAAGATGTTCAAATCAAGAAGCTCATCATGAAGATTCCACCTGTTCCCAACAAGTGTTAAAAAGGAGATTGAAGTTGAACATGCCATGGGACACCTCATGCACCTCACAACATGCAGTGAAGATTGGATGATGTCACAAGAGCAAGACAAGTTGAAGATGTTCACCTCGAGTTAAAGAAGTCTGAGGAAGTGCAAATGAGCGAATACATTCCAAGAAGACTCAACGGTATCCTTTTTAGAATGTATTTAGAGTCATCTTGATTTTATGTAAAATTGCACTTTCAATAGGTTTTTAAATGGTTTTCATACTTAACCATTTACATCTTTGAAAGCCATCAACACACCCAAAAAATATGTTTTGAAAACCTAGGACTAAAGCCCAAAGACCATGGCCCAAAGCCCCTGAATTTTAAAGTTAAAAATAGAATTCTACACAGGGCCGGTCGACCGGGCTATGCCAGGCGACCGCGGGATGGTACCTGAAATTCCAGGACATCTCCAAAATTTATCGGGCCGGTCGACCGGGTTAATCCGGGCGACCGCGGAATATGTTCTGTTTGTGACAGAACAATCCGTCATGGGTTTGGGCGGGCGACCGTCGTGGGTTGGTCGACCGAGATAGGTTTTTGAGCCGATTTTTTTAGCAAATAGATTGACCTCGCCGGACGACCGCCATGGGGTCAGTCGACCGCGACGGTAAGAAATTTAAAAATATAAAAGGGCACCCGATAGGGGCGGGCGACCGCAGTGGCTCGGTCGACAGCGACGGTCAGGCAAACTAGCCGTTGGGGCGTTTTCTGCTTAACTTTTTCAAGCCAGTTATTTACAATTTTACCCAAAACGGTCAATTTTCAAATACACTATATATACATGATTAAAACCTATCTCTACAAGCTTTTGAACATTTTAGAAAGATCAAATCTCATTTTCTTTGAGCTAAAACCTTCTATCAAAAGCAAAACCTCTTTGATCTTGCATTTGCACATTTTATCAAGAGGAACTCCATAGGCTTTACATTTTATCTTTCCTTGGAGTATTGGTGAGCTATAAAAGTTTGTAATCCGCCTATCTAAGAGGCAAGAGAGTTTTTCTTTTATTTTCTTCATTTGTATTTGAAGGTCTTCTCTTCAGCCCGGTAACAAAGGTGAAGACGTTATGAGTGTCTCCTCTTCGGGCCATTAAGAAAGGAGAAGACATTATAAGAGGGTGTGTCCCCTTTGGAGTTGAAGGAGTTGGTGTACGGCTTTGAGATTTGCCCGTTGAAGAATCTCATATTTTAGTGGAGATCCCAAAGAGGTAAACTTGGAAGAGTGGAGTAGGTCTTGTGATAAACCGAACTACTATAAATCGTGTGTTCTTTGTGGTTGCTTCTTTTCTCCTTCATCTCTTGCACTTTGTGGTGATTGGTAAACTCTACCCCTTATTGTATTTATGTTTTATTAAAACAAGGGTTAAGGCAAATAGGCTTAAAGTAATATCTAAACCCTAAATTTCATTATCTTTAATATTTGAACAAGGGTTAGATTATTAAGTGCTTAATTAGTAAATTAATTTTAATATTCCATTTAATTAAGCTCAAATTTTTTAATTGACCAATTCACCCCCCTCTTGGGTTGTCACACTTGTATTTCAGTAAATCCGACCCAACCCGACAACCCGACCCGATTCCGGGCTAGATGGGTTGGGTTAGGGTTGAGAAATTTAGAGGCAGATTGGGTTAGGGTTGAGGGAATGCTATCTCGGGTTGGGTTAGGGTTGGCCTCAACCCAATCCGAGTTGCACCCCTAGATTTTATATGATGTGGGGCGTTATGAACCCATATATTTTCAAAAAGTACACCCAGACCATAGGATGATCCAAACCGTCCATTTGTTGGGCCACAATAAATAGGTTGCGTCTATGGGTGGATCGCACGTGATCAGGCAGATACGAGTGGAGTGGCATGTGCGTCGAGCTGACCTTTTAACATCCCTGTTTTTTTAATGGGAAGTGATATATCCACGCCTTTTGATTACTAGGGACACCCATCAGCAGTGTATCAATGACTGCAGAGGGACTGATGTACTCCATGTTAGGAGTCAATGGGGCTGATTGCCACGTCCTTCTTGGAGGATAGGCAGAGGTTCAAGACAAAAAAGATGGAGTCTGAAGACCCACTAGGATGAAAACTCAAAAGAGCAGTCTAGGCAAAAGTTAGGGTCATTCACCCGCTAAGCCGAAAATATGCAAGGGCGACTTAGGCAAAAATTAGGTATTAGCCTGCTGAACTGAAAACCCGTTCAAGCAAAAGTTAAGGCAAGCGAACCACCGGATCGAAAATACTCCCGTTTTGGTACGCTTGGCATTGCTAAGAGGGCAGTCTGGGATGTTGCGAGAGTCTATCATGTTCTCCTTTTGTTTTCGAGTTGGTAAGTCTATCTGAAATGACTAAATTGCCCTTACTAAATGACTAGTACTTTGATTCTTTTATTTATTGAAAGCCAATAGATGGGAAGTGCACACTTAAGGGGCCGTTTGGATAGGCGGATTTTAGAATCCAGGATTTCTTCAAAATTGTAGCTAAGAGACAAGAGAAGAAGCGAACCAGCCGTCGTTTTTTACTTCTCGCCCTTATTTCCAGTAGCAAGAGAGTAGAAGATCCACCCATTTTTCCAAGTTTTGGAAATCTCAGGATGTAGGAAAGATCTCTAAAACTTGGTTTTCTCATTTAAGATCGAAGAAACGCTGCCAAGACAGCAGCAACAGCTTGATCATGAACCCTCTTTTACACTGTTTTCAAACCAAAAATGTGGATTCTAAAATCCGCGTTTCCAAACGGCTCTTTACTTTACATTGATAATAGGGGTGGCTACAGGGCAGGACGGGGTCAGATGTTGCATTCTCCATCCCCACCCCGCACAATATGGGAAAAAATTCCCCTCCCTGCCCTGTTGTAATAATAATTTCTAATTTTGTAATCTACTCAAACAATTATTAAATAAGATTCCATAGTTCCAAACTAAAATATAACACTTTATAAAAAAAATACAAAGGAAAATTTATTTAAAGTATAGGCGGGGATTATAGGGTGGGGGCGGGGAGGGACCATGGCCATCCCATCCCCGCCAAGTCTACTCTCCGGGGAATTTTTTGACTCCCCTGTTTTCGCTGGTTTACTACCCAACACTAATTGAGAACGACTAAGCAGGTAGTGCCGTCATGATCCGTGGACCGGTGAGGATAGATTCTGCCCGTATTTTTTTTACTCGGGACAACCCACTCTAGTGAAGAGCAGTCACTAATACACTCGATGTGGCTGTCCCAAGTTTTAAAAAAGTTGTGAATCCCTCTGTCTGCACATCATTAGGCGGCTCAAGTGGTCCCCACAAGGAACTCAGATAAAAATAAAAAAATCAGCAGACTATCTTTTGTTGGCAGAACCCTAAGGCCCTGTTCATAATGGATTTTGAGAATTGATTTTGAGTCGAAAACTGATTATTGGGCTCGAGATTGTGTTTAATTTTAGTTGATCTAGACAGTCCATCTAATAGGCCCTAGATTAGACTTTCAATCATGCCAATTGGAGAATCCTATTATCCAATAATGTGTTTGCTTGGCGGTCGAGTTGAATCTAATTGTTGTCTATTCGTAGTTTTTTATCAGTCACATTCGATAACCAAAAATACATTAATTAGATGTTAGAATTGTTCTGTTGGCGTGATTTTTGGGTCATTAGGGATCCAACATAAGGCCTATCAAATGAACAGTCTAGATCAACCAGAGGTAGAAATTATAAAATTTCAAGCAATGCCACACTGTATTACAATGAGGTTGCGCCCTAATGAAGCTTTCCTCTATAGGAAGTGTGCTTGTATTTACTTAATAAGGGGCATCACACAAACCCGACCTGATTTTATGGTAAAAGCTCGATCCCAACTCCAAAAAAATGACCTGAGTTGCACCCCTAATAGAAACTAAGCTAACCAAACTTACCCTGACTAGCAACTAAGCTAACCAAACCAATCTTTGGTTGCTACAAACGGTTACCCAATTTGTTGGATTTGACCCAGCTTACTTTTTTTATTCACTTAACTTATTGTCACCAAAAAGATTGGAATATATAGGAACATTTTATGTCACGATAAATTCCTTTATGGGTATTATATTAAACACATATTTTCCAGTATTTTTCAAAAACTGATATGGGCCCGCTTCATAGGTTGATCCAAACCATTCATTTGTAGGACATAACGTAAATAGGTCATCATACCCCGTAAATAATCTACATAGGATGATCCGAACCCTCTGATGCAAAAGTCAGCCGCAAAATTTCCTACCAAATCCCGGCCTCCTAATCTAAATCAACCCCCATATAGGGCAGTGCAGAGAGAGAGAGAGAGATGGGGATTTAAGATATCAGGGGTAGATTTATGACTGCCCTAAAATAAATCTTTGTCGATTAGATAGGAATAATTTTCCATTATTGTTTGAACCGTTGTTGTGGGAATATAAGCAGGACAAATATAGATTGGAGTGGGTTATCAAACTTTGGTGGTCTAAGAACAACTAGGTTTTGTTGGTGTACCTAAAAGTATAGTTAGATCGGCCCAACTTTTGTAGAAAATGGTGTATATTTCTGACTGATAGCCTCACATGTGGCATCCTTATTGGCTCAGTCAGTGGGACCGGTGCGAAGAACCCTAACACGCACATGGGTCCCCACCAGCTATGCCAACCAAGTTGTGTGGGCTGGTCAATGTGCATTCTGCAACAATTTTTTCCTATACCTCACGTGTATCTCTTGATTGTGATGACTTCACCAACTTGAAAGGACGATGATAAATTCGCCCCCAAAATCTCCCCATTCACCCTATTTAACGGCACAACCCACAAAAAACAACCGTCTTGTGTAGTGAAAAATGTCAAAGAGTTATGTTAGATTCTCAAAATTCAATGTGAGGGGGTTAGATTTCAAACGATTAGGAATAAGATGAGAACTCACTTCTTCCATCGTCTCTTAATGCCTTGTAAAGAAGGGCAGTGATAAATCGACCCCCGTATATCTTAAATCGACCCCATACAGGGGCAGTGTTTAGAGAGAGAGAGAGATGGGGTCTATTTATCACTGCCCATAAAGAAACAAGGAAATATGGAAGGATCTGCTACTCTCTTGCTGACAGAAAGAAGGGCGAGAAGTCAAAATGACGGCTGGTCCGCTTCTTCTCTTGTCGCGTAGCTACAATTTTAAAGAAATCCCGGATTCTAAAATCCGCGTATCCAAACGGCCCCAGAGGAATGGGGAATGCACGCAGAATCCGTATAGCAAAAAGACATTCGGTCAATCATAACATAAAACACAAACAAGCGCAAGTGAGGTGATATAGAATAGAAACTAAAAGGAAATGCTCACCATCGAGGATGACTCAATTTCTTCTAGAGTTCGTATCCTGGGGGTAAAACTACAACTAAGGCCATGTTTGGCAACCATAAAAAAAAAATTTTCCATGATAAATTAGTTTACCCAGGCGGTAAGAGACGGGTAGTAACTAGTAAAATATCAAACTGAAAAAGATACACCCTATTTCATATAAAAATATAAAAATACCACTATCCTTTAAAAAGTATAAAAAATACCCTCATCTTTCGTTCACTCATAGCTTATAGGGATTAGGGGTATTAAGGTTATTTCAAGGAGTCAGGGTAGTTTGGTAGTTTCTTACAAGGAATTTACCAAGGACCATCGCAGAAGGCATTTTGCAGACCAGCTGTTGCATGAGAGAGGAGCCACCTCAGACAATAAGACAAAATCTGTTGAAAAGTGAGCCTAGGTGGTTGTTCTCTCATGAAAGAGCTGGTCCGCAAAATGCTTTCAGCCGTGGCCCTAGCAAATCCCTTCTTACCATATGGGAGGAGATTTTGGTTATTTGCCTTGAGATATTATTTTTCATGAGATAAGGGCATGTTGACTAATTTGACTTTGCAACTAGTCCAATAGATCACCTTTGCCTCGCATTGGTCTCTTGTAAGGTCGCCCTTCACTTTAACATCTCTCTAAATAATTTATCCTTTAATTAGTACGACATAGACGGAAAATAATAATAATTCATAGATAGAAAAGGGCCAACAAACAAAAACTATAAAACCAGTTTTAAGGTAAGCTATTATCATAGAGATTCTCCTTTTCTGCAGCATACTTTGCAGAAATTTGTAGTTCAATTTGAAAAACTTAAACTTTTTTTATTCTCATCTGCATTTTCTGAGAAAACCGCATGCCATTTGTTGGGTGAAATTTCTGGTTCAAGCTGGGAAAGCTTATAATCTTCCGAAACACTTGCATACCAACTGTTTGATTAAATTCCTCAATGAGGACTTTCATTCATTAGGCATTTAAAACATGACCCATTTCTTGTCTCCTTCTCAAATGCCTCCCTAGCATTCAATTGGAAAGATGAACTACATAATCACATCCTCTCATACTTGTTCAATGTTTGGAATGGGAATTCAGCAGTTCAAACCATCTCAAAGATCCAAATTCAGCAAGAATTCATTGAACCCAATAAGGATTACAGCCCAAACACGACCGAAAACCGATCCTCATAGAAAAATACCCAAAAATCTGCGATACCCACGTCGCGCAAAGCTTCCGCCAGAGCCCGGACCCAACAGAATTATGAAGAAAAAGAACACTCAGAAAAGGCCAACAACATATTCTAACGAGAAATTTGGATTATCTGAAGATAATGAGGATGGTGTGGGGGATGACAAGGAGGACTTGTCATGGAGCCAAGATGAGATAGACACAATTTCTTCTCTTTTCCAAGGAAGAATCCCTCAGAAACCCGGGAAATTGTCGCGAGAGAGGCCTCTGCCTCTGCCATTGCCTTACAAAACTCGACCTTTGGGACTTCCCACACCCAAAAAACATATAAGATCAGCATTGCCAATCGGGCTCTCACCACGATCATCGCTATGTGATCAAGTGTACAAGAATCCAGAGTTCCTTATCGGTCTAGCTAGAGAGATCAGAAGCCTTCCTTCGGAGAAAGATGCGTCTGAAGTTCTTGATCAATGGCTTAGATTCATCCGAAAAGGGTCGTTATCGTTAACTATCAGAGAATTGGGTCACATGGAGCTCCCAGAAAGAGCTTTACAAACCTTTTGTTGGGCTCAGAAGCACCCACAGTTATTTCCAGATGATAGAATCCTTGGTTCGACAGTCGAAATCTTAGCGAGGACTAGAGGATTGAAAAAGCCATTTGATGTGGAGAAATTTACAAACTCTGCCAGTAGGAGTGTAATTGAAGCGCTGGCAAGGGGATTTATAAAGGCTAGAAGTTTCAATCTTGCTCGAAAGCTTCTCTTGGTCGCGAAGGACAACAAAAGAACACTAGATCCAAGCATCCATGCCAAGTTGATATTGGAGCTCAATAAAAACCCAGACAAGTACAAGCTTGTATTGGCATTGTTGGATGAGCTTGGAGAGAGAGAGGATTTGAATTTGAAACAGCAAGATTGTACTGCTATAATGAAAGTCTGTATAAGGTTTGGGAAATTTGAAGCTGTGGAGAGTCTATTTAACTGGTTTAAGGAATCTGGACAGAACCCAAGTATTGTAATGTACACAACTTTGATTTACAGTAGGTACCATGAGAAAAAGTATAGAGATGCATTGGCTGTTGTTTGGGAAATGGAGGAAGCTGAATTTCTTTTGGATCTTCCGGCTTATCGGGTTGTAATAAGACTATGTGTTGCTTTGAGTGATCTCTCAAGGGCTGTTAGATATTTTAAAAAGCTTAAAGAAGCTGGGTTCTCTCCCACTTATGATATTTACCGTGATCTTATCAAGGTTTATGCAGTTTCGGGGAGGTTAGCAAAGGTTAAAGAGATCTGCAAGGAAGTGGAAATGGCGGGATTTAAGTTGGATAAACAGATGGGGTCTCTACTGTTACAGATAGAAGAAGTAGGGTCAGTCTCTTAAGTTTTTTAATATGTTGTTTTGCTATATTCCAAATATCAGTACACCGACTTGTATTCAATGTTCTTGTTTGATTTCAATAAAGTGCAATATCTGGTGATGCTTACCTGTTGAAGTTTAAATGATTAAATAACACCAACTCTGTCAACTTAAGCTTTTGGAGTAATTGGTTATTTTACATGGTATCAAAGCTTTTGCCTCACGGCAGGTCATGGGTTCAAAACCCAACAACTCCTTGATATTAAAAATCCACTTGTACGGCCAACCCAAAAGAGGGTCCACATGTGCTAAGTGTACGTCCAACCCAAAAAAAGAAGAAAAGGGGCCACACGTGAGGGGGAGTGCTGAAGTATAAATGATTAAATTACACCAACTCTAACAGCTTAAGCTTTTGGAGTAATTGGTTTTTTTTTTTTTTTGAAAATTGACATATTTTATTAATATTAAGATAGCAATTGGGACCAGTAGTCCCATCCTGCAATACAAAATATTAAGGTGAACTAGACCGACATGCCGGCACTAGTCCAGACAAGATAAACTAAACAATATCCAAATTTAATACAGTAGTCCATCACTATCCAAGTCATCCCATCAATCGCTTCTTTTCCATCAGCAATTTTCCAAAGAATTCCATCCTACTCCTTTGCCATCTTCACAATTTTCGATCCAGTCATAACCAAATTCAACCCCAAAAAAATGTCTATTGAGACCTTTTAAACAGAAAACCAAAATACCTATGGCCGAAAGCTTTCACACACAGTCGCTCAACTCCACTGAAAGGATTCCAAAATCTAGTTCCAGCTCCATATCTTCAGGCCAAAAGTCTGAGGCGGACTGCGGAAAGGTAACCTCTTCCACTGGATTGTTCTACATTACATTTACAGTTCAGAGTTTGCCATGAGATCTACTGCACCTTAGCATCTTTCTCTAGAGATTAATTGCCAAATTCAATTATAAAAAATCTTAGACATTCCAACTAAACTCATTTACATGATTAGTTCGAAGGTGATAATTTGATGTTTGCTATTATGTTCTTAATTGTTGAGAAAACTTAACTTTTAGGACCATGAGATCTGATATAAATCCAAAGATGCAACACTAGACTGAATGGACTGGCGATGTTAGAACTTAGAAATACAAGAGTTTTGGGTATTGATTTGAAAGGAGTATTGCAATTAAGATGGTACCTTGTCTTAATCTCATGACTATGGCAAATGCTGTGAGGTCCACGATTGCCGTGTCTGAAGGGTGTACTCTTTGAAGGGTCCATTCTCTTGCCATCTTGTACGTGTTGAAGGATAAATGATTAAAGAACACCATCTCTAACAGATTAAGCCTTTGGAGTAATTGGTTGTTTCACATGGTATCAAAGCTATTGCCTCACGGCAGGTCCTGGGTTCTAAACCCAACAACTCCTTGGCACTAAAAAACAATGTGTACGCCCAACACAGAAAAAGAAAGAAAAGAGAAGCCACATGTGAGGGGAGTGTTGAGGTATAAATGATTAAATAACACCAAATCTAACAGCTTAAGCTTTTGGAATAATTAGTTGTTTCAGAGTATGGGGCCACAAAAGGAGGATTGGTTTTTGTCTGTAAGTAGGATTGGGAATAAAATAAAACTGTGCATCTCTTCTTAAATTTTACCCTTATTAAGTAACATAATTCTAGCATCAAGTCAGTCGATCAGGTTAGGAAATGGAAGCTGAAGAACTGTTGCAAGCGAAGGACTGCATCAAAGACTAGTAAGATCCTGATCTTGACAACTAGCTTAAGATTCTGATCTTGACTACTAGCCTAAATGCAACTTCTCCTTGGTTACTTTCATAAGATGTTATTCTCAAACCAAATTATCAGTAGACTTGCTAATCAGTGAGCTACCATGCCTGAATTTTCTGTTTATGCTCTCCTTGTGTAGCTTCATGTGCGTTACTTGCTATTTAAGCTTGTGAAATTCTTCTGTTGATAAGAAAATGTTTATTTCAACGGGAATCTCAATGGAGTTCTGACTGCTGTTGTAATGAATCTATATGACCCTCATACACTTCAATATATGCTGTGCCTTTGGTCAGGTAAGTCATGGTCCATAGCAGAACTTTTATGCCTCAGACTTGAGAAGGCTAGAAGTGCTACACCACTGCAACAATTGTATCACTTCACTAACAAGAACAAGTGTGTTGCCTACTTGCCTGGACCGTTGAAAAGAAGGCCCAATTCAGCTATTTCTAATGATTATCAACGAAACGTATATGAACACAGTACTGTTCTTTCTCCTTTCTATATAAGAATATTATTGGCTACACTGAAAAGAGATGGAATCAGAGAGTGGGAATAATGTTGCCTGGTTGATTTATAACATAATTTCTATTAGATAAAATAGTGAATCATTAACCAAGGCATACACCAGCCTGTTCACAATTTTTCTATTAGTATAAAAAGAAAGGAAAATTATAAGCCAATGCATATAGGAACTATGTGATGCTTATTTAACTTCTAACTTCTAATGAATTTCTAATTTTCATTGGTTCTCCAATTTCTATTGGGTTTCAAATTTCCACCTACATCCCCTTAACCTTGCTTTATTATTTAGGGAACCAAATTCCCTCAACCATACTTTATTATTTAGGGAACCAAGGTGACAAGTTCATTTTTTAGAACACAATCAAATTCTCTTGTAAAAACAAATATGGCTTCCTTGTGAAACGGTGAGTTACTGAACCGAACTAATGAAACATACCCAACTGAACTAGCAAACTAAAACGAACCATAGAACTGAAAAACCAAACAAGGTTAATATCTAAGTAGTCAGACGCAAACCCAAAACTGAACCAAGCAAACCAATGACCCAGGTCACATAGTGGGATGTTGTTTTTTTACCTATCTGTTGGAGATGCTAATGGGGTGCAGGCGTTGGTGGCATCATCTTGGACTCAAATGGAAGGACCACTAATGTTTCAGGTTCGGCTGGAATTTGCAACTCTAACATGGCTGAAGCAAAAGCACTGCTATGGGGGTTTAATGGTATCTAAATGCTCGGCCTTGCCCACTAAACATTAAAGGAAACTCATCTAATGTCTGTCCAGGGCGACCGACAAAGCGAAAAGCCCATGGAAACTCTCCAACATCACTATATAAATTAGGGGCATGGCTCGGAAAGTTGAATCCCAAATTCAACATGTGAGGAGATCAGCAAATGAAAGCCAATGATTGGCATGTGGACCAATACGATGGTAATCTTCTAGGAATTGACATTTGTCATATGCTTCCTCCGAGCTAAGGCTACCATCACTTAGACCTTCCAAGATCTCAACTCTCTAGAGAATGTCCTCCCCTCTCTACTCCACATCTCCAAAACATTCTTTGCCCAAACTTTAAGTTTAGCTTTAATAAATCTAAGTTTCTGCCCAAAACTGAAAGGGGAGGTGCCCACGATCCCATCGTTAATATTTTAAACATGAACGAATTGTCAGAAGTGCTTTTCAATTCTGACATCAACCATGTTCTAGATCCAAGAACGCTTCTTAAGATTATTAGTATGTTGTTTGACCCAACCTATTATCACCCGCAAAGTCTTGACATTCATGAAATAATCAAATAATGATCATACAGAGTATTTCTTTTCTTTTCTTTTCTTTTTTCTTTTTGAAATGGTCATAGAGAGTATTTCTTACCATTTAGCTTGAACTCTCTAGCCTTAGGTTGAGAACCAAGTTTTTAAATCGACAAGAAATCCTTACAACAGTCCGAAAAGATGTTCAAACCTGTGAGCTTACCCAAAAACTTTTCAAAAATTGTTAAAGAATCCTCAATCTTCTTCTAATAAAAACCTGTGAGCTCTTTGGAACTGTCTTATACATGAGGATATCCCAATCTTCTGTCCTTTGTCCATGACTTAGCTCAATACCTGTACTGTTGAAGGACTAAACAAGTTGCTATCCCACCTGATGGAAATCAAAGTACGGAGAAAAGACAGAGAGATTACTTATGAAGAATCAAACAGGGTGAGAAAATTCGCAAGAAGAAATTTCAGAAGAGCAGTGACAAAAACCCTAGAAGAAGTGAACAATCTGCTATCAGATACAAAGGCATAAATGGAAATGATAATAACTCTAAATAAGAGGTTAATGAGACAGATCTGCCGTTGTCGGATTCCAAGTGTTAGGATTTCAGACCAGTTGCTGCTTCTGGTTCTCTGTTTCTAAAAGTTTTTGCTTCTGATTCTCTTGTTCATAGCTAAACTTATGTATGCCACTCTGAGTATTTTCAACAGTCCTAGATTAGAATTGACAGTGTCCAGTGTAGAAATCGAGCACAATTTCTAATTTCATCTCCTCTTTTTTTTTTAAACTATTAGTGATGTTTATAGTTAGAAAGCAAAAACAAAAATTACAGTAGAGCAAAGATATAAAGTTACAGTAACACCATTAACAGTGTGTTATTAGCTGTTGAATCGTAACCTCTCAGGATAAGGGCCTAAATAAGCTAATCCCTTTTCGCTGAATATAACAATCAGAAAAGACACAATGAAAAAAAGCCCCGTCCACGTAGAAAACCCATTGTTACTGTAGCCCATTCTGTTCAGTTATTGGAAATGGTCATAGCTCTCTCCTCTTCATCCCATCACTGCATCAATTACATCTACCCTGCATTGGATTTTCAGTTACTCCATTTACAACATTTTCTCGTTAACACATCGGCGGGCTCGAGATGGAGAGGTTGGATAAGATATTACTTATCTTAGGAATGCATCTGGATCCTTGTGAGCAGATCGTCTAACTGAAAGCTTAAGTTTTGGTTAGGCAGTATTTCCAACTAAAAGCTCTTTAGTTGTCCTGAGGTCTCAGAAGCTTAAAAACCTCAAGCCAATCCTCTGGAGCCATGAAACATTGAAACGGTTACATGGCAACATGTGGGAGTGAAAAATTTATAACCTCTAATGTTATGGGAGTTTCACCTTGATGATTTTGAATTGAAAATTTTGAAATGAAGGAGCTTACAAGATTGCTGGTTTGAGTGGCAGAGACTATCCCCAATGAATACAAGATTGCTGGGTTGCGAGGCAAAGACTAACCCCCATTTTAAAACCTCTAACAGCTTTAGTTTTTGGAGTAATTGGTTGTTTCACATGGTATTCCCTCACGGCAGGTATTGGGGGTTCAAAAACCCAACAACTCCTTGATATTAAAAATGCACAGATCTTGGGTTCGAAACCCAACAACTCCTTGATATTAAAAATGCACAGATCTTGGGTTCGAAACCCAACTCTTTAATTTTTAAAATCCAAAATCAACCCAAAAAGAGGGGCTACATGTGCCACATGGCCAACCCAAAAAAAAAAGAGGGGCCACACAGGCTACATGCACTCATGTGTACAACCCAAAAAAAAGAAGGGTCACATTTGAGGGGGAGTGTTGAAGTATAAATGATAAGCCTCAAGCTCGATGGTAAAGGCTTTGCTTTCCTACCTAGTGGTTAGAGATTCGATCCCAACTTACCTACCAAAAAAAATGTAGTATAAATGATTAAATTACACCAACACTAATAGCTTAAGCTTTTGGAGTAATTGTTTGTTACACAAAATTTATGTATTCAATCATCGAAAGAGTGGGGAGAGAGGTAGTCACCCTCGAAGAAGAGTTACATACTCTTACCAAGGCAATCCTAAGTAATCTCCCTAAATACTACGCCCATTCCTCTTCCATCGCCCTATCTTAATGAATTTTTAGAATTGAGCAGCTTAAAGTAATCACCTAAAGGAGGCATTAGCAACCGACAGTTAAAATTGAGAATAGAGTCGCAAAAGATAGGCTGATTCTGCCCAACGGAGGCCTACAAAGTTTACTAGGAAGTTTAGTGCTAGTTTTCTAGCTAAACTTCAAATTAGAGCCAGAAATGAGAAAAATATAAAATTCTGGTCAAATGAATGGTGCCCCAATAATCCTTTGGCAAGCAAAAGAAATTAAAGCAACATCATCCCGATTGAATCATAGTGCCTAGTTGACTATGGACTCAAATTGTTTAGATGGATTTTGTTAAACTATAATCTTGTCAAGTAAAATTCTTTAATCTCCATTCACTGCATATTTGGTTATAAATGAAAGCAATCTCTCTCCCTCTCTCACCAAGATAGCGATGCCGCTTTCATCGAGCGATCATACGCCTTTGATGTATCAATTTCATTGAAAAAATACCGTTGACCTTTTTCAATAATCCTTTTAAATGGAACACGATGTCAGTTTCACATGAGATTAACACTAATCTGAACAATCATAAGTCTTGATTGCGCATAAATTACCCCAAATGAGAGTGGGAATCGAAAGGCAGGAGCAGCCTCACTGCACAACCACTCTACATTCAACAGGAGTGGGAATCGAAACCCCTCCCACAAGAATGATGCGTGGTGTTAAGCCTAAAATCGGTAACAGGTACAGCAGTGATGTAAGAGCTGACAGCAGTGATGTAAGAGCTGAGCTGGATGACTAGGGGAGCTGAGTCCTGCTATGAGGGCTGAGTCCTGCACAAGGCAAGCGATGTCAGAAGACCAGACCGGGTTTTACTCCGGACAGGCTCTTCGACACTCAAGTCAGTATGAGCAGGAGTGAAGGGGAGATGTCTAAGAGTTTAGGGAGAGAAGGGATTTTCGCATTACCCATTGGTCTGAGCTTTGATCCTCTATTTATAGGAAAATCTGGTGAGGTGTCCTGGACAGGTGTCCAGGACAGGTGGCGGCCTGTGAGAGGCTGCAGCTCACCTACTCTGGGACAGGTGGCGGCTTGTGAGAGGCTGCAGCTCACCCACTCTAGGACAGGTGGCGGCCTATGAGAGGCTGGTGTTTTCACACCCCATCAGTTGCCCCCCAGTTTCCCAAGTCATTGAGAGACTTGGGAAAGTGTGATCAATCGATTCTCTTAACGGGTAGGCATTGTCTAGGAATGAGTCAGAAAACTAAGTTCAGAGATCCAGTCCGGAGTCCGGCTGGAAGTGGAGTCCGGAGATCCAGTCCGGAGTCCGGCTGGAAGTGGAGTCCGGAGGTCCAGTCCGGAGTCCGGCTGGAAGTGGAGTCTGGAGATCCAGTCCGGAGTCCGGCTGGAAATGGAGTCCGGAGGTCCAGTCCGGAGTCCGGCTGGAAGTGGAGTCCGGAGGTCCAATCCGGAGTCCGGCTGGAAGTTGAGTCCGGAGATCCAGTCCGGAGTTCGGCTGGAAGTGGAGTCTGGAGATCCAGTCCGGAGTCCGGCTGGAAGTTGAGTCCGGAGATCCAGTCCGGAGTTCGGCTGGAAGTGGAGTCTGGAGATCCAGTCCGGAGTCCGGCTGGAAATGGAGTCTGGTCGGCTGGAAGTGGAGTCCGGAGATCCAGTCCGGAGTCCGGAGATCCAGTCCGGAGTCCGGCTGGAAGTAGAGTCCGGAGGTCCAGTCCGGAGTCCGGCTGGAAGTGGAGTCTGGAGATCCAGTCCGGAGTCCGGCTGGAAATGGAGTCCGGAGATCCAGTCCGGAGTCCGGCTGGAAGTGGAGTCCGGAGGTCCAGTCCGGAGTCCGGCTGGAAATGGAGTCCGGAGATCCAGTCCGGAGTCCGGCTGGAAGTGGAGTCCGGAGGTCCAGTCCGGAGTCCGGCTGGAAGTGGAGTCTGGAGATCCAGTCCGGAGTCCGGCTGGAAATGGAGTCCGGAGGTCCAGTCCGGAGTCCGGCTGGAAATTGAGTCCGGAGATCCAGTCCGGAGTCCGGCTGGAAGTTGAGCCCGGAGATCCAGTCCGGAGATCCATTCCGGAGTCTGGCTGGAAGTTGAGTCCGGAGATCCAGTCCGGAGTCCGGCTGGAAGTTGAGTTCGGAGATCCAGTCCGGAGTCCGGCTGGAAGTGGAGTCCGGAGATCCAGTCCGAAGTCCGGCTGGAAGTGGAGTCCGGAGATCTAGTCCGGAGTCCGGCTGGAAGTTGAGTCCGGAGATCCAGTCCGGAGTCCGGCTGGAAGTTGAGCCCGGAGATCCAGTCCGGAGTCCGGCTGGAAGTGGAGTCCGGAGATCCAGTCCGGAGTCCGGCTGGAAGTGGAGTCCGGAGATCGAGTCCGGAGTCCGGCTGGAAGTTGAGCCCGGAGATCCAGTCCGGAGTCCGGCTGGAAGTTGAGCCCGGAGATCCAGTCCGGAGTCCGGCTGGAAGTTGAGTCCGGAGATCCAGTCCGGAGTCCGGCTGGAAGTTGAGTCCGGAGATCCAGTCCAGAGTCCGGCTGGAAGTTGAGTCTGGAGATCCAGTCCGGAGTCCGGCTGGAAGTTGAGTCCGGAGATCCAGTCCAGAGTCCGGCTGGAAGTTGAGTCCGGAGATCCAGTCCGGAGTTCGACTGGAGTTGAGTTCGGAAATCCAGTCCGGAGTCCGGCTAGTGTTGAGTCCGGAAGTCCAGTCCGGAGATCCAGTCCGGAGTTCGTCAGTCCGGCTGGAGAAGAACTGGATTTTGTCCTGTAGCGCTATCCAGTTCGGCTTGAGATGAACTGGATTTTGTCCTGTAGCGCTTTGCGATATATCCAGTTCGGCTTGAGATGAACTGGATTTTGTCCTGTAGCGCTTTGCGCTATATCCAGTTCGGCTTAAGATGAACTGGATTTTGTCCTGTAGCGCTTTGCGCTATATCCAGTTCGGCTTGAGATGAACTGGATTTTGTCCTGTAGCGCTTTGCGCCATATCTAGTTCGGCTTGAGATGAACTGGATTTTGTCCTGTAGCGCTTTGCGCTATATCCAGTTCGGATTGAGATGAACTGAATATAGCGCAATCAGCTAAAAGACGAAATTGAATTTTGTCTTGTAGCGAATCTCACCGAGTCCTGGTTGGCTTGAGATGAACTGGATTTTGTCCTGTAGCGCTATCCAGTTCGGCTTGAGATGAACTGGATTTTGTCCTGTAGCGCTTTGCGCTATATCCAGTTCGGCAGTCCGGTTGGAAATGAGTCCGGAGATCCAGTCCGGAGTTTGAGCCAGTCCGGCTGGAAATGAGTCCGGAGATCCAGTCTGGAGTTCGTCAGTTCGGCTTTTGGAGTAGTCCGGAGCTTATCAGTCCGGATTTTGTCAGTCCAGAGCTTGGAGCAGTCCGGATTTTAGGGCAGTCCGGAGCTTATCAGTCCAGATTTTGTCAGTCCGGAGCTTGGAGCAGTTCGGAGTTCGGCTTCTACCAGACTGATTCTGACGTTTTGTAGGACACGTCGTATTCAGTCCGGAGTTCGGAGTCCGTAGTTCGGCTTCGACCGGACTGATTCTGACGTTTTGTAGGACGCGTCGTATTCAGTCCGGAGTTCGGAGTTCGGCTTCGACCGGACTGATTCCGACGTTTCGTAGGACGCGTCGTATTCAGTCCGGAGTTCGGAGTTCGGAGTCCGGAGTTCGGCTTCGACCAGACTGATTCTGACGTTTTGTAGGACGCGTCGTATTCAGTCCGGAGTTCGGAGTACGGAGTTCGGAGTCCGGCTTCGACCGGACTGATTCTGACGTTTTGTAGGACGCGTCGTATTCAGTCCGGAATTCGGAGTACGGCTTGCACAGGACTGATTTTTTGTCGTCTTGCGCCCAGTCCGGTTCGGACCGGACTGCTTTTTGTCGTTTTGCTGAAACGCGTTATATCCAGTCCGGCTGGGGCCGGACTGATTTTTGTCGTCTTGCGCCCAGTCCGGTTCGGACCGGACTGCTTTTTGTCGTTTTGCTGAAACGCGTTATATCCAGTCCGGCTGGGGCCGGACTGAATTTTGTCCTGTAGCGAAACTCGTCATATCCAGTTCGGCCTGAGATGTTCTGAACGGCTTAGGATGACCAAGTTTTATTGAACTTGGGTTTCCGGGCAGCGAGTACCATAGTTTTAGCGAACTGGGTTTCCAGAGTACCCGAGTTTTAGTTAACTGGGTTTCCAAGCGGCGTTGGTTTTTGCGTCCGGGCTGGTTCCGGACCAGGAGTGAGCTCCCGATCTTTGCGGAGACGAGCCGTGGCGATCCAAGCAGCGAGTACCCAGTTTTAGCGAACTGGGTTTCCAGAGTACCCGAGTTTTATTGAACTGGGTTTCCAAAGAGTACCCAAGTTTTATGAACTGGGTTTCCAAAGAGTACCCAAGTTTTATGAACTGGGTTTCCAGAGGGTACCCAAGTTTTATGAACTGGGTTTCCAGAGAGTACCCAAGTTTTATGAACCGGGTTTCCAGAGAGTACCCAAGTTTTATGAACTGGGTTTCCAGATACAAGAGGGAGACTGAGTCTGCAAAAAGATTATATTATTCATATTAACATAAATTTAATTCACAAAATCACCTTTCATGCAGGACGATTTGACTTAGTGAGTTGGTGCTGAGTGCTGCTGCTGCTGAAAGAGGAGCCGATCAGAGCGACTTTCTCACTATCTTCTGGGCATAGCGGGATGGAGAGGAGGTCTTCAGTGGGTTGAGTCCCCTGAGCTCGTCCCTTACATCAAGCAGTTCGATTGGCAGTGATTCCACTGCATTTTTACCTTTGAGTGCCATCGCGTAGCACTCCCTGGATTGAGGTTGATCTCCTCGAACTTCATCCACGCCGTTGGGGGTTATGAACTTCATCTTTTGGTGATAAGCCGAAGGCACTGCACGAATCAGGTTCTGGCCAGGCCGTCCTAAGATAGCATTATAAACCGAAGTGGCCCTTACTACCAGAAAGTTGACCATGGCGAAAGCTTGACAAGGTGGGTCTCCGACAAGAACAGGGAGCTCGATCTGCCCCACCACTTTCACGACCTCTCCGGAGAAGCCAAATAAATCTGAGTTCGCCGGCTTCAGACGGTCGTCGCCTATCATCATTTTCTCAAAGGCGTGGTAGTATAGAATGTCCGCTGAACTCCCATTGTCTACGAGAATTTTCTTCACCTCCCAGTTGGCAACGAGCATGGTTAGAACCAGTGCATCGTCGTGGGGCAGGATAAGATTATCCAGATCTGCATCTGAGAAGGAGATCTCATTCTCCGTTCTCGTCTTTTTGCTGGTTGTGTGCACGGCGTTAAATCGCCGTGCATATGCTTTGCGAGCGGTAGAGGAGGTGCCCCCAGCGGCAGGCCCACCCATAATTGTACCGATGACCCCCCTTGGCTGAGATCGGGGTGCCTCAGGCTGCGCATTGGCCAGCTGAGGGGTGTTGTCCCGAGCAGGGGGCTGCTGTGATCTTCGAGGGCTGCGGCCCTGAGGGCTCTTTCCTCTGCGCTCTTGGTTGCGGCTGTCAGTTCAGATATACTTTTTCAAATAGCCCCGGCTGATGAGTTGCTCAATTTCCTGCTTGAGTTGCCAACAATCATCTCTGTCGTGGCCGTGGTCCTTGTGGAACCGACAGTACTTTGAAGGATCTCTCCTGTTTCCCTTGGAGATCATTATAGCAGGCCACTTCACGAACTCTTCTTCGCTAATCGCCGCCAGTATGTGCTTTCTGGAGGTGTTGAGAGGCGTGAAGTTTCTTCTCTTCTCTGAGGAGGCGGAGACTTCTCTCTCCTGGGAGGTTTATCCTCCCTGCGCTGCTTAGGGAGATTCTTCTCTTCAGAGGTTATCCTCCGATTTGAATTAAGAGCTGCCAGTGTTTCTTCCACCGTTATGTACTCTTCTGCCCCGGCCATAAGATCCGCTAGTGAGTGCGGATTTTGTCGAGCCACCGCTCGACGGAATTCATTAGACCTGGCGCCTGCGAGGAGCGCATTCATTGCTGCTGAGGGATCTAGATTTGGCACTTGAAGTGCCTCCCTGTTGAATCGGCGGACGAACACCTTCAGAGGCTCGTTATCGTCCTGTCACAAGGCCATCAGGGAAGCTGTTGTTTTCCTTGGCCTGCGGCTGCTCATGAAGTGGCGGACAAGATCCTCTCTAAAATCATCAAAATTGTTGATAGAGTTCGGTTTGATCCGGGAATACCAGTCTCTTGCCGCGCCATTCAGCGTCGTTGGAAACGCTCTGCAAAGAAAGCCATCGGAAGCTCCGTGGAGGAGCATAATTGTTCTGAACATTTCCAAGTGGTCCACGAGGTCTGTAGTGCCTTCATACTGAAGGACGGCGGGCATTTTAAACCCTCTGGGTGCTGGGGCACCCAGAACATCATCAGTGAATGGCGTCCTGGTTGAGAATGCCATGGAGACGGGCCGGCTCTGGTCCTTCGCCAGTTCCTCTATCCGATGATCCATCTCCTCCATTCTCTGTAGCAGCGGATCCGTCCTGTGGTCCAAGGACCTGATCCTTTCCACAGACTGGCTCGCCGCGGAGCCGGATTGGCTCTCCCGACTCATACGACGAGGTCGGCGCTTCGCTGGTGGCGCACGATCTTCATGAGCTCGGCGCCTCTGTGCGGAGGGGGAACGCGACCTTTCACGGTGATGAGGCTCTGTTTGGGCATGCCTCGTCACGGGGTGAGGGACTTATCTGGTGGAATGATGAGTTCGGCCCTCACCATGGTGTGATGACTCTCCCCTGTGGACGTCTGACCTTCCTTGGACAGATCACGGAGCCTCTGGGGGAGGTTGAGGGGGTACTTGAAGTAGTTGCTGGTACTGCCCAACGAGGGCTGTCGTCTGCTGAAATAGAGCTTGAACCTGCTCCGGGGTGGGCAAGGGATTCAGATGTTCTGAGCGAGCCGGGCTCTGGTCTGCTGTAGCAGAAGCTGCTACTACTAGTGATGCAATTCGCTCGCTCCGGGTCCTGCGGGGTAGCGCGGTTTGGGTAGTCCGCGCCCGCGCAGTAGGCATCTGCGTACTCTTGCGTCCTGCCATTTTTGTGAGTGGGATGTGTAAAGACAGCTTTTAGTTCTGGGGTCCCACGGATGACGCCAATCTGTTAAGCCTAAAATCGGTAACAGATACAGCAGTGATGTAAGAGCTGACAGCAGTGATGTAAGAGCTGAGCTGGATGACTAGGGGTGCTGAGTCCTGTTATGAGGGCTGAGTCCTGCACAAGGCAAGCGAGGTCAGAAGACCAGACCGGGTTTTACTCCGGACAGGCCCTTCGACACTCAAGTCAATATGAGCAGGAGTGAAGGGGAGATGTCTAAGAGTTTAGGGAGAGAAGGGATTTTCGCATTACCCATTGGTCTGAGCTTTGATCCTCTATTTATAGGAAAATCTGGTGAGATGTTCAGGACAGGTGGCGGCCTGTGAGAGGCTGCAGCTCACCTACTCTGAGACAGGTGGCGGCCTGTGAGAGGCTGCAGCTCACCTACTCTGGGACATGTGGCGGCCTGTGAGAGGCTGCAGCTCACCCACTCTAGGACAGGTGGCGGCCTGTGAGAGGCTGGTGTTTTCACACCCCATCACATGGCAAGAGTAGAGTAGAGAGGACTTCCACATTCCTCAGCAACATTCCTCTCTAAATAGCAAGGACAACCACTAGAGTTTGAGGAAGAGCTAAAGAGTTAGGAAATTGAATCAGAGGATGATATACAACTTTAATTATTAGTGTTTCTTAAGATACTTAATACTTCACTTTTCCTTAGACAATGCTTCCAAGGATAGGTCTTGTCTTTGTTCATCTGTATCCTATTCTTGTGATAGGGTTAGTATTTTGTATGGTGATGGAACTATCTTCTCATTCTAATAAACTGGCAGGGTTAAAAGAGAAGGTTGAATCCATCCCAATCATCAAGAGTTCAAGACCCAACCAAATAAACCTATTCCAAACAGACCCAACCAAATCACACTCCTCTAACATGGAAATTAGTTTGTGGGCAACAATCCTTCTCTATAGAAAATCGAAATTTTGTTAGGACCCTTTCCCCAGCTTCTCCTTTCCCGGTTCCAAGGAAAGAGAAGAGGCACAACAACCAAAAAGACTGGTACAGTAAAAAGAAAAATATTCATAAGCCACAACAAAGAAAACACATTAAACTACCACCAGAGAAAGAGGCAAAAACAAAAGGTAGTAGAGCTGAATCATTGAAACTTTAAGTACAAGGAAACTGTAAAGGCCGACAACTGATCGGCCATAGGAGGATTCTAGAAACATCTAGAAACCTCTTCAGACCCCCCAAAAAAAAAAAAACATATGTTTTTCAAGGTGAAATTAAAATGTCGATCCTAGAAACCTCCACAGCAGTGGCAAGAGCTCAGAAGTCAGAAGACTGCTTTCAAATTCAGAACTTTCCACCACCCTTTCCTGTAGGTTTCTACTCGTCATCTTCCTCCTGAAGAATACGAACAATTCAGAATAAATATCTCTTAAAGGTATTATTAAAAAAAAAAAAAGGTCAAAAACCCAGAAAGAAAATGTAAAGAGCGAGCTAGAAACAGCAAAAGGGTACTTTTTTTTTATATACCTCTGCACTCTCATCATCATCTTCATCATGTATCTCAGACTTGGACTTATCAGATTCCTCTTCATCTTCAGCATCATTTGGTCCTTCCGACTGATAAAATTTTTCAACAGAAAACAATAAATAAGGGAAATGGGTAGACGAAAATGGGGGAAAAAAAAAACTGAAGTTGAAGGGGAGGGGGGGGGGGGAATACTTGTTTTTTGTTATAAGCTGCAATGGTCTTGTTATACTCTGTCTTTTTCTTAGTAGCCTTTGCTACATAAGGTGCCTTGTCCTGAAATTAAAAAAAAATGAATTAATTGTTCGATTTTAAGAGATTAGAAACTAATGAAGAAATACTCACAGCTTCTGACATAGTTTTCCATTTATCACCAGCTGCTTTTCCGACCTAATTTTAAGAAAGAGATCAGTAAAAAAAACTTAAATACAATTAGGTATATCTAGGTGAGGAATATTACAGCAGCAACTGATTTGTTGTGAGGATTTTTTTCCTTGAACTGCTCTCTAAACTCCGCCCTTAATTTCCAAAAGAAATGAAACGAATCAGATGAACAGAGAAAAAATGTGAGAGAGAGAGAAAGAGTACTGCAGAAAAAACATAGCTTACATGAAGACGAAAAAGGCGCTAGGAGGCCTCTTAGGTTTGTTAGGATCCTTTCCAGCCTTCTCCTTCTTTGCAGGTTTTTTGCTCACCCGATCGCTCGCTTTCCTCTTCACGGAAAGCCTATAAATTATTTAAAAATATATTAGGAAAACAAAAATAATAAAATAAAATTTGCATTAGTTTCTGTAGTTCGGAATCGCTGACATCTACCACGGAGATGAAAAAACAAAATAAAATTAGGATTCGTTTCTCTAGTTCTGAAAACCTAAGATCTACACGGAGAAAAAAATGGAGAAAATAAGAAGTAAAAACACTCCGATTTAACGCAACGAGGTAAAAAAAATTGATTAAAAAATAAAATAAATAAAATAAAATCGACGTTATTTTTTCTAGTTCGGAAACTTTAAGATCTTACAGAGAGAAGAGAAAACAAAATTAAATTTACATTAGTTTGTCTAGTTCTGAAACGATAAGATCTACACGGGAGAAGAAAAAAAAAGGGAAAATAAGAAATAAAAACACTCCGATCGAACGGAAAGAGGTAGAAAAATGATTAAAAAACAAAATAAAATTTAACTTATTTTTTCTAGTTCGGAAACGCTGGGATCTACACAGAGAAGAAAAAACAAAATTAAATTTATATTAGTTTGTCTACTTCTAAAACGCTGAGATCTACAAGGAGAAGAAAAAAAATTGGAAAAATAAGAAAGAAAAACACACCGATCGGACGAAAAATGGTAAAAAAAAATGATAAAATAAAATTAACGTTATTTTTCTAGGTCGGAAACGCTAAGATCTACAAAGATAAGAAGAAGAAAAACAAAATAAAATTTACATTAGTTTCTCTACTTCTAAAACGCTAAGATCTACAAGGAGAAGAAAAAACAAAAAATAAAAACGCACAGATCGGACAGGAAAAAGGTCAAAAAAAAAGGAAAAACAGAATAAAAACTCACTTGCTATCGGCTTTTTTGGCTGTCTCGGCCTTAGATTTCGCACCTTTCATGGCAAGACCTGTCGAAAAATGATCAGATGAGTGAAAATCGATCGAAAAATCGGTTGAAAAAGAATAGATGACGAGGGAAAAGGAGCGTACCTAGGGTTAGGGTTTGAAGGGATAAAGAGAGAGAAGGGTTTTTTTTTTTGGTAGGTTGTGTGTGTGTGGAAATGAGGAGATAAGAAGAAGGCCAGAAGGGGTTTGTAGGGAAAACTAAAAGCTCAATAGCGAAAGAAAATGAAATCCGGGTTTGGGCGGGATTTGAAAATACATTGCCACGTCATCGATCCGTGTGATCTAATTTCATTCGCTCTCTTTCTCTCCTACTCTCCTCCTTTGTGTTTTCCTTTGGGTAGTCATGAATTCGCACCCCCTTTTGGATAATTCGCGCCCCTGTCAACGTGATTTAGCGTCAAAAAGCATCAAAGCCTGCCACAATTCACATTATGAAGGGGCTGAATTATCTTACAGGGGGTGCGAATTTATCATCTCCCTTTCGTTTTTGTGCTTGTTGTGTACTCTCTTCTTATGCATTGAAGAGGGCAGAGGAATCGCTTCTGATGGGCCTACTATAGCACGTTATGATCCTTTTAGCCTCCTCTTTTTTAAAATGACGGAAATATCCTTGAGTCGATGATTTTTATGTGACGATTTTTGCCCACGTTTTCATTAGGGTTGGGTATAAGAGTCATTTCACAATACCTTTCGGTCTCCTCTTGCATTGATTAGATACAACCTCCCTTACGACGGGACCCACTGTAATATCATTATATGATAGCTTTATCCCTCTCTTTTATTGGAATGTCGGATGTGTCCTCGATTTTTTGGGAATTTCTGGGTAGGACAATTTTGCCCGAGGGCTAGTGAGAAAATATGCGAAAGTGTATGGGTAGGATAGTCATTTAGGTAGTGGGTGAAAGTTATCAAAAGCTACTCGAGTGAAAAAACAATGGTGATGACTGATGAAGAGTAGTTAATGTATGTTATGCCTTGCTTAGGGATGAAGCACAAAAGATCTTCTTTGTTTTCTTCCACACATATTATTATGAGATACTTTATCATCAGAGTTCAATAAGATGCTTTTATTATTTTTGCCTAGTGTGACATCGGCTTGATCTGATCCGTTGATTTAGCGGGACTTATACATGGATATGCATGTAATTGATTGAACGATCAGGATCCTTTTACCAATGCGGGTGAAAGGATCATTCGATGAATGGTCAGGATCATGACATAGGTGAAGAACAAGTTACATGAGGAATAAATACCCTAATAGTAAGGCCACGAAATTTGGCTTCGAGCAGCACCCTTACTGAACTAGGGCGCCGTAGAATAGCCACCGAAGCTCCCTCGACTCTACTATTAGACTAAACTAGTATAGTCGGGGGAGAACTCATGATTCATCAGATGTATTTTATGAATGTCAACTAAATATTGTAAGTAAATTGATCTCAATTTTAATCATTTTGATAACTAGAGTTATTCTTTGATAAATAATCACTATGAGTCGGTCTCAATAGAATTCGATCGATCCTTTTTTGGTGTTGAGGTGGAGAATTGAACTAAGAATTCTCTTTCTTCATCGATAATCGAATCATGGTTTGTAATCAAGGATTCTATTTTCCCATCAATCCAATCATTGTTCACATTTTTTCCCTTTTCTTATCAATAAATAGATCTATTTACTTGTATGGCATCGATGTCTTGTGTTTTCTCAAACAAGTTGATTGGATTGAAGGGATTTGGTATGACACTTACGAGATTGGTGGTATCAATGAGATTGATATTTGAATGTTTCTTCTTAGAACTTACTGATTTAACCCCATAGGCCGGACAACAGTTATATTGAACAATCCATTCGGTGGACCCCAGTAAGTTATGCGATAAAAAACCACTTTGATCTAGGGGTGCGGGTCGGTGTTGGATCGGGTTGAGGCCAACCCTAACCCAACCTGAGCCTCGAGTTGAGGATGGTCAACCCTAACCCAACCCGCCTCTAAATCTCTCAACCCTAACCCAACCCATCTTACCTGAAATCGGTTCGGGTTGAGTCAGGCTGGTTTGGGTTCACCTTAGACCAAACAAAAAAAATACAATAATCCAAAGAAAATCAAGATAAAATTAGAGGATGGAGGTCGGGTTCGAGTCGGGTTGCCAAGGCCTCAACCCTAACCCAACCCAAAATTAAATCGGGTTGGCTTTTCCCAACCCCAAACCAACCCAACCCAAGCCAAAATCGGGTTGAGCCAGACCCAAGTTGCACCCTTACTTTGATCTTCTAATCCTGCAAATCGACGGACAAAACAAAGTGAATATGGACCATCTTCGACTAGTAATAAACGGATCAAATGGTTTTAAACATTTTTTGGGATGTGGGTCATACATAGTGGGACCTAGGGGTGCAACTCGGGTTGGGCGGGTCGGGTTTTGAAGAACCCTACCCTACCCGAGAAATATCTCGGGTTGGGTTTTTTTTCCGGAAAACTCACGATTCCCAAACCCGGCCCTACTCATGATAATTCTAGGGTTGGGTCGGGTTTTTCACGATGACGCATTGAATAAAAAAAAAACAAATCTTCACACCAAAAATCTCTGAATTTATGTAATCAAGTGTACAAATTTAAGAAAGAAACTATATTTCCACATCACAAACATGATCACCTCAATGAAAACAATTATATTAATATATTGAAAAATAATTTGCTATGCTATTCAAGAGAATTAAAAATGTCACAGTACACCTACATACACCTACATACGTCGGGTGGGACCATGCAAGTCAGGTAAAACCCGACCCAATTGCACTCCTAGTGGGACCCACAAGATAGCCATCATACATGAAAACCCCATTGGCTGGTGGCAGCATGCTTTTGAACATGTTAAAATTCCTCTATTTTAATGGAAGCCCAATTAAAGACACTCCGCATTTTGTCTATTGGCTTTGGTGAACAAGTACATATATATATATACGAATCCTTCTTGTCCTTAATAACTAATCCCATTTTGGTCTCACACTCTGTTTCCAAAAATCAAAACATACAGGGCCTAAGTGATAAAGGAGATAATAAATTTCTAGAAACAATGCTAGTTCTCAGTTTGAACAATAAGACAAGGGCGATGATTTTTTCGCCCCCACTGAAGGATATAGTGCCCCCCTTTTTAACGTGAATTGTGGCAGACTACGCTTTTTGACGTCAAATCATGTTAGAATCCTACTACTTTGATTCAAAAGGCGAACAGCCCCCCTTATAGTCGTATGGGGTGGGGTGCTTGTGGGAAGCTCTATGGATATGAGGAATTCCTCAAACAAAAGAAGGTCCGGTATTTGACGAAGATCTTTCTATCAATAGTTAGGAAAGGAATGAGTGTTCGATATAGCGGATAGGATCCAACTGCTCTCTCTCATAATGTATAGGCGATGCATAATCCTAAACGGGGACGGGGGTGAAAAAATCATCACCCTAAGACAAAAGAGATTACAAATTTATAGAGCATAATTAGAGCACCAACTGTGGCAAGATGAATTTTACTTCGCATTGGAGAGAAGGATAGTGAGGAATTGTTAAAGAAGTAAACCAAGGAAGCACATCATGATAAAAATCACCTTTTCCATTATGGAAGATAATCAAGGACAAAGTGAGACAGACGATTCCTCTAATGATGAAGCAGAAAACTTGTAAACGTGAAGATTCGGATATGGAGGAAGGAAACACAAGCAACCTCCGCCAAGCAAATTCTCTGGAACCCATCCATGATGAGAAGAGATGAAATACTAAATCAAAGAAGAGCTATGAAGCTGGGTCAAGAGATGATAGTCCCCTCCCATTAAGGGCAAACCACAAAAAATAGAGGACAAAACACAAAGAACAAATCACTAGAAGTTGAGGAAGAGCCACAGAATCAGGAATTGAGTCAGAAGATGATAGGCCTTCAGGAACATTAGGGCGTCAAAATCTTGTTATTTAGAGTTTTTCTTAGATCCTTTGAGTCATTTTTTTTTCCATATCCAAGGATAGAGATGATGATTTCCATTCCTATATGTATCATCTTTCTTTTCATTTAATAAACTAGTAGGGGTCTCTGTCGAACCCACCTTACCTCAAAAAAAAAAAAAAAAAAAAAAGTCACATGAATGCCATCAAATAACCACTATATCATGATATAAAAGGTTTGCATATGTCCATGTGAAAAGAGGAATTGAAAAAACTAGATAATTATGTGCAATATCATTTCTTTGCAGTGGCGGAGCCAGGATTTATTGATGAGGGGGGCAGGTTATACATAAGGCTGGGCACAATTGAGTTGGGTCTATAAAGGAGTTTGGCTCAACTCAAGAGGGGCAGCTGCCCCCCTTAAGCTACATGTAGCTCCGCCCCTGTTTCTTTGTGTTCTCTTGGGAGAAATTCACTACTATCTCTTGAATTCTCATCCGTAGGGTTTTTTATTTTTTGTTTGGGTTATGTAAGCTGGGATCCAAACCAGCGACCTCAAAGGTGGAGAAACAATGTATTGAACATTGAACTACAGGCCCGATCCGTCCGTAGGAGATTTATATATAATTAAAAAAGTCTTTGCTGCAAAGCTTCCGTAGCATAGTGGTAGTGCGTTCGCTTCGTAAGCGAAAGGTCGCGAGTTCGATCCTCGCCGGGAGCTTACACAATTTCTTTTGGAACTAAGTTCAACGAACACACACATCTATTTTCTCGTCCAGCACTGTCCAAACTGATATCTGCACCCCCTCTCTATATTTAAAGTCCTTTATATACTTTCCTGATAATCTGATATCCGTCCCACTCGTAGTATAACAGTCGGCCTGGGCCAACTGTCACACTTTCCAGCACTGTCGAAACTGATATCTGCAACCCCTTCTCTATATTGAAAGTCCTGTTTATCGTCCAACTCAGTATAACAATTAGCCAGAGCCAACCTAAGGGCTGCACATATGATGTTAATTTTGAAATCTGATTCCAACAATCCAAACACAACCATGTTTGGCGACCAGAAAATTATTTTTTCAATGAGTAGTTGGTGAGAAGTGGCTAAAAAACATAGGCAGACATGCGCTACAATTCTGATGGCTCCTTTTCTTTTGGAGCCTAGTGTAAAATGGAGGTAACATTCGTTTTACACTGAGCGGTGTCTGGTGTTAGGCTGCCAGAATTATTATTTTTTTCATGATAAATCGGTGCCTCCAAGTGGTGAGAGAAGGGTAGGGCAGTGGGAGAAGGAGAGAGATTTGAGAAGGCACGATTGAGAAGAGCCTGGGAAGTGTCTAAAAATCAGGAACAACTCGATCAAATTTCGAGTAAAGTTTTAGTTTCTTGATTTTTTTGCCACTTCCCATAGAGACTAGTTTCCATTTTATTTTTATGATTTTTAACCACTTCACCCACAACTCCACTTGGAGACCCCAATTTATCATGGTAGCCAAATGTGCCCTTGGAAAAGACAAATGAAAGCTTTGCCTGGTGAAAACAAAAAAACAAAAGGAGTTTGGATATCATTTCAATGACTGGTGAAAAAACTTATGTATCTTAAAAACCGGCCATGCAAATCCTAAACCGTATCTTTCATCTATACCTACCACAACAAAAGGCCCAAGCCAGGTTAGTATGTGGGCCAGTTCTTAAGCCCACATGACCTTGGCACCACACATAATTCCCCTTCTATACTGCCTACACTACATACATGTATCCATTAGGATCCCAACTCCGAAAATCTAGTTGAATCGGATCTGAGCAGAAGACGTTTTTCTTTGGATCCGAATGAGACATGCCTTTGTTGGGAAAAGCCCATGGATTGTAAACCAGCTGCCTAGAATCATACACAGTTCTAGTATAAAAGATTAAATAACACCATCTCCAACAACTTATGATTTTGGAGTAATTGGTTGTTTCATATGGTATTGGAGCAATTGAACAATTTTCCTAGGTTCACAACTCCTTGATAATAAAATTCCACATGTAATGGCCAATTCAAAAGAGGAGCCACATATAGACCAGCCCTAAAAAGAGGTGTCATACTGTCACGTGCCTAATTGGCCGTAACACATACAAACAAGAAACAGATAGAAATAGAGAAGGGAAAGAGGTTGATTTGAGGCAACCGGACCTCCTAATGGCTCGATTCGAGAGGAACCATGACTCTCCTAGAACAAAGTCTCCTTTGTGTTGTAAAATTATTCTCTTCTTCCCATTTCATAGAATTGCTACTACATAAATACAAGCAAGATGGAATCCTACATCACAAGCCCATTTTCCCACTAACAAGACACATCACAAATAACTAACCCCGCAACCCTAAACTACATACACACAACTACATAACTACTACGTACATTAAAACTACCCATAAACATAAGCACATATCATTCCTTCCCCCTTGCAACGACTTTGTCCTCAAGGTCGAATTATTGAATAAAATACTTTAATCCGCGGGGGTCCCAAATCGTAATGGACGTGATCATTCGAACTCCGCCTACAAATTCCATTGTGATCAAAGTTGGAAGGGAATAAGATTTTTCATGAAACCAATTCAAAATGATGAAATGATCAAGATGATCCTTGGTGGTGTCTTCAACAAAGCTATCTTTGTTGCTATCAATTATGGCATTTTTCTTCACATGAACATCAACACTTCCAAGGTTTACCTTTTCTCTGTCTTTATGCATTTCTTTGATCTCTTTGCTGATTTTTTCCCAGCCTTCTGCAAATCGCCGGTATTCTTTCATCATTTTCAAAAAAATCACTTTGAATTGCCGGAAATCATCGCACATAGATTCCAAAATCTCTGAAGGCGCAGCCATGGTGTAAGATCAACCTTCTCAAGATTCAACTTTTCTTCGTCTTTGCGAAATTCCTCAATCGTTCCGTTAATTTTGTTCAATCCCTCCAGAAATTGTCGTTGACCATCCATCAATTCCAAAACGAGTGCTTTGATCTTTCGAAAATCGTCATGCATTGAATCCAAAATCTCCCCTGTTATAGCGATGGCGCGGGATCTATGGCTTTGATACCAATTTGTTACATGCCTAATTGGTCGTAATACAAGCAAACAAACGAAAAATAGAAAAAGAGGAGGAGAGAGGTTGATTCGAGGCAACCGGACCTCCTAATGACTTAATTCGATAGGAACCATGACTCTCCTAGAACAAAGTCTCATTTGTGTTTTAAAAGTCTTCTCTTCTTCCCATTTCATAGAATTGCTACTACATAAATACAAGCAAGATGGAATGCCACATCACAAGCCCATTTACCCACTAACAAGACACATCACAAATAACTAACTCCACAACCCCAAACTACATACACACAACTACATAACTACTACGTACATTAAAACTACTCATAAACATAAGCACATATCACACACATGAGGGGAAGAGTTTAGCATAGAAGATTAAAAACTCTTATCTACATCAGCTTTAATCTTTTGGAGTAATTGGTTGTTTCACACTAGACAACTTGTGGAATAAAAACCTAAGAAACTGTACACTTCCAACGACTTATGGAATAAACTTAAGAAATTATTTACAAATATCTATAGGCTAATGATATTGGCACTATGATGTTTTGATAATTGCACTACTCATCTTGTTGTTTATTATTTAAACAGCTGTCAAAGGTTATCTTAGTTCCTTAAAAGCCTCAGTTAAGAAGCTGATAAAAAATATAAAAAAAAGTTGAGTTTTTGATATTTGCACTAAGCCTTGTCTTTTATTTATTTATAGAGCTGGCACAGGTTATCACAGTTCCCAAAAAGCTCTCACAGCTCAACTAAGCCTCTGTCCCAAACTAGTTGGTTCGGCGCTCTCACAACTCAACTAAGCCTTTGTCCCAAACTAGTTGGTTCGGCTAATGAATCCTTTAGATCTCACAGCTCAACTAAGCCTTCGTCCTAAACTAGTTCGTTCGGCTAATGAACCCTTTAGAAAATTTTCATGAAGAAGGTGAAAGGCTCTACCCGGCTCAAACTGACTTAGTCTAATCCTGACACTAGTTCGGTTCATCTACATGGATCATTTTCTTCCATTCTCTTCTATCCAAGGTCATGTTCCTAGCCATCAAGTCTTTTCTCACCTGTTTCTACGCAAGTTGTTTTCAATATGCCCCTACCTCTATTTACTCCATAAACTTGGCACGAGTCACTTCTTCTCAGTCTCACAAGAGCATCCAAAGGCCAACGTTGGATATACACAGACAATTTTAAATTGTCCTCTCATCTTCTCCTCAATTGGTGCCACCCCACCTTTTTTTACGAATGTCTTCATTTTTAATTCTATCTTGTGGCTGCACATCCATCTAAGCATTCGCATCCCCCTTACACTCATCTTATGCACATGCTGCTTCTTGGTAACCCAAGATTCTAAGCCGGGTAGAGCCTCAATTGGTGGCCTAAAAAGCTATGTTAAAAGGCATAATATGTACGAAAATACCTCATTTTATGCCTACTTTATGAGAAAAACAGAGCTCCAATTCTTAAAAACGAAAAAAAAAAAAAATACTCAAATAACGACCCGCTTTATATGCCTCTTGTATGAGAAGAAAAACTAGAGCTTGAATTCTTAAAAATGTAAAAATTCTTTAGTTTTTACCCTCAAAACTCAGGGTAAAAAACCATAGTCTTTAAAAATGTAAGGCGAAACACCATCTTTTATGCCTATATTTTCCCCTCTTATAATGCTTAAAAAGCAAAACATTAAAATGCTTAAAAATGTCTTACATTTTGTGCTTAAGGAAAAACCAAAGCTTAAAATGCTTAAAAATTCAAGGAACGCCATTTTTTTATACCTAGGTTTTTTATGAGTGGAAAAAAATAATCTAGGGCTTAAAATGCTTCAAAATGTAATGCCTTTAGTAGCTATACAGAAATTTACATTAGTTATATAACATCTACTGAGAAATTTACATAAGTTATGTAAATTTACAACCGAGGGAACCACATAAGCTTTCCCATTTTATTATTTACTATATTACAACACACAAACTCCACGGAGTTACTCACCGTAAACATTCTAAACGCACCATATGACTTAACAGCAAAACTATATGCTACGATTAACACTAGGTTATCTACGCACCCACTACTCACGTGGAGCATGGCACGCACGAGCATCCCTCGCCGCACTTGCAGAACGCCTTGCCTACACCGGTTGTCACCACCGCGGCGCACGTGCAAGGGTTGCACCCGCAATGGTCCCCACACATGCAGTACGCATGTTGTACTTCCACGTTTCCTCCGCGCGTGCTACACCTGCCACAATTTGTATACACCTGTTAAATGGTGTATATGCGAAATACAACCATCTGTTCACAATCGATGGGCAATTGGTGCATGTACATACACCATTGCGACAGATTGCAATCATTGCATATATACATCTTGGGTATGGCTATTACAAGCCCGTAAGTTTCAAAAAGTAGAGCACGACCCACCCCGTAGGATGATCCAAACCGTCCATTTGTTTGGCCACAACGTAAATAGATCGTGCCCCAAAAATCATTTCCATAGGATGATCCTAGCCCTCCGATCAACACAGCACATTACTCAATACGTCGGAGGGGAGGGCTAGGATCATCCAATGAAAATAATTTTTGGGGCACAATCTATTTACATTGTGGCCCAAGAAATGGACGATTTGGATCATCATGTGGAGAGGGTCGTACTGTACTTCTTGAAAATGCGGGCTTGTACGGCCGCCCATAATATAATTTCTCCTCACTATTATAATACCAAGTATAAATAAAGAGTGCCAATATCAAAACAAGGGTCTTAAGAGCTTTTTTGAGCGTTGGATATATATTTGTACCCCTCGGATCATGATCAAACTAGGATGGGAAGGTCACAACGATCTTACAACCAAAGGCCACCAAATGAACGGTTCAGATCAATTATAACCTACAATATCGTCACAAACCGCCTCAACAGATCACATGAAAGCCTAAATCATGGCGGGTCCCACATCAAGAAGCATTTCCAAGGGGTGATGATAAATTCGCACCCCTTTAAAGGAGGATATGGGGCAGGCTTTCACGTTAAAGGGCTGCGAATTTATCATCTTTCTGGGAACGGATATATTTGCCCCCAACCACCCAGACCACCTCATCCTAGCGTATTTATTAGTAGTCCTTTTTACACTACAAGGGGGTGTCCCGGGGAAGTAAAGGAGCAAATACATCATTTCCCTTCTATGAGCATAACGTGCTTCTGATGAAGGAGGAGGAGGCAAGATTAAATAAAGCTTTCAAAAAAGAGAGTTAAAACTCATATTTTATGCCCCATGATTTGATATGGGCACCCTCAAAGAAGTGATTTAAGAGAAAAGAATGAATCTAACTTGCAATTTTCGCCCCCTGGGCACGGGTAAGCGCACCCGCACGTCTCGTTGCAAACAGGAGCTTCTCCTCTGCCTGTATCAGCCATTTTCCGTTCCTTGCCGATATTTTACCCCTCTCGAATGTTGGTCTTCTTAAATAGAGATGAAAATCGTACCCATTTTCCGTATTCTCTTTACACGTGTCTTTTAAGTGCCACATAAGGATGCATTTCTTGCCACGTTGCACTAGTCGTGTCTTTCTACTAGGGAGCTCACTTTGTTTAATCTCTACCGTTGAAGAGAGCCACGTGGATGGCGAACTCGTATTAACCAAAGAACACATCACAAATTTTGGTGGCATCCAAAGAGGCCTTAGTTATTAGTTCTCAAAACTTTCATAATTTCAAAAATGTCTCCTTTGAATGTTTTTAAGACCATTTATCTGCTAATTAAGATTTATTTAAACTTAATCTTACTTGCAAGTTGCAAATGGGACATTAAGGTTGTGTTTGTGACACGTACAATTCCACTGACCTGTAAAAAGTGGGCTCAACCCTTGGGGATACGGTAATACTATCTGAGAAATTATTCCATCTCACGTACTCCCCCCCTTGATCCGGGAATAGCGATGAACCAAATGTCCTGTCCAAGCCAGGGAACTTACTCCGAAGAGTCCTGACAAGAATTAATAACTTATCTCGATCTGCCATGACGGTAATCGATCTTGTACCGTCTCTCTAGTTTACTTGATCTCTTATCGATCTTCTCTCTCTCTCTCTCTCTCTGGTTACTTAGATGGCAGTAGGGAGTAGAGACCAATATTGTTCCCCGGACTCTAATTGACTTAATACATTTAACCAACTACATTATCCAAATCTACTACCTACACTAATCATCCATATCTCAATGAGAATGAGTTGTACTGGTTACCCTAATACCCTTCAGTCATAACTTTGCTCAATGAATAACTTAAGTAATTTCACTCTTAATCTCATTCTTTAATCTAGACACTTGACCTTACAATGATTGCCCTCCTAAGATCTTACAAGGCAAGAGATTTTTCTTCTTTTTTAGGTGCAGTGGGAAAAGCTAAAAGATCCCAAAAATCTAGTAAAAGAATGAGATTCTTCGAAGCGATTCAGAGTCATTTGGAAGATTCCCACTAATGTGGTTCCGCCCATTTAATTGGGCCAGAACAAGAATTGAAATGCACCCTTAGACTCTTTGAATGCCATTTGCTATTAAGAGCATACAATGGAGCTCTGAATATCAGCTCTCTCAATATAGCCCACTTATCATCCCATGATTTTGCCCCTCAATTATCAAAGTATCATGTATATGAGATTATGAGGTAAGACTCCGAAATGATTGGGCGTACAACAATTGAAGGAACCAATTATACCGAATTTTCTCTTCATTCTTTACATACGCGTTCTGATTTTCTTCTCATTTGCAGTTTTTATTTGCCAAGGCCCTGTTTATCTTGGATTTTGAGAATCTGCGCCCAAAACAGATTATTGCACTCAAAATTTAAACGAAATCCAATAATCAGTTGGACATGCACAAGGGTTCTCAAAATCCAAAACAGATTAGGGCCTAAATGATATGATTTTTAAGCATCAATTATTAACATACAGCAGATAATTAAATCCACGAAAGAGCTCACACCCAAATACTAGTTGCAACAGATATGTAACAGAAAGTTTGAAACTTCTTAGCCCCTTGATTCAATCATCCCTAAAGATACGAAGGAACCCAAATCCGGAATCTCTTCTTTATGATGATAATGCCAAAATATTGAGGTCAACCTTGATCCTTCACAAATGAAGCTTTTCAGGAACATTGAACATGAAAGCTCCCATTAATCTGAATCAGGTAATGGATTATATATGGTGTTCATAAGGAAAAATAAGGTACAAGTAGCTCCTGACAATTACACAGAGCCATTAAATAAAACAAGAACTGGATGCAAACGTTATAACAGGAACCAAAGATAAGGGAAAATGAAGAAACTAACACATTTCATTGCCTCGAGGGAGATCGAGTTGTCTGCCTTTTTTCACAAGCTTATGACTTGGTTCGGGGTAAGTCCTACGCCCTTTTTTGTTTTAGATTTTGAGACCCGAGTTTAGTCCAAAACTGATTATTGGGCTCAAATTTACATTTAATTTTGATTCCAATAATCAATTTTGAACTCACAACCTGTTCTCAAAATCGAAAACAAACAGGGGCCTTAATAAGGGTTGACATGTTTACAGTGAACTTCTCTAACCATCCGTGCTGACGTCAATTTCCACTGTTTTTAACTTTGCTTCTTGCTCCTTTATCGCATGGGTCAAAGACCTCACATCCAGAGCTTCCGATAGCTGACTGTACGACGGTGACTGTAACAAAAGTGTAAAATTTTCAGTAGAGTTTTCAATGGTTTGAACCAGGTCTGATGGGAGATCATTATAAAAATGTCTGGCCATCCAGAATTCATGAATCATACAAAGGACCATGCAATGTGAATCTAGAAATGATTGAATCAGCTATGGTAACCACACATTTCTCGTTTATTCTTTATCCTTTCAATAGAACAAACAGCCGGAAGTAATTCTTTTGAGTTTCTCTAATATTGTGGTGCAAACCTAGGGGTTCGTTGGTGACTTTATGGTAATTTAGAAGCAATATATGGGTTCTAACTTCTAACTCGATAAAACATCAACATGTATTTCCAAATCAGCATAAAGAGATCATACAAAACCAAATACAACAAAGATGATCAAAGAAATGCTAAACTCGGGGATTTAACCATAAAAAAGAAATTAGATTCTCATCCAATAAGATTCCATATAATAATCCCAAGTGAAGAAAACAGTTCTCTAATGAATAAAAATTAGATCTCGGTCAGATTTGTCATACAAATCAGATCTAATAAAACACATAACTATGACCCAAACAAGGTCGAATAGGATAACAGAATAATGGGGTGAAGATAGGATTAGAGAGTACGATGTATGGGTGACAAGAATAGGGTTGGTTGGGTTAAATTAATGTGTGAAACTGATGTAAAAGGGGGTTGGTTATGAAGAAAGAGGAAACAAGAAGATTCAAGGAATGAAATTGGGGAAAAAATAAGCTATAGAAAGTAGAGGAGAAATAGAATCAGTAGCTAGGATGTACCTAGGATGGCGTGCTGGGCTTCATGCCTTAATCGTCAGTTGCCAGCAGCGTCTGATAGGCGAGAGAGAAAGCTAGAGTGGAGGAGCGAGGGATTGATTAGAGAGAGAGAGAGAGAGAGAGAGGCTCTTTTCAATATCACCAAAACTAGGAAGGAATCCTGGATGTATTATCAGATAATCATCATTTCATATTTTATATGGAAATCGAACTTCCTTCTGTCAACATGTTCCAATACTTCTACCATGGAAGTGAAAAATATGAACTTGAAAAGTCAAGAAAATGTAACTGAAAGACAAGAGATGTGTCTCTAATTTCTAAACTACCAGATCTACAATCATGTTTAGATTTTTGTTGTCGAGTTTATATAACATTTGCTTTGCACTTTCTACCGAAAGTGAGCTTTTTATTAGGTACTGAAAATATAAGATAACTTTATAAGGAATCCTGCATGTCAACCGAACTTCATTTCACACAACACCGGCCAATATGGTGTTGTATGAAACAGGGTTTATCAGATAATCATCATTTCATATTTTATATGGAAATCGAACTTCCTTCTGCTAACATGTTACAATACTTCTATTATGGAAGTAAAAAATATGAACTTGAAAAGCCAAGAAAATATAACTTATGGACAAGAGATGTGGTTCTAATTTCTTTTTCTTTTTTTAATGGTAATGAATCATTGATATGATAAAGAATATACAACACCAACCGAGGAGGTCAACGAAGAAAATACAGAGACAAGTAAAATAAAGGCATAAGCACAGAAAATACAAAAAACAACATCATGGAGGGAGGAAGTCAAAGAGTTCTAACTCCCTCCTTGCTACTCCTCTCTGCATCCGAATTTGCCGATCTTTTCACATGAAGGAAAGATACACCCGAATCCCCAACAAGATCCATCTCATTTCTAATTACTAAGCTACCAGATCCCAAATAATAGTGAGGGAGAGAGAAAAGGTGGAATCATAGTATGCAGGCCCCTATCCAGGGTACAAGTAACAGGATATAGGTTGCTTGTATCTGAACCGTGCTCACTTAGGGGCTCTTTGGATCTAGGATGATTTCACGGAAAAAAAATTCAGAACCAAGCAGGATTTGATTTTTCTTAAAAAGTAGGAAACATTTTTTATTCAGGAAAAAAAATTTTGTTAGAAAATAGGTCGGCCAAATAAATGAGGATTATAAACAAATGCAAAACATTTATTATACAAACCACAACTACATAGCATTCAGAGGATCTGCTAACATCAAAATCTGTTAAATAATGAGGTCACGTTGAAAATATAAACCACCAGCAAAAGTCAGAAAGCTAAACAAAACAACTCACCTTCTCCAGCAGTAGTAAATGTTGATTCAGATCCGCCTCCAAGTCTTTGTGAATTACATGGAGGACATATAACAGATGTGAACGAAGAAACTTCAAACAGTGCTGCTTGATGCTACAATGCGGAAAAGCAGAATGGCAACCCACTTGGTAGAAAGGGCAATTCACGAGTTTCATGGGGCAAACAGTTATGCAATGTCTATCCATCTCACGCCTCACAATGCTCTCGGAGCACTTCTGCTCACAAGGAAGAATCTTGAAAGGACAAAGCCCATCGTGCTTCTCCAAATGCAACGCACAAAAACTAGCACCACAGCCCTCGCTCGTGCAAATCAAAGACCTAAACTTGCACTGGCTTTTGTGCTCTGTGAGTGCTTCCACGGTTTCAAATTTCATTTCGCAGTGAAACATGCTTTTAAAATCTACATTTTTCAACAGAGTCTTTGCAATGCCTTCCCTTCTATCCATTGACCAAAACCCGTTTATTTCCATCTCTTGTACGAAGTCATCTATCTTGTCCTCTCTCTTTTCACTTAGTAACCACCCGGAAACGCGGCTAAACAAGTTCCTCTTCGAACTTGAAAAATCATCGACGAAATCTGAAACAATCTCAGTGGGATGATCAGAAGCTTCTGTATCATCACTACCTTGTTGGATCACAGTTTCCGCAACGTATGCTTCGCTTCTCTGGGTAAGATAGTTCACCATATCTGCTCTCATATCAACAGCCACCAAAGCGGGGCTCTTGAAGAGATCGCCAGTGGTGTTGTCAACACAAGCTGTGGCTAATCCTGGAAGCAAGACTTGTGCTATCTTATGCGCTAATTCTGTGTCGCAAAGATCGCAACAAAACAGTGGTCCACCATCCTTCACTGCCTCAACCTTGTTCTGATCAACTCCTACATCCAATATAGGAAGATCCATTCTTTCCTACCAAGACCTGTAAAAGGAACCCATATCACAGACAAGTTAAATACCTATCTAATAAAAGACAACCAACTTGCAGATTTTTAGGAAAGGACACAAACACAATCATCAGACCAAGTTCCCATCAAATTAAGGAGATTCAGAGAATAAATACAATTTTTTTAATAGAAGGCAGTCCCTCTGAAATTGATAGACGCTATTCTCCATAAAATTGATCCTGATTGGTTCGTTGTTGAGAAAAAAAATGACAATTCAAACTCCAAATTCAATTGCCCTTTAGATTATCAAGCAAATATCAGGGCATAAAAATCCTCGTACACAGAGCACAACCCACAATGCTGAAACATCTGTGTGGACCCCGATCCCGAGGACGGCGAGCGGCGATACGAGATCCCCGTCAATCCTCTGAGATCTTCACACGTGAAGGAGAGCTCTACCAAGGAACTCTCGAAATGATGCATCTCACAGCATGAGTGGCGATATAAATGAGATACCTCTTGATCCGGAGACAAAAGCCTCGAAACCAAGACGTACCTGAAGCAAAGAAAGAGTTGCCATCCAGGGAAGTCGGCCCTGGAACTCATAAAATAATCTGTCGCAACTGATAACCAGAGATACAAAAGGTCCGTGCCTGATGACGAATGGGGAAGGTGTTAGGCGCCCCCAATTCGCCCAAGTGCAAGCACCTGGTCTCTTATGCCATTTATTATTAAGTTTGAAGAGTTTTGGGCGAAAATCAGATGAAATGGGAACAAATATCCCCGAGAAAATGTCTATCTAAGCATGCATGACCCGAGAATGGGCAAAAGAAAATTAACATCAAAATCCTAACTCATCGCATCTAGAAAAGCAGTAACATCCGCATGCACAGCTACAGCTAAGCAAGTAATATAGCAGATATGATAAGCAGGAAAGCAGTAAATAACTAGAGCTAAGCATATGATCATGATAAGTAAGCAGATAAATGCTACAGCTAAGCATGTAAATAAACATGTGAAACTGTACAAAAGACGAGCTAAAAGATGCTAGAAAATAGTAATGAATCACATGCTAACAAAGTAAGCAAGCTAAAAGTAACACATAATAAACCAAAGACAAACACACGATAAGCTAAAAGATGCAAGGAAATAAAGGAATCAGAAAATCGACGGTATGCGAGAACCAAAAATGCGAGGGAAAAGAAAATGGGACATACGATAGACTCAGGGAGCGATTCTAAAGGAATCGAGCTCAGTGATCCTGATCCGGTAAAGATCGGACAAGTCTCGCTGTCGTCATAGCCTATCGATGGGCTCAGCGAGGACAATCCCTGTGAAGGGGCCACGCTACGTCGTCACCCGTCCCAAAACCCGATAAAACATCGAAAATCGATGAAAATCGAAAAACCACGATCAAGATCGGAAATGGAATGAAAAAGGGGTTCTGAATGACTTGGCAATCACCATCCTTGCCCATTTTGGTTTTTGATTTGAAAGGTTTGAAAATATTTTATTTAAAAGGTTTGAAAGATTTTTTAGAAAAGTTTGACTGAACTCGGGATGAGGATCCCAAGCTGCCTACGTACCCTGTGGAAAGGGATCAAGCTAACGTAATTCGAAACAGCTTTTCGAAATACGCTTTGAGTGTTTTTTTTATGTTTTTTGTTGTTTTTGGATTTTTGTTGTTTTGTATTTTTATGAGTTTTTGTTTATCCATTTTGATTGAGAAGGGGGTTTTGGCTCAAGAGATTGTCGTCCGTTGTCACCTAAACCCGAGAGAAGTGTTCCCAAAATCGGTAGGATTCCGAAATGCAAAAAATATCGCAAGGAACGTGAAGAGAGTAGTCCCGAAGGAAGAAGAAACCCCTAGCCCTGGGAAAAACCCTAAGACATGAGAATAGACAAGAGAGGGAAGAACAACCCTGAAGGAGGAAAGAACCCCTAACTCTATGAAAGCTCTAGGACAGAAAGAAGACAGAAGGAGAAGGGGTTGGAGGTCATATAAGCACATGAAGTGGCATGCAAACTAAGCGAAACAGGGTACAGAGCGTGAGGGGTAGTGAATGCTACAATCTTTTACTCAAATAAGATTATGGATCACTATATTCTGGCTGAATCCTATGAATCACATGTGAGGATCAGCCACAATCAGGTATTGAGACACTGAGCTTAAGGAATAGAACAACAAAACAAACCAATTACAGGGAATAGGTTGGGCACGAAAGATACTAATAAAATGAAGGTCGGGAGGATCAACCAAAACAGATATATGATATGCAGTTGCCAAATATAAGAATGACCCTCCCACTATCCAAAGAGATCAAATCAAGTACTGATCTGCTTTGACAAATACATCTACCATGCCTCACTCTGATTAGAACAGAAAAGCTATTACAGTTCCTTACAATGAAGACACTACCTTCAACATGCATTCCAATATAGACCAAAGGGTAGGTAATGTAATCTAGATTAAGAAATGTAAATCTACCATTAAGAAGAATATAAGCTAAACAAAATCAAGAATCGAATTTTGCTAATGTGCCATACATCATCAAAGCAAAACCGAGGCCAGTAGCTGAATCACATTGCTTTATTCCTCAAATACATACATCAGGAATACTCCAGGAAATTCCAATAATTCCGGCATTCATCAAACATGATGGTTTTGAGATCAAACCCAAAAGAGACATTAGAAGCCAGAGGAGTCCCTTCACTAATCTATATCTAGGATTTAGGTAGTATCCAAACCCCTGAATCTCTATAATAGAACAGTGAGGGATGCAATGAATTAGATGATTATCTCGATCTATGTTAATTTCAAACAAAATGACACTCACATGATCCTATCCCACACAATCTATTCATTGATCATGGTTAAAGAGAGAGAAAGATGATTACCTGGGTTGAGGGCCGTCAGTTGCAATTGCCGAGCTTTTGTCGATCTCCGACGATCAGCCACCAACGTTGTTTTCCGACGAATCACCGCAATTGAAACCCTCAACTAATGAATGCCGGATGATGGTGTGCGCGATCAGATTCCAACAAGAATTGCCGAAAGTTGCAGAGGATTTGGGATTGCCGGAAAGTACAGGGGGCGTCGGAAAAACAGGTTAGAGGTATATATGTTTATAGAAAAAATGAAGTGGGTTTGGTTGTTGGGCTGTTGGGAATTGTTTTATAGAAATAGGCTTACAGAGAAATGACATGGGTTCGATTTTTTTGGGCTGTTGGACATGAGATGAGGTTCGGATGTGGGTGGGTTTGTGAGAGGGGGTAGTGTTGGGCGGAAATGGAGGAAAATTGAAGTGGGTTTGATATGGAGATGATGGCTGAGGTAGTGGGAAGAAGATGAAGATGGACGTTGAGATGGGTTTGGGTCAGAGGCAAGGTGGGGTCGAGCTTTAAAGGTGGCCGGAGCCCGTAGTGGTGGAGATGGCTGATGTGGGTTTTGATGTCGGAGCTGATGGTGTAGGTGATGGCGAAAACGAAGGGGTAGTGGCTGAGATGGTGGAATCCGGTGGGCGGCGGATCTGGTGGAGGAGATCCGGCGGGCGAAAATGGTGGCTCTGATGTGGGTTTGTAATAATAAAAATTAAAAAATCAAGGGAAGAAATAATGGTGGCTGATGGAAGGGGTTGTAAAAATCAAAGATGGAAGTGGGTTTTGGAGGTGAGGGTGGAGGTAGAAGAAGGTGGATTTTGATGGTGGCTGTGGAATGGGGTTGAAGATGGTGGTGATGGTGGTAGAGTTCGTGTTGAGTGGGTCGGGGGAGCTCGCCGGTGGTGAAGGTTTGGCCGGAAAAAATGGCATGAGCCCGGCGAAAAAATGGTCGAAACCCCACCTCTCTCTCTCTCTCTCTCTCTCTCTCTCTCTCTCTCTCTCTGTTTTTTTCTGTTTTCTTGCTAATGAAGAAAACTAGTTCGTTGGGTTTTTCTAAAACGGCAAATAATATATTCGAACCCTCTTTCCTCCCAGGGACAGCCACTACTAGTACATTGCATGACTATTTTTTATACTACAGGGGGTGTCTAGGCTAGAAAATGGGTAATCAAAAAGGGAAATGATAAGTTTGACCTTGTTTTTCCCTTTGTATTTTCCACTTTAATTAGCCTATGGGCTGATACCGGCACTCCTTTACTTCAATAATGCACTCCCCTTCTGCTTGGTTTTGAGATTAAAAATACAGAGTGGGGCGCAACTTGGGTCAAATTTTCGGCGATTCGGGTTCATTTTGTACTACGGGATTTAATTTTAGAAAATTCAGGATCTGTCTCAGGAACTTGAAACATGACTTTGGGAAATTCTGAATTAGATTTCGGGGCTCGGATTTCGGGATCCTTATTCGATTTTGGGATTTTAGGGTCCGGTCAAAATGGGGTGTCTACAATCTGACCCTACCCTTAATACACCTGTAATATCAGTCTCTCCTTGATCTACTTCTCGAACTGCCACGAACGATCCGATCGCCGCAGACCCGCAAGTTGAACCGATTCCTTCAAAATGCGCAAAGGGAAGTTGAAGAACTTTTCTTCAAATATATATATATATATATATATATATATATATATATATATATATATAGAGCGAGAGAGAAAGAGAGAGAGAGAGAGAGAGACACACACACACACACATTGGGATGGGAATTTGAATTTTCTTGATGGAGCTTAAGTTTTCTCAAGACAACTTGAACTAAAATTGAAAAACTAGGAGATAAAGAGAGAAAACTTGAGAGGAGAAGAGAGATAGTCTTGGATGTTTCTCCAAGAAGGGAGCACGAATTTTTCAGCCTTTTTTCCAACCTCCAAAACTTGCTATGATGGTTTATATAGAGTCGGTTTCCTAGTTTAATAAATTCCTAAAGTTTTTCTCACAATTTGACTCAAATTGGGAAAACTAGTTAAGTAGACTTTCAATATTGGAAACCAACACAAAGTGGAAGCTATGGAGGTTTCCTACTATCATTGGGCATGTTCCTAACCTTGGAAAAACGTGGTTTGCTTGGGTTGGGCGTTTTTGCATGTGGGGCCCACCCTGATGTAAGTGCATTCCCGCTACAAAGTTGCTGGCCAAATTTCGACTTCATTTTTGGACTATTAGATGGACGAATTTGGAAAAATCATAAACCACAAAGTTGTAGCCCTTTGAAAGTTCTTCGAAACGAGTACTTACACACATTTTGGCTAAAAGTTCAAAAAATTATGATTGTTTTAGTAAAACGAGTCCATAAGCTAAAGAGACACTTGTTATTTAATTTTTCTAATTAAATAAACATATTTCCTCCCATCCAATGGAATAAAAGCTCCATCCATAATATTCTGTAATTCCCAAAATACCCCTAAGATAACAATTAACTCTTTAGGTATTTCAAATGCGTCGTACGGTATATATACACCAAATGAACTACATAAATCTTTTCCCTCGCATCAAATATGACGAATCTAGTTCTAGTAAATGCGGGACCCCTATCCAGAGGATATAAATTTGTCATTCGAGTTGTGAGTGGGATCGTTGCAGGGATCCGACGGTTGAACCCGCAGCCCTAAAGATGGGCCCCACTGCGATCTTGCTCCATAGTTAACAACTACAATCGCATTAGGTCAGTGGCCTCCATCGAGACGTAACCCTGAAGATGACCATCAATTCATCATACCCCTAATCACATCTAATATGTGTAAGACCTTTCTCTATTCCTCATCTACTAAGTTGGGTCCTACGGGGGGTGGACAACTACTACCCCCTGGACCCACTCGTGGTATACCTTCCAGTCAAGCAGTTAGGGCCCGCAAATGCATTTGCAAAATCATTTCAAAAACATGTTCTAATAAAACATTTGATAAACCATTTATTAAATCTACTTGGCCAAGCTATCTTTATAGGCCTACTGCTCTGACCGAAACTGTAGATGATATCCCCTTAAATAGGGGCAAAGAATTCCATGCCGAGTATCTCTAGTAGCCTCGTGGGTTTATCCAAGACTCAAGTACTACCCTCTGATGACCCATAGAAGGACCATGGTTAGATAGACAAGAATCTAGGTTAGGCCCACAGACCAATATGACTCCTCAGGTCTAAGGACATGTAAATGGTCCTGTCTGGTAGAATAGCCTTACTAACTCCTGTCCACAAGTTATTCTAGTTTGATCTTGTTCGGTGTGTGATCCTATCGTCACACCCACTCTTCTTGCTTAGAGTTTACTACCCAAGTGACTGAGATAAGCCACTCCACTCCACGTGCATGTAGGCAAGACTAGTGTTGGTTGTGTACAGGTGGAGGTGTCCAGTTTCAACCCCAATCATGAACATTTAAGGTCTGCAAAGAACTGGGATACCATATCTTCCTGCTCCCTAGGATTTGTGAATCCTTGAGCATGGTATTCCTACTTTGCTACTTAAGGACGAATATGTGACGAATAACAAGCACATCACACATATTCAATCATATATTACCCATTAGATGTCAAGAAATTAAACCTTTGTTAATATTAATGTGACAAGATATACGAAATGTACAGGCTTTTAGGGCATTAACTCTAACATGAAATGCCCGCATTCAAGAAAACAACAACAATAAAATCGCCAAATTAAATCACCCAATACATAAGGCGTGTCATTGAATTTACCCCGAGAAATTCAAATTTGGGGCACAACCCAGGATTGTAACAAGTCAGTTCCTCAATTTTTTAAGAGAGAAGAGAATCTTCCATGTATTTCCTCATGATAAGAAGAGGGTTTTTCAATATTGGAACAGCGCTTCAACATGAACTTTAATGGCTCGAAGCTTTTGGATGTAAGAACTAAGTTTTTGTCCTCTACCCATCTAAAGCATCTTATAGCTCCATGAGAACACAGCTATGGACCTTACAAGAGAAAAGTATGATTTATTTACCACAAAAAAGGATAATTTCCCTTTTTTTTGTGGGGGTGGGGTTGGTTCCATGAGATGCATTGTCACACATATCGTTCTCCGGGTACAAAAGAGAAATACCTTAATGCGACCTCCAAATAGAAGAGAGATGATGCATGGGACTATAAATCCGGTGAGGATGTGGTCACTGTCACAAGCTCCGATAAGTTGCACAATCAAAAAATGGTCTACCCTCCTTCACTGCATCAACTTTGTTCTATCGAGTCCTATATCCAATATAAGAAGATCCATTCTTTCCTATCGACACCTGTAAAAGGAACCCAAATCACAGACAAGTTAAATATCGAACTAATAAAAGACAGCCAACTTGCAGATTTTGAGGAACCAACATGAACACAATTCACCAAATCCAAGTTCCCATAAGGAGATTCAGATAATTAATCCAAATTTTTTAATAGAAGGCAGTGCCCTATATTTCGGAAGATCCTATAGTCAATAAAATTGATCCCCATCACTTCATTGTTAAAAAAAATATATTGACAATTCAAACTCCAAATTCAATTGGCCATTAGATTACCAAAAAAATCAGGGGATAAAAATCCTCATACTCAAAGCACAATCCACAATGCTGAAACATCTGACCCCACGCCTAAATTACACATGATCGTGTAATAATCAATCACTACTAGAAACACATACATAAAAATGACTGAAAATCCTCGCATTCAAGAAAACAACAACAATAGAATTGTTTGCTACGTGCCTAGATGGATCCCACTAGGGTGAAATAAATCAGATCTTCAATGACCTGACTATAAGATTACTTGGATGATATGTTAGATATGTAGAGTAGATTAAGCAACTAGGATTGATTAGGTTAATCTTTATTTAGTTGTTTCCATTCTTATCTTTCTATGTTTATCCTTGAATGTTTTATATAAACACTCATTAGTTTCTTTGTAATTGAATGAAGAATTTTATCCCAGAAATTGTGTTTTTGCATTGCACACAGAGAGGACTGACCCTTCCCTCGAAGCGGGGTCAAGAGGCTGATCTTCCCTCTAAGAAGATCAATTCCGTTGTGAACCCATTTAGCTTCGTAACACGAGTCATTCTAATTTGGGTGAGTCCTTGAATTTCCCTCAAGAAATTCGAATTTATGACACAGCCCTGGATCCTAAACAACCCAATTCCCCAATTTTTTAATAAAGAAGAGGAACTTCTTCCCCGCGAAAAACCAAGGCTTTTCAATATTGGATCTACAGAGCTTAATGAAGAAAAGTATCATTTATTTAGCAAAAAAGGGATAATTTTCATGTTTTTTTAGCTTTCATGACATACAGTTAATCTCAAAAAAAATATATAGAGAGAGAGAAATGGTATAGAAGGAAGATAGAAGGGATTTACATGTGTATTCATACAATGAGAGAATGGTAAAGAAGGAATATAGAAGGAATTTACATGCATTGTCACATATCGTTCTTGCCATTCAGAAAAAAAGAGAGTAAAAGGTCGTTCTTCAGATACAATGGATAAAAAATACCTTAATGAGACAAACGGATACAAAAGAGAAGAATCAGTGGGCTAGGATGCGATCTACGGCGAGAATTCCGGTGAGTCGCCGGAATCAGACAAGAGAGATGAGGGTCATAGAGACAAAGATGGTTTTGTGTTAAATAGAAAATCTCTGATTAGAAGGGGTTCATTTTAATATGTACGCCCCCACACCCACAATAGAACATTAGAACTTTTCATGGCATCTCTCATTTTAACCTGTCGGAGAAACCAAGAACGTGACGAAATCCATGATATTGACTTAATTAGGTTACTGATATTGGCACTACAATGTTTTGGTAAATGCACAAACTCTGCATGTCTTTTGTTTTTAATTGCCTTAGAGCTTTCCGGGCATTGTAAAGAGTATAAAAACCTTTGACAGCTCTTCGAATATAAAGACAATAAGAGATGGTGCAATTATCAAAACACGGTAGTGCCAATATCAGTAGGCTTAATTAGTGGACGATGATAACTTCGTCCCTTTTTTGAGTTTTTCTACACCACTATAAATGCACTTTGCTGAAATCAGCCAATAGGGGCGCCTCCAAAGCTGGTTTCTGCAAGGGCGCCCTTCATTCTATCATTCCTATCTTTTATTTTTTTTCAATTTAATTTATTTTTATTTTTATTAGCTACACACAACACCTAACATCGGAAAAAATATAAACACACCCTCTTGAAGGGTTGGTGATTTGGGCTTTCGTGGGCTATTAGCATTGCCTATGCTAATGAGAAGGAGGTAAGAGTGGTTCTGATTTGGATGCCGGAATTTTTTTGGTTCTTGGGACTTTTGTGGAATTTCCGCAGGAAACCCGCGTTCGGTCGAAATCGCTTGAACCAAAGAAATATCCAACCCTTTTGAACCCACGCCCACCTAGAAAGTCCTTCTGGTGAACAAGGAAAGGTTCGAGACAAAAGCAGAACGAAAAGAGAAAAAAAATGGAGTCTGAAGACCCGTTAGATTGAAAACCCGCAAGGGCTATCTAAGCAAAAGTTAGGGTCATTCACTTGCTAAGTTGAAAACCCGAAAGGGCGGCTTAGGCAAAAATCAAGGTGTGAGCCTGCTGGATTAAAAACTCGCAAGAGCAATTCAGGCAAAAATTAAGGCAAGCGGTCCACTGGATTGAAAACCTGGAAAGGCAATCTGGTCAGCGGTAATGACTTCCTGCAAGGAGTGAATCAATGAGGCAAAGACAGAATCTCCAACCAGGGCAAAATCTTGGAATCCAAGTAGCGCCGATAGGCTTACTTTGAAACTCCTCTAAACTAGGGGCATTGAAACCGAGCAATCCGAAAGGAGATAATAATCATGACGGAAATACCGAAAGAGGAGATTAATGCCTCTTGACACGGTAATCGAAATACTCTGAAAGTGGCTAGGTCATACCCTTAAGAAATAACACATAAGATCAAAGGGTGAGTCAAAAGTAATTTGAGTCCCTAGAGCAGTAGGAGTTTTCTTTGGTTGAGTCCTTTGAAATCTATTCTTCTTTTTGTTCGTTTTCCCTTTCCTTCGAAGTTAAAGTTATTGGCGTTGGAAGAATGGAAACATGCCCTCAAAAAAAAAAAAAATGAGTCGAGTCTCTAGAGTAATAGTTTTCTTTGGTTGAGTTCTTTGAAATTCGTTTCTCTTATTTTATTTGTTGTCATTTCCCTTCGAAGTCAAAGTCATTGGCGTTGGAAGAGTGGCAGCATGCTAAAATAAAAAAATAAAAAAATCATCAGAGTCAGTCCTGGTTTAGGTATTGGAAGGGGCAAGAGACATCCTAGTCAAACCTACCAAAAACCTTAAGCTTCCAGAAGCGAGCAATGCCAGAAGGAGACTCTCAGACTCAGCCATCATGGTGATTGTCCTACTCTCTCCATTCAAAAAAAAAAAAAAAAAACCTTTGCAACCTCAAGCCTTCATGAAGCAAAGCATCTTTTCTTCGACCATCATTGTTCCGCCTCCTTAAGACCCTTGTCATGGAAATACAATACACTAGGGGCATCTTTTATGACTTGCGTCATAAAAGATGTCAAGCACACAAAGATAATCCAATGTCTCCAGCAAGTTGAGATGAGAGAAGCTCGAGCACATCTCGAGTCAAACCTCCAAATTCCCTGGCTGAGCCTACTCTACTCCATAGTCAGCTCATCGGCAAAGCTAGTCCCCAATGGAGTCTAGCATCTATTTCCCAGAGAGTCCGCTGGCAGCTGCTCAAAGCATTCAATCCCCAGCAGAATCCAATTCTTTAAAAAATGGTCAATATCCAAAATTCCAACAAATCATGTGAGTCCCGTCCTCAGCAAGGAACTCGCACTCCCTTTTTCTCGGCAAGAGACAAAGCAATTCTCAAGGGGATCAATCTGAATCAATCAATTGATCCAAATCAATCAATCAATCCAGTAAGCGTATCAAAAAAAAAAAAAAAGGTTTCCGCTTCTTTGGATAGACAAAGTAATCTCCAAAGAAATCAATCCAAATCAATCAATTCAAATCAATCAATCAATCAAGAGCATGAGAGTATCAATCTTTTCATAAGAGTTTTACTCATCGATCAAATTTTCATTGCTTGTTACTGCGTGAGGGTTCCGCATAACAAAGTTTTCCCCTTTGATTAGTGCGTGAGGGTTCCGCCTAATTAAAGTTCACCTTTTGTTACTGTGTGAGGGTTCCACATAACAAATTTTCATTGCTTGTTACTGCGTGAGGGTTCCGCATAACAAAGTTTTTCCCTTTGATTAGTGCGTGAGGGTTCCGCCTAATTAAATTTCACCTTTTGTTACTGTGTGAGGGTCCACATAACAAATTTTCATCGCTTGTTACTGCGTGAGGGTTCCGCATAACAATGCTTTCCCTTTTGATTAGTGCGTGAGGGTTCCGCCTAATTAAATTTCACCTTTTGTTACTGTGTGAGGGTTCCACATAACAAATTTTCATCGCTTGTTACTTCGTGAGGGTTCCGAATAACAAAGCTTTCCCTTTTGATTAGTGCGTGAGGGTTCCGCCTAATTAAATTCCACCTTTTGTTACTATGAGAGCATCTAAGCCCGTTCTCGTACGGCATCTAAGCTCGTCTCATACGGCATCCAAGCCCGTTCTCATACGGCATCTAAGCCCGTTTCATACGGCATCTAAGCCCGTCTCATACGGCATCCAAGCTTGTCTCATACGGCATCTAAGCCCGTCTCATACGGCATTTTCATACGGCATCTAAGCCCGTTTCATACGGCATCTAAACCCATTTTCATACGGCATCCAAGCCCGTTCTCATACGGCATCTAAGCCCGTCCTCATACGGCATCCAAGCCCGTTTCTACACGGCATCCAAGCGCGTTTCTACACGGCATCCAAGCCCGTTCTCACACGGCGTCTAAGCCCGTTCTCACACGGCATCCAAGCCCGTTTCATACGGCATCTAAGCTCTTCTCGTACGGCATCCAAGCCCCTTCTCATACGGCATCTAAGCCCGTTCTCGCACGGCATCCACCATCCTGAGGCATCCTTTCCAAAGTCCCCTGTGGCATCCTTTCCAGAGTCCCCCGAGACATCCCTTCTTTCTAAAGACCCCCGAGGCATCCATCCTTTCCAAAGTCCCCCGCGGCATCCCATTTGTGTAAGACCCCATAAGCATCTGATCCTTCCCAGAGTTCAATCGTCGTAAAATCATTTTCTTTATGTTTTCCTTCTTTAACCAAATTTTCGGGGCAGGTCAAAATACGTCGTCCTTTTGGCTTTGGCATTCGTGCGACAAGCACCCTCTGCCAAAGAGGGGCATCTGTAGACACCCCATTTTGACCTAGCCCCAATTTCCCAAAATTTGAATAGAAATCCCGAAATCGAGAAAATTCTCGAAATCTGAGTCCTGAAACCAAATTTAGAGTCTCCCATAATCAAATTTCAAGTTCCTAAATTGAACCCCGAATTCCCAAAGAATCGAGCCTTAAAACGCGATACCCGTGAGTTTTGGTATTAACACTCTCCCATTTGTACCGCATAAGATCCAAATAGCATTTTTGCTAGCCCACCTTGTTTCTCGTCTCGGTGTTTAAAAAAATCATCAATGGTCATCCCTGTTCCCAAGGTGCCCTGTAAGAGGATTACATGAAGAAAAGACAAGTTTGCAAAAATTAAGCATGTATGTGTCAATATAATTTCCCTAGTTAGGCAAGAAAAATGGGGTGGATTAGCAAGAAAGGGAGTTCTAGTATCAGTTCTCATTTGCAAAGAAAAGAAAAGAAGAAACCATTTTCTCTACCCTGAGCCACTCCCCTGGTTGTGTAAAAGAGTGGTCACAGAAAAGAAAAGAAAAGAAAAGAAAAGAAGAAACCATTTTCTCTACCCTGAGCCACTCCCCTGGTTGTGTAAAAGAGTGGTCACAAATACACTTGAGAAGGGCTGTACCAGGGAGAATGGTTGGGGGGGTGCAAATCTATCACTTCCCTTTACAAACCCCCCGTCGAACTAGGGTGTGCAAAGGGGGGATCGCGGGGGACCTCATTCTTTTTTGCAGCCGCAAGAATAGCAGAGAGGGAGGAGCGGGAGGAGCGGCCACCACCACCTTCGCTCAACCACCTCTAGCCACCACCACTTCGAAAACCCAGGCCGCCTCCCCCTCCTCCATTACCGGAGCCAATCTCCACCGAACCACCACTCCCACCTTCTCCAACCAAATCCCCACCTCCGGCAACCCTGCTGCCACCATCGCCATCTTCCCACCCCCCCCATCGCCACCTCCACCGACGACCATCCTCCTCCACAACCTATTTTTCTTTTTTGTATTTACAAACCCTCTTCCACCACCACCGTCATCCACCACCACCATCCTCTCATCCAAACGGCCATCGTCATCCAACCTCATCTCCTTAAACCCCAAAATCCGACCCTACCCTTGCCGGAATCCGGCCTCAAACCTGAAACCCAAAACCCATCTCCAACCTCTTCTTCACAGCCACAACCCATAGCCACCACCTTCGGCCTCCCTCAAACCCTCTTTTTCTTTCTTTAAAAAAGAAAAAGAAAAAAGAAAAACAGAGCAAGAGAGAGAGAGAGAGAGAGAGAGAGGGGTTTTGCAGGTTCTCCTCTCCGGCAATCTCACCGGAACTCCGGCCGTGCCACCACCGCCCACAACCATCAACTCCGGTCATCTCTTCACCACCATCAAACCCTCCATTTTTAACCCCATCTGAGCATCGAACCCTATTTCAACCAAACCCTCTTCAAATCAAAACCCACTTCAAACCATCTTCCCTGTAACCCTCGACCATTCACGTTTTTTTTTACCATCGTTTTCTTTAACTTTTGAAACCCTCCATTTTTGCAAGGAAAAGAAAAAGAGAAAGGAGAAGGGTTGCTCGGTTTTTATTGTTGGAGAGGCTTTGGATTTTATTTTTTTTGGGGGGAGCAACACAGTAGAGAGGGAGAAGAGCAGGGAGCAGAGGAGTAAAGGGAGCTTCATTTGGGGGCAGCCACATAGGGAAAGAGATAGAGAGAGGGAGGACCGAATCCAGTCATTTTCTCTGGTAGATTTTGCCAAAATCCGTCAACTCTCAAGCTGATATTGAGGATGTTGAAGGTGTGAAGCAACAGGTTTCATTCCCTTTTGTTGATCCGTGAGTAGATATCCTCTCACAAGGCAGATATATCAGGTAATTGCCTAATCCTTTTCAGAGCTAGATTTTGCATCACAATGTTTTGATAATTGCACCAAGTCATATTAAACCTCGGTAATGTTAATATCAAGACAAGAATGCTAATAACATAATTTTCAAAACATGGTTGTGTTAATGTTGTTTCCCCAAGGTATATGCGGCTGATATTTGTATGATTCGGTGGGTATACCTTGTTTTGGGGAGTGCGCCAAACTCAGTTAGAATTACCTCGTCCAATAAGAGCACTAAGCTTATTTGTCCCCTGTCAGAATGCTTATGGCTCATTTGTCTTGTTTTGGGTTCCACTTGTCTAGTTCCTGCTCTAATGTCAATCAGGGAATTTCAATTACTAGTGTCTCAAGACTTGCCACCTTCGTTTATACCGAGTATCTCAGTCAATGCATTCTAAACGAGAATACTTACTATGTTTGTTGGAATATCTCTTATACTTGGCAAAAGAAGAAATTGTCGAATTACATCTCTGTCCGTGTTGTCTCTCCACTTGATCATGATGTAATCTATAGAACAACTCATTGTAGCCTTTTCATTCACGTTCTACATGCCCCAGGCGATGACGGAATGATTCTTGAGCCATCCCTTTACCATTCTTGTCCTCATACTAGGATTTCTCATGGGGTTTACGGATTCTCCCTGTGTGGAGCCTTTGCTTCTTATAGGGTTCAGGGTTCAACCTTGTCTTCTTCTTTGGGTTTACTTTGCACGTTCCTTGGGATTCTCTTTGCATTTCGGGATCCCCATCGATTTCGAGAACATTGGTCGGGTTTAGGCGACGACGGACGGCAACCTCCTGAGCCAAAACCCCTTTCAATCAAAAGGGATAAAAATACAAAAACAACAAAAACATCAAAAAACACTCAAAACGTTTTTCGAAAAGCTGTTTCGAACTACGTTGGCTTGATTCCTTTCCACAGGGTACGTTCTAGCTTGGGATTCTCGTCCCAAGTTCAGTCAAACTTTTCAATAAAATCATTTAAACCCTTCAAAAAAATAATTTCAGCATCTAAAAATATCTTTCAAGCTTTTCTCAAAAATACAAAAATCAAAATGGGCAAGGATGATGATTGTCAGGTCACTCGGAGCCTTCCTTTCATTTCATTTCCGATTTTGATCGTGGTTTTTCCGGTTTTATCGGTTTTCCGACGTATTATCGGGTTTTGGGACGGGCGACGACGTAGCGTGGCCCCTTCGCAGGGATTGTCCTCGCTGAGCCGAACGATAGGCTATGACGATCGTGAGACTTATCCGATCTTTAGCGGATCAGGATCGCTGAGCTTGATTCATTTGAATCGCTCCCTGAGCCTATCGTACGCTCCCTTTTCTTTTCCCTGACATTCTCAGTCCTCATGTACCGTTGATTTTCCGATTCATTTCTTTCCCTGTATCTTTTAGCTCATTGTGTGTTCATCTTTGACTTCTTATGTGCTACTGTTAGCTTGCTTACTTTCCTAGCATGAGATTGATTATTATTTTCTTAGCATTATCTCTTACATAGGCTCGCATGCTAGTGTGTTTATCCTATTGCTTTGGTTGTTTACTGCTGTGCTTATCTGTCCTCTCACCTGCTTAGTTGTAACATTTATTCATCTTATCTTGATTATCTGCTTAGCTGTAGCTATACGTGTGGATATTAATGCTTTCCTAGATGTGATGGGTTAGGATTAGATGCGGTGAGTTAGGATTTGGATGTTTATTTTCTTTTGCCCATCCCCGAGTTATGCATGCTTAGATAGACATTTTCTCGGGGATACTCGTACCCATTTCACATGATTTTAGCCCAAAACTCTTCAAAATTAATTAAAAATGGTATAAGAGACCAGGTGCTTGCACTTGGGCGAATTGGGGGCGCTTAACACCTTCCCCATTCGTCATCAGGCACGGACTTTTGTATCTCTGGTTATCCGTTGCAACAGAGTATTTCATGGGATCCAAGGCCTACTTCCTTGGATGGCGACTCTTCTTTGTTATAGGTACACCTTGGTTCCGGGCTAGTCCGTGAATCGAGAGGTATCTCATTTCTATCGCCACCCATGTTGTGAGTGGCACAATTTCGAGAGTTCCTTGGTAGAGCTCTCTTTCACATTGTGGAGATCTTAGAGGATTGACGTGGGATCTCTTGTCCCTTGCCCATTCGTCCTCTGGATCGGGGGTCCACAAGTCCTAATTGGTATACATGAATTGAAAGAGAGCAAAGGTTGACATGGGTGAAATTGAGTGTGCCTGGGGATATTTTTCTCCGGTGGGATGGAGATGAGTAGAGGGTAAGATGGATGACAAAGCCTAAAATAGAAAAATTTCTTTAATAAATTCTCCCAAAATCTCCTGGAATGAAAGAAAAAGATCAATTTCTTTTTAATGCCAAAAAGCAGCTAGATAAATGTAAACAAACACTCAGGCATCAATAATGAGCAAATGTTGCCCTTAATTACCTCTGAAACTGACATTGATAGCATGAATCAGAAGGCATCAACATTGAATTGGAAAAAACCCCCATAGAGAGCAGGTTAAAAAAACCATTAAAAACCTCATGGCCTCGATTTCTCCTTTGAATCGGGGAAAAACCCACTAAAAGCCGGATTAAGAGCAGTGGGAAAACCATTAAAACCCCATTAAGAACAGGTATTACTGGAAAAAAAACTCAACCTTTTCTTCTTTGGAGGAGGTATCGATTTCACTGTTGAATCGAAAGGGCGACACCGGTGGATGGGCGGTAGGCACTGATCTCTTAGGTTTCAAGATGGGAAGGGTTGCCGCTGCGTACGGGATGGTTTTGAGAATACTTGTGGTATGGGACCTTTGACACAAAATGTTGTTCAATAGAGAAGAAATCGGGCGGGAATGGCGGCACGCCGGACGGAGCTGTTAATGCAATATGGAAAATTTCAGAGAAATGGAGAAGATGGGTTTTTCTCTTTTTCCGTATTGGCGAGATGGGTTTTGCCACACTTGACTCCTTGAGTATCGCAAGAAGTGATCTTGTGTCTGTGCGTATAACAAAAATATCGCGAGATATGCGTATCGCGAGATTTTCTAATAGATTTGTGTTGTGAATGGCGAGATGTGATAGGTTTTTAATTATTATTTTTTATTTTTTTATAGGTTTTTCCCTAATTTCTCTTTCTTTCTTTTTTTTGGGTTTTTTATGAATTTTAGAAAATACAAAATAGATGTGAGGAGAAAGGGGAGGCTGACACGTAGGTGTGAACAGTGAAAAGCCCTTCCCTCTTTATAGTAGTAGAAGACTAGTAAAAAACGTCGTGCGATGCACGGGCCGACAAAGAACTCTTCAGACCACATCATAGGTTGATCCAAACCGTCCATGTGATGGAACACAACATAAATAGGTTCTGCCCCAAAAATCATTTCCATAAGCTGATCCTAGCCGTCCAATCTATAGAGGAACATTCAATGCAAAATTTTATTTCATACAACAAAATTTTCATCTAGCATTCGGTACAAAATCCAATGTCATAATGTGTCAGCGAAGGAGCTGAGTGTTTTGCGAAGGATTACTTCGGGTGTTTTGCAATGTGGAGGGTGCATAACCCATGTTAATTGCAGCTCACATCGCGTCACATGTCAGCAGCCATATGCCGAGGCTTGATTGAACTACTAATTCAAGAAGAAGTAATTAAAAACCTGGAGAAAAACAAAGCCAAAGAAACACAACATGGCAAACTCTAATTTTAGCATAAGTACTTCAACCCAATTTTTGCATCAGTACCTCAACCCTTAAAATGTACGGTATGGCCCGTACCATAGGATCATCAAACCGTCCATTAGATGGGCCACTGCTTAAATAGGTTGTGCCCCAAGAATAATGTTCATAGGTTGATCTGAACCCTCTGATCTATAGAGGGTTATAGGTTGATCCAAACCGTCCATGTGATGGAACACAACATCAATCGGTTGTGCCTACCCAACCCGATTTTCAATTCGGGTTGATTTTTCCCAGCCCCACCGAATCCGACCCGCGTGGGAACATCCACGTAACAACGATGGTTTCAAATTATGTATAGTGCTAAAGTCCTCAGTACCATAATTTTCATCTAGCATTCGATACAAAATCCAATGTCATAATGTTTAGCAATGTGGAGGGTGCATACCCCATGTTAATTGCAGCTCACATCGCGTCACATGTCAGCATCCGTATGCCAAGGCCTGTTTGGGCTACTAATTGAAGAAGAAGCAATTAAAAACCTGGAGAAAAATAATGCCAAAGAAACACAACATGGCAAACTCCAATTTTAGCATCAGTACCTCAACCCAATCGTACGCAACCCGATTGTCAATTCGGGTTGAGTTTTTCCAACCCAACCCAACCCGATTTGCGAAAAAGCTTAATCCGACCCAACCCAAATTCGGGTTGAACCTGACCCGCGTGGGAACATATGATTTCAAATTATATATAGTGCTAATGTCCTCACTACCATCTTTTACCGTATTTTGATGATCACACTCCTCACTTTATTAAAATGTACGGTACGACCCGTACCATAGGATCATCCAAACCATCCATTAGATGGGCCACTGCCTAAATAGGTTGTGCCCCAAAAACTAATTTTCATAGGTTGATCCGAAACCTCCGATCTATAGAGGGTTATAGGTTGATCCAAACCGTCCATGTGATGGAACACAACATCAATCGGTTGTGCCTACCCAACCCGATTGTCAATTCGGGTTGATTTTTCCCAACCTTCAGATTAAGAGGTTGTGGCCATTCTTGTATTGCCCTTACCTTGTCTGGATCTGGTTGAACCGCAACACCCGAGACCAAATGTCCCAAATAATCAATTTTGTGTTGACAAAATTGACACTTCGACATTTTGGCAAACAGGTTGTTGGAAGATAAACAATGCAAAACAGAAGTTAAATGCTGAATATGATCTTCAAAAGCTCTACTATAAACAAGTATATCATCGAAGAAAACTATGACAAAATGACGAAGGAATGGTTTAAAGATAGTGTTCATAGTATTCTGAAAAGTAGATGGGGCATTTGATAGCCCAAAAGGCATAACTAGAAACTCGTAGTGCCCTTCATGGGTCCGAAACGCTGTCTTAGAACAATCCTCTAGCCTCATTCTTATCTGATGATATCTGGATCGTAAATCCAATTTAGAAAACACCATGGATCCATGTAATTCATCCATAAGCTCGTCAATCGTTGGTATTGGAAATTGATCCTTAACTGTGATTGAATTCAAAGCTCTATAATCGACACAAAAACGCCATGTTTGATCTTTCTTTTTAACCAGTAGAACAGGGGATGAATAAGGACTGTGGCTAGGAACAATGAGACCGCTCTGAAGCATTTCCTTTACTAATCGTTTGATTTCATTTTTTTGGAAATGGGGGTAGCGATATGGTTTAACATTAACAGGATTTGATCCAGGGATGAGGTGGATTTGATGGTCCCCAACACGGTGTGGTGGTAGCCCAGATGGAGATTGAAAAACTTGATGAAATTGCCTCAAAAGGTCAGCAACAGCAACTGGTAAATTGCTTGGGATATCAATGGGTTGAAGCTCTAAATGTAAAAAACTCGCATGTGTCTCATCAACGCAGAGGAGAGTGAAATATGAAGCTATGGCGTTGCTCTTGGTGAGACCTTTCAAGTGACTGGCCTTTAAGGGATGCCTAATTTGCGAAAAAGCTTAATCCGACCCAACCCAAATTCGGGTTGAACCCGACCCGCGTGGGAACATCCAAGTAACAACGATGGTTTCAAATTATATATAGTGCTAATATCCTCACTACCATCTTTTATCATGGCACTACTGACCATATTTTGATGATCGCAGTCCTCACTTTATTAAAATGTACTGTATGGCCCGTACCATAGGTTCATCCAAACCGTCCATTAGATGGGCCACTGCCTAAATAGGTTGTGCCCCAAAAACCAATTTTCATAGGTTGATCCGAACCGTCCGATCTATAGAGGGTTGTAGGTTGATCCAAACCGTCCATGTGATGGAACACAACATCAATCGGTTGTGCCTACCCAACCCGATTTTCAATTCGGGTTGATTTTTCCCAACCCAATCCAAGCCAATTTGCGAAAAAGCTTAACCCATCTTTTATGATGGCACTACTGACTGTATTTTGATGATCGCACTCCTCACTTTATTAAAATGTATAGTGTGGCCCGTACCATACGATCATCCAAACCGTCCATTAGATGGACCACTGCCTAAATAGGTTGTGCCCCAAAAACAAATTTTCATAGGTTGATCCGAACCGTCCGATCTATAGAGGGTTATAGGTTGATCCAAACCGTCTATGTGATGGAACTTAACATCAATCGGTTGTGCCTACCCAACCCGATTTTCAATTCGGGTTGATTTTTCCCAACCCAACCCAAGTCGATTTGCGAAAAATCTTAACCCGACCCGGCCCAACCGAATCCGACCCGCGTGGGAACATCCACGTGACAACAATGGTTTCAAATTATGTATAGTGCTAAAGTCCTCACTATCATATTTTTTAATGGCACTACTGACCATATTTTGATGATCGCACTCCTCACTTTATTAAAATGTACGGTATGGTCCGTACTATAGGATCATCCAAACCGTCCATTAAATGGGCCACTGCCGAAATAGGTTGTGCCCCAAAAATATTTTTCATAGGTTGATCCGCACCCTCCGATCGATAGAGGGTTATAGGTTGATTCAAACCGTCCATGTGATGGAACACAACATCAATCGGTTGTGCCCGTAAAATCATCTCCACAAGTTGATCCTAGCCCTCCAATCGATATAGGCTGATCCTAACCTTCCAACCGATAGAGGTTCCAATAATTGTTGTTCCTCTTCAGGTGCCCAGAATCCGTCAATATTTTGCAAGTGTCCTGCATTAGTAATATACCGTAGTTTTTCCGTCATTGTGATATGTCTATACCTCTTCTTCGTAGTTTTTTGCTGTAATTGTCATAGATAGGTACCCGTGTCGGTAATTTTCGTATGAAATTGACGATTTTAGCCTCAAATAATTTGTCATAGATATAGATGTTTTACAGCATCAAAGGGGTTAATGGTAAAAGAGTAATGCTGATGTGTAAAGCTGATATAAAAAGCAAGCAATTTCTCGTGAGAAAAAAAGAATTTTCCAAAAATTCAAAAAATCCTTCCCTTTTCTCTCCAGCTGCCACCTCAACAGTGAATAGTAAAACCTCCATCTAGCTATATTATAATAGATAACTGATAAGGCCATTCAAAAAAAATAAAATAATAGAAGAAATCAAACTAAATAAGGAATGATAGAATAAAGGATGCCCCTATTGGTTGATTTCAGCAAAGTGCCTTTATGGTGGCCCAAAAAAAAGTGTATGGCGCAAAAAAAGTGAAAATGGCTTTGACTTTGTTGAAATCAACCAATAGGGGCACCATTGAAGCTGATTTTTGCAAGGGTGCCACTTCATTCTATCATTCTTCAATAAAAGATTAGGGAGACTAAACTCAACTCACTCAATTAAGCCTTTGTCCCAAACTAGTTGGGGTCGCCTGATGAATCCTTTAGAAAATTTTCATAAAGAAGGTAAAAGGATTTACCCGGCTCAGATTGACTAAGTCTAATCCTGACACGAGTTGGGTTCATATGCATGAATCATTTTCTTCCATTCTTTCCTATCGAAGGTCATGTTCTCTTTTCCTAGCTCTCAAGTCTTTCCTAACTGTTTCTACCAAAGTCGTTTTTGGTCTGCTCCTACGTCTTTTTACTCCATCAACTTGGCACGAGTCACTTCTTCTCACCGGAGCATCCAAAGGCCTACGTTGGATATGCTCAAACCATCTTAAGCGGTGCTCTCTCATCTTCTCCTCAATTGATGCCACCCCCACTTTTTTTACGGTTGTCTTCATTTTTAATTCGATCTAACATTGTGTGGCCGCACATCCATCTAAGCATTCGCATCTCTGCTACACTCATCTTATGCACATGTTACTTCTTGGTGGCCCAACATTCTGAGCCGTACATGGCTGGCCACATAGCTGTCTTATAAAACTTTCCATTCAACTTGGTAGGTATTTTACAGTTGCACAGAACTTCTAAAGCATACTTCCACTTCAACCAACTTGCTCTTATTTTGTGGTTAACATCCTCTTCAATTTCTCCTTGTGGAGGATTAAACGAAGATAGCAAAAGATATCCCTCTTAGGTACCTCTTGTCCAGTTATATTTACTACATCCTCGCCCCGACTCCTCACATTACTAAAATTGCACTCCATATACTCTGTCTTAGTCCTGTTTAGTCTAAAACCTCTGGATTCTAAAGTAGTTAACTCTAACTTAGCATCAATCACTTCATCCTCATATAGGATTGAATCAAGATAGCGAAAGATATCCCTCTTACGTATTTCTTGTCCAGTCATATTTACTACATCTTCATCCCGCCTCTTTACAATACTAAAGTTGCACTCCCTAGATGTTTGATCTAGGGAGAAATCATTAAAAATATTTTCCATGGAAAGTAATATTCTATGTAAAAAAAATTCACAAAAGTATGCCAAATGCTGGAAAATTATTTGTTGAGGCCGATTCCCCTGCATCGCGATGCAGTGTAACAAGGTTTGTCGCCCATGTATGAGCCGTCGGATTGCTTATACGGACGAGATTAAAAGTAGTTAAAAACGCTTAGAATAGGTAGCTGGTAACCCTCTTCCTCTTCCTCGTCCTTTCCCATTATTATTCAGGGCGAGATGATCGCCATCGCCTTCGCCATCGCAATCCAAATCCAGTTATATTGAAAAATGAAAGTTGCCATTTTTAACGGAGAATTTTTCTCTGGTTTCTTCTACTCATCGATTTTTAATATGGTATGGAATGAAAATCAGCTGAAAGTGGGAGAAACGCAAGATACAAGCCATCGCCATTGAACCTTGGTTTCAATTCTCTCTTAGAGAAAGTAGCAGATCAAGTAAGTTGATTTACATCCTTCTTGTTATGAAAACCATCTAAGCTCTATTCTCTTCCTGTAAATATCTTCTTTTCCTAATATTTTCTTCATGAAAAAACCTGTTATGTTCTGAAATTGTTCTCGACTTTAGGATTTGATGATAAATTCGCCCCTTTTCATTACTTGGATTTTGTTTTTCTTCATTCTGATAGCATCTTCTAGGGTTTTTTTTTCGTTTTCCTTCTAAAGTGTCGTTGGTGAAGCTGTTGAGCCCGCATTTTTGAAGAGAGAGGAAAATTCCAGCGAAGCACAGATGTCCCTGTTTTCTTGTACCGAATAGAATAATAGGAAAGGAAGAGGAAGAGGAAGAGGGTTACCGGCTACCTATTCTAAGCGTTTTTAACTACTTTTAATCTCGTCCGTATAACCAATCCGACGGCTCATACATGGGGTTCCATACAGTGTAAAATCTTCATTTCAAATCAGCCAAGTCCATGCAATCAAACAAAAGCTAGGCCTCTGATTTCTTTCAAATGCCATTTCCTCCTCAAACCATTTCTAGGGTTTCTCCTGCTCCTAAACAGAACCAGGTACCCTTCCCTTCTCCTCTTCTCCTCCATTTCCTCAACTATTTTTCCATAATAGACTTTTCTAAGAACTCTTCAAATCTCTAAAAACCATAAGTCAATCAATCAAAACCCTATTTCGAGTCTAGGAACTTCTCCCAATCTGTAAAACACACCAAACTATCACCAATTTAAGAAGAACTCCCCGTTAAAATTGCATCGAGATTAGGGCCATAAATAGAGGGATTTTCCTTCAGAAATCCAGTGGAAAAACTGCAGTACAATCTGCCCTACTATGCATTTGTTACGTGCATCGGTGGATAGATGGGTCCCACTCAGGGTAGAATTAATAAATTAGTTTAGATGTTTGTGGAGTTTTTTCTCTAGTTGTTTGTTATGAATTGGAGTTTCAAAGACAAGTGAGTTTTGGAGGAAGTATAAAGTTAGTTTTATATTTGGTATAAATAACATGTAAGTAGCATTTTTTCAAAGGAATGAAGAAATATACCCTGAAAATTTGTGTTTTGCACACAAAGGAGGACTGACTCTTCCCTCGAAGTAGGTCTAGAGACACCAAACCTCTCATCCTAAGAGTTCTTCCAAGCAAGCCATTAGACTTGGGCTTTTGCCATTTGTGTAATAAATTTTGGATTTCTGTTTTACAAGATTCCATTAATTCTTGAATCATTTGGATTGGTTTAGCTTGAAGAATTTTTGTCTTCAAAGAATACGGAAATAAGGAATTGGTATTTCCAAACTTTTGCAAAAATCACAGCTTGATTTTTTCAAAGAAATGTTTTATAAAACAATAAAATTCAATAAAAATAAATTCTCAAAATAAAAAAATAAAAATTCAATACATGTTTCTTTTCTTGGTTTTACAGCTGATCTTCTTTCTAAGAAAATCAATCACGTTGCAAACTGATTTGGGTCCGTACAGTATTTAACAACAGAGATCCTTGTGGAAGTAGAAAATAGAGGGAATATAGGTGGAGAAAGTTATGGTTTCTTTCTTTAGTTGGGCGATTAAACAGCTAGGAATCGTAAAAGACCTTCGGAGTTTATAATAGAATTGTCAAGGCTCTATGCAGGTGGGAATTCTTTAGTTTCATGGATGAATTCTTCCATCAAATGAAGGATGAAGGGATAAACCCAAAAGCGGAGACCTTGTTAGTTGTAATTGATAGTCTTGTTAGGGCTTGTCATGTGTTGAAAGCAATTGAAATGTTTGGAAGATTAGAAGAGTTCAAGTGGAAATGCGATTGTAAATCTTTTCATGTGCTGGTCTCATTTTAGAACTGCAAATTCGTTTTTTATTGCAATGAAAGTGATGATAACCTCTAATACTACTAAGTATACTGTAATTATTGGTGCGTGGTCAAAGTTAAGGCAGAGTGGCCGAAGTGGAGAGGTAATGGAAAGCAATGATATCTGATGGATTAAATCTAAATCCTGATGCTGAAACATTTTAGTTATCTTATTGAGGTTTAAGGAAGACCTAGTCGAATTGATGATGCCATTGATGTCATTGAAAAGATGGAGAAAGGCCGTGCCATTGACACTGTTACAATGCAATGATTTCTAATTTTATTTCAGATGGAGATTTTGATGAATGTATGAAATATTATGATGGAATGTCAGGAAAGAACTGTGCAACCGATATGGATACTTACCCCAAACTTATTAATGCTTTTCTCGAGGTAGGAAAGATGGGTGATGCACTCAAAATGTTTGATGAGATGTTGAGTAGAGAGATATTTCCTAATACCCTTTATCAAACCTTTGTGTAGCTTTGGTCCACCTTACGTTGCTATAATGTTTTGCGAGAAGGCAAGGGAAAGCAGGATGCTGAATATCATCCAAAGCTTTTGCTTATGTAACTCAAGATTTGGGAAGTGTGGAATGGTATTAAAGTCCAAGAGACGATGGATGAGAGTGGTTATTCTTCTGATATGAAGGTTTATGAGTATGTTGTCAATGGACTTTGCAATGCAGGAAAGCTGGAAAACGGCATATTTGTCATGGATGCATTGCACAACGACCTTTGTCCTAGCAAGGTCACGAGCAAGTTTAAATGTCGAACAACAAGCTACCGAATGCAAGTAGAGAAGGCCTATACGCTCTTTCTGAAGGTTAAAGCTGTCCGTTGCAGTGAAAATGCAGAGGTTTTGGCTTGCCAAAGGCTGTCATTTTTTAACTTATGTTCATTGGCTGAAGAATGCAGGAAGCTTGAGTATGCCTTGCTAGCTTTTTCCACATAAAGTTATTGATTTGCAACATAGAATCTGAAAGCATGCTATACCTATTATTTTGGAATGTTTACAAGGTGTGCAGGGCAGTCCCTACCATGTTTCCTATCGCACTAAGTTGAATAGAATATTGCCTAAAGATCCTTTAAAATTGGATATACCATTTCCTGAATGTGCGGGTTTTGGGAGATATTCTAGACATAGTAAAATGTTTTCAGGGTATATAAGAAAAAGTTTCTCATATTAAACAAACTTTTTTGAGGCATTCATGGACCAGTTTCCTTCTTTTTTCTTGAAAAACAGATACAAGAGTCAATTTCTCATTCTAAACTTTCTAGGTGTATAGAAATAATTCTATCATTCTAAAGAAGCGTTATATGGGGCATATAGAAACAAATTTTTTTTTTCTAAAATACTGACATATAATTCAGTAATATTTCTTAGCTAATATGAATTATAATGTAATTTAACATGTCTATCTATCTATATGTATGTATATATATTCACCAACTAGTTTTGGTACTTCCCACCATTTTCTTTGTTTGGAACCTTGTACTAACCAATGATTTTTTTTTTCGAACAAAAGATATGATGCTAACTACAAAAATAGGCTTGATCACTACCATCCCTGTTCGCATCGGGTGCAACTAACCCTTCCCTATTTGAATGCTTATTCTGGAAGAGAAGAGAAACCAGTTAGAACAGTTTCTTTCCTTCTCTCTGTAATTGAACACAACTTTTTTCCTTTTCTTTTTTGCCACGTCAGTTCCTCGGGTTTTCTGACCTTAGGAACACAACTGAACAGAGCCTACGAGACTACTCTAGCTTAACCCTATTAAATCCCCCTTGATGGTTGTCATAACACCGGGCATTTGTACCATAGGGATGAAACATTTGGTATTATGCAACTTAATCGTTCACTTTTATGCATAAATCCAGTGAACTCACTGTTTTCTCATGACACAGTTTGCATAAAAGCTTCAATGAAGCAAGTTGTGATGCAGATATTAGGATTTATTTCCGCATTATTTAGTTTCTAGTATTTTTATTTCCATGTTATTAGTTTCTAGGATTTTATTTTCCATGTTACTTTTAGGAATTCTTATTTTAGTAGGTTTCTATCTTTCAGCCTCTTTACAGCTTATTTTATAACTTTGATTAATAATACAATTGATTGAGAGGTTCTCCCCCAGATTTCTATTATTCTCTCTTTTCTTCTACTTCTCTTCTCCATTTCTTCTTCTACTTCTCCCTAATTTCGTCTCTTCTTCTGGTTATTTTTCGTCTCTTCTTCCCATATTCTTCTAATTCTATCCCCTTTCGTCTATTTCTCTCCCCTTTCCGCAATTTTTCTTCATGGTGCTGCATCAATTTGGTATCAAAGCAAAAGATCCAAGATTACGAAGATATTTTTATGGGTATGACGAAGATATTTGGAACATCGTCACTACCGCTATTATGAGGATGCATGTCTACAGTGGATCTATGCTCTAGACGCATATCATGAGTCATGTTGCTATGATCACCGCAAGACTCTCTCTCGAGCCAGAGATACTGTACTACGACAAATCCAGTTTTTCTGGCTAGAGATTATGAGGGCGCATCAAATTGCAGGTGCACCTCCATTCAGTCGATGGGAGGAGATCCGTTCTGAGTTTATGAGAAATTATGCATATCAGTATGTACAGGGATTGAAATGTGAGCGAGCCGCATATAAAGAAAGATTGATGCGTGAAGAAGCCGCAGGCAACCTTGGAAATGATAGCGCGTGACTTGCATGAGAGGAATTTGGTACGCGAACGTGAAGCTGCAGCCCGCCGCGAAGCTGAAGTCTTCGTTTGCTTTGAACGAAACATCACAGCCCGTCATTCACGAGAGACCGATATTGAAGCAACGACGATATTTGCTAACACTATTGACAAGCCCGACACAGCTAATGCTATTGGTCTGACAGATGACATTGTGGATGAGACCATTATAGTTGTTAAGTCCTTGATTATGTCAGATATGAGTCCATGATAACAGATACTGCGTCAGAGATCTCCGATATAGAGCCAACGAGTCCAGTGATTGTTGAGGTCGACGTCGATGAGCATGTTGATTTAGAGATTTGCACAGGGCCGATTGCCGAGCATCTAGAGAGAGATCTTGACACTTCCACAGTAGAGGCAGTTATTGTGACAGAGCCATGTGAGGCTGATCCTTTGACAGAGTCGACCGACCACCGTTATGAGTCAGAGGCGAGTGACCTGACATATGAGCCATCACATGAGATGGATAATCAAGAGTATATTGTTGAGGATTGCTCTTTTTTGAGTCGATTGAGCAGATTGTCGAAATTTGTGTTGACACAGAGGACCTTGTTACGCAGATTGATCAGAAGGTCTTATCATTTACAGAGATTGGTTCAGCTGGACAAGATGAGACTGCAGATGAGAGTATTATGGGAAAGTTTTGCCGATGCTTGCTAGAGATTGACCATGTAAAGCAGGGATTGATGCTACCCATGACCATCACTCAAGTACAGGAGGAGTACGTTGCTATATTCCCTGCCACATTACTTGTCAGCAGAGGTTCGTTTCTTTATGGTTCTTCATGGATGATGTCTTCTCTATCACTACGCTCGCATTCCATACCGCTTTCACATATATCACGAGCATTGTACGGCATTCCAGAGTTCAACGGATTACGACTCATACTGCTTCAGTGGATTGTCTACGTATTTGATCCAGGTGGACTAGAACTCAAGGTCGAGTTCTTTTCAAGCGGGGGAGAATGATGCAGATATTATGATTTATTTTCACATTATTTAGTTTCTAGTATTTTTATTTCCATGTTATTAGTTTATAGAATTTTATTTTCCATGTTATTTTTAGGAATTCTTATTTTAGTAGGTTTCCATCTTTTAGGTTGTTTATTTGCCTATATATAGGCCTCTTTACAGCTTATTTTGTAACTTTGATGAATAATATACAATTGATTGAGAGCTTATCCCCCAGATTTCTATTCTTCTCTCTTTTCTTCTACTTCTCTTCTCCTATTATTCTTCTACTTCTCCCTAATTTCGTCTCTTCTTCTGGTTATTTTCGTCTCTTCTTCCCCTATTCTTCTAATTCTATCCCCTTTCGTCTATTTCTCTCCCATTTTCTCAATTTTTTTTCACGGTGCTGCATCAAGTTGTGAAGAGAACAATAACTTGGAGTTCGTTTCTATTTTTGATGCAGGTTTACCTGGTGATTGGCCAGTATCTTTTGTTTCAACACGTCTAGCATGCCTGTTGCCCCTCTCTCCAACAGCAGATATACTTATATTCATGATGTCTGTGAAGGACCTCAGGGAGTTGATGTTCACCATATTTTTGTCCGAAATAATAATGCAAGGAATTTCTTACTGTACCCCATCGTCCTTCTCTTGGTGGCATATTCCTGTCATCTATTGCTGGTGAAGGTAATTAAATGGTCTCTCTTTTTCTTCATCCTAGTTACATTTCAAGGTTGATATATGAGGATACTTTTTGAATGAATAAGGGCCTTTTTCTGTACAGCTGGTATTTGGAATTGGCTTTTACGATAGGGGTCGAGCTGTTAATGTGTAATTTTCACCTGCATGCTGAGGTATTAAGTTACTGTTATTGGAATGCTATGTCTAACATTGTATCTTGGTGAATAACAGGAGTTACTAGATATTAGTTTCATTTGGAGCACTCTCCTTGTTGTCTTCCTTGTGAAATCCTTCCATTGGAATTCCATTAAGAAAGGTGAGATGCTCAGAATTATGGTTAATGTGTCACTTCGATGATCTTCTAATATCTTGCTGGGGTTGAATATTTCGTGTTGTCCCATATTTATTGGCAAACAAACTCTGTTTCCCATGCTTTGGCTAATGGGGTGATGGGTTATCCAAATTCCAAACTTTGGAGTCATTTTCTCAGTAATGAATGTAGTCTGTAGTCTGTTCTGGTTTTACCTCTTTTTACTTATTAATTTGAGAATATAGTTTCTCTTTCTAATAGAAGAAAATTCATTGCATATTTTGATTAGTAAAATGTACAGCTGATATTTCTTTCAATTTGTTGGTATAAACCCAATGTGGCAGCGGCTCTCATTCTGTTTGCATTTTCATGTTGATTATTTTTCCACAAGGTGTATTCTCTGCGGTCTATTATATTGATGTCTGATATGCTTTTCTTTGCGTACTCTTAACATGCTGATTTATTTTGTGGCTTTAGTCCCATTTTGGTCTTATGTGAAAAATGTCCATATGTGAAATTTCTATGGCAGTGGACTTCATTTTCCTATAGATGTCTGTTTCACATAGCTTGTTGAGCACACCATAGTAATCGGACATACACTCATTAATATACTTCTAAATATATTATTTATAAAATAACTAAATAGATATTCCACTTGCTGCATATTTTGGGGCTGCTATGTCTAAGCTCGTATTTGTGTTCAACAAGCAAAAATGCATCTCAATCTAAGATGGGATTTTTCACCTGAGGTCTTAAAACAAATATGCTGAAACCATGTGTCTTAATTGAACCCACTTTAAACCAATTTTAGACGACTATTCGCCTCTTGGATCTTATTTCCCTTTACAATTTTGTTCATGATTATTTTCATCTCCGCTCAAGCATGCATGTTCTTGGAAATTACCTCCAAATGCCTCATCCCTTTCCTCCCTTGAGCATTCTTTTTCTTTTTTATTGTAGTTTCTTTGTCAAGCATCCATTCTTTTAAATAATGATTTTTTTTGTTCTTGAATCATACAGAGTCTGTGGTGATCTTGCCAGCATTTGGAGTGCAACTTGAAACACACTATAGGAGGTGAATTTTCCTTTGAGAGTTCTAAAATGCATCAAGAGTGACCTGGGATGCACTCTTGCAAAGTATACAATAGACTATGCTGAAGTATTTTCATCCCAAATTTTGTCTGGTTCAAACAAGTAGAGGATTAATTAGTACTTAGTTTGCCATTAAAAAAAAGTACTTTGTTCACAAACGAATATGTTTCTTTTGTTTTTTTGGTTAGTAAGTTGGATTGAACCTCTGACCTGAAGGTTGGAGAACAAAGCCTTACCCAACCGGGCTAGAGGTTCAACCCAATGTGTTTCTTTTGTTTCTATGAGAAAATATGTGATTTAGGATTTTAGCTGCACATGGTTCATAACTTTATGCTAACTTGGCGAATCTATGCTATGGGGTGAGAGCTTGGATGATTTGGCAGATTCATGCTTCCGTATTGATTGATTGATACATTTTGAACATATCTACAAATAGGTGTCATGTTGTTATTTAATATAGTTGTCATGTTGTAAGTGTTGTTATTTACACTTATGAATTGCTATTAAAACTTGGATGTCTTTGCTGAGTCACAATACTCGATATGAATGATCCATGAATCACTTCTCTGACAATTTCACAATGAAATCGCTTTTGAGATTTCACAAAATTTATGGATTTTGTACTAGAACATATTTCCGCTAATATCATCATCCATACTTTTATTCTACAGTGCAATTTTGCAGATTGGGACACAGCCCAATCAAAGATGTAACTACGGTCCTAATAAACTTTAGTCATAAATTTCTTCTCATTAATTTACTTGTAACAATAAAAATGGAAAAGATGAAACCACTACCTTGATATATTAGAGTCGTAAACCTCAACGGGGCCATTTGGATACACGGATTTTAGAATCCTGGATTTCCTCAAAATGCTGGATGGGAGACAAGAGAAGGAGAGTTTTCTACTTTTCTGATTTCTCGCCCTTCTAGTGCTTTCCGTCGAGTGAGAGAGTAGGAGATCATCCCGTGTTTCCAGGTTGAGATTTCTAGAACCTGAATTTCTTACTTAAAATCCAGGATAATGGATTGTAAAATCCAGAATTTTACACCGCTTTTAAACTAAAACCTGGATTCTAAAATCCGCGTATCCAAACAACCCCCAAGTATCTAACTTTTATTCCATCTGTGTCATATGCTACAGTCGTTTTGAGACTCTTTTACTTAGTAATATATTATCTATTTCCTCCCCCCAAAAAATCTGTTTCATATGCCATCTTATTACCCATTGATTTGTTTTGTGTTTTGGTAAAACTTGGTTCAAATTGGATCTGTACCCGCATGTTTGGAATTTTGAATATTGTAGACTGCAAAGTGTTAGATAGTTCCACAGTTGCAAACTTGCAGTTGCATTTATGTATTTAAAGCTCTCTTCATCATAGGCTCATAATTATTCTCGCTTTTTTTTTTGGTGCAGTGGGAGAGTTAAGCGCCGTTTTGTTCCCATTGGCAAGATTCTGAAACCTGTGTTGAATGAGTGTGTGACCCCTGTTACTTGTTATTGGAGCCTGGCTTTGATAATACACGGTGAAGCAGAGCTGATGTTAATTTTTCAGGTAAAGTTTGGATGCCTTCTGTCCTGTTTTGGTGTTGTTGGGTTGAAAATCAATCAGGGGTTGATCCAGTAGGTCAATAATAAGTGATCCAAACCCAGCCTTTGTACCAATTGTAATGGAAAAATAAGGTAAAAAAGAGTGAAAATCAGCATGTGGTAGTTGATGTTTGTGCCAATTATAATAGAGAATAAGGTAAAAAGAGTGAAAATTAGCGTGTGGTCATCGAAACAACGTGGGTTTCCACGTTCGTGGTTTCAGGCCATCATCACTGGTTTTATTCACTCTATCCACTTGTAAATTGGTAGGAAGACTGAAACTTGGTGCCTTAGTTCAAACCACTCAAAACTGTACCACCATTTGGAAAAAAAAACTCGTAAATGTACACTAGTCCTTGTTGGCATGGCAATGTATGCACTGAAATAGTGAGTGGAAGGACGACTTGAAAAAAGGACGAGGAGAGGATTAATGGTGGATTGAGTAACCTTTTGTCTTACTGAGCTCAAATTCACTGTGCAGGAATTACGACCGCCGGTGAAAATGATGGTTCCTGTATGGAAGGCATTGTGTTCTGCTATGGAGAGTAAAGAATGTGCAGATAGAGTACAAGAAGCTGGTTAGTAAGGTTGGGTGGTTTTGGTTGAAGAGCTGTTATCTTCTACCACATTGAATATACAATCAGCTGAGGATGCTGATATAAAGTTTGTTCAGGTGTGTGAGCTGAAGGGGTCAGTTTTTGTGGAGGAATGTAACATTAAAAAAAGGTTTGTGAGCTAAAAGCCTAAAAGCCGTCATGGGAGCTGATCAATGACATGTTACAGTAATCAGTAGAATGCTTCTTGCTTACCAACTGAAGTTTATTCTATAAATACAATGTTTTTGGCTACTGATATTTGCACTATCTTGTTTCTATAATTAGACGAACTCACCTTGTCTTGTCCTTTTTAATCGGCTGCTGAGAGCTTTTGGGATCTTTAATAGCTTTTGAGAGCTGATTAAATAATAAAAGACAAGGTGAGTATGTCTTATTATCAAAAAAATGGTAGTGGGAATATCAGTAGAGGGGTTGGACTTGTAGCGCAAGGGTTGAGGCTTTGTATCTCAACCTTGAGGTCACAGGTTCGATCTCAGTTTGCCTACAAAAAAACAGCCTTTTTTTTGGTGTGCCTAAGAAAAAGGGAAATGATATTTGATAATGGCACTCATAACTTTACTAGAAGAATCATTCAACAAAAAAAAAAAAAAAACTTTATTAGAAGATTTTCCTGATTGGTTGTTGATAGCTTTGATGTAAGTATGTAACAGTCCTTCTGTAGCTAATTAGAGGTGTAAATGATGAGAGGGGCGCCATTACAAAAAGGATGTACATATCATTTCCCTCTTAAAATTGACAAGGCATACAGAGAAAGGTGTTCTGGTTCTTTGGATTCTTTGAGGGGCAGATCTTTGCAGGGTCCATCCATTAGGGGGCCTACCAGATTAATGGTTCGGATCATCAGGAAGGTAGGCTATCCTTGGGTATAAAATGAGTTCTTCCTTGTGCGGCGTAGATTGGATTGGGCCTAGCAGGTGTGTCTGGGACCAGGCTACAAATATGGGCAAAAGCCCATCTAAATCTAAATTAGGCTGAAAAGGTCCACCATAGTGATTAGCTGGCCCAATTAGCCATGTGCCGGACCAGCCCATGTGCAACACTACCCTCTACTTTCCAACCATGGTTTGAAATTTCGGTTTCGGCATAGATTTCGGACCTAGCGAAAACCGAAATTTCCGCCAAAATTCCAAAATTTTGGCCGAAATTCAGTACAGACGAACGAAATTTTGATTTTTGGGACTGAAATGTGGTACAGGAATAAAATTTTGCCGAAATTGCCAAAATTTCCTAAATCCGAAATTTGGTAAGTTTCGGCCATTTCGGTTTCAGTACGTTTCGGCGTCGGTCTCGAATCCAAAATTTCGGTCCGAATTTTTGAATTTCGGTCCAAATTTTTGAATTTCGGTTGAAATTTAAAACCATGTTTCCAACTCAAGTGCCTCTTTAATAGTTCGTTGAGAGAGAGAGAGAGAGAGAGAGAGTTGATCTCTTGGTGGGCCATAGTCCAAAAAATCTCACTCATTGGACAGAAACAATCATTTACTATGGAGTTTCATTTTACCATGGAATGTTGATTGAACCCACATTGTAAGTGGGATTGAACCCACATTCTAAGTGGTTGAAACACAAAGCACCTTCCTAAGCCACAATTTTTAAACTTTGGTGTATCCACTGGATGAATGGATAGTGAGATGGGACAAGCATTACAACAAATAGATTATAATGTCCATATCTTATGACCCTAAGTGGTTTTGAGGGCCTGGACAAATGTGTTCCATCAGTGTTGGGTCTTTTGGCATACTGGTTAGGTACCTAACACTGTATAAGGGGGTGCTACAATATAAAAGTGAACCCCCGATGATGCCCGAAGATCAATCTATAATAAGATATAGGAAGAATATAAATGGAGAAGCAAAAGCACAAAGCCGCAAACAATTTATTTGATTCAATACAAAGGATGAGATACAGAATTTCATCTTAAAGACATTTGTTCTTGACAAACGGTAGAAAAAAAACCAATTGTTACCTTCAGAACTAGCACAAAAAGCCTTTTACCTCTCCACTATTTACTACCAAGAGAACCGCAAGACACCATACATAAAGACGACACCCAAAAAGAACTTTTGGAACCCTTTAAATAAGTTCCAAATGCAACATGAAAACTCTTTTTTCTTAGAAAATTAAAACATAAAAATGCCTCTAAATAAGTGATTTAAAAGTAATAGCACAGTTAATTTTGATAAGAAATTTTTACCATTTAAATATATAAAAGATTTTGAAACTGTCAAAGGACTTTTCTTTGTCAAATGGTGAAAGAAGTATCACTATTTCTTTGTATCCACACAGTTTTGAGCAATTAACAAATTACTTTGAAGTTTAGAAACTTTTTTGTCACAGTAATTTTGAGCTAATCTGAGCACTTTTGTAGAAAACGATCTAATCGCTCATGTATTATACCTAAAAGTTAAATTTTTGTTTTTCTTTTTTTTCCCCTTCTGGTAAAACCCTTACATTACTGTCGAATCATATCAAACAACAAAACATTCTAAAGATTTTTTTTTAAAATAATTTAATGGGTCAAATATATCTCAAGGGAAACTTGGAATCTATGGCAGGTGTAAATGCAATGTTCAAGTCAATTCCAAATCCAATTGATCGCTTATCATTACAGAAATATGATCACAATCCACAATAAACAAATGGAGATCGGCCATTAAACTACTACTAGTGACTAAGCAATATCATTTTACAAAGAATTAAAAGAATGCATTGACAATGAACAGAGGAATACAAGCTTAGTAAATGAAAACCAATGGATTATTCAATGAAGGCAACTTTAGTTCATCAGGTACCTTAATCACTAGCTGAGATCAAGCGCTGTTTTGCACGTTCAAGTGTGGGCCTATGTTGGCGCAGTCCGTGCCATGCCTCAGTCGAACCACCATTTTGTAACCCGAGCTTGGCCAACTGATTGTGCAATGCCTCCAAGTTGACAAGAGGAACAGTGGTTGGTCGCCCATGAGCACACTGCAACACGATCCACTTTCTGTTACCGGAAGATTTTCAAGAAAAACCTATGTTACAAATATTGTTCTTGGGGATTTCTCGGCAAGGGGAAATCTCGGGATATATTACTTTTTATATATTTTTTGGGTTTATATTGGGAGAAAATGATAAAATAAAATAATAAATATATAATTTAAGAAAATGATATTATCGTAGTAACTGATTAGATGAAAATATCGCTATATTTTAAAAATCTCAGTATTATTTCGGGATTTTGTTATTTTATCAAAATATTGAGATAAAATTGCTATATTTTGAAAATATCGGAGATATTTGTGACATAGCTTAAAACTAGGAACAGTTGTCTGATGAGTCATGTCTAAGTCACCTAGATGGAATATCCAAGAAAACCTAAATCGCTTCAAAATCACGTCCTGCGTAAAATAGTGAGGAGGGAAATGAAATCTCCCCCACCTCCCCGCGGCCCACCTCCTCTGACGGATAAAATCACCACAAACCCCCCCCCCCAAAAAAAAAAACGTTATTAATTAAGTTTTAAAGGCAAAGAACGTTAAAGGGGGTGAATTTATCCTCAAGCAGTGACTCATTCTCACAGAAACCGTTAAACCAGGGGATTTTATACGTTTTAGAGAAGGAGGTGGGGGGGAGATGGCGGGAGAGGATATCATATCCCTATTGAGAATCAAAGACTTACTTGGAAACAAAGTGAGGTCTGCCTCAGTTCTTCGACAATGAGTGAACATTCTGAAGGTAACAAGGAGTCTCCAAACATGATTGCACCTTTATTCACAATATTAGATAACACAAACAGGCAAAGTATCTTAAAGCTTTCTCTTTAAACCATTTCAAAAAAAAAAAAAAGCTTTCTCTTTAAATGCCAAAAATATGAGATTTGATTAAACACTGTCTTCCTACCTCGACATGCCTTAAAATTGAGAATTCGAAGAACAGCAGGTGGCATAGATGATGAACCATCTGTCTCGGAAAGCTGATTAATGTCACAATAGTGAAGTCAGGACAATGTAGAAGTAGATGATACTAAAGTTGAAAGAAACAAAAGAACTAGAAAAAGCTTACAATCGGCATGACTGGATAGCAGAAAAAGACATAGGAACAAAGACTAATGCATTCACATATTTGCACACGTGGGAAGCATCAATTTTTGCATATACGTGCGCAGATAGACGTGCCAAAATTAGAAAGGACAGATTTTCAGGTAGTATGTCATTAAAACACAAAGTCAAGATTTCATTGATAGTTCAACAATTCATTACCACACATGCAATGTAAAATGAAAAATCATCTTCAACTTGATAATTTTCCAAACATCTTCAATATACGATTTAAACCATCAGATGAAAGCAGATCTTGATTGCATGTAGCTCAGTTGTCTAAAGAACATGACATGCATTACCTTATGTATAAGTTCTACATCTGAGAATCTCTTGCAGTCAAATTCTATGTAAGCTTTGCGAGATTTCACATTTATTTGGTCTTTCATATGATACAGAATTTTATCCAATCCAATTCCGATTTATAGTGTGGTTAACCATGTCCAGATTTGCATTGACTCATACTACACAGTTCAAATAGTATAATCTCTGTTTAAAGACACCCCAAGTCAGGCGAGTTGACTCCTTTTTACCCTGGCCGAGTTCTCGTCTGATTCCATGTTTTTCCCTACGAAGTCAATCAAAACCTCATTTGATTCACCCAAGTTAATGAATAGTTAACCACTTCAATCAATGACTTGGCCAAGTCAAGTCATTTTCACCTTGGTGGTCAAGTTTTTGTCCGAATCTGAGTTTTTAAACATTGGGTACAATATAATCTTTGGCTCTTGAATATTGTTTAAATGAGATGTAGGTATATTTACGAGAGAGAGAGAGAGAGAGAGAGAGAGAGAGAGAGAGAGAGAGAGAGAGAGAGAGAGAGACGGGGGTGTGTTGTGTGGGAAGATTTTCTTGTAGGGAAGAAACCGGGTGCGTTGTGTGGAAAGATTTTCTAGCAGGGAATGGTTTCTTCTTGATCTTTAGTGGCATTAGAGAGATTGTAAGTATAAAAGCATATCCATATACCATTAGGGTACTTCACCCATTTTGTCTTGTTTTGAGTTTTGTGAATGTGCCAGGTCACAATTATGTCATAAGGTCATTCTGGTCATATAATTATGGAAGTTCACAAATCAAACACCTCCATCCACTCCTCAGCCAGGAACATTGCCATTTTCATGAAGTTGTTGGCAGTGCAGTTTTCTCTTGACCTCAAGGACTGTACGTGTCGAGAGATTCACTTATTTTGACTTTCCCTTGATATTAAATAACACAATTTGAAAACATATAGATATCATTATATCAATAAAAATGCCCAACAAAAATAGATAATCACAGCACAATACATTTCAATCGAAAGAAAAGAAAGAAAATGTGGAGACAAGGAGAGTGATTTGTCTTGCCTGCTCAAGAAATTCTACAAGATCTTTGTCAGACAAATTGATCCCTAAAATACAAGGTACCTGTGTGACCAGTTAAAAATGCAAAAGACAAGATCATGCTTAGAACAACAACATGAAAAAGCAAGTGTCCATTGCATTCCCAAAATTTCCCACATAAATGTTCTATTTCTGAGTGAATCTGTATACAAATTGGACTCAAACAAGAAGACCTAAAATGGAGATCAAGAATCTTTTCACAAATTTTGATTCTTATACTGATACTGACATCAAGTATATGGTGGAATTATGCATTATACACTCTGAGGGAATGGGGTTCAACTTCAACCAAACAGGAACAGTCTGTGCTAGAGCAATAAATCTAACTTTATAAACAGTTGATGTATGTAGTGAATATTCCAAATAAAGAATGAAGCTCAAGAACTCTTTTGTTTTTTGGAAATGGTGTGAAGCTCAAGAACTTTTTTTATAAGTTTTTGTGTTAGACAGAATCTGAACTGTCTTGTAAGGGTATTTTAGCCTTCAATTATAAGCTATAATGTGTACATTTTAGTGTAAAGTGTGAATATGAAAAAGGATGGCATGTCATGCCTTTACTTTTGTAAGCTGTAACATGCACATTTATTGAGTATTCTTAGGTGTGGACACATCATGCAAATATCCCTTCATGCATGGTACTGTACATGTACTTTTATCTGAAAAAGTTTCAATCTAAATCACCGGAGTAAATTCTTCAAGTTATCCTTTGTTACCATTTTCCACAGAAATGAACTGTCCAAGCTCACAATACTAAAACTAGTGGATGGAAAATGAAAGGGAACATATTGCTTAGAAGCTGCTATTTGTTGCAAGAGAAGCTAAAATTGGATATTGCAGAAACAATCCCCACAAAAAAGTATATAATTAGGTAGGCGGGATCATCTGACCATAAAAAGGCAATATATCCCAACTTTATTGGGAGTAACAAACTAAACTGGGACGGTAAATTACCAAGAAAAATAAATGACATTGGCTTGGATTGTCTTGTTATTCCCTAGCTTCGTAAGCTTGCCATCAAATTCCAACTCTTTATAGCACATAATTTTCAAAATCCTAAGCGATTCTGTAATTTTACAGCAAAAACAGCTAGAGATTTGTAGAAATCAAGGAATGTTTCTACAATCATTCAAAAAAAAAAAAAAAAAAAATATATATATATATATATATATATATATATGAGGAAACTGTTGGTGCGCTTAAGCTCACCAAACTTATGGTGAGCTTAAGCGCCCAATCACATGGGGGCCCACTTTGTTAGGATGATCCAAAGCATTCATTTGAAAGTCCCTTACATAGATGGGGGGTGTACCAAAAATCAGCTCCATAGGATCATCCTAACCCCTCCATTTGTGGACAACAAAAATGGACAGACACAAATCTGCCCCATTTTTGTCCTCCACAAATGGAGGGGTTAGGATGATCCTATGGAGCTGATTTTTGGTACACCCCCTATCTATGATAAGGTCTTGCAAATGAATGGTTTGGATAACCACAGAACATGTGGGACCCATGTGATTGGGGAGCTTAAGCGCACCATAAGTTTGGTGCGCTTAAGCTCACCAACAGTTTCCTCTCTCTCTCTCTCTCTCTCTCTCTCTCTCTCTCTCTCTCTCTATATATATATATATATATATATATATATATATATATATATATATATATATATATATATATATATTTGCTATTTTCTCCAGCATTTAAGGTTATCCCGTCTGATCGGCATCTTCCAAAGTGTACCATGGGAATTTTGGCCTTTCCCTACAACTTGTTATTTTCTGCTCATCACACTTCTCTGTATCTTTCCTGTCATGTATTTATAAGGATAATGTCAAAATAGGTGATGGTTCATTTACTTTTATTTCATGGAAGGACACCCTTAAGGCATTTTCTTCTTTGACATTATCTTTTGTTCTAATGAAAGCCATTCAAAAAAAAAAAACATTATCTTTTGTTCTTTATGTTCTATCTTGATCTTCTAATCTTTTATCCATGAACAGGCATGCATTGCAAAGAGATGGGGATGGAAGCAAGATACATAAAGCGTTAGCATAGAGGTAATATGAAGATGAGAGAATGGTAACTTACGATAGGGTTAAGACAGTTTCTCAAATCATTGGATTTTTTTTAAATGATCAACTGGGAATGTAATGTCCATATTTCAACCTCCCACCCATGATGGAGTTGACGATAACCAAAGAGATTAGCCTGGTTCTACAGAGCAGATGGATATACAATGCCATAAAAATTCTAAACCATACAAACTAATACATGAAATGGGAGAATATAGCATGTGCTAGAACTGTATCCTCTAGTTAAACAGACATTTTCCCGTCCACAACCATGTGATGGCATAAAGGTATTGGAGTTGATAGTGACCATATAGAACAAAAGACTAAATGTAATGAAAATTAACAATATATAAAGAGAAGTGGTGTGTTTTTACAGCAACAAGAGCAACAGTAAATGGCCGCCTATGTAGAAGTTTCAGGTTCCTGCATATGAGCAAATAAAAAACTTAGTTTGAAAATTGCCAGCTGCTACATCAAAATTTTGTTATATCTGTCAAGCAATCCATGAACAAAAGAATATCCAGAGGAAGCATGGTTAAAATTACTTAGTAAAGGACTCTGAGCCCTGAGCATGGACATTGCAGATCCATCCCCAATTCTTTATCTGCTCGGCATAGTTTTGCAGTAACTGGAACTCAATCTCAGGTAGGACCTGATGTTTCAAATTTTAAAAGAAGGGATTAATGTCACAGTACTATTCCATGACCTTTCAAAAAAATGTCGCAGTACTATCCCAGAGACTTCGTGCAGGCTTAAAGCTGTCATTAAGACCAATAAGAATTCTTGGAGACAGAATTCCATGTGTAATTGCTAACCCACGTTAAAATTCCACGTGCAATGGCTAACCCAAAAGAGGGGCCATGTGCCACGTGAAGGCCAACCCTAAAAAAGAGGGGCCACAAGTGAGGGGGAGTGTTAAAGTATAAAAGATTAAAAAAATTCCTCGTGTAATGGCTAACCCAAAAGAGGGGCCATGTGCCACGTGTATGCCAACCCTAAAAAAGGGGGGCCACACGTGAGGGGGAGTGTTAAAGTATAAAAGATTAAATAACGCCTTCTCCGACAGCTTAAGCTTTTGGAGTAACATGGACATACCAACTCGTGCTCCGAATCCAAATGAGCAATTCTGTTCACTTCGCCAGATAATACCTAAGATTTTTGACAGCCCAATGAGCCACTAGAAATAAGTAATCATATGGATTTCAAATTGGAAAAGGTACATATTACCTTTCGACGCAGTTCTTCCAAACGTATCCGTTCATCTGCAGCATGCTATAAAACAGGACCTTGTGTTAGTCAGCGTTATTATGCTTGCAAAATCATACAAACGGCTATATCAAGGGGACAAAAATCAAGCTCCTGATACTGCCCATCCATCGTAAGCAAGCTTATATGGAACTAAAAAAATTCTTATTTGATGAACTTACAGTAATTTTACCAGGAGAAATTTCAAGTATCAATAATCAAGTATCTCAAAAGATTAAAATGATTAGGAATGATCCACTCATACTAAAACTGGAGAAGGAACGGAAGAATCAAAAGCCAGATTCTAGAGTAATCACTCATAATTGGAAAAATGACACATAAAGCTATGTATCATAACAAAATGCCATATAAGGATATGTAACTTGAAAATTGACAGAATAAGTTATCAAAATAGTTTGACCGGTCTTATTTTGGGAGGACTCACATCTTGAACACAAAAATAATCATTTTAAAACCCCCTACCAAATATCATATGTTTTAAAAAATTAAAGCTTTAATTAGCATTCGGAGTGTCATTAAATGACTAAACACACTTTTATTACCATTTCACCTCTTTAGTTTTTTGCATAAAGCATTAAAGTTAGATGTAACACCAATCATTATATATATATATATATATATATATATATATATATATATATATATATATATATATATATATATATATATATATATTTTTTTTTTTATTTTTTTTTTATTTTTTATTTTTGAAATGGACAGCAATTATTATATTTAATATAAAGAAAAATAACTTTTGATTAAAGAGGCAATGTGGTGAACCCAAATGATAGTCCTATGAACTGTTCACCCAACATTGCTTTTGTGCCACGGGTAGCCCTAGGTGGGTCCCGCCAAATGGACGATACAGATCAATCAAAGATATGGGCATGTAGCACTGACTTTGATTAATCAACTTCGTCCATGGGGTGCAACTTGGGTCAGGACAGGTTGAGAATTTACTTAAAAATGAATTCGAATCAACAAGACCCAACCCGATTTTATGGTAAAATCTCAACCCAATTTGCACCACTATTCGTCCATATGGTTCCCTGAAGTGGATGGACCACAGCACAGCCTCGTGCCCTTCTGCTGTCCAACCAATGGACTTTGCTTTGTTGAATGTGAGCTTGAACATAGTGTTTTTTACCATCCTTTTCTAGGCCAACAATCAGATGGGACCCACCTTGCATTGCCCATGGCCCAGCTACTCTAGGACACCATATAGATGATGTTGATTGATGAAAGTTGAAGCCAAATTATATACCCTCCATTGATCAATCCGAATTTTCCCCCCAGTTACCACCACCTCACCATGACACAACAGTCATTCTAGGTTAAGAATCCTTCCTATCACGGTTCATCACAATGTAAAAAATATTGAATCTTAAATTAATATTATTCCTAATATTATATATAAAATCAGCATTTCCTTCTAAAGTAATGCTTTATCTAAAAGAATAAAGAGGAGAAATAATGATAGAAAGGTGTGTTAATCATTAAAGAAACTTCCAACCTAATTAAATTATTATTTTTTGAATGGTGGCCTAATTAAATTATTAGCTTTTAAGATGTAAAATATTTTGGTAAGGGGATTTATAAAGCAATATACATGCCCAAAATAGGACGGGATACCCTTTTTTTTACTCTAACAAACTACTCTAATAATGAGCTATGATTCACTCCTTGTGGGAAAAAAAACACTATTTTGATTTGTCAATTTGCAAAGTCAATACCGTTTTATGGCATGTTGCTAGAGTAGATGGATTTATATGTCATGTTCCCTTCATAATGCTATGTTATAAGAAAATCTAACATAGAAATGAATAATGAAGAACAAAAGAGATTTGTCTTGGGATTCTCATATAAGCTACTTTCACAGAATATACCATCTAGAAACTACAAACTAAAAATGAAGAAAGCATGTGTCAAAAATCCAAGAGCATTGTGAAAGAATCTATGATTCAGCCGACACTTTGAATTTATTGATGACACAAGTGTCGTGTCGTGTCCGACACGACACTCTCGTCCACACGTGTCGACACTCCTTTAGACACTTTTAAATGTACTACTAGAAATGTTAGCAACTTTAGTAACTTTATATATATGTATGTGTATGAGCGTGTCGCTATATCTAGAGTTTTAGGGTTTGTCCTGTCAGATACGTCGTATCTGTGTTGAAACTCAGCACAGAAATTTGTGTCCACAAACGATGATTATATGTACTTTCTATTTTAGCCGTGTCCCCGTTTCTAAATTTTAGGAGTTTGCCGTGTCCAACACTCTGTGTCCGTGTCGACATGCGACACTCGTGTCATTGTCCACAAATCATAGGAAAGAACCAATTACTCCAAAATCTTAAGCTGTTAGAGTTGGTGTTATTTAATCATTAATACTTCAACACTCCCTCTCATGTGTGGCCCCCCTCTTTTGTTTTTTTGGGTTGGCCTTACACGTGGACTTTTGATATCAAGGAGTTGTGAGTTTTGAACCCAGAACCTTTCGCTCTAATACCATGTGAAACAATCAATTACTCCAAAAGCTTAAGCTGTTAGAGTTGGTGTTATTTAATCATTTATACTTCAACAAGCATTATACCAAAAGTATGCAGTTTTCCATTGAAACAGCAGTACAAAATTATAAATCTATAACCAAGTAGGACATATGTAAAGCATGCATGCAGAGTGCTTAGCCACCAAGTCATTAAGATTCCAAATCATTAAGATAATTGATTGCCATCCCAGATCACATGCATTATTTTTTCCCCGTAGATACATCACATGAATTAATATATAAAATCACTAAAATCATTTTTCAGAGGCAACATGGGAACCTACAAATCAGCGTGACTGCAGTTAGAAAGCAGCAGTTCTTTAAGTTTATCATCTTTGAGCAAAATAATGCATGAGGAAAGCTAACATCTTTGAGCAAAATAAAACAAAATAATAAGCATACCCAATCAACAAAGAAAATGATTTCCTTTTACATCTCCCTCCCTCCCTCCCTCCCTCCCTCTCTCTCTCTCTCTCTCTCTCTCTCTCTCTCTCTCTCTCTCTCTCTCTCTCTCTCTCTCTCTCTCTCTCTCTCTCTCTCTCTTTTATCATTTCAATTGTTATTACGATCCATTTGATTGACTTATTAGTCCATGAAATCATATGACTGCGATTCATTATATACCTGATCAACAATAGCAAGGTTTGTGCCTGCTAAGATAGGAATAAATTTTTTATCCAGTTGTGGGAGAACTTTTGCACTCTCAAGGCAATCCTTATTGATAGATTCCGGAACTAACGAACCTCCAGCAAGATGCAACAACCCAGAAGAAATGTCAAGTATATCATCCTCGTGATCAGGCAAGATATTTGATTTATATTCATCCTAAAAATATGGGACAAGTCACTGATCAGAATATGACGGCCAAAAAAATTATTAATCCTCTCCTACAAAAATGTATCAAGGAATGGGTTCATTTGTAGTTGATGGAACCATGGTTTTAAATTTCGGCCGAAATACCGAAATTTAAGATTTCAGTTGGGACCAAAACTGAAACCACCAAAATCCAAAATTTCGGCTACAGTCCGAAATTTCGGCACATTAATGAAATTTGCTCTTTTTTTACAGTATTTCGGCCAGGCCCGAAACTGAAAATTTAAACATTGGATGGAACATACATTATTTATGTACCCAACTGTAGCCTGTGGGTCACCATTCCGCCACTTGGTCAGATTATTTCCTGGATCTTCCAAGTCACAGGAGACACGGTCTGCAAGGGCAAGGTAGTACAACATTTTCAAAATGGATGCTTGATAAATAGTACCCATATATTATCTTCAACTACATTGGTATTATAAATCTGAACCCACCACTCTTTTGCATCTCATTCATGTTGTGTTTTTTGAATGCCTCTTTCTCCATCCTGAATAAAAGATCAGGATGAGTGAATTAAAAAATGCACTTCGCACGTTTATACTGCATCAAAGCCATAAACAAATGTAACACCTCAAACATGGGAGAGAATCCTTGGCTAGAATTGGCTCACGATATAGCTGAGATACACCACAAGATTGTGATGAATCCTTAAACCTGTAATTAGTTGCTGCACAAGACCAACATAAGCAGTGTCATAAAGCACCTAGCAACAGTTATTTTATTGACACAAATGAGGGGTTGTGGGTTGTGTTAATACAAAAGGCAAACCTGGTAAAGTTCTAACATTATGGCAGAACTGATCATTAGGTTTTTCTGCTGTGCTGGTTAAAGAGTGATCTGAGCCGGAGAACTTGCTCTTGCGTTTGTAAAATGGTGGAGCTGAACAACTTCGTTTTGACCTTATCTTGGGATTTTCGTACCGTCCACAAATTTGAAATTCCAGTTCATCACTCCGGTTTTTGTTTGTCTTATTAAAATTCGGTGAAGGAATGTGGCATGCAGGTATTGCATAATTATCAGTATTGCCTTTGTTAGAACAACTCAAAAACATCCAATCTGTTCCATGATCTAACTTATTAAAATAATCACCTTTTCCAAAGATGATCTCATCTGAATGAAAAGTCGTGTGCACATCTCTCTCAGGACTGAAACAATTTTTGTATTCTATTTCAGTGTTTGTACAAATTGAGGTGGGATAACCATTTTTACTGAACTTATTTTCATCAGTATAACATCTCAAAAATTCATCATTTAATTCTCCATCAGTAGGATACCGAGAACTGTCACTTCTGCAAGACCTAAAATTCTTTTCAGTTGCATAATTGTTTCCAAATTCTTCTTTCAAAATCGCTGGACCAGGCAGAGAAAACGGGGATTCAAAACACCACTCAGAACTTGCAGAATGACAATCGGAGCCCCTTTCTCCAACTTTTACAAGTGACTCATTCTGAAGACCACATTCTTTAGTGAAGTGTGTTTCTTTACAAGGATGGGGATCTATGAAATCACTTGAAAACACATCTAACTCTGTAGATGTCTGGCATTTTCTTATGATGGGCTGAGAACTCCCTTTACCATAATCAGGATCTACGAAATCAATGAAGGACAGATTGTTTCCCATTAAAGGACATTCACTAAAACTGGGTTTATCATTTTTTAAGCCAAAGTGATCGTATGTCGCTATGCTCCCTATTGACCCTTCACTCAAGTTTGAATCAATGTCAAATGACCAATCCCCCAATCCTGGACCTAAAATAACATCCTCCATATCATCCTCAGCAGCCCACCTCACTGTTAGTTTCTTTGACAATAAATGATCTTCCACTGGAAAAAGATCAATGTCAGGTGACCTCAGGTGAATGTCGCTCTTTGGACGAACTATCCGACAATGTTCGACATCAGAAATATCCCACGTATCAGGTGTCATGATACAGGGGGAGAAGTCATTTTGACGGGCATGCCCAGTCTTACTTTTGCATCCTTTATGCCCAGCAGTATTAGGGTGGGGTTCACTAGATGACCCTTTAAGTTTCTTCTGATGGGATATCAAGCCAATATCTGCTAATGGCATCTCCAGCGAACTAGTAGATGGGCCAAGAGACAAAGATTTTTTATAACATTGGATCTTTCCTTTCTTCATTGCAACTTCAGACCCCCCAGGTAGATCTCCAGCAGATATGTCTGGCACCGAACAATTTCAAAAAATGTTAGCTCCATTAATCCAAGATAACCACACTGCTATGGTAGTGCAGGTTATACAATAGAATCTCCAAGAAAACATTTAATTGAAGACCACCAATTATTTCTTGTCTAAAATATCTGAGAAGAGACAAATAGCAAAATCTCTAGTTATTAATTGAGTTTGTTTAGTATCTGCATTTTTGTATAGAAGTATCACAATGAGAAAGGGAGAGAATTTTTAGAGAATTTACATAATTCTCATTGTGCTCATTGTGTCAACATGACCAAAAAAAAAAACTGTATAATTACAGAATATCAATAAAAGATTTTAAAATACCCTAATTTATATGCACTCAACAAAGGACTGGGTCAATAAGAAATAAAACAAATACATAAAATGGTAGAACCATCACGTACAAACATATAATGATAGCCCTCAGTCAGAGAGTTCATCAACAAGTAGCTGATGTCGTATGGAAGCAACAGCCATGCTGAACAAGTTATTTGTCTGATGGTCAGTGGAAATATGTGGAAGGATAATGATGCCTTGATTAAGTTTTTCATAAACAAGATGGAACTTTATTTTTAGTTTGCTCGTGTAAAGCTGGTTGGTACCAATCGCAGTGGGGCTCGTAATTTTCAGCACAAAAAGATAGACGGAACTCACGAAAGTTGAGATTCTACAATTCTGGCGAAAAGTGATGTAAATAGCATCTTCTGGGATAAAAAAAAATCCAGAAAGAAAAAAATTTAAAAAAAAATTGGCTGAAATTTCGGCCGAAATTACCAAAATTTTGGAATTTCGGCTGAAATCTTGGACCTACACCGAAACAAGGTACTTTCATAGTCGGTCCTGGCCGAAATTTTAAACCTTGGTTACATGACCAACAAAAAAAATGTACAGAAGATACCTTGTAATGGAATGTCATCTTCCTTCCGCAATCCACCTTTTCCAGGTATAACATCTTCATTCCCATGAAGTTCTCCTATAGAAGAACTTTGAAAGTAAGACTTCAAGTATAAAAGACTTAAAGTTAAAAGAAAATGGTTTCTGTAAAACTTGAGAAGTGCTCAATTCAGTACTGACTGTCACGTAAATTTAACCTTGCAAGAAAGGAGTTGAAATTCGGCTCCAAAAGTGCCTGACAGCTTGCTCAACAAAGGAAAGCACTGGTGACCAATCCTGCAAAAAAAAATCCCAATTATTACTAAAGAAAACCCAAATTTACCTGAATAGGCTACATACATGTGATAACCAGATAAATTGAAAAAAGATTACAGTTGCATGAGAAGTAAAACAATACTAGAAAAAGGATTTAAGTTCCTGACAGAGCAAATCCATAAAAGACATTTCTCTTTATTAAATACTCCTGGCAGGGACACTAGTTCTTCTTCACAGGAACGTCTACCACGTTGATAGTAAAAAGGCTCAACATATCCTTTGGTAGTCCATTTGCTTGTAAAATGTGTCTCGTCTTTTACATTCTCCCAAAATTTCCTTCAGACCTCCCAAATGATATTTGAAAAGACTTTGGTCAAGAGAGAGAACCCATAAAGATCATTCTTGAGTTCTGATTTTTAAGGTAAAAATTCAATTGCATTCATTTTGTTGTGATTCAAAAAACAAAAAAAATTTGAACTAGGGTTATCTTTCAATGTAGGATCATGTTCTTGAAAATCTGAATCTCATCACCATACATCATGGCCATCAAGAAGAAATATATGTGCAGAGATGTCAAGCGAGAATCCCAAACCAATGAAACAATTTTCTCTTGAAAAAACATGGAAGCCTAGAGAATTCTTAGGGGTGAGGAAGAAAGAAATTTCAAGGTAGGACCTGAAATAATTTTTAGGAAGGAAAAATTGGTGTAACTTTGCTTCTCAAGACCGTAATATTACCAACAAATAATAATTACAAAAAATAGGAACACAAAAAGATGCATCATACGACACCAGAACTTAGCAATATGGCATTGATACCTTTGGTATCTCCCTGTATATGCCGAGTCATCTGACAGTCATCTCACCGAGAGAAACAAAACTATTGGTATAGTTAGTATGACTTTCACCATTGTGGAAAACTACATATAAATGGTCATTTGACCTTTAAAGGCATCTAATTATTTAGTATATTATTTTGAATGTACTATTGTTATATATAATCTCTTGGTGTTGATTAAAGGATTTATATGTTTTCAGAATTTTAAAGATTTATATGTTCCTAGCTACGATGTGGGTGCTATGGAAAGAAAGAAATGCCTTTTATCTTTAGTAAAGTGATTGCCTCAACTATATCGTGGGTAAAAACATTGCCTGATTTCAGATTTGTATCAGTATATGATTTATGCAATGGATGGAAAGTAATATGCGATGGAAATACTAATCAACCTAAAGTAATTCAAGCATGGTTACTTCCTTCTCAAGGGTCCCTCAAGTTGAACTTTAATGGATCAAGTATGGGGAATCCGGGGCCTTCTGACATTGGAGGTCTTCTAAGGAATGAAGAGGGGGAGGTGATTTGGGCATTCAGAGGACCAATTGGGGTAGGAGATGCAAATGAGACAGAAGTAAAGGTCGTTCATCAAGCAACTTCAGAATGTGGATCTGGACAAGGTTGTGGAGGAAGGGGACTCTCTCAATGTCATTAGATGGCTGAGTGGCTCAAAAGTGGCACCTTGGAGGTTTGCATCCTTATTTGACGAGATTCAGGACATAATTGGTGTGGCATCCATATCCTTTAGCCATGTGAGGCGATCAGTAGGTTAGCTAGAGAGGGGTTTTCCAAAGAGGAGCTCGAGTTCTTTGACTTCTTCACTCCCTAGTTTTTATAATTGTTGTACTCCCGATCATATTCTTGTTTTGTTTGCTTTCTCGTGTATCCTCAGGGACCTTCTCGGTCTCTGTTCTTCTCAATGAAATCTTTTTACCATTCAAAAACAAAACAAAAAAAAAAGATTTTTATGTTCTCAGAAAAATTCGAACCCATTTTTATTTTCTTTTATTGTTGCATCTTTTGTTGATTGTTGCTTTATTATAAGTCAATTGGACAAGCAATACATGTACTCCTTTATTGTTAGCCTAAGATATTCGAAAAGTTGTGTACGCCCCAACATGTTGCGTCCAACATACTATGATATAATACCGATACTCCTACTCAGATACTTGAATACTTACTAGATATTTCTGTTAGTAAAAATAAGTACAATGTTTGGAACATGTCAATCTCGTCGAATTAACTATAATACATTTTAATTTGTAGTCATAAATTTGCAGTTATGATTTTGACATCTCTTATAGATGATATTTTAAATTTATTGCTTGCAATTTTCTCTCACATTTTCCATTACTAGTATCTCCTTTTATGGCTTATCACATTCATACATAAGAAAATTCTGTGGCCATCGAAAGTTGGACGAACGGAAGTGTCATGAATTTTGTGATGCAGCCCATTCGGAAAATTTCTTGTTAGTATGGTGTGTAAAACCTTCCATTTGTGCCTCTCTCATTAGTAAATCCAAAAACCATAAAAAATAATTTAATATCTGATCAAAAAGAAAAAAATAAGAACGAAAAATGGTATCAATATAATATCCTTCCAACAGATTCCAATTTCCAAGTGTTGTTTTGTATGGTTTCTAACTATTCGAATTACGACCATGCTTCATAACCTATGAAGGTCCTAAGTGGATAATTTGGTATCTGAATAAAAGCAGCTCTGGCGCTATCTTTGATCCTATGTATGTGGTCAAAGCTTTTTTGAGATCCACCGAAAAACTGGCCCTCTAAGATGGGTTAAGGGTTCTTTTAAAAAGTACATTCACAAAATCAACACAAAAATTAAAATTATAAACTAAGGCAAAAGAAAAGAAGAGAGTACCACCTTGAATTCTGCAACCGTCTTTAATGGTTCAAAAGTTATATCATAGCCAGATTGAGGGCAATATAAGTTCAGCATATATGCTGGATATGATTGTGTCCTCTGTCTTTTTCCATTCTGGAACTCAGGTTCACTATTCCCGGGAGACAAAGAGAATAGAAAATTAGCGGTCAAATTATTAAGCAATTTATGGATTGGGCCCTTGCAAACAAAGCGTGAGTTGATATCTGAAAATGTGAAGGTCACAAAAGAAATCTATAGACCAAAAAATACAAGAATAAAGATATACAAAGCAGTGGATACAGACATATTGGAAATCCTGCAAAAAATAAAGCGTGTTTTAATGAAAACAGGAATATGATAAAGTAGCCAGTATGCAAATTACAGGTAACTCATTTCCTAATGAACCATGTCTACCTTTGTGGAAAACGTATGAGCAGGACCAGATAAGTACCCAGAAAGCTTTAATGCTCCCACTGAAAAATTTACTCCGTGTAGAGAACTAGAGACCTCGTTCCCAAAGCAACTAGTGACTAGAGGCAAAGGAGATGGGGAAGGAAGTGTGCAGAGCAACTCATCCTCACTGCTTTCAGAAATAGCAACATGTAAATAAATAGGCATGTGAATGATTATTATTATATTTTTGAATGGTAAATAGGCATATGAATGGTGCCTCCAACTTGCTATCGAAACAAGAAATTACCTCTCAATATCAACGATTTTGAATGAAATCTGTGGGTAAACAAGTGCAGTACGAAGTACACATTTCTTAACAGAATGCAACACCTTTTTGGGGCTTCCATGACAAATACATGAGTGAATAACAACCAAGTCAAATTAACATGAGGCACAATTTAGAATATAAGCAAATGATGTAAATAGGTGAGAGCAATCACAAGCTTCTACACAATAAGGCCTTGTTCGTTTAAGATTATGACAACTGATTGCGAGTCCAAAACCAATTTTTGGAATCAAAATTATGTTAAATTTTGAGTCCAATAATTAGTTTTGGACTCACAATCGGTTATTATAATCTTAAATGAACAGGGTGTAAGAAAAATAATAATTAGGTAGCGAATCTTAGATAAATGGAGAACCTGGACTGCATACACTTCCTTCTAACTGGTTGGTTGTAAAATAAATCACGAACAATGACTGCAACAAAGCAGGGCTTTTCTTACAAAATGCACCAAATACTTTCGCATGCTAATCATGGAGGAAAATAAGGGGAAAAAACAATAAGACATTTCTAAAAATATATAACAGGAGACACTTTCTCTAATAAAAGTATAAAAATCATATCCAGAATGATCAAAATCACATTGTAGTAGCAGTCGGCATAGGTTCCTAAGCAGTTCCATAGGTAGCATACTTTTACATTTCAGACCCATATCCCGATCGAGACCCGTTAACTATGTGATTTTTTTGCTTCTTTATTACATTTTTTTAGAGACTTGAAACTTTTTAGTTAGTTGATTTATTAATTTCACATATCTTGGTTCTGATGGTCAACTGTGAATCTCTTTTGCCCGCTCAAAGGCATTTTCTACTAGGAAGGAACTAAGCCTTTCATAAAAAGTTCTAGGAAGTTGCTTTAGTCTATATAGGTGGACTAGGATAGTTAAAATCTTCAAATTGTGATAGCTTATTGATTAGGTGGACTGAGATCCAGCCCTTCCCGTGGACCCATAAACACTATTACCACCAATAATATATTTAAAACATCATATCCAGAATGATCAAAATCATATTAAAAATCAGATTATTGAAAATCATCAAATAGATGCAACAGCATATTTATATAAGATTTGGAACCAACAACATTATGCGGAGAGATACCTAGCAAATTGATCTCCAACCCAAACAGACAAATTTTGCGGTTCTTCCTGTTCTTGAAGTTATTTTTTCAACCTATCTTATAAGTTTTATCTTCCCTCACCGAGTGACTTCTTTCCTCATAGTCTGCTACGATGCTACCTACGAAGTTGTACAGAAAGATTGATCTCACACATCGTTACAAAATTTTGATTCAGGAAAATTTTGGCGAGATAATTATTTAAAAACTCAGGTACAATTCAGGCAATTTTATATATAGGTATATAAAGATCATATAGACAGTCTAACATCATTGTTAAGCAATAATACCTTTTTTCAAGCTGTAACTTATAAGTCATTAGTTAGATTTTATATATGTATAATCATGCAACACTGAAACGGCACGCACTATGCATGAATAGAGGGATAGTTGAATCCTCAATATGAAGTGACCATCATATGGAGCCCACCATGGCTTTCCCTTTGGCAATTAATGTTAATGAAAGGCTGGTGCTAATTATTTTACCAGTGGCTTGTGAACGAACAGTTAAACAAAGTCTCCTAAGTTTAGTAGGTGTTAATATAGGAAGTGGGTTTTCTAATGAGTTTGTAGGCTTTATTCATTTTTAATTAAGAGGTTAGTTACTTGTCGCCTCAGAGAAGGGTCCAATGTTAAATGTGTGTTGAAATACCTAGAGCTGGAATCCCGAAAAGGCTAAAAAATCTAAAGAGATGATGAATTTCCAAATTTACCCACATTTTCAAACAACTAAAGTTTCTAAAACAGCCACTCAAAGCCATTTCCAAAACACCCCCAGTCTATTTGTCACATAGGACACCCAGTCAGCCTTCAACAAATCCAGAGTGCTCAAGTGTAGGCCCCACCAAACCATTTTGCATCATTACCCAGCCGTTAGTCCAATGGGCTGGCAATTCGTTTAAAATGGCCTCTGATCGGCTGTCAATTAATTAGGATCTAGATTTTGTTTCCCAAATTAAAGTTTATCTTATCCCATTTCAAACTCATTTTTCACTGGACATCCATCTCTTGCGGCAAAGAGATAAGAATGAACCAAAACTAGAGTTTATTGGCTAAAAACTAACATTTTAAATCTCACACCGCAGTTCTAGGTAAACAGACTCAGATAGATCCATACCATCGTTTTCAACCTTCAGCCAAGTTATAGCATAAATTCAAACTTCCAAAAATTTTAGTCCCACAATGAAAAAAAGTCCATCCTTCTCCAAGAACCTTCAGCCTCTATAAGGAGACCCTCTCCAGGAATCTAAACACACAGCATTCTCCCATCTTAAGCGTTTGCAGAAAAACTTGAATCCTCAAGTGTAATTCATTAGCAACTCAAAACTTTTCAAAGTCATACAGAAGGAAGAGTTGAGGATTCCCTGCACAGGCTCACACTTTGAGAGGTGAGTGGTATAAGTTATTTTACTACTTTCATTAACTAAGAGATAATCCTCCTATTACTGGAGTGGTGGGCCACTCCTGCTTTTCGTGTTTACCACTGATGACATTTCCTTATTTTAGGACGTTATCGCAAAAGACGATGACTCTTGGAAGGAAAGAGAAGGCAATTGACAACCTCAGGCCTTGCTCGCAAAGACCATCCACCTTTAGCATTTGGTACTGAGGAGAGTCGGCCATTAAGCACAGTGATGAAGATAATAGGCCAATAAGTGGCATATTTGCCCATTAGGATTTATATTTCCATGTTATTTTAGTTTCTAGGAATTTTATTTCAATATTTACTTTTTAGGGATTATTAAATTATGCAGTTTCCTTATTTTAAAGACTCCTAATTGCCTATATATAGGCCTTATGTAGTAGAGATTATGAACTTTGATTGATATTGAATAAAGATTCTTCTCCCTCTAATTCTGGTTTTCTTCTTCCTCTTCTGAGTTCTTCTCCTCTCCCTAAATTCGTCTATTCTTCCCTTCTTCTTCTACTTCTCCCTAAATTCGTCTCTTCTTCAGGTTATTTTCGTCTCTTCTTCCCCTATTCTTCTAATTCTATCCCCTTTCATCTATTTCTCTCTTCTTTTCTTCACGGTGCTGCATCACACAGACCCAAGCTAAGCAAGAGATGGAAAAGCATACTTTGATTTCCCAAACTGGGATAAGTAAGATTAGAAGAGATATCAAATCCCGAAAGCACCTAGTGAACTCAGATTTTGAATGGGAAACCCACTCTATTTAGTTGACCTAGAGAAACGAGCAGGTAGCGCTTGATCTGAAGCAATGAAATCCTCCTCTGCCGACCCGAAGCTAAAATGAAGGAAGACACGGAGCTTTAAATCATCTTGGATTTTGTGAATCAGTTGTAGTTGCGTCCTTGCTTGATCCCATCTTTGTTAGAAGAGACTGCTCAGGTTTGGAGCCCGTTTTCTAAGCAAGCTTTAAAGCCCTTACTAGATAGCGGTAGCGGCATATTATACTAGATCCGTAACCTATAGCATCATTCGTGGAGCTAGCAGAAGATTTTTTAACACCCGTACCTTAGTTTGAATTCTTTTCGTCTTATTCGTGCTAGGGTAGTTTCTTTTCCCGCCTTCCATAGTATTTGCATGCCTACATAGTTTATTTTGCTTTACTGTCAATGGTTCCTTTTCATGCCTTTCACTTCAAGTAGAAGTTGCTTTTATTAAGTAGTCGTCGGACTTTTGTGTTCTCTTCTTCTCCCCACCCCCACCCCACCCTTTTTTTCCTCGAAAAACTATATTAACATTGATTAGAGTTCTTCCAATTGGAGTTCACAGTTACAATTTAAATGTCCTTTACCAGGAAGTAAAACAATTGACAGTTATAATTTAAGTGATATATGATTTACATGCATACCATCTGTTTGTACAATCTTTTTACCTTAAAGTGGTTAGTATCTCATGCCTACAAGGTCATTGCCATTCTAGTGTACCTGTTCTTCATTGTTGAGAACTGCTACATTCTCACAATTTCATTTGTTTGCAAAACCCTAGAGCTGAAATTCTTCTACTCTCTCAAACATTGAATACTACAAATGATTGCTAATTAAATAGCAAATCAAATAAAACAGATTCGGCAATGAATTTTATGCGCACAGCGTGTTACCTGTGGTGCCAGCATCTTGCCTATGATCATCAATTCCAAGAAACAAACATTTGCTACCCTGATAAAGGAACAGAAGCCACCCAAAGTTAAACATTTTATCAGAATACCTATCAAGATTATATAGAATTGTTTTTAGACAAAAGTAAATTCAGTAACTAGAGAACAATGCATGCCTTTATGACTTTGCGATAACCATTTGGCCTCCCACGAGCTTTTGTTACAACTTCTAACAAGGAGACGTCAGAAAGGGAACCCAATGCCTCTCCCCTAAAACCAAAGCTTTCAATACCAGCATCCATTTCAGATAAGCAGTGAAGTTTCGATGTGGCTGTTCACATATCAAATATAATCTGGGAGTTATGAACATTGACCAAGTTCATTAAATTACCTTCTCAAACAGAGGATGACCATTATCTAAATATAATCTGGGATTTTGCACACCACACACACATACACATATACACACAACTCACCAAAACCTTCCTCCATGGAGAAGCAGCCAACAATAAAATCATGGAAAGCAATATGAGTACAGTTGATCAAGCACCACAGGGTAAGGCCTCATGTATGATTGGCTATACATGTTGTTGATTCAAATAGAGCAGTGTATCCAAATAGAGCGGCAACAAACATCTAATAACTTCAATATTGGAAGAAAGCAGGTAGCAAACCATACTTCTTTGACAAATTAGAGAAGCATTGAAACTTTGAAGCATCCATCAAAATCGAAGCAAATAGCAAAAACAGTAAATTTCAGAGCAAAAAAATCATGATTAATCAGGTTTTGGTCCAGAAAAAACAGAAAAAAGAAAGAGTACTACGAAAATAGAGCACCAAAAATTTGGAGATTGAAAATTTGAGTTTACTTCAGCTTCAACTTAAAGAAGAAAAAGAGAAAAAAAATGTTAAGGAATGTATATAAATATAAATTGCATTCTTGTAATATTATGCAATAGCTGTAAAACACAGTAATATAGATTGCTAAGAGTGTGACTGACTGACTGGACAAAGTGAAACACATAGTTAAATAAATACCATATTTTTCCCCCAAGAGAACCAATCCATCACGTGAAACACCACATCCTGCAAGCATGCATACAAAATGGAACATAGTAAGTGGGAACTAAATTTAAGAGTGCCATAATATACAAACCAAATAAGTGAAATTATTACTCACCATCATCCTCTACTTTAACATAGCATGCCCCAACACCTACAGAGACATGTACCTGACACAACAAATCATAATCAGTTACAGAATTTGAAAAATAAAATAAAGAACCGAACATAAATGGATGGAGTATATATGTAAACTGCTAGAAGAAAACCGAACTAAACCAGTCAAAAAAAAGGAAAAAAGAAAAAGAAAACCGAACTAGAGTTTGCCAGCATGATTTGCCGTTGCATTACCTGAATTGATAAAACACAAAAAAACCTCAAAAAAAAAAGCACCCGCATGAAAAATGATCTTTTTTCTTTACAAAAACATTGTAACCAGCCACATTTATAGTATTAGACCCTCCAGTGCTTTTTCATAGAAATCATTATTGGACTTAAATTTTTTTAATGCAAAAGGTATTATAGGGCCAAAAACCGTGCATTATGGGAATGAAAACCATGTGTGCATAATGAGCAATCCCACACAAGATAAAAAGAATAGTTATATGGAAGAAGATGATGCTTGGATTGAGCATGGTATCTTGATAGGTGTTGAGTTTGTAAACTATCTCCTAATGTAGTTGCTAGTTTGTGGGTCATAGCTGTGGGTCATAGGAAAGTACTAGTCATTTATATGTTTGAGGTCCTATGAGCAAAAGAATGAACTAAAGGCAACAACAAAAATGACTAGCTTGATTAAATTTAAGCATGCAGACAGATCAAAAGACCTTTGAACAGGGAGAGATCAATCTTATTACCTTCGAAGCACCTGCGTCCACACTATTAAATACCAATTCCTCAACAACTCTTGTCAAGTCAAACAGAAAAATGCACGAACGCAAGGAACTATGAACAGCTCTTGGCAAGCGCTTAATGCTCCTCATTCACACCAAAGCTGAAAGCATACATAAATTTGAAAACTATGAACAGCTATTAGCAAGTGCTTAATGCTCCTCATTCGCCCCAAAGCTGAAAGCATAACCAAATTTTGAATAGATACAATTATAAGCAAGAGTGAGAAGCAATTTCAACCTAAATGATAAATGCTTTCCCCACATTGAAACCAAGTATATGTGCACAGAACCTCAAATATGTGTACTATGGTTGGCAAAACAACTAATGAAAGATATCTTAAGATAATTGAGCCTTAAACATTATACAAAAATATTATACCTACAAGTTCAGCCATGTAACTGTAGCTCCATCCCTAAGAATATGTTAGATATGATCTGTGGATACCAAACTAAACTGGCAATGTAATGACAGCAAATAACAGTAATGTGAGACTCTTGCAGCTAAGAAACGACCTTTATTGATTTGGTTCTTCAATAACTCTTAAATGCTATCTAAAGCAGGCTCCCTTTATTCATTTTCTTTTACTATGATTTGTCCAGGGATACTTGGATCTTTTATGCATCTTAGTTCTGAATTTCAGACATGTTTACTTTGTTTTATGATATGATTCAAAAATAATTTAAAAAAAATAAAAAAATGAAGTTGATTTCTTTGATTCAATGAGCATGTATTTCTTTATTCTCTAAAGACTAACTTGCTTCTGTAAGAAATGTCATGAGTGTCCCATCAGAGTACACGACAACTTTGAGTAGCCAAAAGAAAATGTTAATTACAACATTGAAGTTCTTGGGACCCTATGTTCCTACGTTTTCTTAGGCAAACTGAAGACAACTCATATTCTCAACAATATCTTTCATATTGAACATATCATCAGTAATTGCAAAATTTATTTGATTTTGAAATACACATTGCCCAATATATCCACAGCAAAGTTAGCTCAATGAACAACAAGCAATTGCAAGCTGCAACATGAACAGATGCTCTTCGCATATAACATGCATGTCCGCCCATAACCCAGAAATTGAATCCAGTTTCATAATCATCCAACAATTCAAACACGCCTACATAAATTAAAACCAATTCTCCTCAATAAACAACAATAATTTTACAATGAAATATACACAGTAGATGAGCTCTGACTGGGTTTCATACACATTATGCAGCAGAGAGAGAGAGAGAGAGTCATATCAGAAACCCTAGAAAATCTCCCAAATTCGAAGAATTAAAGATGCAGTCATATGAAGAATCAAAGAAAAGGTGAATTGAAAAGGAGATTTGAGGAGTCAAATCAAATAAACCCTAGAAACCCTAAATAAACCCTAAAAACACGCAATTCCGGAAAAAAAAACCAGGAAAAAGATGAACGATTCGAGGATAGAAAAAAGAGAAATTCAAAGGTAAAAGAATGCGGATAGTAGTAGAACTGGGTTTTGCTTACCTGACTAGATGACAACAAAATTGCAAAATGCATGGGTCAGGATTCTAGGGTTTTAAACCCGTTATGGAGCAAAGAAAGCTTTTCATTTCAGCGAGTTTTGAAAGCTGACAAAAAAGGCGGTTTAATTTGCTGAGTAGCGCCAGAGAGACAGTTAACCCGTGCATTCTCTATGGCTCTGTTCACTTGCCTTCTTGAGAAATGAAAGGAGAAGAAAGTAAGCCAAATTTTCCCGTGATCGGATATGATTTGACATTTTCCGTTGTTCACTTGTTTTCTCGGAAAAGCATAATTACACAAGTGGAAAATATAAATAATAACGTGGAAAACTAACTTTCTTGCACTTTTCCTCTAAATTTTCTCACCAAAAGGGTGAGAAAATCACTTTCCTGAGAAAACCACTTTGCCTTCATACTTTCTTTTCTTTTCTCGGCTAAGTGAACAACGGAATTTTCTCACAAAAAGAATTTTCTCACAGTTTCTTTTCCTTTCTTTTCCAGTTTTCCTCGTCAGATTCTTTTCCTTTCTTTTCTTTTCTTGCAGCTAGAAAACAAGTGAACAGAGCCTATATACTAAAATGCCTCCTGGAATCGGGCGCTGAAATGGGGTAGCTATTCGGAAGTAACACGGGGCGGGAATTAGAGGGGTCTCAAAATGCCGGAGTCTATTTCCCACCGGTGGTATTCTGATTCCGCCCTGGTTGAAGTGAGATCCATGTTTCAATAGCCGCACAAACGCAGCTTGTCTTTTCTTTTTAATTGGCTTATGAGAGCTTTTTTGGAACTGTAATAATCTTTGACAGCTGTTTAAAAAATAAAGAAGAGATGAGTTAGTGCAATTATCAAAACATGGTAGTGCGTACCAAAATTTTATTATAATTTTAAATAATACTTTTTATTTTAGTTTTTATGAAAATTTTCTAAGGATTCATTAGCCGACCCCAACTAGTTTGGGACAAAGGCTTTAGTTGTAATTGTAACTATTTGTAACTAACTTTTAATTTTAGTTTTTCCATTCAGTAGATAAGGGTTCGAGATAGGAATCGGAATAGGATGCTGATTCTCGTACTAATTCCGACAATCCAAATGCAAGTGTTAGGATCATACTATGGCCCCACTTGTTGGGTTTAAGTGTTAGGATCATCCTATGACCCCACTTTTTGGGATATTGTCTATCTACAGTGGAGAACAACAAATGAATGATTTAGATCATCCATTCATGTGGGCCCAATCCATCCAACATATAAAAACTGATCAACACAATGGGATGCAGATAGACCTGGCAAACGCGCGGGGCGGGCCTGGTTTGACCCGGCCGGTACTGTTCCGGGTCAAAACGACCTGGAAAACTTTACAGGTCACTAAGTTTGGACCCGTACCCAGCCCGCGGGTCACCCGTTTTTTTTTTTTCTTTTTTTAAGAATTTGTTGTATTCATATTTTTTTTGCAATCCCGTGAACGGTTTTGGATCTAAGCGGTTTCGAAAAACTATATTTCCACCTCCTGTTTATTGTGCCTCTTTTAGGTCCCACGGTCTCTAATTTATGGCTCAAAATTTACTAATCAAATTATTTTGTCTGAATAAAGTGCGTAAACAAATTTAAATAAGAGGGAAAATGGTCCACATTGAGCAGTAAAAAACCCGATTGAATGGTGGAGATCATCTGATGCATTGTGAGTTTTTAACCAATAAGAGATAGGGCCCACCAGATGGACGGTTTGGATTGATCACATCGGAATATAGTGTAGATAAAAGCACATTAATTCATTCATCTTACCAAATGGAGCCTACTATCTAAATTTTTATTTCCTTCATTGGGCCACCTCACCACGAGGATAGAAATCCTTGGATAAGTTGTTCTTGGTATTGACTATCTACTGGGATAACTTTATCTTGGAATTATCTTCTATGTTGTTTACCAATTTCGTTTATCTCTAAGGCTCTATTCACTTGCGTTCCCGGGAAAGCAAATCCCTAGAAACAGACTCCTTTTTTCTTGACAAGACCTTGATAAGACATAATTCTGGTGTTCACTTGCTTTCCTGAGAAAATGACAAGCCTGGGTAGAATATGTCAAATAATGACATGGAATTGCCAAAAATGACGTGGCAATGTCTCTTTTCTCACTAGTGTGGGAAACCAAATCCCATTATTTTGGTCGGATTTGCTTTCCCGGGAAAACTAGTGATAAAAGGTGGGCAAGCAGTTTCTCGGAAAACATTTTCCTGCATAGATCCTGCGCACGTGAACAGGCGTGGGAAACCTTTTCCTACACAGTTTCCCGGGAAAGAATTTCTTTTCCTAATGCCATGTCAGAATCCTGGGAAACGATTTCTTTTCCTTTCCCGGGAAAACAAGTGAACAGAGCCTAAGAAGAAAGATAATCAATGTGAAGAAAGGATGGCAGTCTATCTCTATCCATATGATAAAACCATTAAGGTGATGGAAGGATGTTTTTATACTGTTCAAAGGTGGTGTTTTTTTCTTCTTGTCCTCACCTCATTTTGTACAAAAAGTAGTCAAATTGGTGGGCCCCACTTTCAACATTTCAACCATGAAGAATCATTTTCAAGGATGTATCAAACTATCAATCATCCAATATAGTCAATTGCACTGGATTATGAGTTGTTCGATCTTAATCAAACGGTTGTCACTCAATTGTTATCTCATCACGTAAAAACATACGAGGGTTATTTCACCAAAATACTCTCCTTTCAAAGAAAATGGTCAAATTATCCTTATCTCATAGGCTCTGTTCGGAAAGCAAATCCCTGGAAAACAGCTTATTTTTTCCTTGACAAGAACCTTGATAAGACAGAATTCTGGTGTTCGCTTGCTTTCCAGGGAAAATAGAATTACACATGTGAAATATTTGCAAAAAAGCAAAAAATGACATGGAAAAGCCCATTTTCCCACCATTTAGGGATTTTATTTCCGACTAAAAACACACGGATTTCGTTTCCCTGGAAACCTTTTCCAACTCAAGTGAACATTCTAGAGAAACTTTTTCCTGCACAGATTCCCTGGATTTTTTTTCCTAATGCCACGTCAGATTCCCGGGAAACATTTTCTTTTCCTTTCCAGGGAAAACAAGTATAGAATGACCAAAAGACATAGCCCATGGAAAATGACAAAAATATCCTTACATCATAAAATTACCCGAGTACCTCTATCCCTTAGTAAATGACCAAGATCTCTCTAATACCTATGAGATTTTTGGGGTATTTTGATTATTTTCTATGAGATAGGGGTACTCTGGTGAAGTTATATGAAATACGGGTGTTTTGCCTATTTTTAGATGGGATTTGTTAAATGCAAGGCAATTTTGCATAAACCAATTTCGCATCTGGCTTTTGCATGTGAGAACAACCACCTCGTATGAATTAATTGATTGAGACAAAATCTGCCAAAAAAGTCAACTTGTGTGGCTTTCTCACGTGCAAAAGCCAGCTGCGAAATGGCTTTCCACGAAATTGCCTAGCATTTAACAATGAGGTATGAACATTTTGGTCATTCATGAGTTAGGGGTATTCCGGTCATTTTTCATGGGATAGGAGTATTTTGGCTATTTTGGTGTTTTGGTCTTTTGTAAAATACATGAATATTTTTGTCATTTATGAAATGAGGTTTTTATTTGGTCATTTTTCTATCGGACAATGGTATTTTGGTTATTTTATGAAATATATGCGGTGTGGCTTCTAGGATTTTATTTTCCATTTTTCTCCTAGGTAGGTGAAGTTCTATCTCTCATCTATAATTTCAGTTTCCCTCATTTTCTAGGTTAAAGTCACCAGTTAAGATTGTTTAAAAACTTTATATGGAGGGCAGTTGTTCAACAAATGTTGAATAAGTGAGGATATGTTTGTAAGTTGGATTTAAGATTCATTGTAGGTGAACCATCACTTTGCCCTTTTGAGTGTAAGATGGGGGAAAAAAAAAAACCATGACATGAGTGGCCCTATTAATTGATGGGTTATGCCCATAAAATCTCCCAATTAGATGATTTTCAGTGTTTGATTGCTGGGTTTAGATGATTTTTCCCCCTTGAATGTATATTATTGACTATGTTTGCTTTTGGGGATGGATAGAACGACCATATTTTGATAATGGCACTACTCTACTTAAGATGCTATCATGATGGGGGTTGAACCCCTAGCTCAATTGGTTAAGGCTTCTGCAATCTTGAGGTGAGAGGTTCAAAATCAATCCCACCTTACCCATGAAAAAAAGAAAGAAAGATCCAACTAGACATGGCGTAAAACAAATTGAGCAGTGTCATTGTCAAAATATGGTAGAACCAGCATGTTGGATCTCAAAATAGAACCGAAACTTTAAAATGATATAGCTACATTGTTTTTAAATATTTAGTAGTTGTCGGGAAATTTATATGTATAAGATATTTAACAGTTAAAGGAAACTTTATTGAGGGCCACCCAATTTTTCCCCTTATATATGAGAAGTGCAAATGAATAGATGGTCTGGCAAACATGAAGGGTGCTCTAGCATAGGTCGTCCTAGCTTGGTGTCCTCAAATATTTTTCCAATTACACATAGACATTTAATAGCTAAGCACAACAATGAACCGCGGCGGCCGATCTAAGATCAGGGGGGAGATCCTCAGTTGAGTATAAATTTTAGGAACCTCTAGTGCGTAAAGCGCGGTTGTTATGAAATTATCGTAAACATTTACATTCATAAGATTTTAAATAACGTACATTGTGGGCTTCCCAAGTTTTTTAATTATATATAAGAAGAAGAAGTCTAAACTGAAGGGAGCCCTTGCAAAAAAGAGGTGAAAGGGCTCTCCTATTGGCTAGGTGTGTAGCCAATAGGAGAGCTCTTTCACCAATAGGAGAGCCCTTTCACCTCTTTTTTGCAAGTGCTCCCTTCAGTCTAGAATTCCCCATATAATAAAATCGACGATTTATATTCGTATAGCGAGCTTTAAAGATGGGTTTATTTGACCAAGGTTTTAGGGCCATTCAATTATGTCAAGACTACTTATATTAGTCTAGACATGTAGTCATTCAACATTAATTTCAACGGATTTGTTTATGTAAATGTGACACGCAGGCGGCTTAGTGTCACTTTTCTTAGTATTTTTGTAAGAAAATAACCTTTGAATATGACTGAGATATTTATTTTGAATTTCCTTTTATATAGGTAAGTCGTCTTCTTTCCGAGAGATTTTGGATGTTTGCATGTATGTAGTAAGACTAGGGTGACCCCAAGGTTATTTAAAACATTATAAATGTAAATTTTCACTTAGCTATTAGATTTATATCTATCTAATTATCTATATTTATGATTAAATAGCACCAACTCTAACAACTTAAGCTTTTGGAGTAATTGGTTGTTTTTACATTGTGTAACTCCTCGATATTAAAAATACACGGCCAACCCAAAAGAGGGTCTACAAATGCCACGTGTACGACGAACCCAAAAAAAAAAGGAGCTACAAGTGAGGCGAAGTGTTGAAGTATAAATTATTAAATAACACCGACTCTAACTGCTTAAGATTTTGGAGTAATTGGTTGTTTTTCACAAGTAGAGTGATATTTACGCTCCTTTTGGTCACCAGGGACACCCAGCGCCAGTGTATCAATGACTCAAGGGGGGCTAATGTACTTGATGTCAGAAGAATCTAGTGGGTTTGATTGCCATGGACACTGGCACTGGGTGTCCCTCATGATCAGAAGGGGCACTAATATCACTTCCCTTTTCATAATATTATTTAGGGAAATGATATATTCGCCCCTCTTTCTTCCCCGGGCCACCCCCTTGTAGTGGAAAAGTGTAGTCTTAAACAAACTACAGGGGGCTGGTCCAAGAAAGAAAATGAGGTGAATATATCAGTTCCCTTGTTAAGATCATACCTTAATAATTACTGTTTGGATAGTAAACTCATTAATTCAAGCTCCCGTCTCCTACCTTCTCAATTTTTATCTCACAAATACTGTCGTCACAAAGCACACTTCTTTTGCAGGGCGTGCCATTTTCTTGTCATGTTCTAAGTAAATAATATTTAGAGGTAACCAAAGAGGCCCTAAAGTCCTAAACTATCAACTTTCAATATTTGAGAATACATTATCCTTGCAATTCAAATTCCTATGGTTAGATTATGATCAAAAGATGAAAAATGTATCTAATAAAATGGAATCCAATATGTCTGCCACTGATTGAAGGGGGTTTAGGCCATGTTTGGCCACTATGAAAATTCGTTGGCTACTGATGTTGGCACTACCATGTTTTATAATTGCACTAACTCAGCTTGTCTTTTATTATTTTACACAGCTGTCAAAACTTATTACAGTTCCCAAAAAGCTCTCCGAGGTCAATTAAAAGGAAAAGACAATCTGAGTTTGTGTAATTATTAAAACATGGTAGCGCCAATATCAATAGCCTTTTCCAGGGAATATTAGTTTACAAAATGGGTGTGGGTGAGGAGAAGGTGAGAAGTGGTTTAAAGTAATGGGAAAAAAATTAATATTTTCTGTGTTTTTTTAGCAACTTATCAACTTCTCCTCACTTGTCCTCCACTCCCTTTCCCACCCTCCCTACCAGTTGAAAAACTAAATTTCCATGAAAAAAATATTCATGGTTGCGAAACATGGCCTGAGGAATTAAAAATCTCATGAAAATCAATCTCGTTTTTACTAGGATGCTCCCTCCAAGAAATTCTGTTCTTCCTGTTTAGCCCGCTCTGAAGTTCGGAGAATAATTTTTTAATTGCTTTTAATCTAGAAATGAATAACCCCTAATCAGGCCCAGCCCAATTACATGGTAAATTTTGGGTCCATCTGGCTCATTGGTGGGAGGATTAAGCACTAGTAGTAGTGAGACCCTACTTTGACATGAAGTCCACATGAATCTTGTTGGACCTAATGGGTAACTAAAGACAACAGGAGATATCATCCAAGTAAATAATACTATAGGAGTGTGAATCTTTTCATTGATTTTGTCAAAAAAGAATAAGCACCAGGGCCCTGTTGGAATTGCAAGATAAACATTTCTGACAGAATTTTTTTTCTTAGGAATTTGTTTGTCTTTCCACAGTTTATAGGGAAATGGCATGCTTATGGTTAATTTAGAGGGATATTATCACAAATTGAAGGCCCCTTTAAGTAAAAGTTGAATAGGGTTGGCTCAAGTCATCCTTTTTAGTGTGTTAAAAAAGTAAGAAATTTTAGAATCTTTACTTTCCAAACTTTTCCAGAAAATTCCTGCAATACAATGAAGATAAAGCACTAAGGCCATATTTGGATTGCAAGAAAAACATTTCTTACCATTCAACAAAAAAAACATTTCTTTGGGAAATTTTTTTTCTTTCCATAATTTAGATGGAAATGATATAATTATGTTTAATTTATGGTTAATTTAGAGGATATCATCATAAATTAAAGGTCCTTCTAAATAAAAATTAAGTAGGGTTGGTTCGAGGTATCTTTTCTTGTGCAAAAAACTAGGAATTTTTAGAAGAGGAAGTCTAAACTGAAGGGAGCCATTGAAAAAAGAGGTGAAAGGGCTCCTCCATTGGCTGCACATCACCATCATGAAAAGCCGTTTTTTTGCAAGGGCTCCCTTCAGTTTAGACTTCTTCTTTTTTTCATTTCCAGTCTTTTCCAAAAAATTCTTGCAATCCAAACACCTAAGAGAAGGCATACTGCGCCACAAATGCACATGGATCTAGTTGCTGATGCAGAGTTGAATTAGAGACACTGGGAGACATTAATCCTATAAAATTTTAGACTTGGGTATGGCAAACTGAAAGCAACAAGTTGAGAGATGGAGCTCCATGCTGCCAAGCCATGTACAAATTCGATGAAAAAAATAAACTATTAGATGCCATTAAAGTCAGTTTTAAAAATAAAAGATCTCCATGAGCTCAAGTTTGGGAAAGGAACAAAGGAAATTTCCACCTTATCAGTTTGAAATAATGCTTACAAGTGCTAAAAGAGTTACCAGAATGAAGTCTCTCACAAGTAAAGTATCTCTGTGATGATGAACTTGCACAACCACACTAAAAGTGCAGCACTAAATTCATAGAAAGCTGAGACATCCACGCCAGGGTTTCTCTTTCTAAAAAGCAAAAGTTTCCCACTGCCCACATGGGTTCTCCTCAGACAAGCCCAAACAGTGGCAATACCAGTGGCAATACTTTATAGCTGAGCTCTCATTTATTTTCAAAAGGTCCCATGAAAGGTATGCATTGCCTTTTAAATGCCAATGAAAGCATGTTGTGAAACTCACCTACATATCCTTCCTTAAGACTCAATCTGATATATACCCATCTTCAATCCTCTGGTATTTTAAATCACGATGTCTCAAGTCCATCGACACTGTTGTAGGCCAATCTTTTGGGTAATTCATCCATTAAAGCATCTCTTTAAGTAAACTTTTTCCCAAGTGTTCCAATAGTATTCATAATTATAAACTTCTAACAAATCAAATGAATCTTATTGAATTTTACACCCGTAGGATAAATCAGAAACACAACCCAAATTGGAGAGGAGATTTTTAAAGGGTGGAACATGCCAAAACCTCCAATCCAACCTTCATTTGGCCACCTTAACCTGCATCCTGCTCATCCCGACCTCCAACTTTACAACACCCACGTCTTTCTTTTCATCATTTGGCTTCGGATTTCTGATTTTGAGCCACGGGTGTTGCAAGCACTGTGCTGCTGTTGGACGCATCTCTGGTGTAAAATCGAGAAGGGGGCGCAGAAAATCTGCAAACTCCTTTGCATCGGAGTCGGAGATTTTGTATTTATCAACTAGAAGCCGATCTAGTGGCCAATATTTCAGCCTTCTGATCCTTTTCAAGTCTCCGTGTCTGTCAAACAAATCCTTCGATCGAGATCCCCCAATAGCAACCTGTTCAGAATATGTGAAAGGAATATGATATTAGGTTATCATAAGAGATTGGAAGAACAAAAAAATGACATCACCTTTCGAGGCATCTTTCCAAGGAGTTCCATCATCAGAGCCAAGTGATCCTGAAACCAATACCTTATCAGCCAGGTGAATTAATGCAAGGACAAATTCAAAATCATATAAGATTTTGTGTATATAATCATATTAGCAACAGCAAAACAATTTAAAAAGTCCAGGTATTGCCAGAGAACTGTTAGTTCAGAAGTCTGGGTCATAGAAATGGTCATCCGTAGATATTTGACAATAAGAATTGCATACCTATTCACAACAACTAGAGTGCGTGTTTGGCATATAAGAAAGGGGGAATGAATACTATAATCATTTCACGAAGACATGGGCAAAACCAAACATTCCAAATCATGTTCTCCAGGACGTCATTACCAATAACTTACCAGAGAATTTCATGTGTTTTGCAGGACAAGTGAAGGTAAAAATAAAACAAACAAGAAGAAATTTAATTTCTCACTCCATTAGGTACTTATTCAATCAACTGAAGAAACATCATACAGTCATTAACAACACGCAATGCCATCTTAGAGACTAATCATTGATATATCGGAAAAACTCATCTGTATTTCACAAAATTCAATCAGAAAATCGAGAGTTATGTAAGGCCATCCTGGGTACAAATTCAGATGAGTTTTATCGTATATCATAAAGACTCAAGCAAATGAAAATTTCATAACTTTGTTGTTCTAAGCACTGTTTAAAAACTCCTTGACTCGACAAGGAACTCGCCCGAGTCGACTCCTTTTTGCCTTGGCCACATTCCACGTTGCACTACATCCGCATTCCTCATTTTGCCCTACGGAATCAATAAACTCCTTTGACTCTCCCGAGTTACGACCGCGTCAACTGCGTCAACCGTGTTCTTGGCCGCGTCTGCGCCGAGTCGACGAGGATTTTTCTTGGCCGCATTCCGCGTCACATCCGCGTTTTTAAACACTGGTTCTGAGCCATCAAAATTAATAATTTACAGGATAAAATGACAATCATTGACCCATAATTCATACAGAATCAATAATGTCGCTATTTATCAGACAATTTGTCATCAACAATTTATGGAAAAAATATATCAGTTTTCCATATTCTCTCTTTCTTTCTCTATGGTTTTATCAAGAAAGAAAATACCTAATCAGAGACATATTAAATTTTTTTAAGCAATGATCATGTTCATTTCCACATTCATGCAGTTCAGTAACTAACTACTTATTGGAGCATCTTCTACTAGCTTTAAAAAAAAAAATAAGGGTTCATTTGCAGTCATTCCGAGAAAAAAGAATTTGCCAATCAAAGAGAGATTTTACCATCTTCTCATGGTTGATCTCGAGTATTACACTAATCACACACTTCAGGACCTGACTACTCACAAGAAAAAAATAATTTGCCAATCAAGATTTTTCTCTCTTTATGATTTTATCAAGAAACAAAATGACTAATCAGAGGCATTTTACAATTTTGTAATCAATGATCAGGGTCATTTCCATAATCTGCAGTTCAGTAACTAACTACTTATTGGAGCTTCTGTGAAACAACCAATTTACTCCAAAAGCTTAAGCTGTTAGAGTTGGTGTTTTTTAATCATTTATACCAACATTCCCCCCTCATGTGTGGCCCCTCTTTTTTGGGTTGGCTGTACACGTGGCCCATGTGCCACCTCTTTTGGGTTGGTCGTACACATGGATTTTTAATATCAAGGAGTTGTTGGGTTTTGAACCCAGGACGTGCCATGAGGCATTAACTCTAATACCATGTGACACAACCAATTACTATTAAAGCTTAAGCTGTTAGAGTTGGTGTTATTTAATCATTTATACCAACAACATCGTCTCCTAGCATGAAAAAAAAAGAGTTCATTTTCAGTCATTCCAGGAAAAAGATATTAGCCCATCAAAGAGAGATTCTACCATCTTCTTATCATTGATCGTGGGTGTTTCACTAATCACACACTTCAAGAAATGACTAATCACAATAGCATTTATTGTCAAAAGTAGAATAAACACATGATTCTATTTTTTAAGGAACAGATAATGATATAAGAAAGAAACAAGGAACTTCTTACCTCATCTTCATCAAACCCCTGGCCACTCTTCGGAACAAAAAGCATGTCACCCGTTGCAAGCTCAAAAGCAATGCAAGCAAAAGACCAAATATCAGCAGAAAAAGAGAAACCGGACCCAATAATAACCTCTGGTGTTCTATACTGCCTAGTCTGAATATCATCTGTGAATTTCTTATCAACCCAACATGCATTCCCAAAATCAACAATCTTGCACCTCAGATCAATTCCTTCTAAGTTCTGTCGTCGCTGTTGTGAAATCCCCTCCATTGATTCTCTGCTCCTTGAGATCTTTGCCACTGCCCTCTTTGCCTTTTTCTTCAGCTTTTTCTCATCTATATTTGTCACAACTCCCCCATTTGGATTCCCCTCAGGCCTCTCGAGAATTGGAGAAACACCAGAACGAATTGGATCCTTCGCAGGATTGATGGTGGACACAAGAAGAACATTTTCTGGCTTTAAATCTGAGTGAACTATACGGAGTTCTCGGTGCAAGTAATCGAGACCCAACAAGATCCAACTACAGATCTCCCTAACTTTATTCAATTCGAGGCCTTTGTAACGATTGTGTTTTATTAAGCGGAGTAAACTGTCTCCGAGGAACTCACTGACCAGGCAGATATGCTGCCCATTAGGACCATAATGCTTAAAGTGGTCGAGCAATCGGATAATGCATTTGGAATTTGTGGGATCTCCTTTGGCAATTGTGGAGAGAACCTCAATCTCATGAAGAGCAGCTTCGGCGAATTCGGCTGCACTCTTCTGGATTTTAAGAGCGACAAATCTCTGCAAAAGGAAGTAAAGAGTGACGATTATTATGTGCCTAGTGTAGATTTAGCAGTTCATTGGCCAGTCCTCCTTTGTGTACAAAAATACAAATTTTGGGATAAATTTCTTCATTTATTATAGAGAAGCTAATGAGTGTTTATATTACAAAGAAGCTAATGAGTGTTTACACTCATTACCTTGCCTATAGTAAACAAAGAAATTTATCCCATAAATTGTGTTTTTGCAATATAAACACGCATTAGTCCTTTGTGTGCAAAAACACAATTTGTGGGATAATTTTCTTCATTTATTATAGAGAAGTTAATGTGTTTATATTACAGAGAAGCTAATGAGTGTTTATTAAGCACTCATTAGCTTCTCTGTAGTAAGCAAAGAAATTTATCCCATAAATTGTGTTTTTGCAATATAAACACTCATTGGCTTCTCTGTAATAAATGAGGAAAGTTATCCCGGGAATTGTGCTTTTGCAATATAAACACTCATTAGCTTCTCTGTAATAAATGAAGAAATTTATCCCACAAATTGTATTTTTGCAATAAAAACACAAATCCCAGAAATTGTGTTTTTGCAATATAAACACTCATTGGCTTCTCTGTAATAAATGAAGAAATTTATCCTGGAAATTGTGTTTTTGCAATATAAACACTAATAAATGAGAAGCTAATGCGTGTTTATATTACAGAGAAGCTGATTGGTGCTTAAAGAAACTTAATGCGTGTTTATATGTGTGTTTATAAACACTCGTGTTTATATGCGTGTTTATAAGCTAATGGCTGTTTATATGCGTGTTTATAAACACTCATTAGCTTCTCTGTAGCAAATAAAGAAATTTATCCCAGAAATTGTGTTTATGCAATATAAACACTCATTAGCTTCTCTGTAATAAATGAAGAAATTTATCCCATAATTGTATTTTTTGCACACAGAGGAGGACTGTCCCTTCCCTCCAAGTGTGCCAAGAGGCTGATCTTCCCTCTAAGAAGAGCAATCACGTTGCAAACTGATTTGGGTTTATAACATGATGTTCTTCAAAATGGGAAATTGTAAAAGAAAAATGCATAGAAGGATGGGGAAAAACAGTACTTCTGAGTAAGGGATGCAAAGGAAAGTTGAAAAATGCATCTCTTGGATGGAAAAGAGACCAAAGAAAAAAAAAGGGATAAAAGAAAGATAAGATGAAAGAAAGATGAGAAAATTCACATAGATCTCTAAAGGAAAAGACAGCCCTTTAAAGGAGGGGGGACATGAGAATAGGAAACGATGGAAAAATGATAAATTTGTTGGGAATCCAAGCAAATTTCAGCTTAAAAAGAAAATTCAATATACTTAAAGGTATATCAGTAACGAAAAATGAATGATAAATTTCATGGGAATTCAAGCAAATTTCAGCTTAAAAAGAAAAATTAAATGACAAAAAGGTATATCAGGAACAGAATATGAATAAAAAAAGGACAAATTGTGATAAATTTAAATTTCATGGGAATTCAAGCAAATTTCAGATTAAAAAGAAATTCAAAATGCTAAAAGGGTAAATCAGAAACAAAAATGAATACAAAATCGAAAATTTCACCATCCGAAAGCAATGATCCAGATCAATCTAGGACAAAAAGAAATAAATGAGAAAAACCAATAAGAAAAAAAAACTGATTTCAAATCCACAAATCAAAGAAAATACTAGATCTTCCACATAAGACAACGATCAGATCAAACGAATCGATCCAAATAAAGAAAACCCAGATCAGTAACAGGTCGATAGATACATAAAATGAATGAAATAAAAAGAAAGAGAACCCAATAAAGGAAAGAGCAAAAAAAGAAAGGGGGAAGAACCATACAGAGAATCGTGTATCGTAGGCTAACCAAACGGTGGAAAAATGTCCCCAACCGAGTTTTCTTTGTGCAACATATCTCCCTCCATTAAAAAAATCGCCTAATCTAACAGCATGGTATCCTCCTTTTCTGTATGCTTCGAACCCTTCATCTTCTTCCTCAGAGGCTGATGATGAAGAGCAAGACATATCTCTCTCTCTCTCTGTTTGTTGATTGGTCGTTTGTTTACTTTGTTTGAGGGTTTTTTGTTTTGTTGTGAGAGATTTATAATTTCCTACACCTGAGAAGGAGACTGTTTTTCAGGGTATGTGCTTCCTCTTTTTTTCTTCGTTTCTTACTAACGTGCGCCTCGTGGGCCTCATCTATGAGATAGTCTTGACATATGGGCCCACGTATTTGATGTTAGAATGACCTGGGTCCTTCATCCAATGGCCCAGATTTGTCCTTTTGGGTCCACCCCATTTGATGTTATCATGATATGGGTCCTCATCCAATGGCCCAGGTTTCTTACTAACATCCACCATTTATGAGGGAGATGGTGTTGACATAGGCCCACCTATTTGATATTATCATGATCTGGGTCCTTCATCCAGTGTCCCAGATTTGTCCTTATGGCCCCACCCATTTGATATTATCATCTGGATCCTTCTAGTTTTTATACAGTGAAAATATTTTTCAAAAAAGTACTATACGTGGGCCACATCGTAAATAGGTTGTGCCCAAAAAATAATTTCCATAGGATGATCCTTGCCCTTTGATACATATAGAGGAGCTGCATATTATGGAAACAACTATAGATAGGAGGGTTGGAATCAACGCATGGAAATGATTTATGGGGCACAACCTATTTACGGTGTGGTCCATCAAATGGACGGTTTGGATCATCCTATGATGTGAGCAGTATAGTAGGCTTGCACCATGTAAAATCTCGGATTCTTCATCCAATGGCCCAGATTTCTTACTTACATGTGCCTGGTGTGCCCCATCTATGAGAGAGATGTCCCCTGATCTCAGTAATGTAAATGGGATCAGATTAGTCTTCTCACAGTAAATCATCCCCTCAAGTTAAAATAGTCAAAATATTGATTAATGGCTGATTAAAATGGTTAGTCTGGGTGTTCCAGCGGGCATGCTCGTGTAAGATGCCGCCCTTATTATTATCAAAATTATCAAAAAATATTTGTAACAACCTTACGAGTAAATTTCCGACATAGTGAGTCTGTCTCATTATCAAAAGGAAATGTTATCAGCACTATTTTATTTTGATGATCGCACTCCCCCCTTTATTAAAAGTACAGGCCTGCACCATAAGATGATCTAAACCGTCCATTAGATGGGCCGTAGTCTAAATAGGATCAACCCTCTAACATTCAGATCGGAGGGTTAGGATCACCTATGAAAATAGTTTCTGGGGCACAACCAATTTAGGTTCAGTTTTAATAAAATGTGAGTGCGATCATCAAAATACAGTAGTAGTGCTGATAACATTTACCCATAAAAAAAAACAACATTTCCATATCAAAATTATCAAAACATTGTAGTAGGTAATGAGAGTGGCCTTACTTTATTTCGCCCAATATTAAATTTCGGACTTGAAATTTTTTGTAACAGACAGAGTAGGTTAGTTTATCTATCTCAACATTTAATTCCAATTCCATCCTCTCTTCCAGTTCTAGACTCCACGAGAGAGAGAGAGAGATGGTAAACCCCCACGAACATTTAGATCCCACGAAGAAAACCCGTTTCTCAGTTTCTCCCCCCGTTCCTCCATCGCTCAGATCTTCAAAACCCTCCTCCATCGTTTCCAGCCCTTGATTCGAGGGTTTTGAATTTCCCTCTTTTCAAATCCATTAGATGCCTCCTTTGCTTCAGTCATTTGAGGTTCAGAAACTAGTTTTCGAATCATTTGACGGTCCGATCTGCAAATTACCGCGAATTTTGATCCAATTGTGATCTAGAGTGGCGCAAGGCCAAGTCCCCAACATGGAGATTTTCGATGGGTATTTTCGAAGAGCAGATTTGGATCAGGATGGGAGGATAAGTGGGAATGAAGCGGTAGCGTTCTTTCAAGGATCCAATTTACCTAAACACATCCTTGCTCAGGTTTTTATGATGCCCTATTCCTCTTAAAATGTCTCTTGTTTTGATTATATGGGTGTTTTGATTGTCTGGGTATCCATATAGACATTGTTTTTTTGGGAATCACTTGTTGCGAATTTGCTTGTTAGATTAGAAGTTTGGGCTAGTAGAAATTCTAATTCTATGCTCTTATGGGTAGTTCTTGACTTAATTGTCAAGGTATCAGCATGGTTTTAAATTTCCACTGAAATCAAAACGAATGATACCGTAATTGGAGGATATTATAACCGAAATACATTTTGAAATCAAAATTGTAAGTGCATTAGGGGTATGCTACATCGGTATGTATTACACAATTATATTGATATGAATTGCATGTGAAATGTGGTATATGTATTATCTATAAATATTTATATGAAATGCATGTAAAATGTGTTATTCGCTGAATTATCAGACATGTGCAACAATGCATGTCGCTAGGTGTTCGATGTTATTAAGCCATTATGGATGGCTGTCTTTAGGGGTGTAAACGAGCCGAGCCGAGGTTGGCCAGGCTCGGCTCGGCTCGGGCTCGAATCAGGCTCGGGCTCAAATCAGGCTCGGGTCGGCTAGGCTCGCGAGCCTTACCGATCTTTTTTTCACACCCCTCATCTTCCCTGGACAGCCCTATATAGTGTAATTTCACTACTTTTTTTACACTATGGGGGTGGTCCAAGTAACAAATGGGGTTCCTAAAATGAAGTGACATATTTTGCCTCCCCCTTTTACTCCCTAGACAACCCTTTTAGTGTATATATTAATATATAATATATATATTTAAATATATTAAATTCTTAACGAGCCTTAACGAGCCGAGCCGAGCCTGGCCTAAATCGGGCTCGGCTCGTTAAGCTTAACGAGCCTGGAGAGCCGGCTCGGCTCGGCTCGTTAAGGATTCGAGCCGAGCTCGAGCCGAGCTTTTTTCGAGCCGAGCTCGAGCGAGCTTTTTTCGAGCCGACCCTTAGCTGTCTTGCTTCTGTGATGGTTTCTAAGTGCGTTTTTCTACTTATTCTAGCATTTCCTAAATTTTCATCTTAAAATTCAATCATTTGCGTATGTTTCGAGACGTTTCTGTGATTTTACATGATTTATACTGAATTTTTCAATCAAAACCAAAATTTTCCATTTTTGTGGAGACCGAAATCAAATCCGAAACCGAAATTTAAAGCCTTGGGTATCGGTCGATGGCCTATTCGCAACATGGTGATTTATTCATTTCATTCTGTTTATATTTGTACGGTTGGGCATGCATGAATTAACTTATTAGCACTTGAAGCATTTGGGCTCATCAAATTTTATATTTTATTACAAGTGAAAATTTTAAGACAGCTTTGTTGTATGGCCGAATTAGATGATTAGGATGGGAGACAATGGCATAAACATTTTCCCCTCTCACTAGGTTCTAGTATGCACTCACTGCTAGTTCCTCGGTGGATCTTTTTAGTCTCACACCCGTTAGATTCCTCGGGGCTTACCAATACCGTCCATCCCACTAGAAGGTGATGAAAAACAAGGAAACTTAGTTATCGATTCCGTTTCGTTCCGTTTTGATCGGTGGAACAGAATGTTCTGGTGTTTCGGCTATTTAGGAAGCGTTTTGTTTTGGAAAAGATGCTACAACCAGAGTTTTTTTAATAGTTAAAACTTAAAAAATCTAAGAAAATGAAAAATTGCTAGAAAATATAAGAAACTATCATACGAACCAAATTTAACTAAAAAAACACATTTATTACTTAAACATTAAATTTATTGTTTTACATAAATAAAAGAAAGAAATTTAATAAGGTTTAGATGGTTTTATATAAAGTTTAGGTGGGTTTATATAGTGTTTTCATGTTCGGAGAGGAAAAATGATGGAAAATACCCTTCAAACGGCTAAAGAGTCGTTAAGGGGCGAAACTGTTTTTTTTTTCTTCTAAAAAATGAGTGCTTCGGCCGAAACAGATGAATCAGGGATGAAACGGAACGAAACAAGGACGAAACGAAATGAAATTCTGGCCGAAACGGAACAGAAAGTGTTTCCGTTCCATTTTTTGGATCTGGCCAAAACGTTTTGACCGTTTCGACTGAAATGATATGAAATTGATAACCATTTTCTTTATCAAGCTCTGTTTATGTTATGGGAATAATTCTTCACGTGTTGAAGAATTCTAAGGCATTGGGGTTGGTGATTTGTCTAGAGTTCGGATAGGCTTTGTTGGAATCCTACCAATCTCTGTTCTTTTTGTAGCTATGAGTGGATTTTTGGTAGGTCTATTATAACATGCAGCACCCATTCTTTTGTAAGTATGAAATGATTTTTTTGAACCGGTATATCCTACCAACCTCCGTTCTTTTTGTAAGGAGGTGATGCTTTTTGTTCAGGTATATCCTGCCATTCCTTTTGTAAGTATGACCGTGTCAATCTTTTTTTTTAAACTGACAAATATATATATATATATATATATATATATATATATATATATATGAGGAAACTGTTGGTGAGCTTAAGCTCACCAAACTTATGGTGAGCTAGCTTGCCCAATCACATGGGTCCCACATTTTGGGGAGTGATCCAAACCATTCATTTGCAAGGCCTTATCATAGATAGGGGGTGTACCAAAAATCAGCTCCATAGGATCATCCTAACCCCTCAATTTGTGGAGGACAAAAATGGGGCAGATTTGTTTCTGTCCATTTTTGTCCTCCACAAATGGAGGGGTTAGGATGATCCTATGGAGCTGATTTTTGGTACACCCCCCATCTATGTAAGGGACTTTCAAATGAATGCTTTGGATCATCCTAACAAAGTGGGCCCCCATGTGATTGGGCAAGCTACCTCACCATAAGTTTGGTGAGCTTAAGCTCACCAACAGTTTCCTCATATATATATATATGAGGAATAAGAGTGCGCTCGACCGCACCAATTTTAGGTGCGGTCGAGGGCCAAAAACTCATGTGGGCCCACATTGTTAGGATGGCCCAAAGCATTCATTTGCAAGACCCCATCATAGATAGGGTGTGTACAAAAAATCAGCTCCATAGGATCATCCTAACCCATCCAAAAGTGGAGGGCAAAATGGACAGACACTGTTTGCCACAAATCTGCCCATTTTTGCCCTCCACTTTTGGAGGGTTTAGGATGATCCAATGGAGCTGATTTTTTGTACACACCCTATCTATGATGGGGCCTTGCAAATGAATGGTTTCGATCACTACAAAAAGTGTGGTACCCATGTGTTTAGGCCCTCGACCGCACACTCTTATTCCTCTCTCTCTCTCTCTCTCTCTATATATATATATATATATATATATATATATATATATATATATATATATATTGATAGGGAAAAGTGAGCGTAATCGGTCGAGTAGATGAGCTTATCTACTTGGTCGGCTAAAAACAATGGTGGCCCACATTTTTTGGGTGATCCAAACCATTCATTTGAAAGGTCCTTACCTAGATAGGTGTCCACAAAAAATAGCCCCATAGGATCATCCTAACCCATCCAACAGTCGAGGGGAAAATGGGCAGATTTGTGGACAAACTATGTCTGTCCATTTTCCTCCACATTTGGATGGGTTAGGATGATCCTATGAGGCTGATTTTTTGTGGACACCCTATCTAGGTAAGGACCTTTCAAATGAAGGGTTTGGATCACCCAAAAATGTGGGCGCCCACTATTTTTAGCCGACCGAGTAGATAAGCTTATTTACTCGACCGAGTACGCGCACTTTTCCGATATTGATATTCCATTCAAAGATTACATAAAGAGTAGACCAGGAGTCTCTCATGAATACATCATATGATGAAAAACTATTCAAAAACTATCCCATTTACATTCCCCCAAAAGATGAAAAACTATCCACAAGTAGCATTCCAAAAAAGATGAAAAACAATCCAAAAGTAAGGCATCGAAATAAACCGTTGCGATCTTCGTCGAAGATCTTGACTAGAGCACCTATAGTAGCATTTAAAAAAAACATGTGCGGTCTTCCGCGAAGATCATGAAGAAAATACCTTCTCTGTCAATCTACTCATCCTCATCCTGGTCCACTTTTGATTTTATGGTTTTTTTTTAAAAGCAAAGCGTAGTCGACTCTGGAATCGGTTTTGTAACTACTGTTTTGATCAACGTCGACTCAAGAATCGCCTCTAACAATACTGGCCGCTTGCGTCAGCAATAGTTTTTTTGGAAAAAAGGGAAAGGGAGTCGACTCAGGCATTGACTTTGAAACTACTGTTTTAATCCAAGTCGAATCCAGAGTTGACTTTGAAGCTATTGGCTGCTTGCAACAACAAGACTTTGATGCCCAAAAATGCGAAGGAGAGTCGACTCTGGCGTTGGCTTTTAGACTACTGTCTTGGTCGAAGTCGATTTTAGAGTCGACTTCTAAGCTACTGTTAGGTTATGGGGGACTTTGGAGTCGACTCCCAACCTTCTATCGAATTTTATATACCTGATACCTAAACAAAAGCCTTTTGAGCCGACTCTGTATTCGACTCAGGGGAAAAAAATTCAGTTACAAATTCAGTTACATTATCAAAATCCCTGTCAGTTACAAACTCCCTTACATATCATCCTAAATTGCATTTCATATACCTGAAAAGAAAACAATAAACTTCGAATTTCCATGTACATTCAATTACATTAAAAAACTACAGAAATTATAGTAGTGATTCATCTGTTCCTTTCATCTACATTCAATTACAGAAAACAATCAACGACATTTCCTTTCCTGGCAAAGTCCTATATAGTGACACACCCTCTAAATATTCATCGAGTAGATTTGTTCCCATAGCAGTAATATCAGCCTGCCTGAAGTCAAAACTTTCATTTCTGTTCAGGAAATCCATTTCTTTAATAACAAATAGCCCACAATCAAAGCTGCAAGAAAAGAAGACTACACGAAGTTAGAACTGAACATATTTCAAAGTTATAGGGTCAGTTCAAATTAGTTTACATCACCCGTTTTTTTTAATGGGCCGATGAGGAGCTTCATCCACTTGAAATGCACTCATATTTACTTTTTTCATTTCCTTGAAGAACTTCTGAAGGTAATGAACCTGCGAAGCATCAATCAATACGTAAGGGTTTTAAAATAAACAAGATATTAAAGTAAGTCTCTAGTACTTACCACAGGCATCACCATCACAAAATATGTTGCGTGTTCAAGAGAATTGTAAACTATGAAGCATTCCTTAACCATATCCAATTCTAGCAGGATCCAATGCTTCGAGACATTCATGAGAATGATGACTCTTCTTATATCTGAAGGTGGGATTTCCTGTAGACGTTGAACGTTTTTTACAACCGTCTCGGGACAGGCATAGCTGTTGTCGGATATACATTGTTGTACAACGAAAAGGAACAATAACACAGTATGCAATTTCAGAAATAGAATCTAGGAATATATATCGATTTAGTCTTACGTATAAATGGGTAGAAATGGCAATGCATACCCATCTTTCTTCTTTTGTACATGTATCTTCATCCCTCTTGTTTATATAATATGTTAAACGTTGATAACCTACTAAATAAGATATATGCCAGTAGATTAGATTTAAAAGTAACAGTCAATGTCAGGCCAGTTAAGTTAATTTAATGTCTGACTTTTGGGAGAATTTAACCACCCTCGAAGTTTCAAGATGGTCTCGATGTTTTCCTTGAACATGTAATAGCTTAAATTTTCAACGACCTTGTCACTGCAACACAACCATATGAGTAGTATTATGAGATGTTGATGCATTGGATAAAGTTGTTGATGCATGGCATAAAGTTGTAAGGAAGCTTACCAATGAGAAAGCGCCCCAATAGCTTTGATTTTATTTCTAGGATGAGAGGGGTTGAGGGTTTTTTGAGTTTTTTTGGATTTTTTGTTGTTGTGTTGTATGAGGAGGTAGAGGGTCCTATTTATAGGCTCAGGGAGGGGTATTTTGGGAACAACAAAGGGTTGATGGGTTGTAGGGCTATGATCGGATGGTTTTGATCTAAGGGCCTTGATGGTTTGGTTTTGATCTAAGGGCCTTGATGGTTTGGTTTTGATGTGATAGGATCAAAAGAGAGGGTGTTGGGTTGTGGTTGGCTAGGAAGGGATAGTCTTGCCACCTAACCCCCAGTTGGTTTGAATTGAATGGTGGAGATGGGATCATCAAGAAAAGGGTGATTTTTGATGGCCTAAGACAAGGATGTTAGGTACTAAACCTAGTGATATTATGGATCCAAATGTCAAATTGTTGAAGAATCAGGGGAGAGCTATTTGAGGACCCTCATTGATTTTGACGTCTTGCAGTGAGTGTAGTGAGTCAATTTATTTACGCTCCTTGGGTTCTCATTATAATGCAATTTGTAGAATTTTAAGATATCTACATGGTGGTATAAGTCGAGGAATTATTTTCAAGCCAAACAACCGCTTAAGTGTTGACAGATTTTGTAATGCTAATTGGGAAGGTATTATACCTTTGATGGAGGAAATTTGGTGATATGGAAAAGTAAGAAACAAGGTGTTATTGCTAAATAAGATCAAAGCTATTAGGGCAATTTCTGATTGGTAAGCTTCTTTACAACTTTATGCCATGCATCAACAACTTTATTTATTGTAGCAACAGCTCCTAACTCTATTCATATGGTTGTGTTGCAGTGACAAGGTCGTTGAAAGTTTAAGCTATTACATGTGCAAGGAAGACATCGAGACAATCTTGAAATATCGAGGGTGGTTAAGTTCTCCCGTAAGTCAGACATTAAATTAACTTAACTGCCATGACATTGACTGTTACTTTTAAATCTAATCTACTGACATACGTCTTATTTAGTAGGTTATCAACGTTTACACTGATTATATAAACAAGAGGGATGAAGATACATGTACAAAAGAAGAAAGATGGGCATGCGTTGCCATTTCTACCCATTTATACGTAAGACTAAATCGATATATATTCCTTGATTCTATTTATAAAATTGCATACTGTGTCATTGTTCCTTTTCGTTGTACAGCAATGTATATCCGACAACAGCTATGCCTGTCCTGAGACAATTGTCAAATACGTTCAATGTCTACAGGAAATCCCACCTTCAGATATAAGAAGATTCCTCATTCCCATGAATGTCCCCAAGCATTGGATCCTGGTAGAATTGGTTATGGTTAAGGAATGCTTCATAGTTTACAATTCTCTTGAACACGCAATATATTTTGCGATGGCGATGCCCGTGGTAAGTACTAAAGACTTATTTTAATATCTTGTTTATTTTAAAACCCTTACGTACTGATCGATGCTTCACAGGTTCATTACCTTTAGAAGTTCCTCAAGGAAACGAAAAATATAGATATAAGTGCATTTCAAGTGGATGAACCTGCTCATCGACCCATTCAAAAAAACGGGTGATGTAAACTAATTTGAACTGGTTCCTATAACTTTGAAATATGTTCAGTTCTAACTTCGTGTAGTCTTCCTTTCTTGCAGCTTTGACTGTAGGCTTTTTGTTATTAAAGAAATGGATTGCCTGAGCAAAGATGAAAGTTTTGACTTCAAGCAGGCTGATATTATTGCGATAAGAACAACTCTAGTCGATGAATTCTTAAAGGGTATGTATGGGCGTGTTAGTATATAGGACTTTGCCAACATTATAGATGGAAAGGAAATGTCGTTGATTGTTTTCACTTTTCAGTAATTGAATGTAGATGAAAGGAACATATGAATCACTACTTTAATTTCTATAATTTTTTAATGTAACTGAATGTATATGAAAATTCGAAGTTCATTGTTTACTTTTCAGGTATATGAAATTCAACAGAGTATGATATTTAAGAGAGTTTGTAATTGACAGGGATTTTGATAATGTAACTGAATTTTTTTCCCTGAGTAAAATACAGAGTCGACTCTAAAGGCTTCTGTTTAGCTATCAGGTATATGAAATTCGACAGAAGATTGGGAGTTGACTCCAGAGTCCCCCATAATCTAACAGTAGCTTAAAAGTCGACTCTGAAATCGACATCGACCAAGACAGTAGTCTGAAAGCCAACGCTAGAGTCGACTCTTCGTTGCATTTTTGGGCATCAAAGGCAGCTAGTAGCTTCAAAGTTGACTCTGGAATCGACTTGGATCAAAACAGTAGTTTCAAAGTCGACGCCAGAGTCGACTCCCTTTCCCTTTTTTTTTTTCCAAAAAAACCTTGCTGACGCAAGCGGCCAGTATTGTTAGAGGCGACTCTAGAGTCGACGTTGATCAAAACAGTAGTAGAAAACCGAATCCATATTCGACTCTGCTTTGCTTCTTTTTTTTAAGAAGAAAAAAAACCCTAGAATCGAAAGCGACCTCCTATTTAAGTTCGTCTTCCACACTCGCCAAACCAAATCGTCGAGTAGAAAGCCTCAAAACTTAAGGGAAAGGAGAAAATCGCCTCAAACCCCCAAACCCTCAAAAGCCACTACCCTCCATCCACTCCTCCACCATGGCCCCCCAAAAACGGGAAGGGAAAGGGCAGCCTTCTACGCATTCGAAAGTCGGAGGGAGAAAGCGGGGTTCTCAAGCTCAATCACGTTTCTTTATAAACGACGAAGCGAAAAGGCTCTACCATGAACTAGGGTTTCGCGAGATCTTATCCGGACGGTATGTAAATATTCCCGCATTGCATCGTTATGAAATCAGTCCCTTTTTTATTTTCAAGGTTAGAGCTCTATATTAGCTTTGAAGAAACCGATTTATCCGGACTTGATACATTTGCTTTATGCCCATCTTTCTGATGACTTTTCGACCCTTAAGTCCAATGTAAACTCCATTCTCATTAAACTGAGTAGGCAACTCTTCTGTGAAATCATGGACATCGAAGACTGGTGAACTTGTTTATTTTTGGGCCGAAGACCTAACTGGAAATTATGGTCTTAATGAAGCTATTATTTATCCTCTATTTGTATAGATTATGATCCTGAACTTGATGTTCGTTCACAACACCTCAAACACACGGCTCGAATACTTCACAAAATCCTTGCCCACAACCTTACTACTCCTCGTTTGGAACCTTTGACGTCGTGCGCCCTTTCGAAGCCTTCATCCTCTATTTCCTCATTACCCATCAAAAAATCAATGTTGCCAACATAATATTCTGTTACATGAGTGAAGTCATAGGTTGAAATAGAACGTCTCTACCTTTCGGTATGATCCTTACTTGCATATTTGAGCACTTTCAAGTACCCCTTCACGACAAAGTTACAAAGGATCCATCCCCTCCTATTGATGTTGCGTCACTGAAGAAGATGAAACTTGGTCTACTTGCCGCTCCTCAAGGGTAAGGTGTCACCGAAGAGTTCATCATGTAGCAGTTCTTCCCGCTTGAGAACACAATGTGGTGCTTACACGAATGACTGTTTAGGACAACAAGATTGCCGCCATAGAGAATGTACTCGTTCAGTGGAGGAAAGACTGCGATGAAGCGGACCGGATGAGGATGAGTAGATTGACAGAGAAGGTGTTTTTTTCATGATTTTCGCGGAAGACGGCACATGTTTTTTTTTAAATGCTACTATGGGTGCTCTAGTAAAGATCTTCGACAAAGATAGCAACGGTTTATTTCAATGTCTTACTCATCTTTTTTGGAATGCTACTTTTGGATTGTTTTTGGAAAGTTTTTCATCTTTTGGGGGAATGTAAATGGAATAGCTTTTGAATAGTTTTTCATCATGTGACGTATTCATGAGGGACTCTTGGTCCACTCTTCATGTAATCTTCGTATGGAATATCAATATATATATATATATGAGTTAAGTGAAGCTATATGAGTTAAGTGAAGCTACACATACGTGTAGCTAACTTAGCTACACCGACGGCTTAAATTACAGTGGGCCCACATTATTTGGGTGATCCAAACCATTCATTTGATAGGACCTCACATTGATAGGGTGTGCCCAAAAAATTAGCTCCATTGGATGATCTCAACCCTTCAAACTGTGGAGGCAAAAATGGACAGATTTGTGAAGGTTTTTACACGTCCATTTTTGCCTCCATAAATCGTAGGGTTGGGATGATCCTATGGAGCTGATTTTTTGGGCACACCCTATCTATATGAGGGCCCATCAAATGAATGGTTTGCATCACCCAAACAATGTGGGGCCCACTGTATTTTAAGCCGTCGGTGTAGCTAAGTTAGCTACACGTATGTGTAGCTACACTTTTCTCTCTCTCTCTCTCTCTCTCTCTCTCTCTCTCTCTCTATATATATATATATATATATATATATATATATATATATATATATATATATATATATATCAGTTTTAAAGAAAAGATTGACACAGTCATACTTACAAAAGGAATGGCGGGATATACCCGAACAGAAAGCAACACCTCCTTACTAAAAGAACGGAAGTTGGCAGGATATACCGGTTCAAAAAAATCATTTCATACTTACAAAAAGAATGGGTGTTACGTGTTATAACTTATAACTTATAACAGACCTACCAAAAATCCTCTCATAGCTACAACAAGAACGGAGGTTAGCAGGATATACCGGACCTACAAAAATATTTATTGGCAGCATATACTGGACCTGCGTGTGTATTGGCAGGATATACCGGACCTGCATGTTCAATTCATTGGATTGGATTCCATCTAGTTTATATTCTTTACGTGTCGAGATTTTGTTGTTTTATCAAAACATCGTTATATTTTGAAAATGTCAGAGATATTTGTGACATTGGCAATTATCTCTTTCTGTAAGCATGTAGAAAATTCCAAGAGATGGGCTCTTGCTGGTTCTGAAATTATCACCCACATTGTTATACCATCCAAGGAAAGTCGTCCTGGTTTGAGAGGGTTAGTAGTGCACTTCTCAAATCACTTTCAATAATAGTATTGTCATTGTCTTAGATATTTACATTCAGCCTACTCATATTTTAAAAAAAAATGGTCAAGGTTGAAGTTTGAATCCCTGGCCTCCATGTTATATACACAAGGGAATCACCACGAGACTTCAAGCAACTTCATGAAGTTGAGCATGAAACTAAGTATGAAGTCATATGTACATACATTGTTTCTTCTTCTTCATCATCATCACCTCCTTCTTTTCTTGATGCATACATATTTTGAACTTGTCTAATGTTCATGTGACTGAAGTGAGGGAAACTATTAAAAAGCCCAAAAGGCTAACTGTGTAAGCAATGGAATCCATAGAGTGGAAAGGAGTCAAACCCATCATTAGTGTCTAAAACAGGAGGTCTTAAACTCCATCAAGATAGGTTTTACCTTGATAGTGGGTATTAACCCTACTTCATTCCCTAGCAAATCATGTTGGCTGAGTATCTAATAAAGGAAGAGGGCATTTACATTGAAAATCAAGACTCAGTGTAAAAAATTCTCACATTTATATTTGTTGTTTTAGTTTTGAACTTTTACAAAACTTCTCGTCTTCTGGACCTGATCAACAAAGGAAGTGTACTAAAGTTTTTGCGTTTTTTTTTTCTCGAATCTTATTCATGTGAAGTGCTTCATAGATCTTTTTAATGCAGAGAGAGAGAGAGAGAGAGAGAGAGAGAGAGAGAGAGAGAGAGAGAGAGAGAGACCTAGATATACTTAGTGTTTAGTGTTTTGCCTTTGACCGTGAGAGGGTTATTTTAGTGACTTCTTGTTGTTGCTGCTTTTGTTGAATTATAATGTCTTTCTGGTTGTTTGCAGATATGGATGCATGCTGATCACAACCGGATTGGTTTCCTTGGTCGGGCAGAGTTCTATAATGCGTTGAAACTTATTACAGTGGCACAAAGTGGGAGAGAACTATCACCTGATATTGTGAAGGCGGCCTTATTTGGTCCAGCTGCTGCGAAAATTCCGGCTCCTCAGATAAATTCAGGGCCCACACCTACACCTCAGGTAAATTCGATGCCACTACCTGGCCCTCAGATGGGTGCCGTGGCACCCACTGCACATCAAAATCTTGGCTTCAGAGGTCCACAGGTTGTTCCAAATGCAGGTATGAACCAGCAGTTTTTCCCCTCACCAGACAATCAGTTCATGAGGCCGCCTCAAGCCACGCACAGTGCTTCTTCACTTCCAATGCAGAGTGCTAGTCAAGGATTGGGCAGTATGGCAGGTCCACGCCCTCCAAACCCGGTTGTATCTAATATCTCAACTGGGTTGGGTGCGAGGCCGAGTGGGATGTCAATGTGGTCAACTTCACAAACCCCCCAATAGAGGGACTAGTCCTCCCTCCATGATACAAGATGGGTTTGGATTAGCACCCTCTGGTCCCACACCTTCATTACCACCTGTATATCAAAATCTTGGCTTCAGAGGTCCACAGGTTGTTCCAAATGCGGGTATGAACCAGCAGTTTTTCCCCTCGCCAGACAATCAGTTCATGAGGCCGCCTCAAGCCACGCACAGTGCTTCTTCACTTCCAATGCAGAGTGCTAGTCAAGGATTGGGCAGTATGGCGGGACCACGCCCTCCTAACCCGGTTGGATCTAATATCTCAACTGGGTTGGGTGCGAGGCCGAGTGGGATGTCAATGGGGGCAACTTCACAAACCCCCAATAGAGGGACTAGTCCTCTCTCCATGATACAAGATGGGTTTGGATTAGCACCCTCTGGTCCCACACCTTCATTACCACCTAGACCACAAGCATCAGCTGGAGTAAAATCACAAGATCTAGTCTTTTCGTCACTCCAACCCACAGCTAAGGATTCTAAGGCGTTGCCTGTCTCTGGAAATGGTTTTTCTTCTGACTCAATTTTTGGAGAGGATGTCTTCTCTGCGACTCCGTCTCAGCCAAAGCAAGATTTTTCTACATTGACGTTTTCTTCAAGTAACATATCTAACTCATCTGCCACTGTCGTCCCAGTAACTACTGGGCCTCAACCTCCAGTTAAGCAGGGCGCACTTGATCCTTTGAGTACATTGACAACAACGTCAATCGGTACTAACAAGCTTCAACAGACTCCGTCACTGGTTAAACAGAACCAACTTGACGCAATTCACAGTACGCCAGGATTAGCTGGATCTGGTGTTTCAGTTGGGGCTGTTGATACTAGTTCTAGCCAGTCCCAGATTCCATGGCCTAGGATCACTCAATCTGATATTCAAAAGTATACTAAGGTATTTGTGACGGTAGACACAGACAGAGATGGGAAAATTGCCGGTGATCAGGCACGGAATCTTTTCTTGAGTTGGAGACTGCCCAGAGGTATTTGTTGCTTTATTCTAAATGTAGCTTTTTACGAGCTTTTCTTAAAGTGAAAATTTTGATTTGATGAAAAAATGTACCCTTCCAACTAATTCTTTAAGGTTGCCAGTAAAATTTAAAACCTAGGAAGTTTTTAGTAAAATTTTCGTCCCATCCCATGTTTGGTTGCCTTTAAGCACTAGAATTTTTTTAATCCCACTCTTGTAATGATTGCTTATGAGTATGACATGGACTCCTTGTCCCCTCTTTTTCTTTCCTAGGGAATGATGTCCTCTCTCTTTCTCTCTCTTCCCTCTCTCTCCTCCCTTCCCATATTTGGTAATTAAACCCCTAAATTTTGGCGGGAATTTAAAGAATTGTAGGGGAAAAAAAAACCTAGCAAATACCGTTGACTTAACTGTTGGGATTAAAAAGCTCCTAGGATAAAATTTTTACTAGCAACCAAACAGAGCATAAAAGATTGTACATTGAATGTGCTACACTTACCATGTGATGTTATTATCAACTATGTCACAAGCATGGTTTTAAATTTCGACCAAAATCCGAAATTTCGGCTTTCGGTCGAGACCGAAACCGAAATCGGGTAAACCCGAAACGTTACAAAATTTTGGTTGAAATTTCGAAAAAGAATATCACCAAAAAATCAGGATTTTATTCATTATAAAATATTTACCCGAAATTTTGTACGCGATAAAATATTGCTTTATTCGATTTCGTTGGATTTCGTCCGAAATTTCAAAATTTCGGTGAGGACCGAAACGCATTACAAAACCGAAATTTGAAACCATGGTTTCTGTGAGAACCGAAACACATTACGAAACTGAAATTTGAAACCATGGTCACAAGTATCTCCGATGTTTTCAAAATATCGCGTTTTTATTTCGGCATTTTGATAAAACGACAAAGTCCAGAAACAATCTCGAGATATTAAAAAATATAGTGATATTTTAATGTTTATCATAAAATGTCACGATAATATCACGATATTATCCCGACATTTATGTGATATTTTTTATTTTTATTTTTTATATTTTAAAATAATTTTATTTTTAGCATTTTTTCCTGATATAAACCCAAAAAAATAAAAAAAATTAATATATCCTGGTATTTTCCCTCGCCGAGAAATTCCTGAGAACGATATTTGTGACATAGATCATCAATACTTGAAGTTGAGATGTCTCCTTTTATTTTCTTCAATGTTTGCTTTTTCTTTTTTCGTCTTCAGTCTTCCATGTTGCTTGAACTTTGAGACTATCACATAGTACTTTGTTGTTCTTCCCGTTTATTCTCAATAATATATATTTGGGATGTCAGTAATTATGTATCTCTAGATTTAGTTTCTCAACACTGTCATCACATCAAATTATGGTATTCTCATAATGCAATTTCTATCTGCACTTGACAGAGGTCTTAAAGCAGGTGTGGGACATATCTGACCAGGATAATGATAGCATGCTTTCACTGAGAGAGTTCTGTACTGCACTCTATCTGATGGAGCGCTACAGAGAAGGGCGTCCTCTTCCTGCAGTTCTCCCAAGCGGTATTGGCTTTGATGAGTTGTTCCCTACAGCAGTTCAACCCGCAACTGCGTATCACAGTGCAGCTTGGCAGCCCTCTCCTGGTATTTTCCGGACAAATAATTATCGTTGTTTTTTCTTTTTTCATATACCCCCTTTTTTATGGGTACTTGCTTATAAAAATCTAAACCACTTTGCGGGGATCTTTGTTCTTTCTTGTTGTATCAGTTCTAGCTTTACCTTTCTCAAGATGCTTCTGTTAAAGTATAAAACATTAAATAACTCCAACTCCAACACCTTAAGCTTTTAGAGTAATTGGTCGTTTGACACGGTATCAGAGCAAAGGTGCCCGGGCTCAAAACTCCTTGATATTAAAAAAATCCACTTGTAATGGCCAACCCAAAAGAGGGGCCACGTGTGCCACGTGTGCCACATGTAGGCCAACCCTAAAAAAGAGGGGCCACATGTGAGGGGGAGTGTTGAAGTATAAAAGAGTAAATAATGCCAACTCCAACAGCTTAAGCTTTTGGAGTAATTGGTCGTTTGACAGCTGCTTGTTCTTGATTTCTGATTTTTGTTTTGCTCTTTTCTTTTTATTAGGTTTCCCACAACGGCAAGGAATCCCTGGAACGCTACCTATAACGCCTGCAACTGGGTCACAAACGCTTGCACAAGTTCCAGTCCCTCCCCAGGCTGATGGTGCAGGTCAGTCCATGCCGCAGAAGTCTAGAGTGCCGATTTTGGAAAAGTACCTTGTAAACCAGCTCAGTAAGGAGGAGCAGAGTGCACTAAACTCAAAGTTCCAAGAGGCAACAGAGGCAGACAAAAAGGTACTTTCTTTTGACTCATCGCTTTTTTTCTTAGCATTCTTTCCTTTCATGTTTTCAATTCCAGCTATGGGTTTTTCGTACTGCACTGACATTTGGAGGCTCTCATGTGTTCGTACTTGTTTCCTGATTGTTTAGGTGTATATGATCGTGTTGCAAGACCATGTATTCTATACTTTCTGTTCTTTTTTGCACTTGATCTTTTACTACTTTGGACTGTTTTTTTATTTTTTTGGTCTTATGTATTTCTTTTTGTTTTTTTAATGGTTGGTCTTATGTATTTCTATAAACTAAAATTCTCATGTTTGGACTGCTAGTTAGTATATTTAAGAAATTCTTTGAAATTATGTATTGCCTAAGCTAAGATACTTGTAAACAACCAGGTCTTTGTTTGTTGAATCAGACAGCTTTAGCCTAGACAATACTTAGTGATGTCACCCACTATTCAGCGCCAGACACTTAATTCTCAAAAAAGATAGAAGATTCGACACTTGATTACAGTCTATTAGTCTAACCTTTCTAATCATACTAGACGTTGCTCCCTAGCCTTCAGTTGCCGTTTTTTTAAATGGAAACAAAATGATTCCGTAGAAGATTTTTTTTTTTTTTTTTTTCACTTGCCGTTTACTTTCTATTTTTTTTCTCTCTTTCACAGTTTCTTATGGCTCTGTTTCTTTCAATGTAAAATAAGCATCAAACAGATTTTACACCCAATTTTCCATTTAAAAGTGTTTGTAAAATTTGTTTTATGCTCCATTTTGTGCCGAAAGAAGCAGCCTATAGAGAATTATTTTCATTTCGGAGTTGATTGTTGTAGTACTTTCGTTTTTTAAATCTTTTGTTCCTTCTGTATTCCTATTAACCAAAATTCTCATGTTTTAGGTGGTATCTAGATTATTAATTTCTTGCAACTGTGACTGCTACTTATTTACTTTTCATATTTATTTATTTATTTTCTTTGTTGGTGTCTTGGGTCCTTACCAGTAATCTATAGTTCTTTTACTGGCTTAATTTAGCAAATTAAAATGTTTTTTCTGTAAGATAGCTAAATACATGCCATCCAAAAAAAAAGATAGCTAAATACTCCAGGCATGAACTGTCAATTCTACTATATTCCGCTTCTTTTTATTGTTTGGAGACAACTTTCCTGTCACTGAACCTACATGACATTTCTTAAAGATGTTATGCTTCCTAACTCTAGTACATAACTGTTAATTGCTTCATCATTTTTCTCTTTTTTTTTTATTTTTCTTTTCAAGAAGAGGATTGTGTTCAAGGAAAATGTCTCTAACTGAAATTCTTGGGAATATTCAATGTCTAAACATTTGCATCATTTGGTGATGATTTTCTAAGCCAAACATTATTGTTTTATTGTTTAGTGAGCACTTTTCCTTAGGGAATGATACATGCGTTCATGTATTTCATTACTGTTCTTACCTTTTCCAAGTTTTCCTTTTGTGTCCATTGAAAGTTCTCATCATGGAATGAAACCTGACCGACCGATTTTTTTGTAAACGAAAGGTTGAAGAATTAGAGAAGGAAATTCTTGATTCTAAAGAGAAGATGGAATTCTACCGCACTAAGATGCAAGAACTTGTGAGTGGATTTCTTTTATTGTTTTGAACATTTCATTGCTACACACATTTTGCAGTGAATTTCTTATTGTTTATTATAAGCAGTTCTCTGTGTTACCCTTAAGTTTTGATTAATATGGCCCATAGAGTATCTCTGTGATCATTAAAATCACCTGATATTTTAGAGAATGAGACATGTTGCTGTTTGCTTGAAGTTCTTACTTTTTTTTTTGGCTATGACTAGTACGCTACGTCTTTAAGAGATTCTGCGCCGGCTATTCATGGACACATGCCATATAATACTTATTAATTTATTATAACAACTATACCCAATCTTTTTTTATATATTATTTATAGGACAAACGGTATGAACATTTATCTCTCCCAAACATGGCTCAAAGGGTCGGCACATATCTATTAAGAGCTGAAAGAGAAAGAATCTTCATAATGTTCTCTTGTTTTCTCGATCCTTCATCTCTGGGGTAAAGGTGTAGGACATAGGGTTTGTATTTAGGATTTAATGGGTTTTGATATATTTTTGTTTTTATTGGGTTGAGCATTCGTCTTAGTTGGAAGGTACTACATTGCAACCATGAGGTTGTGGGTTCAAGCCAGCTCACTTACGAAAAAGGACTGGTTATGGCCATGAAACCCGTCGAGTTGGTTGCCACTGCCTCTAACAAACCGAAAGTCTTTATACAACTGCTTATTATGCTCGATGGTAAGGCATCATGTCTTCCTATTAGCTCTACTTATCTAATTCTAATCATACGATTTTTTTAGGTAAGTGATATATCCGCCCCTTTTGATTACTTGGGACACACAGCAGCAGTGCACGTGGCAATCAGCGCCATTGAATCCTTTTAAGGTGAAGTATACCTGCCCCTCTGCAGTCATGGATATACTGCTGCTGGGTGTCCCAAGTAATCAAAAGGGGCGGATATACCACTTCCCTTTCTTTTTTGTATCTACGTCTTTATTTTCTAACACTGCATGTGTACAAAATCTATTGATCTTATAATAACATATCTTTCAATGTTTTAAGATTTAGCTGCATGGATGTGTTTGTTTATTGAGTTTCACATGTTTTTATTTGACACTTGCTTGTTCTACATTGATGCTGTGTCTTGAGTTTCATAGATTTGGCCCAGGTTTTAAATATCAGTTTCAGTTTCGGTTGCGATTTCTGTCGGCGTAGAAACGAAAACATTTCAGTTTCGGTCGGAAATTTTGATGAAGATCTTGTAAATTTACAGAAACGCAGGGAAACATATGCAAATAATGGACATTTAAGATGAAACTTCAAAAAGTGCTAAAATAAGCGCAAATACATACTAAAAAATCATAACGTAAACAAAAAAAAAACACCCATAATGGTTTAACACCTTCAAAAACCTAGTGACATGCGATGTCGATTATTCAGTGCTACCACATTTCACATGTAATTCATATAAATATTTATGCATAATACATACACCGTAGTTCCTATTCAATTCATATAAATATAAGTATGTAACACATCTTGGTATGATATAAGCTTTGGTTTGGCTATGTTTTTCTTTTTCTACAATTGTTCCGATGGGGACGGAGTCGAAAACATTTTGGTCGTCTCTTGTCGGTTTCGGTGGAAATTTAAAACAATGGATTTGGGAAAGAAACTAGGGCTCGCTGTTTTGTTCCTCGTCATAATTTGAAGGTTGATTTCAGTGCATATCCAGATATGGGTCCTATTTGCGTCTACATTTACTGGATATTGGCTCTAATGACAGAAGAGTTTTGAAGGGTGTTGGCCCAACATGGTATAGAAATTGGGAGAGCATCATACCTGATTATTTACTAGGGAGAGTAACAGTGCAATTCTGATAGGGATTGACCCTATAACTCAATGGTCAAGGCATTGTTCTTCAAAGTGGAGGTCTAAGGTTTAATCCCGGCTTATGTATGAAAAAAATGCATGATATACCTCTCATATTTTCCATTTCAAAAAACAAAAAAAAAACAGTGCAATTCTGATAGTGCCTCCTAACACGGTCAGGTTTAATTTTGATGATAGTTATTTGCATGATGTGGGTTCCGCTGGGGTGAGTGCTTTTACTTGCGCTAAAAGTTTATATTTGAAAGTAGTTTTCTGCTCCTCTGGGTTGATGGACTCAATGAAGCCAAAATGAGAGCTTGCTTACCAGCCTCCTCATCCTCTTCAATGAGTTGGATGACAGGATTTGGGTTGAAATTGATTCCTCAAGCGCAATTGCTTTTGGCCCTTGGATATTGGTACACATTATTGGTGAAGGTTTGGATCTATGTACACGGGTTGATTTTCCTTTTTTTCATACATTGAGAGAGCTAATGAGGTGGCAAGACTCTTTAGTTAGAACTTTAGATTAGAGACTTGCTTGGTGTGTGCGATCTGTCCTTTTTTTTATGATTCTCCTTTGGCAACTGATATTCACACCACCATGTTCTGATAATGAGCTGAACTCACCTTGTCTTTTATTATTTGACCACTTTCTGTGCATGATTGGGCATGACTCAAGGATACCCAGCTGCTATATGTGCTTGTACCCATTGCTTTACAATTCTAAATATATGGAGCTTCGCGAGCAAGGACTTGTATTTCATGTTGAGGCGAAATATTCTTCGAATGATTGTTTAGTTCTTTCTTTTGGTATCAGGTTTTATACAAGAGCAGGTGTGACAATCGACTTAATGAGATTACTGAAAGATCATCTGCTGATAGACGCGAGGTACTGTTATTTATTCCTAGTTCTATCATTCATCTCTCTTGGCAGTTCTTTTGTTTTGGCCCAATGGGAATAATATGTATTCTAGATATTTTATGTATTGATATTCTTTCTTACTTGATATTTATCTAAGTTTTTAAATTGTGGAGTTTTCAATTTGAAAATTTTCAGTATTGAAGTCGTAGGAGTAATTTTATATCGAGACATGATGTTCCTGTTGAGTGCCATTCGAGAAAAAAAAATGATGATCCTGTTGAGTGTTTGTTGATTGTGATAGTCTATGCTCAATAATGCATGTTGAGAATTGAGACCGGTTTTCAGAGCTACTTATTAGCACTTTTTGGTTTGGTATGTTTGTACTTTGTAGTTGTTAGAAATGGGGATAGTTAGAGAGGAAGAAGAAGAAGAAGAAGGGAGAGGATGGAGAGTCTCCACTTAGGAGCTCTCTCATGTAATATGATGTATATATAGGACAAAGACTACAATACCCCTCATCATACACATAATACCTAAACTATCCTTACATACTCTTCAATACTTCCCCTCAAGTTGGAGTGTACATACTATGGAACTTCAGCTTGGTATAAAGAAAACTACAATACCCATACAAACAACTATAAAACCCATATAACAAAAATGATTATCACTCATACACACAGCCAGCTTGGTACAACATTCCCCCTCAAGCTGGTGAATACATAGTGAAATACATAATAAAAAAGGGACAATGGCCACAACGAGATCAACGGCCACCAAAACAACGAGCTCCCCCTGAATTAGCACTACAGTCAGGGTGATCACCACAGAGCCTCCCCCTGAATCAGAGCACGGCTATCAAAATTGCACGCCAATAACGATCAAACGGAGGTGCCTCGGCAGGGAAATAGCAACAAAGCACAAACAAAATACGCACACCAAAGGCGCGTACACAAGCAATGACGAAGCACAAGTAGAGATAAGGTTAACAACACATCGCAAGTAGAAGAAAAGTCCAATCACAAAAAAGGTGAGAGGAACCAACAAAAGGGAGATAGAAAATCATCGCACAACAATAGCCAACCAACGACGCCCACACATCACATCGCCTGGAGAAACAACAAAGCTGAAAGCAACGTTAATGACCGGGCATTTAGCCACCAACAACGTGGATTGCAACGCAAACCACAACGACTACAAGGAATGCGTAAAACTACGTAAGGCTACTACACACGTGTAGAAGCACCAACAAGGTGGATTGCAATGCGAACCACTACAACAACAACAAAGGTGTAAAACTATGCCAAGCAACTACACTTACCATGTAGAATCATCAAAAAACACGACTCGCAAAGCAAGATCAGCAACAACTCCAAGCGTGGAAGGAACTATCCAAGTCCAACAACGCGAAGAACCAACCAACCAACCAAGTAGACTACGAACAAAGAATGGTGAAGAAAACACATGCGAAAATGACAACACGACCACACTTCATCCTAGGAACAAGATGAGGCCTTCAACACTCCCCCTCAAGTTGCAACGAAAAGAACAACTTTAAGGCACAACACCTCTCGGACATTTCACCAAACACTTGGTGTGCACCTTTGAGATCAAAATAAAGGCCATGAAATACAACGAATATAGTTAAGGAAAACAAAGAGTAGGATGGAGTGGACGGGGGGATGAGACTCAATAAAGAAAAAAAATGAAAGGATTTAGACCATAAAGAAAGGGATTTAGAGAACTGAAAAGAACTCAAGAAGGAACTAAAATGGAGGAAAAAAAAGGATTGATGGATTGAGAACAAGAAAGGAACAAGAAAAGAAGACAAGGAATGGATTTAGGGCCAAAAAAAGAAAAGGATTTATGGATGTAGAACAAGAAAGAAATAAATGGATGGAGAAAAGAAAGGATCTTTTTGTGGTTTTTGTTTTGTTTTGGAGGGATGGATTTACAAATGGTATTTACAAGAAAGGGTGGGGTTTAGGAACTCACAAGAAGAGAAGGGTTAGGGATTAGGGATTAGGGGTTAGGGTTAGGGTTTCATGGATTTAGGGTGTGGGGCTCACAGATTTAGGGTTGGGGTAAGGTAATGGATGTAGGGTTTAGGGATGCAGTAAGGAGGATGAACCCAAAAGGGGTTTTGGGAAAATCATGGAGGAGGGAGTCTCGTTTCGTCGCGTCTTCAGATGGTTGGGGTGTGTGTGGGTGTGTGGTGGGGGGTCTCATGTCTTGTCTCATCGCGTCTTCAGGATTCCATGTAAGAATGAGATTAGGGAAGAGAGAGAAACGTGAATGAGAGATGGTGATGAGAAAAACTCTTCTTTTTCTGTTTTTTCTAACTGGCCCCTAGGATCTTAGCTCTGATACCATGTTGGAAATGGGGATAAGGTTAGAGAGGAAGAAGAAGAGGAATGGAGAGGATGGAGAGTCTCCACTTAAGAGCTCTATCATGTAATATGATGTATATATAGGCCCAACTAGGGCAACATGTGTACAAAGACTACAATACCCCTCATCATACACATAATACCTAAACTACCCTTACATACTCTTCAACAGTAGTAAAGCATAATATACAATTATGGTGAACCTTCTTCAATTTTAGCCATTCCAAAAAAAAAAAAAAAAACAATCATTTTCCGAAAAATCATCATGAGGCGATAATATTTTTTTGTATATTTGGAATGTCTAATTAAATCTGTTGCCATTCCCACATTTTTATTTTATTAGGGGCTTTAGGGAATTTCATTTACTGCAATCCAATGTTGATCCCCGTTGACGTGATCTTAAAGAGTCAATTCTTGGTGTACCTAGTTAATATTGATAGAGGTGCACTCAAGTTTAGTGCACGCCAAAATTGACTAGTTTCCTGCAAATTTCAATGTGCTCATCCAACTTTTGGTTTTTTTTATTGGTTTTTTTAGTGGCAAAAAAAAGCTGTTCAAATGGTGGAGTCCCCAATGTTTTGAAATTTGTATCAGAAATCTTCTACAAAGGATTAGCCACATTCAGATCTCATGGGTTCCCCCGCTTTGGCTTCTCCATCCTCTCCAGCTTTGCTTTCAAAACCTCCTCTTACTGCCACCACCAACTATTACAACCACAATTCAGCTATGACTCTGATCACTTTTGTACTATTTGAAGTTGTCTTAAATTTTGAGTCTACATTGTTGACATAGATGCAATCACTAAATAAGTTAATTTCCATATTATCATCAAATACAATTGCACGCATTGGTTTTTTGTTGAAAACCATGTTTTATAGATTTTATTACATAGGATGCATATGTAAAATTATAAGTTTTCATTTTATTGATTTTTTATTTTATTTTGTGTAAATACTTCAATTATTTTGGAGTTACAATAAACTGTATCTTCTTCTCCTTGACTGTTGCTTGGCTAATTCTCAGGCTGAATCACTGGCTAAGAAGTATGAAGAGAAGTACAAGCAAGTTGGAGACGTAGCCTCTAAATTAACCATTGAAGAGGCAACATTTCGTGATATTCAGGTACTTGGACCATTTTTGTTTCCTGGGTTGACAACAGAAATATTGTTTATGCACGAGCAGGCTTTTAGTGAAGTTGTGTAAACTTGTTTTTTATTGTGCTTTTCTAAATTTTCTGGAAGCGAATCTTTAGTTAAATTCTATCTGATGCACTCTTAGGAGAGGAAAATGGAGTTATATAATGCAATTGTTAAAATGGAACAAGGTGGAAGTGCTGATGGCTTGCTTCAGGTAAATGGTGATTACGCAAAGTTGGTAGGTGCTATCTGTAACCTTTTTTTTGGCCTATATGTAACCAGTTTAACTCCACTTCAATGCTGACCTTTCCAGGTTCGTGCTGACCGGATACAATCAGATCTTGAGGATCTTGTGAACGGTTTAAGTGAACGTTGCAAGAAATACGGATTACGTGCTAAGCCAACTGCACTGATTGAGCTACCTTTCGGTACCTTCAATTCCATAGTAACTTTCTATTTTTGTTTTCTAGTCCCCATTTAATACTTTATACTCTACTAAATGGATTAACTTTGCACCTAGTAGATATTCATTTCTACAATGGATCTTTTCTTTGAACTTAATCTGTTCTAGACTTAAACTTTTTCTAAAATGGGCTTTTTTCCCCATATTATACATCATATGCATTTCCTTTACCTTCCTGTTTTTCCTGTCTTTTCAAATTGAATCTTTACCTACTCATTTTGCCTGTTTTCTAACACATTATTTGCAATGCCTTTCAATTAAGGCTGGCAACCTGGCATTCAACAGGGAGCAGCTGACTGGGATGAAGATTGGGATAAGTTTGAAGAGGAGGGTATGTTAAAATGATTATCATACTACCATTAAAAATGATTATCATACTGGCTACATGTTTATATGGTACTAATGCTCTCTAAAATTTTGTTCACATATGTCTTAGTTGAACCTGCCTATGATATTCCCACTAATAGGGATGTAACACGGGCCAAATGCATCTTTGAATATACACTTAGCTTTGTGATTATCGGAAATCAGTAGCTACACTTTTGACTTCTGTAGTTCAGTGGGGAACAGTATCTGCCTTTTTTTTCATTATTTCTGTCCATCTGTTTCATACCTTTGTAAAAAGTGGGTGAAGGAAAGAGAGATGGGAGAGTCTGCACATATAAAATGCCCTTAGTCACTATTCACTAATAATGTTTCCTCTAACACTCCCCCTCAAGCTGAAGTGGAACTCTTCACCCTTATACCCTTAAACTCAACTTCGATGGCACTTCTTTGGATAGACCGGGCCCAACGGGTATTGGGAGTGGTTAGAAATTAACTTGTGGAGGTGGTGCTTTCCTTGCTTCTCGTTCCAACCTCGCCGGTCCATGGTTGCTGGGTCCATGGAGATTAGATGGGGTTATTGTATGGTTTGTCTTTTCATTTTCTTATATTCCTCGCAGTGCTACCGAGCGTGCAGACTTCCTAGCTAAAGGGGGGCGCCAATAGAGACTTGTTGTTTGTGTGACAGTCCCTGCCCCTTTGTAATTTTGTTTTTTGCCTTTGTTTTGATTATTTTATGTCAGTCTCAAAAAACGTCACTAGCATTTATGATATTTGCTCTTTAACTAAATACAACACAAAATGCTAGTTGCTCTTATAGAAATCTTTTATCAAAGATCTGCTATCTCCAGAATAGATTGATGTATATTTTCCAATTTCAGGTTTCATGGTTGTCAAAGAGCTTACTGTTGATGTGGAAAATGTTGTGCTTCCTCCAAAGCCGCCCAAGTCTACTTCTCTTTGGAATGATAAAGCTCCTACAGATGCCTCTTCAACAGTTGCAGATGTGTCACCATCGAATGCTGATAATAAGTTCGAGAAACCTTCGAGTACAGGCGATCGAGTCACTGAGAGTGGTCCGACATATGCCCCAAGTGAATATGATTTAGTTAGAAGCCCACCTGAGAGTCCATCTCAAGAATTTCCTGGTTCACAATTTGGGAATAATTCTGGTGCAGATGCTTCACCCTATGGCAAAGAAAGTCATAGGTATGAGGAAACAATTCTGGTGTTACTTTCTTGCATTACTTGTGTCATGCCCCAATTTTATCGTTCCTCTTTTCTATTAATGAGTGTCAAATAGGACACGACCTTTGTGAGTATTTTTGTTTTTTTCCATTGACTTCACTGAACTATTTATTGTAACTATAAGTTCTCCACTGTTGGGTTCTATTATTTTCTCTTTTCTATTATTTTCCTCCTTTATCCTGTCCCATGCCAGGATAAAGGACGAGGGTTGGCGTCAGATTGGCAGCCGGCCGTAAACTTTGCCACTCTTCTATGAAATGAATCCTATAGAAAATTGAAATTTTTCTAAAGGATTCATTTAGCCGACCCCAACTAGTTTGGGACAAAGGCTTTGTTGAGTTGAGTTGTTTCTCTAGTCAGCCAGTTAAAATTTCAGCTGTCATCACATATTAAGTGTGACGATCTTGTATTTTGTACCTGAGAACATTCTGAAGTTCACTTCCCTATAAACCTTTCCATGGCAATGTCCTTTACTTTCAATTTTTCTTCCCTTTTCTGAAAGAGCAAACACCGTCTGCATAAAACTATCTGAATATTTTGTGATCTTGTTTCGTTCTCGCAAAAAGAAAAAAAGAGCATTGCCTTGTTAAAGACAAAACCAGCCTTTGCAAAGGAAATGATTGTATTCTTGAGGTTGAGTATGTTTTTAAACTGAATCTTAATACCTAATTTTTATTTTCTCTTGATTCCCAGAAAATCACCGAGATATGCCTAGGTTTTTAATCATCCAAATTCAAACAATGTTACTGGAAACATTCCTAGTATTCCAAAATGACCCAACTCCTGTTAAAATCACCTTATGATGCTTACATAACAACTCAACTCAACTAAGCCTTTGTCCCAAACTAGTTGGGGTTGGCTAATGAATCCTTTAGAAAAATTTCATGAAGAAGGTGAAAGGATCTACCCGGCTCAAATTGACGAAGTCTAATCCTAACACTAGTTGGGTTCGTCTACATGTATCATTTTCTTCCATTCTATCCTATCCAAGGTCGTGCTCTCTGTTATGTTCCTAGCCCTCAAGTCTTTCCTCACTGTTTCTACCCAAGTTGTTTTTCGGTCTGCCCCTACCTCTTTTTACTCCTCCAACTTGGCACAAGTCACTTCTTCTCACCGGAGCATCCAAAGGCCTATGTTGGATATGCCCAAACCATCTTAAGCGGTGCTCTCTCATCTTCTTCTCAATTGGCGCCACCCCCACCTTTTGACAGATATCTTCTTTTTCAATTCGATCTAACCTTGTGTGGCCGCACATCCATCTAAACATTCGCATCTCCGCTACACTCATCTTATGTTTACATATCATATTATTTTAAAATCTCCATTAAGGAAACGATATCCACACTTCCTTGTTTTGATAATGTCAGTCCTCATTTCATTAGACACTTTTTTGATTGACTGTTGATTGCCTTTTCGAAACTGTAACAGCGAATAAAAAGAGGATTGTCATTATTAATATAAGGAAATGCAAATATCATTTCCCTTATATAAACTTTTAGTAGGTGTCTAATTGCATTTCTGATAGAAGGTAGTGTCGATGGATGGAGACTGAAATTTCAGACTAATTGGTCATTTCTTGAAAAATCATGGCTCACATTCTTCTTCATATTCTGCTTTGTGAAGTGGATGCATAATATTAGGACTTTATATCAATCATTTTTCTGGAAATTTTAATTTCTTATCAATTGTTTATGCAGTGATCATGGTGGTTCTGAATCCTCTTTGTTCGGGGACAAATATGTTGATGACCCTTCCTGGGGTCCAACCTTCGACGCTAATGATGATACGGATTCAATATGGGGCTTTAACACTAAGGTAAACCGAACACCCTCACATTCACTCAATCAAATGGATATGCTACTTTTCCTCTTTGCTGATGATTTTTGCCTTCCTATTTGATACATTTCTCTTTACCTCACAGCAGAATCACACAAAAGCCCCTCTCTTTTTTTTAACCAGGAATTTATCTAGGAACCAGGGGCGGCACCTTAAATTTTATTAATAGGAATAAAAGATACAAGAGGATGGCATAAAACCTTGCCTCTAACCCATAATACAAGAGAAATATAACAATGACCCCTTTACTCACCACAAAAAAGTAGTAAAAAACTAAACATTATTTCTTACGAATATAAGGAATACACATTTGGCCGCATCTCGCAGCTCCTCTTGAGTCCTTTGGAAGGCTGGCCCAATCCCATAGATAGAGTTGATGCCAATATCGCATGCATAATTAGCCAAGCTGTCTACAACAAGATTACCTTCCCTGCAAATATGAGTAATAGAAAAATCCATAGAAGATATTATATCCCGTATTTCTTTTAATATATAATGAATGTGCCATGGGGATCTGGTTTTACCTTTAATGATGTTTACAAGTACTTGGCTATCAGATTCAACCCATATTTTTTTATACCTAGGGTCGCACTATAACAAAGACCATCTCTCATAGCTCTAGCTTCAGCCATCATATTAGTATTCCAACCGTAGAAGTAAGAGAATGCAAATCTTACCTTGCTCTTGTTATCTCTGATAGCCAAGTACTATAATGAAGATCATCACATATAAAAAAAACCATATTTTTTTACACTAGGGTTGCACTATAACGAAGACCACACACAAAAGCCCCTCTTATTTGTTTTCACTCTAAAATTTATATTCCGATGCAGGAGTCTGATCATGAGAGCAGACAACATTCTCTCTTTGGGTCAGGTGAATTGGGTCTGAATCCAATTAGAACAGACTCATCACATGCTGATAGCATGTTCCCAAAGAAGGAAAAGAGCTCATTTTTTGCAGATTCTGTTCCTGGCACTCCACTGTTCAACTCTGGCTCCCCACTAAGGTACAGTCATGGGTCAGAGGATCACTCCTTTGACAATTCCTCAAGGATTGATTCCTTCAGCATGCACGACAGTGGATTGTTTGGCCCACGTGAGAGCCTTGCAAGATTCGATTCCATTCGTAGCAATGCAGAGCATGAGAGCCTTGCGAGATTCGATTCCATTCGTAGCACTGGAGACCAGTCTCAGGGATTCGCGTCCTTTGATGACACAGATCCTTTTGGCTTAAGTGGGCCATTCAAATCTTTGGAAAATCAAACACCTAGGCGGGGTTCTGATAGTTGGAGCGCTTTCTAGCAGGTAATTCACTATCAGAGTTGTGTATTATGGCTTCATAATGGATATGTTCATGTGGGTATGATGGCCAGTTTTTGTGTGCTATTATCTGCGATGTTCTGTTGTTTGTATTCTTAGGATTTTTTTTTTGTATGTCTGCAGATCTGATTTTTTCGCTTGTCTATTTTGCATCAGGATGGATCTTTTTATCTTTTTTTTTTCGTTTTCCTCATCTCATTTGATTTCATCCTACTGAATATTCTTTATTAGCCTAGATTCCTAATTATTTGTGATCTAAGAGTTGAAAGAGTTTGGTTTTTGTGGTTTCTCACTCCCAAAGTTTGTATAGCTATGGATACACAAAAAAGCATGTGTAATTTCTGTATTGTGTGCACTGAAGACACTCTCATCAAGGTGATAGTAGGAAACATTTTAATTAATGAAGTTCACGGCCATTTCCATTGAGTAAAATCTTCATTTTTACTCTGCTGCTTACCTCCTTTCGCATTGAGTAAAATCTTCCATTGTCCATTGAGTTCACGGATATGTGATTATTCATATCCGGGACCTCCTTTGGCATTTCAATGAATGGCGCATCACTCATATATGGCGTGAAGGTAACTCTGCTGCTGACCTCTTTTCCAAGAGATCATTCCCATGGAAAGGTTGCCCCACCCAAGTGCTGTTTGCTCCCCCCCCTTCTTCTCTCGGCCGTTGACGAAGACCGAAATGGAACTCTGTTTTTAAGATTGTAAGCATTAGTTGCAATTTTCATTTCTTCTTGTTTTAGCTCTTAAGGCCCTCCTGATGTTCTTGTTTATTCATCTATGAACCTGGTAGGGGTCTTGCCTAACCTCAGCTTACCCATCAGGAAAAAAAAATCTTCATTTTTGTTTTGTCTCTCCTACCCTTTGATTTGATCGAGTAAAATCTTGTTTTTCTTTGATTGATTGATTACATATAAAATCTGTCACACATCGGAGGGATCTGCGTTGATTGTTCTTTTCCATCACATGTTTTCTGTGCCTGTGATTTGCATGGGTTGAGTTACATTTTGTTGTTTACATGCATCAAATGGCTGTCATTTTGTGGCTACTCACTGGATTGTTCAGCTTTGACTAAAATAACCAAGATTTCAATGGGATCAAATGCTTGCCATAATTTAATTACCCTGCTTGCCTTTTGAAAGGTAAATGATAAATGCGCCCCTTTTCATCACTTGGGACACCCAGCTGAATTGTACGTGGCAATAAGGTCACTTCATTCCTTCTGACGTGAAGTACATCAGCCCCTTTGCAGTCATAGATACACTGGAGCTGGGTGTTCCTAGTAATGAAAAGGCGCTCATTTATCATTTCCCGTTTGGAATCAGGTGTTTATACTCTATACATCATTATTCAGTGTATAGCGTAATAGCTTTTGTTTGGTTTGTCAAGATTCAAGATATCTACACCTGAGGAAGAAAGAATGGACGGTGGCTGATAGACTATGAGAATTCAAGGAAAAATAATGATAGGATCTCTATTTTGGGAAGTTTGGTGTGTGTGGAACGCTAAACTGAAGGGCACCCTTGCAGCAACCCAGGCACAACGGCATCCCATTGTGAATGATACATGCAAAAATGTGATGAGTGATGTGGATCTGATGGGACACCCTTGTGGCTGAGTTTTTATAAGGGTTCACTTGTGGCTAGGTTTTTACGAGGGCGCACTTCAGTTTAGCATGTTACCTTTTATATGATATGAGATTGGGTAATGTATCTTTCATATTGGTTTTTAATTCGTTGGCCAATATTTTGCAATACTACATGAAGGAACCTTTCCCTGTAAACTCTCAGCCAATAATTTTTTTGTCTTTTCCGGGGAAAAAAAAAAAGACTTCATTTTCCACATCAGGCAAACGAAAGGGACTGAAAACGCAAACAAAAGGGAATGACAATGATGTGCAAGGGGGTGGAAATATCATTTGCCTTATGTCTAAAATAACATAGTTTAAACTCTAATAATTGCTTACCACCACAAATTTTGGATAGTGAAGAAAGGAAGGATTGATTTGACCCACTAACATAAACTTCATACTCGAAGGAATCAAACATTCTATCAAAACCTGACTATTGAGTCTTCACTTTCTTTTGGCCTTGGGAGGCGTGGTTTTTCTTATCTTGTGGCGTTTTCTTATCTTTCTTTTGGTCTTGGTTGGCGTGGGTGCATTTATCTTTTGTTATCTTTTTCTTTGGCCCATTGTGGGCATGGGCGAGGTAGATGTGTTTCTCCAGTATCTTTCTTTCCTTGACCCCGACAGGAGGACATGCAGGTGTCAACGGATCCACTTCGGATTGGATCCACCTATGTCATAGTCACAATCCATTCAAATCTCTTACAGGATGTTCGTAGTATTCTTCGGATTGTACTTTCCATGTCTCTGTCACGATCCATTTCAAATTGGACCATCCATCGGAGTGTCCTAATATGCCCTACTTACATTTTGGGCAAGTGCGAGTCGTCAGTGGGCTGGGGACTTAGTAGGACAATGGTCAGTGGGCTAAGCCAAAACAAGGCATATGGCTTATTTTTTCCAAAATAACACTTAAAAGTTCTAAAAAAAGTTACGGTATTTTTGTAAAATAGTATAATAAAATTGGATTTAGGACTGTCCCAGGGGCTTTTGTTAGTTGTCTGAATCCGATAAGTAATAATTTTGGATCCTATGGTCACGACATGTGTCCGTGGATTATGGTAACACGTCTAGATCCTGTCCGTTAAAGTTCGGATTCAGACGGTCCATCGGACCAACTAGGTCCATTGACACCCCTTCATAGAACCCTATATCATTTACTTTTTCCATATAAAATTTATCTTCCCATTAAAAAAAATAGTAGTAATATTTGTGTATAGAATTGACTGGCCCAATGTGCACCGAGGTCAGCTGATCTCCTATGGCGTGTTTGGTTGCCTTTTTGGTGGAAGAAAAGTTGGCTATTGCTGGTATTTGAAACCCCAAGCACAATCTGGATGCATTTTAAGAGAAGAAAGTCTTTTTGACTACTGGGCTTGTCGGGTGAATGGCAACGAAAATAAAGCGGATTGAAAATCCTCTGAAACAAAGGTTTTTTTGGAGAGGAGTAGTGGAAGTTAGAGTTGAAACGACATCTATCTACCCAAAAAACACATTTATTACAAAAAGTCTACTTTTTTTTCTCTTCAAATACAAACAATCAAACGGCATTTATTGCAAGAAGACTTTAAACTTCTAGGGTTCTCCCTTACATCTCCACGCTGACCAAACATCACTTTTAAACCACTCACTTTTGACCTCCATTTCCCGCATCTTCCGTTTGACTGAACGCTTTTCTTCCATCTATCTCCCACCTTCGTGCAGCAACCAAACATGCCATAAGCTTTTACAGTTACCAACTGAACGCTTCACAACTATCTCACACCAAAATTCAATTTAAAGACTAACAACATATCATTCCTTTACGAAGCATAATTTCAAAACTCCCCCGAGTCATTTTGGATTCCCCAGGATCCACTCTCTATTGGCGTGTTTGGTTGCTGCACCAGGGTGGAAGATAGATGGAAGAAGCAGTCAAACGGAAGATGCAGGGAATGGAAGTCAAAAGGAAAATAAAGTCGGCAGTGAAAAAGTGTTGTTTGGTTAGCGTGGAGATGTAAGGGAGAACGCTGGAAGTTTAAAGTCTTTTTGCAATAAATGATGTTTGGTTGGTTGTATTTGAAGAGAAGAAAAATAGACTTTTTGCAATAAATGCATTTTTTGGGCAGATAGATGTCGTTTCAAATCCAACTTCCACTATTCCTCTAAAAAAAACCTTCGTTTTAGAGGATTTTCAATCGGCTTTATTTCGTTGCCACGTCACCCGACCAATGCCCGACAAGCCCAGTAGTCAAAAAGGCTTTCTTCTCTTAAAATGCATCCAAATGGTGGGGCTTCAAATACCAGCAATAGCCAACCTTTCTTCCACCAAAAAGGCAACCAAACACGCCATTTTAGAATCAACATTTTTTCCTTCAAAGTCAATCAAAACTCCTTTGACTCTCCCAAGTTATGTTTGCATCAACCAAGTACTTAGCTATGTCATTCCGAGTCGACTAGGCTTTGCTTTGGCCGCATTTTGACCCGCATCCAGGTTTTGCATCCATGTTTTGAAACACTGGTATGAAGAGCTCTTCTACAGTAACTTTTTCAAGAATTTTCATTGAGCTAGGAAGAGATTATTTCATCGCAAAGAGATTATTTCATTGTACCTGGCATAAAACTCTTGGATTTACATAACTCGTGGACAAAACAAGAAAAACTTTAATCACTACAATACCCTTATCTCACACCAAATTTTTATCAGCCTATCTTGAAAAAAAATCTTGATAGGCAAATACATTTATAAATTACACAGAGATATGGCTATCCAATATAATATAAACAGCAACATGAAATTAAAGGCTTGCAATAACATCACTGAAGATTAGTGAATGTGGATTTATATGTAAAAAGAGAAAAGAAGCATGAAACATGAGCACACAAAAAAAAGCATCCACCCATGTTCCTCCATAAACAAACCAACGATAACCCTAGAAAAAATTGAATAAATGCTCCAAAAAACAAAGAAAAATATCATCAAACAATCAATTAAAATAACAAGTCACACCAACCATTGATAGTACATGTGGTAAAATAATTATAGCAATATGAGCATCCGGGGGTTTTTTCTGTGGTTCTTTATGGGGTTGGGGTTTGTGTTTTATGCCTTTGAAGGGCTTGGTATGGTGTCTCAGATAAAAATAATTTTGGGAAGATATTGGGTTTTTCTATGGGTTTAATTTCTTTGATTTATGCCTCATTTGGGACTCTGGGTTGTGGGGAAGAAACTAAGGATAGGGGTCGGTTGAGTGCTTTGGTTCAATTGGGTTTTGTGTGAATTTGTTTTTCACTTTCCCTTTAATGATGAATCCGGTTCATGAGGTTGTGGAGAGTAGGTTTTGTGATGGGAGGTTTTCATTGTGGTTGAGGAGGGTTGTGGTTTTGGGGGTGAGTCTTGTGGCCTTTTGGTGCCTAATTTTGTTGATTTCTTATCATTGGTGTGGAGTAGTGTTTGTATTGTTTTAGGGTTTAGCTTGCCTTTACTGTTCCATTTGATGGTATTCAAGAGGGAGATGAATTGGAGATGGATGATTTTGGATGGAGGGATAGTTGTTTTAGGGTTCTCTGGCACCTTATCTTCTTTGATGGAGATTTCCTTATTGAAGGGATGAAAATCTTTTATGTATTACTAGAGGAATGATAGATGCGAGGGAGTCATTGGATAAAGACCTAAAAAAGGGCCTTGATTGGTTCCACATCATTGAGTGTAACAGTTTAAAATCAGTTGAAAGGGCTCCCTTCCAACACATATTTCAAAAGATTTTCATCCATACAGAGGAAATCTCCATCAGAGATGATAAGGTGCCAAAGAATCCCAAAACCACTCCAAAACAACTTTCCCTCCATCCTAAATCACCCATTTCCAATCCATCTCCCTTTTGAATACCAACAAATGGAACACTGAAGGCAAGACAACCCTAAAACAATACAAACACTACTCCCTACCAATGACAAGAAATCGGCAAAATTAGGAACCAAAAGCGCCACAAGACTCTCCCCCATAACCAGAACCCACCTCAACCACCCTCCATCACAAAACCTACTCTCCACAACCTCATGAACCAGATTCATCATCAAAGGCACACAAACCCAATTGAACCAAAGCACACAACCAACCCCTACCCAAATTTGTAGTAATTATATCCTTAGTTTCTTCCCCAAATGCAAAAGTAACCCAGAGCCCCAAATGAGGCATAAATCAAAGATATAAAATCCATAGAGAAACCCAATATTTTCCCAAAATTCTTTTTATCAGATGTCTAAGATTCTAAAGGCAACACCATACCAACCCCTTCAAAGGCATAAACACAAACCCCAACCCCATAAAGAACCATAGAAAAACCCCCAAATGCCCCAAAACTCTCATTTCCCTTTAAAAAAATCATCACATCCTGCACCATTACAACACCCATTGCTCCTCAATCAACAAAATCAGCAAAAAAACTCAAAGCAGAGAGATGGGTCAGCATCCTAATCGAATTTAAACCCAATTGGAAGGGGGAAATCCCCCAAATGTAGAGGGGTTTAGGCTGAAATTTCAACCCCAAAATTTGAGGAATTTCAAAATTAAAGAGATTGGCTAAGGTATTGGCTATAAAAATGAGATAACTCACACATAACCCAGCTTGGCTTAGGACTATCATGGCGTCAACGGCGAACTTTCCCAGCAGGGCCGCACACTATGAAACCCTCACCAAATGAGGTGGTGATTTTGGAGAATCCATCTTTTTCGAGTTTTCGCCTTGTGAACACAAGGAGCATCATGCAATGGTATGTGAGAATTGAGACTAATGTGATCATTCGAATTCCAAAAAGCCATCCTGTTTTTTTGAATGTGTAAAGGAGGCCTAGGACGCCTGCACCTACAACGGCTACAAAGACGTTCACGAAGGTTTTGGATTGGGATGAGAGGTTGGGGGGTTTGGTGAGAAGAGGGGTGGTTTCTCTTGGGAGATTGAGGGGGTGGAAAGAGGAATTTGATTGTTTTTCAAAGCCCATGTTGGGGTTTGGTTATTGGTTCTTGTTTTGTTGTAAGATAGGCAGAGAGAAATAGGTGGAGGAAGTGTAGGATCTGGGTTTTGTTGCATGGAGAGGGAGAGGGAGAGGGAGAGGGAGCGGGAGATAGAGAACTAAATGTCAAATGGGTTGATTTGGATACCAAGGTTTGTCTGGGATTGCTCTTCTACCTGGAGATTTGGGAATTTTTGTTGGCTCCTTATATTGGCACTACCATGTTTTGATAATTGCACGAACTCTGATTGTCTTTTATCATTTAAAAAGCCACCAAAAGTTATTACAGTTCCTCTCATGCAGCAGCCGGCCCCCGAAATGCCTTCTGTGATGGTCCTTATCAAATCTGTTTTTTTTTTTTTAAAGGTTTATTGTGGCATGTTTTCTTTGAATGGGGGTTGCAAATCGAAATACAGAGGAAGTGATATCAGCCCTCCCTGGTTTCAATAATGCTAGTTTGTACCTTTTAATTTCTAATCAACTTCTAAAGGCAGCTACAATACAACTTCCGAGAAGGGAAGTGATACATTAGATAAGTTTTCTTCCCCGGGCAACACCCTTGTAGTGTATTGTGAGTCTGTTGCCACTCTTTTTACACAAGAAGGGGTAGCCCACGAAGAAAGGGGGCTTAATATATCTTTTCCCTTGTCCCAGATGCTTTCAATAATCAATCATGATAGTGGTTTAAATGGAGTGCTGAAATACAAGTATGGCAACCCAAGAGGAGGGGTGAATTGGCTAATTAAAACTTTTGGCTTAATTAGGTGGATTATTAAAATTAATTTATGAATTAAGCACTAATTAATCTAACCTTTGTTCAAATAACTAAGATAATGAAATTAGGGTTTAGATATTCCTATCATGTGCATTTACTAACCCTTGTTCAATTAAGCATAAACATATAAGAAATGCTAGAGATTACCAATCACCGATGTGCAAAGGGAATGAGAAGAAGAAGCGACCACAAGGAACATAAGATTTATAGTGGTTCGGTCTATCACAAGACCTACTCCACTCTTTCAAGTTTATCTCTTTGAGGACTCCACTAAAGGTAAGATTTTTCAATGGCGAATCTCCAAGCCGTACAAGTACATTCTCCAACTCCGAGGGAACAAACCCTTTTATGCATGAAGCTCTGGCGATAACACTCCCTCTTACACCGGATTCACCTTTGTTACCGGGCCGAATCCGAGACCCTCAATACAATGAAGAACAAGAAGAAAAACTCTCAAAGCCTCTTAATAGGCAGATTACAAAAATGATAGCTCTCAAATTCTCTCCAAAAGATAGTAAAGATAAAGCCTATGGAGGTCCTCTTGATAAATGAAAATGCACAAATCAAAGCTCAAAGAGGAAAAATTAAAAACTTTTAGATTTGAAGGTGTAAGCTCACAAAGATATGAAAATAATCTTTCAAAATGTTGTTTAGTTGGTATATGATAGGGTATAAATAGCCCATGAAGAAATATGACCGTTTTGGGGTAAAATCGTAAAAAACTGGCTTAGAAAAATTTAGTCGTTTGAGCCTCAACGGCTACTTTTCGATACCGGCGCGGTCAATCCAGGTGTCGCAGTCGCTCGCCCTATCGGGGCGCTCTCTCTTTTATTTTGAAATTCTTATCGTCGCGGTTGACCGAGCTTTTCGCGGTAGCGCGCCGAGAGCAACCTGAACATTTTTATTTTTGTCCAGATTCCTATCCGCTGTCGGCCAACCCTATGACGGTCGACGGGCCCGACCATGCTGGATTGTTTCTAAAATTCCAAAAACACATTCGCGGTCGCCTGGGACGTCCCGGTCGACCAGCCCACTAAGTTTCGGTAGGTGGTGGATTTCCAGCCATCTTACCCCGGTAAACCGGCCATGCTTTGAAATCTCAGTTTTAAATATAAAATTTTAGGGACTTGGGCCATGGTTTTTAGGCTTTTGTCCAAGGTTCTCTAACAAATTTTGGGGAGTGTTGATGATTTTCATAGAAGTTAAATTTAATTGTGAAAATTATTTGAAAACCTTTGAAGGTGCAAATACATTTAAAACAAGAGGACTCCAAATACAATAAAAAAAAAGATAAAACCTTGAGTTTTCTTGGATTGCTTGGCTTCTCCATACTTTCTTGGACAACTTGAACTTTCGAGTGAACTCTTCGGCTTGCTTTGGCTCTTGTGACATCCTCCATTCCTTGAGCATGTTGAATGGTCCATGAGGTGTCCCTAATGCTTGTTCAACTCCAAGCTTCTACTGGCACTTGCTAGGCATGCTTGTGGGATCTTTAACTTGAGCTCTTTGACTTTAACATCTTCCAAGGATGATGTCTCCACTATATGTGCAAGCTCTTTGGTTCCTTTGTGCATGTTGATCCTAAAGCCATGTGTTGTGTTGAGTTGTGTAATGGTGATATGACATGTCAAGTTCTTGTCTAAGGCACAACACTCAAAGACAACACATTAGTCCATAAAGACTAGGGTAGCAACTTGGGTTAGGTTTTACCCGACCCGCATCAGCCCGACCTGAAAATCCCATGGGTCGGGTTCAAGGATATGGGTTCTCGAGTAAGGTTGGGTTTGATGTTAAAAAACCTGCCTTATTCTCGGGTAGGGTCGGGCTTAGAGACAAAAACCTAAAAACCCAAAAAAAAAAACACGATGTTTTCTTCATTTTATTGCTCTTTATATTTATAAAGGCTATACAAGCAAGAAAATAGAAACCTGCCCTACGTCATACGCGTCAAATTTTCCCTTTCCTAACCCTCTCCCTTGTCTACCTTTCCTGGCCTCTCTCTTTGCCATGTTAGCTCTCTAAAAACCAGCAACTCTTGCCAGGGGTCTACATGCACCGTCCTTTCACAACAAAGCATTGGAGTTTTTAACTGCAAAATTGCAAACCATTCTGAATTGGAAAACCTTCGTTGCCTCAATTTCTGGGTTAGCATCAAGGTTGCCAGATCGGGAATCGAAATGGGAATCAAAAGCGGAAATCGAAGGCTCCTAGGGAAGAATCCTACTCAAGGTTGCCAGAGCAGGAATCGAAAGCGGGAATCGAAGCGGGAATTGAAGGCTCCCAGGGAAGAATCCTGCTTCCTTGGCTAGCATAGTCCATCTGCAGTGGGGATTTTTCAATTGGAAAAGCTCTGTTCGATGAAGAAATCTCAAATCTCTCTCTCATCTTCGTCCCTCTATCTAACTCTCTCCTATCCGGATTTCGTGGAGCATTTGGGCGCATCAAAGATTCATGGAATGTCTAGGTTTTCCCCCTCTTCCTTTTCTTATTCTCCCCTTTTTATTGTTCTTAGGTTTTCTTTCAAACCTGACTTATATTTCATATATGTAATAGCAATTTTGTGAATCAATATGATGGTATTTGCAAATCAATCTTGGTATGTAGATAACTAGTCAATCTTGGTATGTAGATAACTAGTATCCTTATCTGAAAGAGGTATCTTCATTGACATTGAAATTGGCAATCATTATTTTATACACTGAGAAATCTTTAAACACTACTGTTCCATTTTGGTGATTGAGGAAATACATATCAAAACTGTAAATAATGCAAACAACCTGTTTAAATCACTTCTTTGCATTTGTTTTTCACGGGCTACTAATATTTTTGAGGATATGGTTACACATGGTTAATTCAATAGGTTTAAATCAGGTTTAAAGCAGATTAGGGTTAAATCAACAATTTGGAATAGAAAAGAAGTACTTTTGTATGAGGCTCAATGCGACGATGTAGAAAAAACCGGCGAGAAACTATCTTGGGTAGGGTCGGGCTCATCAATAGTGGGTTTTCCCAAAAAAAACCCAACCCGAGATAGTTTCTCGAATAGGGTAGGGTTCTAGAAAATCCGACCCACTCGACCCAAGTTGCAACCCTAATAAAGACTAATCAATTTTAGGTTTGCTAGCATCAAAACAAGAAGGTAGAGGTGAATGATTGAACTCATGAGAACCCTTGGGCTAACAAGTGCAAAACGAGGGTGTGTGGAAGTGGACTTTGTGTTGGGCATCCATATCAGCCTCCTATGCTAACCATAATTCTAGGGCATTTGAAAGTGAATCCCTAATCGGGATTGGCTACACTAATTGTACATACACAGGACTGATACGAGGGATAGTATTTGACTTATGATTACTATAACTCTAGGTATTATATACTTGTCCACAAGTTATTCTAATACAAATGATCTCGTCTAGTATGTAAACTCTTTTACAGCACTCATTTTGCTAGCTTATGATCTCCACCCTAATGACTGGATTGGTCACCATACTCTTTTGCAGAGATTGGACTTGTCAATGGATACAACACCTTATCAGCTAAAACTATGTTGGTAATGAGCACATCTCCTAGGTTGATGATATCTTGTATCACATGATACTTTCGAATAACATATTTGGATGACCATTTGTTTGTTGATCCCCACCGTAGATATGCCATGCCCCCCAAAGTTTTCTAAATAGGATGATCTGAACATCCAACATATTGGTTACAATATGGATGGCTCAGAAAGTTAAAAAATGGTGGTACAGAAATCTTCCCTTATCGAAAGTTAGGATCATGCTAGGAGATCATTTTTGGGCCCACAAACCTATCCACATCATTGGTGGAGGCCAGTATATGAATGGTTTAGATCATCCAAATATGTGGGTCCCACTTGTAAGCCTTTCCCTTGTGACAATCCTAATTGGTGGTCTGAAGATCCACGTTTAGAAAGATAAAAACCAATCATGGCTCAATGGGATCTCCATTTTTTCCTCGGTTAAGATAACTATTGGGAGTGGCTAAACCGGACTACCATGTTTGAATAATTGCACTAACTCATATGGTCTTTTATTATTTAACCATTAAAAAACTCTGAGAGTCAATAAAAAAGAAAAGAAAAGGGGAGATGATAAATTCGCACTCCCTGTAGGATTATTTGCACCCCCTTAGAATGAATTGACGTCAAAAAGCATAAAAAGGTGGACTTTAAAACACAGTAGTGCCAATAGAATAGAATGAATTGACGTCAAAAAGCATAAAAATGTTAATTAACGCTTTTTGACGTCGATTCACACTGAGGGGTGCGAATAATCCTACAGGGGGTGCGAATTTATATTTTATAATTCCCAAGAAGGGGTGAGTTAGTGCAATTATTAAAACAGGGTAGTGCCAATATCAGTATCCGATAAAAATGAAGAAAATGTTGACTGAACACAGGGTAGTCCTCTTTTTAACAGACGAAGACCCCCGAAAGCAAAACTAGAGAACCAAAAACCCTATTTTTATCTGTAGATCTTCGTCTCTCTCTCTCACTCTACACTTCTTTTTTGTTTTGGAGCTAAAAAAAAATGGCGCGAAATCTCTGTGATGTTCGAATCCTTCTAATTGCTGCCGCAGTTGCCTTCATTTTCATCCAGGTATGCTTTTGCTCTCTTCTTCTTCAGAAATCTTCGTAAAATCTCTAATTTTCTCGCTCTCTTATGATTCCACAAATTAGGGTTTTGCCATTATTCTTGTCTCACATGTTGTTCGATTGTCTTCGAATTTTCTCTATATTTGTATTTACTTATGTGAATTTTCATGTACTGATTCAATGCTCGTTCGAGGTAGTTAGTAGAGCAAATGCTAGAGATTGAATTAGCTTTGAAGAAGATGTTAAAATTTTAAGCAGAATTATTGACAAAGGTAGAAGCTGTACCCTTATTGAGGGTTTTCACATGATTTCTCTGGGGATGGAAATCTCTCACTTACAGTTTGCGGATGATACTTTGGTTTGTGTTGCGGTACTATGAAGTAGTGATAGGGTAGAGATCTAATTTTCAGAAGTCTAAATTATTGAGTAGTCATTTTGAAGATGAGGAGAGGGACAGATTGGCGGCTTTTCTTGGGTATTCGGTGGAACAGTTCTCGACCATCTATCTAGGTCTTCCTCTTTGCAAAGAAAGGCATACGAAGAGGTTTCGGAGAGGGTGGAAAAAAATTTCATCTTGGAAGCAAAATCGCGTATCTATAGACATCAGGATCACCCTAATTAAGGCAGTGCTAGGCAATACCCCGGTGTACTTCTCTTTGTTTAGATGCGTGGTTGGGATGATTAAGCGCATTGAGAAGATTTAGAGGAATTTTCTATGGGACTCAAATGAGAAGAGAAAGTTTCACTTAGTTAGTTGGGAGGAGGTGTGTAAACAGGTCACGGAGGGAGGTTTAGGATTCACACACCTAACGCTGCATGGAAAATTGTGTTGGAGGTTTGGGGAGGAAAGGCATCAGTTATGGTTAGCGTGATTGAGAGCAAGTGTGGAGTATTGTAATGTGGAGTCGCTTAGTAGCGGAAGCTCTAATACCAAATGACGCAGGTAGGCGTGAGGAAAAGTGAAGGAAAGGATTATGGTTTTAAGGAAAAGGATTGTTGGAAGGGTTAAAAAGGGCAGTTGGAAGGGTTGAAAGGGCACTTAGAATGGTTGATGTTGAGGAAAAGAATGAGAGAAGAAAGTGAGTGAGTTGGAGAGACTCCCCCTCACTCATGTATTTATATATAAAGAGAGAAATATATAATGACCTATATGCCCATAGGCATATACATACATCAACGCTCCCCCTCAAGCTGGAATGTATATGTCAGACATTCCTAGCTTGCTACAATTATCACTCAATTTGGCTTTGTTCAACGGCTTGGTAAACATATCAGCTAATTGGTCCACTGATCTAGTGAACACTGTGCATATTTCTCTTTTTTGAATTCGATGTCGGATGAAGTGGCAATCAACCTCGATATGTTTAGTTCTCTCATGAAAGACTGGATTTGTGGCAATGTGAATCGCTCCCCTGTTGTCACAATATAACTGAAAAGGAGATGATGGGGAGAAACCAATCTCCGACAAAAGAGAGCGTAACCAAATGAGCTCTCCACTTGTGTGCACCATCGCTCTATATTCCGCCTCTGCACTAGATTTGGAGATAACCTCATGTTTCTTACTTCGCCATGACACTAGGTTACCTCCCACAAATGTGCAGTATCCTGTCGTAGATCTACTGTCATCTGGAGATCCTGCCCAATATGCATCTGTGTACCCTTCTATCTTCTGATGTCCATGTTTTGAATAACAATCCTCTACCTGGAGCACCTTTCAAATACCGAAGAATTTGGAGAACCGCTGCCTAGTATGAAGTACGAGGTGAACTCATATATTGATTGACAGCACCAACAACAAAGGAGATATCTGGGCGTGTGATTGTAAGATAAATAAGTTTACTAACTAGCCTCCTGTATCTGCCTGAGTCATCCAACAAGTCTTCCTCTTCAGGTAGTAACTTCACATTTAAGTCCATAGGAACCGAGGCAGGTTTCACTTCAAGATAACCTGTTTCCTCAAGTAAGTCTAAGACATATTCCTCCTTGAGAGGGAAATCCCCTTTGTGGAATATGCAACTTTAATACCCAAGAAGTATCTAAGACGACCCAAATCTTTGGTAGAGAACTCATTTTGCAAGAAGGTCTTCAATTTTTGGATCCCAGCTGTGTCACTGCCAGTGATGATTATGTCATCGACATAGACTATCAAGAGTACACACCCAACTGTAGACTGACAGCTGAAGACAGAGTGATCAACTGCACATTGCTTCATGCCAAAGCGCATAATGGCATCACTGAACTTTCCAAACCATGCTTTAGGAGACTGCTTGAGACCGTAAATGGATTTTTTTAATCGACAGACAGAGAAGGACATCTCCCCCTGAGCAACATACCCTGGAGGTTGCTCCATGTAAACCTCCTCTGTGAGGTCACCATGAAGAAATGCATTTTTGACATCCAAATGATGTAGAGGCCAGCCTTGATTGACAGTAAGAGAAAGTAGAACACGTACGGAGGGAATCTTGGCCATAGGAGAAAAGGTCTCACCATAGTCCACTCCAAAAGTCTGAGTGTACCCTTTTGCAACCAAGCCTGCCTTAAGCCATTCAACAGAGCCATCGGGTAAATATTTGATCGTATAGGCCCAACGACACCCAACAGGGCGTGCACTAGGAGGCAGAGGAACTAAATCCCAAGTCTGATTGGCCTGAAGAGCATCCATCTCAAGGTCCATAGCAGCGCGTCACCCCTGGTGATCAAGTGCTGCAGCCAAGGACTCTGGCAAAGAAACAGAAGATAGAGATGACACAAAACTGCGAAAAACTGGCGTGAGAGCATCATATGAAAGAACAGACGAAATAGGGGAGCAGTACTATGAGAACGAGTGCGAGAGGCAATAGGAGAGTTGACAGATACCTCGGACGTAAGAGGACGCTCCTGATGGGCTGGCGATGGCGTTGCCGGAGATGGATGAGCTGTAGAGGTATGGCTGCGCTGATAGTTATTCTTAGTGACTGGAGCTGGAGGCCGAGCATGTACCTGTAAGGGAATAGAGGTCTCTAGAATATGAATCATAGCAGGGGAAGGTGAGAGACGATAGAGATGGACTGACCATCGGGTTAGGAAGAACGAGAATCGGTAGAGGAAGATCTGAAGAATGAGAGAGATGAGTGATATCCGGAGAGCTCAGAAAGAATGGCTCAGTCTCGAAGAATGTAACATCAGCCGAGACATAGGATGTACGTAACCGAGGGCTATAACAACAATAACTCTTCTGGGTTCGTGAGTAGCCGAGAAAAATACATCGTTCAGATTTTGGATCTAATTTATCCAATCCAGGCCCAAGGTTGTGCACAAAGCAAGCACATCCGAAGACCCGAGGAGTAATAGGAAACGGTTCATGATGAGGACGTAAAAGTGAAAAAGGTGATGAACCGCCTAGAACAGAGGAACCAAGTCGATTGGCCAGATAGTTAGCAGTGAGAACTGCATCACTCTAATACGACTTGGGAACTCACATCTGGAACAGAAGAGTAAGAGCTCCATCCAATAAGGATCGCATTTTCTGTTCGGCAATACCATTCTGTTGAGAGGTGTGAGCACATGAAGATTGATGAAGGATACCACGAGTGGAAAGGAACTCCTCAAAACCATTGGATTTTGAGAAATATTCCCTGGCATTATCAGTGCGAAGGCATTTAAGAGTGCAATTAAATTGGTTAGTAACTTCTGAATGAAAAGTGCGAAAAACAGAGAAGACTTCTGAGCCGTCTTTAAGTAAAGCCAACACATACGTGAATAATCATCAATAAATATGACAAAGTAGCAATGTCCAAAAACAGAGGGGTAGTCCGCGAGGGACCCCATATATCATAATGCACTAAATCAAAAGGGTGCGAGGCTCGACTAACAGGCCTAGACGGGAAGGACACCCTATGGTGTTTCCCAAGTTCACAAGCCTCGCACGAAAAATGGGTAACAGAAGAAGATATGATAGACGTCCACCGCAAACGATCAAGGCTGGGATGTCAAAGACGGCAGTGGCACTGATATATGTCGCCGGAGCTGTGTAAAATGGCACGAGGGCTACAGTCAAGACGATAAAGCCCATCAATCTCACGGCCTGAGCCAATCGTCCTCCCAGTCAAGAGATCCTGAAACAAGCAATAAGAGGGATAAAATGAGACAGAACAGTTGAAATTTTTTGTAATCTGACTAACTGAGAGTAAACTAAAGGGTGACTTTGGCACACATAGGACATAGGACAATGTTAGACCAACACGAGGAGAAATATCACCAACACCAGAGATAGGAGTGGAGCTCCCATAATCAAGTGTGATAGACTGATCATAAAGGGGACGAAATGAACTAAGTGAGGAAGAAGTACCTGTCATATGATTGGGGGCTCCAAAATCAATGATCCAGGAGCTGGAGCTAGTAGGAAGAGATGCAGTGGAGCTACCTGGTTGAGCAAATGTCGCAATAGGTGGATTACTGGTAGACCTGAGACGCTGTAACTCATTAGAGTCGGCACGAGACATAAAGACCCCATCAGCCTAAGACCCAGTGCTAGGCGGAAATGAAGAAGAGGAGGGCTCTGAAGATTCTGGTGCTACGAGATGTGCTGAGTGGCCAAAACAAGACTCAGAAGAAGGATGAAGCTCAGGGTGTAGTACATAGCAATAGGGTTGGCAGTGGGGCGGGGCGGGGCCGGATGTTGCATTCCCCGTCCCCGTCCCCGCCGGAAGGACCATTCCCTGTCCCCGCTTCGGGGATGGCGGGGAATACCTAATCCCCATCCCCACCTCACACAAAAAATCCTCACCTCAAAAAAGCTTTTTAACATCCCAAAAAAAGAAAAAGACAAGCCGTATTTGTGCACTTATCAAAATATGGTAGTGCCAATATCACTAGCTTAAAAAAAATATTTACTGTTAACTTAAAAAACACTAAAACAATACTAAAATAAGAGGATATTGATAATGGCTTGCATAGTAAAATGGGGCGGGCGGGGCGCGTCCATCTCCATCCCCGCTTCGGGGAATTTTTTAAGTCCCCGTCCCCGTCCCCGCCCCATCCCTGCTCCAAGTCGGGGGGCGGGGTGGATCCTCGGTTTCACGGGTGAAATTGCCAGCCCTACATAGCAAGTCTCCATATAGTGTCCCTCACGACGATAGTGCGAGCAATATGGACGTGGTCGGCCATCACGCCCTACAGGAATATCATCTCCACCACCACGACTAGAGCCACGGCCAAAGGTGCCCCCGCTACGTGTAGCACGATCACCTACGCCACAGGCAGCAGTGGCAGTAATATCGACTGAAGGAGCCGACACAGAGTCACCAAGAGCACACTGCTGGGCACGCAAGTAAACCTCCTGAAGAGAGGGCATCGTGCCAGAACCAAATATCTGCTGACGAAGGTGCATGAACTCATGACCCAAAGTCTCGAGAAACTGAACGGCACGTATCTGATCACGCTGTTGAGCGGCCGTAGTCAAATCAGTCGTAAGAGGCATAAGAACATCTAACTGCTGACAATAGGAAACAAACCGACTGTAGTAGGTCGAGAGAGAAGTGTCACCGCGGCAAAGGTTCATCCACTGAGAATAGGTGGCACTGATTCGGGATAGGTTGCCTTTCCCGGAGAAGGTAATAGCAGTATGATCCCAAACCTAGCGAGAAGTGGGAAGGTGTATCATGGTCTCGGCAATCTCAGGGGACATACTCTGCCAGATGAGAGTACGAATAAGAGCATCATCCTGCTCCCACTTCTCATAAGTGGGATCACTGGAGGGAGGGGGTTCACGACGAAGAATAGAAATCTTCCCCTTAGTGATTAGATAGGTCTCCACAACCACTTTCCAATTCAGATAATTGGAACCATCAAGTCTAACTGTGGTCATGGGGGGGAAATGAACCATCTATCAAAGAATACGGGGGGTTATAAGAGGATGAGGATGGGCGAGGCGTAGGAACAGTAGCCACTGGGGGCTGCTCGAGAGTGGGATCCTCAATAACGGGGCTATCCATGAGTAAATAATCAAAGAGAGAGAATCAACTGACGAGAAGAAACGATGTCGAGGTAGAGAGCAGAGAAATCAATAATGGAGACCGTGGCTCCGAAGAGAAACAAATGAGAAATAGGGCATGAAAGAAACCCTTGCTGGCATGATGAAGATAACGGATCTAGGGAGATAAGATCGGAGCCGCGAAGAGAAGTGAAAAATATGTAAAAGAGATTTAAGCCACTAGAAGACGAAAGAAAAAAAAGAAAGTAAGGCTGTAGGAGTAGGTTTCTAGGGTATAGAAATAGGTATTGTGTGTTTTTTTTTTTTGTTGTATGTGGGGAGGGCTAGGGGGATTAGGGTTTCATAAAAGGAAAAACAAGAGGGATAGCGTGAGGGCCGAGGGCCGAGAGCGTGGGCCGAGGCCGAGAGCCGAGGCCCAGAGGGGTGGGGCGTTGGTTAGGGTTAGGGTTTAGGGTAGAGAAGAAGGGAGAGAAGAAGAGAGAGGGAGAGGGGCTGCTATGGGGGTCCCTAGGAATCAAAACCCTAGGGCTTTGATACCATGTTGAGGAAAAGAATGAGATAAGAAAGTGAGTGAGTTGGAGAGACTCCTCCTCACTTATGTATTTAGATATAAAGAGAGAAATATACAATGAACTATATGCCCATAGGCATATACATACATCAACAGTTGAATAGGGCTATGGAAAGGGTATAATCTTTATCATTTGTGTGATGGAAGGGAAGGTGGTTGTATAGGGGAACCTATGGGTAAATTATAGGGAGGTTAATTAATGGTGGAAGTTGGTTATGGTTTGGTTAAAGAATTCAAGAAAGGTTCTTGAATAGGGATGGTTAAAGAAAATCAAGAATTCGTTAAATGTAGTTAAGGCAACGCAATAAAGAGATTGAATTCATTCAAGAATCATTTGGAGTGATAGTTTTGTTTTGTGTAGAGGGTAAGGTTGGTGTTTATGAATCAGTTGGAGGAGGAAAGGCTAAAATCGACTAGGTTAAATTGAGTTTGGAGGAAGGCATGAAATCGGCTAACTTAAGGGGAGTAGGCATCGGTTGACTATATAAGGGTGAACATGTTGTATCTGAAATGCTAGGAATGATGGTTTACACTTTACAATTTTTGATGGATAAGTATGATCTTGGAAGTGGTTTTCGATATTGTTGTTACCTTTATGTTTTTCTGTTCTTCTTCCGCATTTGTATGTAGCTGACTCTTTTTCTTTTTTTTTGAATAGTAGGGAGAATTTATTGATAAAAAGAAGGATGACAGAGGGAGTCACCCCAAAAGATACAAAGGAAGGAAAAAAGACAATTAACAAAGAAAAAGAGAAAATACAGAGCTCCTCCCAAATCAAGGGGGTAAATAATCAAAACCACTCCAAAACCGAATGAACCATCTATCCCATCTTTTGGCAAGCGATCAGCCTCACTGTTAGCCAATCTCCTTACATGATTAAAAGTAATGGAGGACCCCTCAATTTTGTCAAAAATCTCATCAAAAAATTGAGCAAACCTCCAAGGTGGAACCACAGAACCCCTTAGCCAACAAATGGTATTTAGGGAGTCACTTTCTACTATCACCTTGTCAAGAGATTCACTAGTTACTAATTAATTGTAAAATTTATTTAGAAGGGAGGTAAAGCAGCTTCTTAATCATTACATTTGGGACTTTAATATTCTGAAGAGCTTTTGACATCCTTGGCTGTATCATGTTATTGAGCCGTATCAATCTCTCGGATTTTCCTACCAAAATAGGAAGTGGAGCTTCACCATACATAGCTGTAGCAAATAGGTGGTGACTAGAAGGAGGGAAGCTTGTTATTAAAAGTTGAAACTGGAAACACGACTGTAAATGAGGAGTTATATAAGATTCCATCCATCCGGGTTCCTGGAAAAACCATGTTTATCCCCAAAGTTCTAATCTATTAATATGCAATGGTTCACCAATTTATGCCTTGAATTGTTCATTGTGAGTGGCTAATCTGACTTGAGCAACCATCATCATTGGCTTGGGAAAAATGGGTCACTCACTTGATTCTGACAGTTGTTGCTGTCCTGTGGGGTTTCCTTCTAATTGTTTATGTTTGAAACAGTGGATTTGGTCACACACATATTTGACATGTCACTAAACATTTTCATGACAAGATTGTTTAGTATTTTTGGCATACATTGCTGTTCCATAATTCTTTCTTAGCCTTGATCAAGTCACAGCCCCCATGAGCATGCAAAATGATTTACTTCTTTATTGTCATTTATGTTTTCCTCGCTTAATATAAGTAAATGAACTCTGCTTCCAAAGCATCTTAATATTCATGGACTCTAATTTTTCCTTTTGTATTGATTATTGACATGGGATTTTTTTTTCCTAGATGCGCCTGTTTGCAACACAATCGGAGTATGCTGATCGCCTTGCTTCTGTAGTATGTTTCGAGCCATGTGGTTGTTTTATGAATGAATGTCTTAAAGAATAGTTATTAATAGTTTTCATCATAATATATGACTTTACAATATCATTAAAAAAAAAGGGTGGCGCAGTGCACGAGGCTCCTGCCATTGCGGGGTCTAGGGAGGGCTAGATGTACTTTACAATATCATTCAAAAAAAAAATATGACTTTACAATGCCCCAATGGATGATTTTCATGCATGTAATCATTGCTTAACCAATTATTTTCTTTTAATTTTCCTTCTTTTTTTCCAAAAGAAGTGGAAATATTTTTTTTTCAAAAAAGATAATAAATTTTTTATAAAAAGGAGATACAAAATTAGAGGGCAAACATTGTGCCACAGCTAAAATGTTTCTATGGACACAGTCTCTAGCCAACGACTCATCAACACCATTGATTGTTATTAATTGTTTTCAACTTTTGATGCCATTTGAACCCAATAGGCATCATAATTTACTTCATAGCTAAAACATTTCAATTTATTATTCTAGGGAAATGATATCAGCACAACCATGTTTTGATATTTTGACAAACCATCTTGTCTTTTAGCATTTTAAGAGCTATCAAAAGGTTATTACATTTCCCAAAAAGCTCTCAAGAGCCTATTAAAGAAGAAAATACAGCGGGGTTTGTGCAAATATCAAAATATGGTTGTGCTGATAAGATTTCCCTTATTCTATTATTATAAGGTTTATGCTCTTTATAGGCCTTTGAGTCCCATGTGTTATAATTAGAATATTGATGATAGACTAAGTGGATGTTCACCCAACATTGTGTCCCACATGGGTACATGTGTGTGTAATGGTGACCATGGATATGGTGGACTAGCATGGTCCTTCTCCCATTCCGAATGTACATCCTATCCGTAAGATTAAGCATAAAAAAAGTCAATGCTTTATCTTCTCTTGGCTGAATCCTAAACAAGGTCTAATAGATCAAGGTGCTAGGATTACTCTGATCAAGTTGGGACCAACTGCAATGGGCTGGACTTGTGTTCAACGGTCAGATCAGCAAACCTGATCATGTCCGCATGGAACACATGGGGCCCAAAAAGTAATTGTTTGGAAAGACCTTAACAGTCTCCATATTTTTTGCATTTTCATTAAGATATATTTCTTAAGCAAATATCTTTTGGTAAACCGTCTTGTCTCTTCCAAGTGGAAGATATTTCTAGTCTTTGGATCATAGTCATGAAAATTTTTGTGAGGTAGCATGTTCTTTTTTATTCAAATATGCAACTTTTTACACATTCTTCTCGGGGTTCATTAATTTGCAACAGGTGGAATCTGAGAGCCATTGTACAAGTCAAATGCGGTTATTGATTGACCAAATAAGCATGCAAGAAGGAAAAATTGTCGCTCTAGAAGGTGTGGAATTATTATTTACTGAATATTTTTTCCCCATTTATGTTAAATACGCATCTGGCACTTCCATGATGAAAAAATGGATATGTATCTGGTGCATCCATGATAAAACCTAATGTCACAAATGCCGTTCTCGGGAATTTCTCGGCAGGGGAAAATCTCGGGATATATTAATTTTTATTATTTTTTTTCGGGTTTATATCGGGAAATAAACGGTAAAAATAAAATTATTTAAAAAATATAAAAAATATTAAATTTAAGAAAAAAAATAAAAAATAAAAAATATCGGAATAATATCTAAATAATATCGTGATATTATCGAGATATTTTATGATAAAAACGAAAATATCGCTATATTTTTAAAATCTCGGGATTAGTTCGGGATTTTGTCGTTTTATCAAAATCTCGCAATAAAAATTGTATATTTTGAAAATATCGGAGATATTTGTGACATAGATAAAAACTAAGGCAAAAGAGGTCAATAACGACTTGAATAAGAATCCCAGCTTCTCTAATGGTTATTTCGGATTGTATACTTAATGAGATTTACTATGAGGTAGGTACGCATTTCTAATGGTCAAATTCTATAACCATTTGTTCCTAGAGTATTTTATGTGGTACTCGTTTCAAGTTTCCCTTGTTTATATCAATTTGGAAAAGCAACGAAGGGAGAGATTGATAGATTGCCACATCATTGGACATAAATTTGAATTTCTTTATTCACACACACACACGAGAGAGAGAGAGAGAGAGAGAGAGAGAGAGAGAGAGAGAGAGAGAGAGAGAGTACAATGCTATAGAAGAATGACAGAGAAAAAGAGATACATCAATTTGAATTTCTTCAATAATGTGTGATACATCATTTTTTCTTCAAGATGGCGTTATAGCTGATGGAAGCAACATCTTTTATGTTGGATTGCCAACTCTTTGTAGTTTTAGAGTGACACAGATTGCTGCTGGTGCATCTTTTAAATTTTCTGCACACTCCTCCCACTTGCAATCTTGTTTAGACAATTATACTGGATTCTATATGGCAGTTTATCTTATTGCAATCATTTTGCTCTCCACGCATGATATCTGCCTTCAAGGATTTTTAGGTGTTTTAGTCACAAATTATCGTGACCAGGTTGCCTATGTAGGCAGCCACCCAGCATGTGCTTTATCAATATTTGGCCTTTTTTTTAATCAGGTGGATTGTACAAATATTTCATTGTGCTATTCTATACTGTTTTACCTTGTTTCCCACTGACATTAGTAGTGCTGCATTTTTGCCTGATGAGCATTCGGAAACTTTTAGATCAGATATACTTAGTTTGATTGGGTTGGATTCTACCGATCCCTTAATTCTGCTTTCATAGGCTCAAAGGTTCCTCCCCATTGAAATTAGTCATGTGTATGGACTTTTATCCATAAACTTAGCTCCAAATTTGATTTTTTGCTTTTATTAGACAAGGTCACAAGGCGTATCAGTATCCTTTAAATTGGAAGTTTTTTTTATATGTAGTTATTTCAATTTGAAGATTTTCACACTGGCTATGGTTTTCAGAATATGTTTTAGGTTAAACCATTGTAGCAACTGGACATTCTTTCTTATCAGCAAAGGGTGTGAATGTTTTTTGAATGCCAAGCAAAGCGGTACATTTGAATAGTTTTATTCATTTGTCCAATGTTTTACTGCAATTTCAGAAGCAAAGAGTCGCCAAGATGAAGAACGTGGGCATTTGAAGGCTCTTCTTCAAGATCTTGAAAGTATGTTCTCCATATTTCTCAATTACTACCATTGTATGGTGTTTCTTTGATCTCAGTTGTGTTTCTTAAGGAGTTCCTTCATTGTTTTAATACCTGTTCTGTTTCCTTATTATTTTTTCATAGCCAATACGACTGATTGCAACTACAAAAAGCTAATAATTGTGAGCTGAAGTATCAAAATGGAAATATATTGAGTTGAAAGTCTTCACGTTACCTAGCTATTATGTAGTTGACATCTGCTTACCATCCATTGATATGAATTCTGGTGTGAGACCTGTCTTGTGCACTCGCGGAGACTTTGATTATTGTTCTATTATCAAGCCGTGGGTAGTTTGGCTTCCGCCTATTTTTCTGTCTTGAGCATGTATTGGGTACTATTATGGCATGCTGACCTAGTGGTATTCTACGAGTATAATCTTCCATGGGTTAATAATAATATGTCGTGTTTCTGGAAGGTACCCTTAGAAGTGTATCTTCTTTTTTTTGAAGTGTATCCATGTATCATTAATTTATTATTATTATTATTTTTTAAGATACACTTCTTTTTCTTAGAAGTGTATCCATGTATCATTAATTTATTATTTATTTTTCTGGAGGTCATCTGAATTTTGTGAGTTTCTTGTAAAAAACACTTGCATATTATTTTATGCTTACCAGTGTTCTAACGCTGTACTGTGCCTTTGCCCATTCACTCGAAGTTTGTTTGGTGTGTTTATTTGGATATTGATTATCAGATGAATGGGGGAAATCTCATATTTTCTCACATGCCATTATTAACAGCTTTCTATTTTTACGAGATTGCCATGATGGATGCAAATCATTGGACACATGCTGACACACTATCATTGAAAAAGCCTTAGTGTAAATATTTTAATTCATGTGTGTTTTATATATTTTTTTCCTGTATGCTCACATGAACCAATAATTATAGAATAATATATCTTTCAATATTTTCATTTAACTGCGACTGTTTCAGCATATTTGTTTGCCAAGGTCCCAACGTATGATACTGATACATATACGCTTGTCTGATTTACATCATGCAATGACTTTATGCCTTCTGTTGCAGAAAAGGGTGTGCAAAGATTGATCGACAAGCAAGAGGTGATGGAAAGAACATCCCTAGTTTTCATAATTGCTTAGGAGTTGCTTTAGCTATGCTCACTAATCTGACTATTTGTACCCTTAAAAAAAAAAAATCTAATCTGACTGTTTGCTGAAATTTCAGGTGCCAGTAGCAGCTGTTGTGGTAATGGCGTGCAATCGTCCAGACTATCTAGAGAAGACGATAGAATCTATCTTAAAGTATGGATTATTTTCACCAGAAATAAAATGTTCTTATATTGAAAGATATAATTTGGATCTTTTATGATATTTACTGACCCACTGGACATGGATCTTTCAGATATCAACACTCTATTGCTTCCAAATTCCCACTTTTCATATCCCAGGTATTTGCATTATAGGAGCATAACAAACGTTTCTTAGCTTGCTCTGGCCAGAGAGTTAAATTGCTCAATGATATTGACAGTAGCATTGATATTGTAGGATGGGCCAGATCAACATGTTAAAAGTAAAGCTTTAAGTTACGATCACATAACCTACATGCAGGTGAATAATGGATCTCTTTTATTTCTGGGTGGACATTAGTATTCGAAAAATATGGTCATGCCATTATCTCCTGTCTCCTTCCAGTATAGAGCAGTGCAGTCTGTCATCGTCTTTAGTCGTAGCAAATAGTGATTTCATTCTCTCTCCTAATGTTTGTTCCAGTTAAGCTTTCTCCCAAATATATTTTCTGTAATGCATTATGTATGCCTTTGGTTTGAGCAAGAAACAACAGTCATCGTATGCCATTTTTCCTTCTGCTTGATATATGATGTCTAATTTGAGGTGTTTTTTGTGTACATATAACATGATCATTGCTTCTGGCACTCATAATCAGTAAACACGTGTGCTTTCCTCTAGTTAGCATACAGCAGGACACATGCATATCTGCATAGATGCATAGAAACGCATATCCAGCATGGTTTTAAATTCCCCGAAACGACCAAAACGTTTCCATTTCCATCTCCACTGAAACGAAATCTGCATGAATTACTTTCATGTCATTACTTGTGTCGAAATTCCCAAAATTCGACCGAAATGGTTGGAACGACATAAAAACAGAATGATGTTATGATTTTCATTTCATTTCATTTCATTAATGTGGAGAATGATATTTGGTAGGCAACATCATTTAACTGCACAACAAAGTAACTGTATCTTATGCCTGGGATGTCAGATCAGTATGGGACCAACATATGTCACTAGGTGTTCGATGTGATTAAGCCATCATGGATGGCTTTCTTGCTTATGTGTTGGTTTATAAGTATGTATTTGTGCTTATTCTAACATTTCCCAAAGTTTCGTCTTAAAATTTCATCATTTGCATTTGTTTCCATATGTTTTCGTGATTTTACACGATTTCCACCGAAACCGAAATGTTTTTCTTTTAGTGTCTTTCCGTGCTGACCGAAACCAAAATTTAAAACCTTGATATCTAGTCGAAGTAGTATAGAAACACAGTCTACATATTTCCTTCTACTTGGAGTTGGCAATTGTGGAGTATAGAGAACAGAGATACTTTAGTTATTTGTACATCTCTTCGACAACCTGCTCGTGTGTATTTACGGAATATTTTACCTTAGTAATTTTGAATATTATCAACATAAATATGGTTTTGTAATCAAACATGTCATAAATTATGTTATTAAACATGAATTTATGAGGCCAGTTAAGAGGAAAGATCAGTATGTTAGCATTTGTTCCTATCAGATCAAAGACAATGTAGTGTTTTTTTTTTTTTTAATTTTTTTTTTGAAGTGGTGACAATGTAGTGCTATTTATGAACTGAAATCCTTAGAGAATCTATAATTTAAATATGTTTCATACATTTTGCCTGCATATAAATAAAAAATGTCATGCGAAGCCATGTGCTCAATAATTCCTTCAAAGAATTACAGTTTAACACAACCTACATATTATAAACCAATTTCAGGCTACTTAGTGACCAAGTTTAGTTCACTGCAGCACTTGGATTTTGAGCCAGTGCATACTGACCGACCCGGAGAATTGATTGCGTATTACAAGATCGCACGTGAGTAGTGAAGAATAGTTTGTTTCTGCTTCTATGAAGTTTTTTTTTTTTTTTTTTGAATGGCAAAAGAAAGATTTCTATGAAGTATTTTCATTGCTTCATAATATTTGCTTCTGCAGGTCACTACAAATGGGCCTTGGATGAATTATTTATCAAGCATAATTTCAGCCGAGCAATCATATTGGAAGGTGATGAAAGGATTCTTGTATGGTTTTCTTTCGTTTCCTCAGTATGGTATAATACGATGTGGAACACTGTGCATTAGATTGACAATCACTTAATGAAATACAGATGACATGGAGATTGCCCCAGATTTTTTTGACTATTTTGAGGCTGCGGCTACTCTACTTGAAAATGATAAGTATGTCCATTGGAAGCATTGAAGTTTCTCTTCTCTATTTTGTTTGGAAGTCCAAGACCCATTTTCCTTCAGCTCTAATTGGCTGTTTGGATACGTGGATTTTAGAATCCAGGTTTTAGTTTGAAAGTGGTGTAAAATTCTGGATTCTACAATCTATTATCCTGGATTTTAATTAAGAAATCTAGGTTTCAGAAATCTCTCTCCCATCCTGAGATTTCTAAAACCTGGAAACACGGGCGGATCTCCTACTCTCTCGCTCGATGGAAAGAAGGGCAAGAGATCAGAAAACAATGGACGGTCTCCTTCTCTCATCTCCCATCCAGGATTTTGAGGAAATCCAAGATTCTAAAATCCGCGTATCCAAACGGCCCCTTTGGATACGCAGATTTTAGAATCCGGGATTTCTTCAAGATTGTAGCTAAGAGACAAGAGAAGAAGCGGGCCAGCCGTCGTTTTTGACTCGTTTTTTACCTCTCGCCCTTCTTTCCGTCAGCAAGAGAGTAGCTGATCCTCCCTCCCATCTTTCCAGGTTTTAGAAATATCAGGATGCAGGAGAGATTTTTAAAACCTGAATTTCTCATTTAAAATCCAAGAAACGCTGTCAGGACAGCAGACAACAGCTTGATCATGAACCCTCTTTTACACTGTTTTCAAACTAAAAACCTGGATTCTAAAATCCGCGTATCCAAACGGCCCCTTAATGTTTTTTTTATGCACTTTTCTTATATGGTACCATAACAGGACCGTCATGGCTGTTTCTTCTTGGAATGATAATGGACAAAAGCAGTTTGTGCATGATCCCAGTAAGTCTTTTCATACAGTTGCAGCATTTTTCATAACAGTTAATTATGGCCATGAAAGTAGGAATAAATTTTATTTTTATTTTATATTGAGGAACTCTTTTATAATTTCTGCAGAAGTTCTTTACCGTTCAGATTTCTTTCCTGGACTTGGATGGATGCTATTAAAATCTACATGGGAAGAGCTATCGCCAAAGTGGCCTAAAGCATATCCTTCTTTGTTTTAATATGTTTCATTGTCATCATATGTTTAGATGCATTTTGCTATCTTTTTAAAAAAAATGATTAGATGCATTTTTCCGTCTCTGTCAAACTTTCTTCCTTGACGAGATTATACTTACTGGGATGACTGGATGAGACTAAAAGACACGCGCAAAGGTCGCCAGTTTATTCGACCGGAAATGTGCAGGACGTACAATTTTGGTGAGCATGTATGTGTACACGGACGCTATCAACTAATATATCTCGGCCTTTTGGCTGCGTTGTTAAATGGAAATTTCTTACAAATTAGTGACTTCCAATACTGTTTTGTATTTTTAGTTTGCATACTGAAGATTTTCATTGGTGATCTTTCGGACCCAAAATGGGCAATTTACTTTGTCGAGAGATGATTAAGGCAATCTTTCCCAGTTTCCATTTTAACAATCTTTAATATACTATTAGCGACTACCAAGGGAATTTGAAAATTTACAACTTTCAAGGCGTGTTTATGTCTAATATGCTTATATTTGTTATCCGATTTATCTAAACTGACAATTTTGACATTTGTTTCTTGGATTTTATTTTCAATCAGATTTTTTTTCGCCTTCTCTCCTTCCACATGATAAACTTCTTAAATTTGTGTTGTTCTTGCAGAACTCTTAATCTTAATGACATTTTCTATTTTTCAGTCTCTAGATCTGCACTGTTTTGGGGCTAATTAAGTTGACTATTGGAAGTGAATGAAAATGCTCATGGAGCACATTAACTATTCTTCTTGCCTTATAAATCTCATGTGATGCTCATGGAATATCTTGTTAATGAAGATACATAGAGCCCCCTCTGTTAACCTTATAATGCACAAAGTTTCTTACTAATGTTTATAGGACCCTTATGTTGTCAATGCCCTTTGAATTAATTCTGCCCTTGTATTGAACAACTCCTTGATATTTGCCTTTGGCTACAATGTTGGAATTTCATTTCAGGGCTCTAGCATGGGGCAGTTCTTCAGACAATATCTGGAGCCTATTAAGATGAATGATGTCCAAGTAGGTAACAAGTATTTTTACACCGATCCACATAGTTTTTGTTTCTGGATGTTTCTTATGTTATCAGTGTGATCTGCTTTGATCTATTCTCACCAAAGATTGACTGGAAATCAATGGATCTGAGCTACCTGAGGGAGGTAAAAGTTCTTTCCTACACAATTGTTCTGATGAAAAGATCATTACTCATTTTTTTTAAAAAAAAATGATAACATCATTACTCATTTATATTTAGTAAAGCCTTTTTTCTTATTCATAGGACAAATTTCTGAAGTACATCGCCAATCTTGTGGCAAATGCCAAGCCTGTCAGTGGAAACGATGCTGTTTTGAAGGCATACAATATTGATGGTGATGTGCGCATTCAGTATAACGACGAGACAGAGTTTGGACGAATTGCACGCCAGTTCGGAATTTTTGAAGAATGGAAGGCAACTTTTTCCCTTTCATCTTGGAAACGAAGTATCTAAGTTTATTTCTTAGGCTTATTGAAGCTCAAACTAAAGCTAACCCTGTTTTTCATCAAAATGATTCAATTTTCTTTTGAGTGCTCAATAATGACCAAATTAACCTTCTCCAGTTCTCCCCATATAACAGAAGTATGAGACTTGTGCCATAATTAGCTAGAATCACTGCCATTCTGCCACATTGGCAAGTCTGCCCCTTGTTAATTTTATGCTTCGAGTATAGTTTCTATCATTCTTCAAAAAAAGAAAAAGAAAAAAAAAGGAGGTAAAATCACCATCCTACCCTGCTTTTGAAATTGGCCCAAACCCCAACATTTACCCCTTGTCCAACCCAAATGATGCAAAATAATGGCATTCTGTTTCTTGGATGAAACATCATTACTTATTTATATTCAGTAAAGCCAATTTTATCATTCATAGGACAAAATTTTGAACTACATCACCAACTTTGTGACAAATGGCAAGCATATCCATGGAACTGATGCTGTATTGAAGGCATGCAATATTGACAGTGATGTAAGCATATAGTACATTGACCAAACAGATTTTGAAAGAATTGCATGTCAGTTCTGAGTTTTTGAAGATTGGAAGTCAATTCTACAGCTTGTCATTTCTTTATTTAATCTTGAAAACCAAATATCCAAGTCCATTTCAAAGTCTTGTCGAAGTTCCAATTACAATGAAAGAAGTCTTTAATCAAATGATTCACATTCCTTTTGAGTGTTCGACAATGTGAAAATAACATTAGGGTGGGGATACCCTAGGTCATCAAAAAAAAGAAAGAAGAGAAAATAACATTGCTTCATTGGTGAAATCTACCTTCTTTAAAAAAATTTGCTTTCTCTGATAAAGTTTCCATTATTATTCAAAAAGAAAAAGGAAAAAGAAGATAAAATCATTATATTACCCTGTTCTTGAAACTGGCAAAAACCCAATATATACTATGTGTCAACTCCGAAAGATGCAATCTAATGTCAATCAGTTTTTTGGTGGAATGGATCTATTCCATTTTTCCATAGAAGAATATAATGTTGAATGGAAATGTTGGATATTGTTTATATATTTGAAGGTTCATTTCTTTTATAATTATACGAGACATTTTTTAGGATTTGTTCGAAGTCATTTGTGTTCCATTAATGTATAATGCTGATTGATTGTCATTTGTGGTCCATTAATATATAAATGCCGATTAATTTCATTCTCACAGAATACATTTTAGCATCATCGAAAGCATTTTCACAATGTAAATCCTTTTTTCCTTTTCCCTTTTTCAGGATGGCATACCAAGGACGTCATATAAAGGGGTAGTAGTCTTCCGATACCAAACTCCAAGGCGTATATTCCTCATAGGCCGAGATTCTCTCAACCAACTTGGGATCCAACACACTTGATAAGAAAGAAGGTCAGTATCCTAACATAAATGTGTAGTTTTATTTCATGAACCTTTGGCTTTGATCAATTTATAGATGAGTGTTTGACCTTTGAATTCACGATCATCTTAAGAGACGAGAATTATAGTAAGGGCATGTTTGGTAACCATATAAAAAAATCATGGGATAATTTTTTACCCAAGGTGAGAGAAGGGTAGAGGGCTGCTGAGATTTGAGCAGACTGTGAGTGAGGAGAGCATGTGATGGGACCAGTAAACGAATAAAAAAAAAATCCCCTCTTTGATAGGATTTTTGTTTTCACAGTTTCCATCCCCATCCCATGCTCTCCTCACTCACCAGTTACCGCCCCCTCAAATCTCTCTCTCTCTCTCTCTCTCTCTCTCTCTCTCCCATCTCTTTGCTCCTCTCTTACATCATGTAAACAAATATTTAGGGCTGTGCATTAATCGGTTTTAAGTTTTAACCGAATTAACCGACCGAACTGAATAATCGGTTCGGTTCTAAATCTAATAATAATTCGGTTATCGGTTTCGGTTCCTGTTTGTAACTAACAACAATTCGGTTACACCGAATAACCGAAGTTTAGAAATTTAATAGTGATTCGGTTTTTAATTGTTTAACATTTTTTTTACTAGGGACAGCCCCATTGGAATTGGCCATTAGAGAAAAATATCTACTAAGGCTGTCCCGAGTAAAAATAGAGGGTATATCTGTAACTTAATAGAGGGTATATCGAATGAAAAACTAGGGTTTTCACTTTTCACTTCACACGTTTTTTCTCTCCACTTTCTTCTTTCTTCACACGAAGTGAACCCTAGCACAGTAGCTCGTCGGCCCGTCTCCGATCTCTCCATCTCCATTGCTCCGACTCCGGTCTCTCCATCTCCTACTCTGGATTCCAGTAAGTAATTTGAGTTTTTCCAATTTTTAAGATTATTGTTTTCCTCCCCTCGTTCAGTCGATTGGGAATTAGGGATTTAGGGTTTTACTTTTACAAATTACATCTATCATTCCTCTTTTTACAGCCCGTCTGGGTTTTCCCTCCCCTTTGCAAGCAAGAAGCGAAAGGTTTTGGACTTTTGGGACTTAGGGTTTTTCTACACAAGCACTGAAGTTTGATTTTCTCTCTGAATTAGGGTTTCCTCCCCTTTGCAAGCAAGAGGCGAAAGGTTTTGGACTAACATTCAATTCGGTTGTAACCAAACTACCGAAATTTTTATTTGGTTTCGGTTAATTCCGGTTACCAATCAATTCGGTTTCGGTTTCGGTTATGAATTTTGAATAACCGAAAAATTTCAGTTCGGTTAAAATTGGAAAATACGGTTCGGTTTTAAACGAATGCTCACCCCTACAAATATTCCATGGCATTTTTTTTTCATGGTTGCCAAACATGCCCTAAAAGTGTACCTTTGATTTCCATGTCTTTGTTAGTGAAGGAAATCATGTGATGAAAGAGCCCTAAACTTTAGGAAATAACAAAATGAGAAATGTCCAGACCACGAAATCTACAGAAGTACCGATGAAGCGAGGAGTCATAAGTAGAACATCCATTCCAAGTAACATAGACATGCATCCTGCTGAATTTGTTTGCTCAAGTATGTTAGTCCTTGCCAAAGTATCTGGATGTTCTTGCATTGTACCAGCTGAGTTCCTCTTTGAATCGAACACCGACAAATTATAGGTAATGGGTGCAAAACTCCTGCTCGATCCCACATCTGATTACACTCTTTCATGTTGAATAATTCAGACTAGTAATGAAATTATTGTATCTAGGCAAAAAAAAGATCCATGATTATTATAGTTTCATTGACTATGTTGGGGATTCTTGGCCAAATAACTGAGACACAAATATGTAGTACTGACACCTTTTGGAGATTTACACCCTTACAGTTACAAACCAGTGACATTCATATCATACTATGTTTTCAAGATTGTCATGATTATTGATGATTCATAACTTATGAACATTGCCTGAATATCTGTTCAATACACCCTTTTTCAATTTAAAGTTCTGTTTATGTGGGTTTTTTCTTTTGGAACCACTGTTGATAGGCATATTTTGTACAGTGAATGTTTGATTCTTTCGAGCGGGCGTCCAGCTATTTATGATTCGAGTTTTCATACGCTGTGCGCGCATGAAATCCAGTATTTTTCAAAATGTACAGTGGGGCCCACTTCAAAGGATGATACAAACCGTTCATTTGTTAGGCCGCAATGCAGATAGGCTGTACACATTAGATCGTTAACATAGGATTATCCTAAATCTCTGATCTGCGGAGGGACTAACATAGGATGATCCTACCTCTGCAGATCGGAGGGTTAGGATTATCCTATGTTAATGATCTACTGTGTACTACCTATCTGCGTTGTGGTTCAACAAATCAACGGTTTGGATCATCCTTTGAAGTTGGCCCCACTGTACTTTTAAAATAAAAATAAAAATACTGGACTTCATCTGCAGCCTCCCTATAGAGTCTCGATTCTCGACTGATGCATCTGGACAGTAGGTGGCGCCATGAATAGGCAATAGCCCAAAACTAAAAGTAATGGGGAAATGATATATACGTCCCTTTTCTTCCCCAGGACACCCCTCTTGGTATAAAAAGAGTACCCCCCCCCCACCCCCCCCCCCCCCCCCCCCCCCAACGCCCACACAAACCCAATACACCGTCGGTCAAATTCACTTCCTAGGGAAATGATGTATTCACCTCTTTTCTTTATCTTCACCAGGGCACTCTAGTGGTGTAAAAAGAGTAGTCGTAAATACACTAGCTTATAAAATCCAGGTTTTAGCTTATAAAAGTAGGGGCCGTTTGGATATCAATATTTTAAAATCTTGGATTTTGTCATAATCCTAGATGGGAGACGAGAGGAGACCATCCATTGTTTTCTAATTTCTTGCCCCTCTTTTTGTTGAGTGAGAGAGTAGGAGATCGTCCCATGTTTCCAGGTTATAGAAATCTCAGGATGGGGGAGAGATTTTAAAACCTGGATTTTTTACTTAAATCCAGGATAATGGATTGTAAAATCTAGATGTATTCTAAAATCCACTTATCCAAACAGCCCTTAAGGTTTTAGCTTGTAAAATCCAGGCTTACCAAATTATATTGATCTGAATTCTTTTGCTCATTGAATGTGAAGGAATTATATGATGTCTGGATGATCTAAACCATGCATTTGTTTATCTCCATTGTAGATAGCGGTGCATCAAAAATCTTCTCCGTAGGATGATCCTAGCCCTTCGATTTGTGGAGGTTCTTTACCTTTAAAGAAAAGAAGAAAAACTTTCTTTACCGCTTATACATGTTGCTAGAAGTTTTACTACAAGATTTTTGGGCTATATGAGATAAGAAGCAATTTCTGTCAAATGGACTGTTCAGATCATTCAAAGGTGGGACCCACCCTGCTGTAGTGGGACTTGGGAGTGCCTTAATGTATAGCAATAAGGTCGCACCCTGCTGAAGTCTATTCCCCTCACAAAACAAAGCAGCAGAATATCTTTTAAGAGTTGGTTTTGCTTCCAAATGGCTCTGTCTAATTCTTTCCTCAAGGTATCATTGATATTTCAGTTAATGACTGTAATGAAGTGGTTTAATCTAGAGTGTGATTATTCTTTTAATCTGGTAGGGTAAGTGAGATCAGAGGGTTAAGATCATCCTATGGAGATGAATTTGGGGGCAAAGGCCTATTTATGTTGGGGCCCAACAAATGAATGGTTTTTGAATCAACTAAGACTATGGTCATCACTTTGAAAAAAAAAATGGTATTTGCTAGCGTCCATCGCAAAAGGCATTTCACGGATGCTCTGTTGCATGTGAGAGCAGCCACACTGGCTCACTTCTCAGCAGATTTTGTCTTCAATCACGAGGTGGCTGCTCTCACATGCAACAGACCATCCTCAAAATGCCTTCTGCCATGGATGCTAGCAAATCCCTTAAAAAAACATAAAAACACGATTTTTATTTCAGATGATCAAACTCATTAAAAAAATTAACCTATTATTATACATTCAATGACTTTGATTTAGTTTAAAACACACAAAACTCCAACCACTACCTTCCATACACAAGGCAACAAGCTCAATCTTCTCTCTTTCGATTACCCAATACTATATTCCTCATGATTGGTAAGTATTCTTTTCCTATAAAAAATAATCTATCAGTGCCTCAATTTTCTCCAACATGTGTTCAACTCTCTCTCTCTCTCTCACACACACACACAGGCACCCACGCCTAGAAGAAATCATTTCATATGTAGAGGCACTTGAATTGTTTTATTTTTTACGTTTTATCTTTTCTCTCTCCAGGAGTTTAGACTATAGCTCAATTGGTTGAATTAGTTGAGACTTTGTTTATTTTCTACTCAACTTATTTTTTTTGAAAAGGATTTTCTACTCAACTTATAAGCTAATGAAAGTCGTTGCAAGTCTCAAAAAGTATCAACAACTAATCAAAGAAGAATAGAGTGAGTGCCATTATCAAAACAAGGGTCTATGCTTATTTTCTTTTCAATATTACAATGGACAATTTAAATGGAATCAATTGTTAGACCCTTAGTAGTTAGTAAAGAGAAGTAAAAAAGAAAATATTGAAGGCCGCCTCGATTTGGTACCGCTCTCGCGGCCAGCACCGAAACAGCGCTTTACCCTTAGATGTCCAGTCAACTGCTGCGCCTGAACGCATTTCGGGGAGAACCAGCTAGCTCTGGGTTCGAGTCAACTGTAGGCCCAATTCATTTAGGATTTTGAGTCCAAAACTGATTATTGGACTCGACTAAGTAAACTCAACATGTTCAATGAACCAAACCATTTATCGGCTAGGCCTTAATATCACTGTGCTATAACCTGACATTTTCTCCTATTAAACCACCAAATACTCTGACTTGTAGATGTTTTTTTTTTGGGTGAATTTATGCCTTTGTTTTTTAAACTTTCTTACATTTGAATTAAAAGGTACAAATTGAAGGCACTGTTCGTTTTAGATTGATTGTGGGCCCAAACCGACTGTTGAACCCAAATTAAAAGTAATCTGTAGTCCAATAATCTAGAACGAATTATCACCCCACTCATTAAATCAACTTCCCTAGTGAAAAAAATTTGCAAATCTTAGCTGGGAAGGGATGATTTTGTAAATTTTCAAAACCGAGAATTGATATCAGCACTCCTTGTTTGGCTACGATGGATTTTATTTTCTCCCATGATAAACATGGCCTAGTTCTACGTTTGGCAACCATGGTTTTTTTTTTTTTTCCACGGAATCTTAGATCGCTACAAGTGAGGAGAGAGTAAGAAATGGCTAAAGAACATGAAAAAATAATTTGTATTTTGATAGTTTTTTCTTTTCCTAGTTTTTCATGCCTTTCTCACCCTTGATAAATAAAATTCCGTGGAAAAAAAATTCATGGCAAAAAAACATGGCCTCCATTTTTACCTAATTTCTTAATTTGCTTTCAAAGGTTCCCAAGATGCTCTTATTAGTCAATAATAAGAAAAATTCCTGATGAGTTTTTATGGAGTGCCATTATCAAAACAAGAAGTGTAGTACCTGTTTTAAAGTTGGGAGATGATTTTTTCGCCCTCCCTGTAGGATAATACACCCCACTGCAACACTTTTTGACGTCAAATCACGTTACAAGGGGGTGTATTATCCTGGTGGAGGCGAAAAGATTATCCCGTGGGGCCCACATCACCTTCCTTGTCTCCATTCTAAACAACGTCCAGCTTCTTCTCTCTATCTCTACGCGCATAATACGACGACTCTATTTCCAGAGTCAAATTATTCTTCTCCTTTTCTTCTTCAAACATTTTTCTCATCTTCTCTCCAACAAAAAAATCTCATTTTTTTTTCCTGGATATTGAATCTCCATGGCACTTCTTATTATTCGGTTCTTCGTGAGAGTATTGTAAGAAAGGTATACTTTTTTCTAGCTTATGTTTTCTAGGGTTTTTCGGTTCTGTTTCTGTTTAATTTTCGTTGCACTTTTTTTTTCCTGATCTTTGTATCATGAAATCGATGTATGCTTAATGTTAATCTTAATTTTGGTATCAAACTGTTTGGATTCAAACTCGTATATGAGTAGTTGTAGTGGGGAAATTCACAGTTTGGAGCAGAGTTGTGTCAATTCTAGATTGTTTGTTTGAGTATTCTTATATTTAAAATGCAAATTGTTTATATCTGAATTGTAAAAGGAAGTAGAATTTTCAATTGTATTATGGTGAATTGGGATTAGATCCTTACTGGGAATTCAGATTGGTTGTCTGATTCGAAACTGATGTGAACTTTTCATCACAAGGGATACGTTTGACTCGACTAAGAAATCCCATCTTAAACTATGTTCTAGGGTATTGGATGTGGTGGGTATTGGACATGGTGGCGTCATTCTGTCATCAGAGTGACATACTGACATCTTCGCCCTCTACTTCTATCATATGATCCATAGTTTCAAAACTCTTACGATTTACGATTCGACCCTTGTTACGATTTTCGATTCGATTCCTCTTTTCAAAACATTGGTCGGAACGACAAAAAATGGAAAGGTGTTATGATTTGCATTTCATTAATGTAGAGAATGATATTTGTTAGGCAACATCATTGAATTGCACAGCAAAGTAACCGTATCTTATACATGGTATGTCAGATTGGCATGGGGCCAATATTACATCGGAATTCTATGTGGTATTGACATAGATTTGGGGTCCTTGGAGGGGAGACTTGTCATTGTCCTTTCTTATACTTCATTACATTGTACTTCTTTATTGACTATTCTAGACATCTGTGCCAACGCTGACATCAGCAGGTGTTTCGAAGTGATTAAGCTATTATAGATGGCTTTCTTGCTTATGTAATAATTTGTGCTTATTCTAGCATGTCCCCAAGTTTCATCTTAAAATTTCATCATTTGCATATGTTTCCGGACGTTTCCGTGATTTTACAAGATTTCCACCGAAACCAGAATGTTTCCGTTTCCGTTTCCGTGCCGACCGAAGCCAAATTTTAAAACCTTGGGGTTTGTTTAGTGCTCTGAATTTGTTCATAAGCTAAAGTAAATAAAGGAGACCGTAAGAAGAAATATTCTGGAAGAAGTGGAGATGAGATGAGGAGAAGGGGAGGAACAAGTGGACGAGAAGGAAGACGTAGAAAGAAGGGAATAGGTGTTCATGAGGTTGGAAAACCCAACCCACAAACCCTTTATTCATTTACTTAAGAAAAGTCAAAAACCCAAAAGGGTGGGATCACCTCCAACATATGTCAAGTGACATGTTCAAAAAAAAAATCTCAAACATGTCACATGACTCAAAATACAATAAAAACTCGAAGAAGGAAAACCCTTCATATAGAATAGAGAAACCCCCAAACTTTCGTACATATAGATGGGCCCCATCTATATTCTTCTAAAGTTGTGCATTCAGACAAGATGAGCAGATGCCAGTTAAGTAGCCTGCCAATGGAATCAGTTGGTCTTCAGGATTGTCTTTTGAGATGTCACTCTGTTAGTCTTTCCATTTTGAGGAATTGTTGGTAGCTTCTACTGTTCATTGATTATGCTGCGTTCCTATTATTATGGTAGAAAATGTGTTAAAACGTCATGTAATTGCTGTTAAAAAACTATTGGATTATTAGTAAACTGTAATCTTGCATGCGTGGACTGGAACCCAATAACCCTCCATCTGAAAATATTTGTCTGTTCATGCGACTGAAGATATTGGTAGGGATGGATCCTTTGGATCTTTGTCATCAAAAACAAAGAAAACATTCATTTAAAAACAAACAAAAAACAAAGAAAACATTAATTCTTAGAGGGAAGAACCCTCATACCTGCCGCCACGACACCCTAGCTTTTGGTCTTGACTTTCCGGAGTGATTTCTTGTGTTCTTGAGCTCCAAACACGCCCAGGAAGAGTGCCCTAGGCATTCTCTCACCTCTCACCTTGCTTGAGCTGATGGGAAACCCTCATTTGGAAGTGAAAAATCCTTCCCAAAAGGTGGTGGTAGCACTTGATGCGGGAAGAAGGACCTAGAGTCATTTTATATATGGGAAGAGACATCTTTCAACCCTCTTCCTTTCCAAATTTAGCTCTATTTGATTGTTGTAAACTTAGCAACTTGCTAATGCTCTCCTAACCATGTAAAACCCTTGCCATTGCCAGCACTTGCCGATCTAAGGACAAGGCCAATGCAAAGGCCACTAAAAAATGGAAACTTTCTAAGCTTTACACTCAGTCCTTGTTACTCTTGGACTTCAACTTCGATGTTGATATTGGTTTGGTGAATGCAGGGTGCGCATATATAACTTAGACATGGACACATGTTCAAGTGTCAGCCATGGATATGATGTGCCAGGCTTCGCAACCCCAAAAAAACCTACATACTGTCATGTCTGCAATTATATGATAATTTTGAAAGATATATTATTTTGTTAAAATTATTTCATAATAAGTATAGAACTTATTGAAACATATCTTGAATTTTAGATAAATTGAAATACCTCAAATATTAATAGCATGTAACATACTAGAAAACAAAAAGATCAATAAGTTTTTTTCCCTAATAATTGTGCGGATGACTTTCTGCATGCATGCACAACTAATGAACAACATGAGATTTTTTTTTCCTGAATAGTGGAGTGTCTCTGTTATGTTGCATGAGTCAATTCCCTTGTTTATGGCATAGTTTTAAAACTCCCCTACGTCATCGTGGACTCCCCAAGTCGACTCCCTTTTCCCTTGACCGCGTTCCACATGTTGCCCCACAGAGAAAACTCCGTTGACTCTCCCGAGTTATGACCGTGTCAACTGAGTACTCAGCTGCGTTCTTGGCCGCGTCCGCACCGAGTCGCCGCATTTTCAAACACTAAACAGTTTTATTGCACAGTTGTCTGGATGATTCCTCTGGTTCTCTAAAGAACTTTGCCTAGAAAGAGTTTGTTTCAATTGGTTAAAATGTTTTTAAACTTTTTGTTCATTTGTAGGTGCAGGTAATGACTATACAATCACGAAATTTGTGGGGGCATGATATAGAAACATGACTAATTCCAAGGAATGCTATTTCTTTACACTTTCAAGATTATCATGATAATGGTGTAATCATGGGAAGAATAACATATGAAAATACATGGAATGCACTAGCATAGCTGTCCACATTTTATTGCTACAATGATCCCCAAGGCATGGTGGCTTCTTGTCTGACCTCTTTAGATTCTTTAGGATGAGAGGGGCGACGGGGACAGGCTAAGTATACGATACAAAGGCTGTGTTGGATTTTTATTCTTTTAATAGTAGGTTTGTTCCACTATCCACCTAAGCCCAGCTTACATCTGGGAGAAACAATTAGCTTATGATTCTCTTTTTTTTTTCTTTCAAGACAAGAGAAAAGAAGGGGCAATTTGATAGCTTTTTCATTATCCTTTATTCCATGGAATTTTCTTATTGTTTTGTTGAGTTAGTGGAAAATATAGTAAGCAGTGAATGCTTACTTGCAATTTATGTGTGCATTCTTTGCACTGGTAGTGACAGGCTTTCTTATGCTTGGATGAAATTAGATGATTGGTGCTGGGAAGACCCTATAATTGAATGTGTTTTCTTCCCATTTTTGTGTTGCTTTTGACCATCTCGGTCTTTCTTTGAATGAAATTAACCATTCAAAAAAAAAGACCCCATAATTGAATATGTTTTCCATGCTTGCAGTAGTCTTTCCAGAAGATATGACAGACAGCTGGGGAGGAAGTTATGACACAGGTAGCCAATCTGATGAGAGCTATCAACTTGAAAGGATGCACATTGAGCCTATTTATGATTCTTTTGTTTGCCCTCTCACAAAACAAGTAATGAAAGATCCCGTTACCTTAGAAAATGGGCAAAGTTTTGAGCGAGAAGCGATTGAAAAGTGGTTCAAGGAATGCAAGGAGAGTGGACGAAAGCCTGTTTGCCCATTGACATTGAAAGAACTAAAAAGCACAGATCTGAACCCTAGTATAGCTCTACGTAATACAATTGAGGAATGGAGTGCAAGAAATGAAGTCGCTCAGCTTGATATTGCGAGAAGATCCCTCTCTCTTGGCAGTTCAGAAAATGTCATTTTGCGGGCTTTAACGTATGTCCAACATATTTGTCAGAAAAGCCGAGCCAATAAACATGTTGTCCGCAATGCAGAGTTAATACCAATGATTGTTGACACGTTGAAGAATAGCAGCAGGGCGGCGCGATGTAAAGCACTAGAAACCCTTCGTATCGTGGCAGAAGATGATGTTGACAATAAGGTTGTTCCCTATGTCACAAATATCTCTGATTTTTTCAAAATATCGCGGCATTTTGATAAAATGACAAAATGGCGAAATAATCTTGAGTTTTTTAAAATAAGCGATATTTTCATTTTTATCATAAAATCATGGATTTAAATTTCGGTTTCAGTCCCTACCGAAACCGATTTTTTTTTTTTTGAAAATTTAAGTCATTTTGGCCAAAATTATTACAATTTCGGTCAAAATAACCTAATTTCGGCCTGAAATTGAAACCGAAACCGAAATGTATATGATTTCAGACCCAACCGAAATCTGAAATTTAAAACAATGCATAAAATGTCGCGATAATATCACGATATCATCCGGATATTTTTATGATATTTTAGGGAAATGATATCAGCGCTCCAATGTTTTGATATTTCAGCTCTCGTCTTTTTTTTTTTTTTGGTGAGTTCCGTTCTCGTCTTTTAGTATTTAAATGGCTAGCGAGAGCATTTTGGGAACTGTAATAACCTTTTGACAGCCCTTTAAATACTAAAAGACAAGAAACTTGAGCTCCAATATGAAAATATTGGAGCGCTGATATCATTTCCCTACTTTTTTTTAATATTTTTTCCTTAAATTTTATATATTTATAGATTGGGATTTGCTAGGGTCCATCACAAAAGGCATTTCGTGGAACATCTGTTGCATGAGACAGCTGCCACATAGGCTCACTTTCCTACAGATTTTGTCATTATTCATGAGGTGGCTGCTCTCTCATGCAACAGTCATTCCACGATATGGCTTTTGCGATGGACCCTAGCAAATCCCTTATATATTTTTAAATAACTTTGTTTTTATCATTTTTCCCCGATTTAAACCCGAAAAAATAAAATAAAATAAAATATGCCGAGATTTCCCCTTTCCGAGAAATTCCCGAGAACGATATTTGTGACATAGGTTGTTCCCAGGATTGCTGGTTTTATTTCCAGTTGTTTGTGTTCCACAGCTTCAAGAATTGGCATGCATTTGTATGGCTCTCAATTTTTTTTACTCATTTTGCAGGAAGCTATGGCCGAAGGAGACACTATACGCACAATTGTCAAATTCTTGTCTCATGAGCATTCCCAGGAGAGGGAGGAGGCTGTGTATTTGCTATATGAACTTTCAAAATGTGAATCTTTGTGTGAAAAGATCGGTGAAGTCAATGGAGCAATTCTTATATTAGTTGGGATGACTAGTAGTAAATCCGAGAATATTTCGACTGTTGAGAAAGCTGATAAAACACTGGAGAATATGGAGAAATGTGAGAAAAATGTGCGGCAGATGGCTGAAAATGGTCGATTGCAGCCTCTTCTTGCACTCCTCCTTGAAGGTACTTCCTGCCTCTTATCTGTTTTCGAAAAATTGAATTGGCTTATTGTCCTGTTCTCACTTCTTAAAAAATTTATAAATAAAATGACCTTTTTCTATATGCCACTAGTAACGAATGGCCCCTTTTTCCATGGTCGGTATTCGGTAGTATTTATTTATAGAAATTAGTTTAAATCACAGTTGTAAATTTCGTTTCGTTTTGTCCGAAATGGACGAAACGTTTCGGCCGAAAACCGGAACGAAATGACGAAAATTTTGTTTCGTTCCGGATTTCGGCCGAAATTGACCGAAAGTTACAGAAATTTGATGAAAAGTTTCGAACAAAATTGTCCGAATTTTTTTTTGAAATTTGGTTTCGGTGGCCAAAACGAAATGGCCACCGAAACGAAATTTACAACTATGGTTTAAATGTTGTAAGCAGAGTTAGTTGGTTGCTTCGTCACGAATATCTCCAATATTTTCAAAATATCACATTTATTTTCAAAATATCACGTTTTTATCGCGACATTTTGATAAAACGACAAAATCCTGAAATAATCCCGAGATTTTAAAAATATAGCGATATTTTCATTTTTATCATAAAATATCGCGATAATATCATGATATTATCCTGACAGTTTTACGATTTTTTTATTTTATATTTTTCTTAAATTTTATATGTTTATATATTTTTTAAATAATTTTGTTCTTATCATTTTTTCCCGATATAAACCCGAAAAAATAAAAAAATATAATATATCCTGAGATTTTCCCTTGCCGAGAAATTCATGAGAACGATATTTGTGACATAGGTTGGTTGAGGCGAGTTGGGGGGTTTTCCCCTTTTGAATGGTGGAATATAGATTTTGAATGGACCACAAAATCTCAACTAAGATCACCACTTCAGTCCTTTGCGTGATGACAATTTTGGTCTGTCCTCCCATTCCCATTAATGGAATGGATAGGAGCTATGACAATACAAGGAGGTGGCCTAACTCCCCCCAATGGACATGCAGAGGGCAAACCTCTTGCAGAGGACCAACCTCTTCCCCTTAATTAATCCAGTTAGTATCTTAATAAAACTGTAAATTTCTGGTGAAAATATGTTCCTTGCGTGTATGCAAGTCCTTAAACTTGTAATAGAGATGTTCCATGCGAGTTATGCATAATCATGGCAAATATTGCTTTAGGATATTAGTTTATTTTTTGTCTTGTTTGTTTTAGAGACAACAATATTAGTCACTAAGGGCATACTTGTAATTTTTTATATAATTAATATAGAGCGCTGTGATGTTATTTGATTCATTAATACAACATAACTATGGTCTCTCTACCTATTAAAAAAGAAGGGAAAAAATACACTTAGACCCCCTGTGGCTTCATTGGGTTTTTTTAACTGGACGGAGCTGACGGCGTGGGGGAAAAGACCAAAATGCCCTCGTCTTCACCAACTGAAAATTAGGGTTTTCATACTTGAAAACTAAAAATTGAGGTTTGATTCAAACCCTTGTTGATTTATCAACATAAACCCTCCATTTAGGAGTTTTATTTGTCTTCATTCACATCATTATAATGATTTGCACAAAAACCCTAATGTTTTAGGGCTTTATTTTTATCAAAGTTTTTTTCTTGAAATGTGGGTTTGATGTAGCCATGGGGTGGGGTTCGATTGTCTGTGGTGGAGGTGACGGCGGTGGCTAGAGATGGTGACGGCGGCGGTGGCCGGAGGGGCGATGGCGGCGGTGGGAAATGGCGTAACCCTAATCCCTCTGCAAATGAGGGTGTTTCTGTCCTGAAAATATTAACCATGGTTAGTTTTAGTCTTTCCGTCAGGTTAAACTGACGGACAGTTGACGGAGGGGGTGTACTTGTCACATTTTGAAACCACATGGGGTCTACTTGTAACTTTTTAAACTTTAGGGGTTAAGTTGAATGTGTCAGAAACCACAGGGGGGTCTAAGTGTATTTTTCCCAAAAAAAAAAACTATGGCCTCTCTCTCTCTCTCTCTCTCTCTCTGATTCCACCCTTCTTCACCTTCGTCACATTTGTTGGTATTATTTATCTAATTCTAACATACTGGTATTCATCTTGATCCATTTTTCTATACTTTATCCTTATATGAACTGTGTTTATATTACAGTAATGCCTTTCAATAATCATCAAATAACTCTATAAATGTATTGGCATGTTGTGTTTTTTGAGGTCCTGAGTTTCAAATCCCTAATACTATCCATCTCACCATTTACCTTGTAATTCATGCAGGTTCACCTGAAACCAAATTGGCGATGGCTTCGTACCTTGGTGAGCTGGTTCTGAGCAATGATGTGAAGGTTTTCGTGGCTAGAACAGTGGGTTCATCACTGATAGATTTCATGAGAAATGGCAACATGCAGGCGAGAGAAGCCGCCTTGAAGGCTCTGAATCAGATTTCATCTTTTGAAGCAAGTGCCAAGGTATTAGTAGAAGCCGGGATTCTCCCCGCACTTGTCAAGGACCTCTTCACTGTTGTTGTACTTCCCACGAAGCTAAAAGAGGTGTCCGCAACAGTCCTTGCCAATGTCGTGAAATCCGGCTGTGATTTTGAATCCATTCCTATTGGTCCCAACAACCAGACTCTCGTCTCCGAAGACATAATTCACAACCTGCTCCATCTGATTAGCAATACGGGTCCAGCCATTGAATGTAAGCTTATACAAGTCCTTGTTGGACTAACTGCCTCTTCTGCAACTGTTCTGAATGTGGTCGCCGCCATTAAAAGTTCTGGTGCTACTATCAGTTTAATTCAGTTTATTGAGACTCCACAGAAGGATTTGCGTCTGGCTTCAATAAAACTTCTCCACCATCTCTCACCTCACATGGGTCAAGACCTAGCGTACGCACTATGTGGGACTGCTGGCCAGCTCAGCAGCTTGATCAAAGTCATTTCTGAGACGGATGCAATCACAGAAGAGCAAGCGGCTGCCATTGGTATGTTAGCTGACCTTCCGGAGAGAGATTCTGGCCTCACACGGAGACTTCTCGATGAAGGCACATTTGAATTGGTCATCTCTAGGGTTTTTAAGATCCGGCAAGGGGAGATGAGCCGTAGCCGATTTGTCACTCCTTTTCTAGAAGGGCTAGTCCAAGTTCTCGCAAGGCTCACATTTGTTTTGGCCAATGTGCCTGATGCTGTCAAACTCGCCCGTGACCACAATCTCGCCACACTCTTCACTGACCTACTACTCTCAAATGGGCTCGACAAGGTGCAGATGGTATCGGCGATGGCATTGGAGAACCTTTCTCAAGAGTCTAAACGTCTGACAAAATTGCCAGAGGTGCCGGAAAGCGGCTTTTGTTTTTCAATTTTCCCATGTTTTAGCCAGCAACCAGCGATAACTGGGCTGTGCCGGGTTCACCATGGTCTCTGTTCATTGAAAGAGTCCTTTTGCCTTTTGGAAGGAAAAGCGGTAGGGAAACTAGTGGCATGTTTGGATCACACAAATGAAAAGGTGGTTGAGGCAGCACTTGCGGCACTATGCACATTATTGGAGGACGAGGTTGACTTTGAGCAAGGAGTGCTGGTCTTGGATGAGGCACAGGGGATTAAGCCAATATTTGATATCTTGCTCGAGAGCCGGACAGAGATTCTCCAGCAGCGAGCAATCTGGGCTGTCGAAAGGATCCTAAGGATCGAAGACATAGCATATGAAATTTCTGGTGATCAGACTGTCGGAACGGCACTGGTTGACGCTTACCGGAATGGTGATTATCGAACCAAGCAGATTGCCGAGCGTGCACTTAAGCATGTCGACAAGATACCAAATTTCTCTGGCATTTTCCAGAAGATGGGGTAATAAATGAAAACCGAGGAGTGTATTTTTTATTTATTTTTGTTTCTTAGTCTTTAACTCTGAATGGGTGAGATTGGATGCCCAATTTAAGGTTTTGGTTTAAATTTAGGGTCGTAAATTCATGCTTGTCTTTCTCTGTGTAGAGTATGGTATATTTCCTTTTTCCCATTTGGTAGGGAGATTTGAAGAAGGATGTTCATATGCTCTTTTGAAGTTGTATTTGTAAAATTGTGGGGATCTCTTACATGTATTCTAAAAAACGTTGATTCATGATGATGATGTTAACTGTCGTTAATGTCCAGAAAATCAGAATAATTTTTTGTGGTATTGTATTCTTTTTATGCACATCTTCGGTTTATCCGAGAAATCCCTCCATGGGTGAGAGATCAACTCCGAATCCATCATTGAAAGAGGGATCGGCTCCAAAATCCATCCACGAAGGGGGATCAAATCCCAAATTCATAAGGTATGCCATTAATGCAATAATTTTATTCTCGGCTGGTAAATACCCCCGAACGCCAATACAGTTCATACAGATTACACAGCATACAAAAGGAGGGTTGTCAAAACTTTGATCAGTAAGAGAGTTTACTGTTGAGACCAGTTCTATTCGGCCCTTGATTGATTTTCACAAATCCAGTCTAATAGGTGGTTGACCTGAAGCCTATTTTTGCTCTCCATCCACACAGTTTCTTGGCTTAGACAGAGAACCAAGGAGTTCCATATCAAATGATCAGGGTCAATACCCTTTCCTACCATTTTCACAAGAAGCCCAAAAGCCCTTTGGATATCCCCTCTACTGCAAAAAACATCAATTAGAGAACTATAACTACCTGCATTTGGTAAGCAGCCTCTTTCAACCATCTCCTCTATAAGTTTTGAAGCACCCCCCACTCTTCCTTCCCTGCAAAATCCACTGATCAGAGCATTAAATGTCGACACGATCGGAAAATAAGAATTCTCCACCATTTCATTCATTAACTCAAAGGCTTCACGGACGTTCCCTTCTTCGCAAAATCCATGGATCAGGCGGACAAAGACTAGAGCACTAGGGACACCCCCTTCACTAATCATATGATCATAAACCTTCTTTGCTTCTTCAACCTTCCCCTCTTCACAGAAACCCAATATCTTCAAACTCTTATCAACAGCTCTAGGAAAGAATCTCCCCATCTCAACGAGAAATTCTCGCGCTTCCTCTAATCTGTTCTCCCTATACAACCCATATATGATACTATTATAAAGACTAATCCGACCCCCCAGTCCCCCTCGACTCTCCTCCATCATATTCAAAATCTTAAACCCATCTGCAATCCTTCCTCCTGAACACAACCCTCTAATCAGAGTATCATATGTGACGAAGTTCAGATCAATCCCATCAGTTCTCATTTCATGAAACAGATCAAGGGCCGAGTCCAAATTCCCAGACTCACAAAAGCCGGCAATCAATGTATTATATGTGTTCACATTCGGAAGACACCCTTTCCCTTCCATCTCCTTCAAAAACCGCTTTCCAACCTTCACCTTTCCCAGTCTACAAAACCCATTAATAACAGCATTATAAGCCACTGTGTCAATCAAACCCCCCTTTTTCTTCTCCACTCTATCCAAAACCTCGACCGCATCCATTACTCGACCTTCATTACAGAGAACCTCTAACACCTTGGTGACTGTAACAACGTCGGGAACAAACCCAAGTGCAAAACTCTTCTCTAACATCACAAGGGCTTGAATCAAATCACCTTCTCTACAATATGCAGATATCATAACATTGAAAGTAACGCCACTTGGATCCACCATCTCATTTATCAAGCTCCTTGCCCTCCCAACCTTCCCATTCCTGCAAAGCGCATGAATCAAGGTATTATATATCACCGAATTTGGCTCAAGACCTCGAGATTTCATCAAGCTTAGAAGCTTAAAACCCTCTCCAATCCGATTTGTCCAGCAAAGACCCTTCATCAAGATCCCAAATGTATAATCGTCCCCTTGAATCCCACTTCCCATCATTTTCTTCCTGAAAAAATCCCTGGCCAAATCGATATCTTCTCTCACAAGAACATCAAGCACTGAATTGAAGATCTTCAGAGATGGGTTCTTTTGATATCTATGGATCATCAAATTGGGTATCTTGATTGCTTGTTGGGGCATTCGAGCATGGCCTAGCCCACGAACAATGGTGACAAAAACATCATCATCTGGGGTTGAACCGATTGAGCTGGGCATTTCTTCGAGCACCTTTTCCACAATATGGAATCGACGAAAAGAGCAGAGCTTTTGGATTAGTGCTCTGTAAGTGGATTGGGTGTGGAGGAAATTTGGGATTTTTGATGCCCATCTGAAGGTTTGGATGGCTTGGGAGGGGGATTTCTGGTCGAGGATGAGACGAGCGATATCTTGATGGGTTGGGGCTGAGGAGGAGGAGATGGGTTTTGAATTTGATGAAGATTGGAGGAGAAATCTCAGATGCGTGGTGGAAGGGAAGGGGATTTTTGCACCTACAGGGCTGGAGTAGCAGGGCATGGGTTTTGAAAAGCAGGCCTAAGAGTCTAAGAGAGTACCAAAAAGATGGGTGTAAATAACTAAATAACTGCTAACGGCTATATTGAGCAAACCACAATGCACATTGACCTGGCAATTGAACACAGTTGATTTGGTGGCCCCACCAGCATAGATGGGGCTTAGTCTAAATATTTGCATTGATTGAAGATCTCAACCGTCCGATCAAGTGAAGCTTTTGCTGGCTAAATCTGAACGGCAGGGTTTATTTTATCCTCAGGTAGGCTTGCTATGCTTTGTTCTCGTTGAGAACAGCCCTATTGAGTAGGGTAGCCCATCGCAAGTGTAGGATAGTCAATCCCAACAATAGCCTATCCGGGGATTTGGAGAACAGCCCAAGAAGCAACACTGTTTGTGCAATGGCCCATCCAAGCGTACACTATTAGCGGGCCAGACTCAATCACTACTTTGGCCAAAACATGAATAGTTGGAATCGGAATCAGAATCAGATCCAATTAAAGGTAAGTTTGGAATGCTAAACTGAAGGGCACCCTTGCAAAAAAAAAAAAAAAAAAAAAAACAGCTACATGGGACCATCTTAGCAAAGTGTATTTACTATTCTTTTAATTTTATATTTTTCAGTGCCATTATAAATCAAGGGGACAAAAAGTGGTCATAAATGGGGGGTTCCCGGAGAAGAAAAGGGGGGTTGAATATATCACTTCCATATTTAAAAATTAAAACCATGCCCAAAACTTCTCATAACTTTATTCATTTTGGCTAATCTTTGCAAGAAGGCGTCCGAATGGCCCACTTGCAACAAGAGCGGAAGAGCCTAAAAAACGAAGGGTTTCGAAACAATTGATAGTGTAGTCCCCACACCTGATAAATTGTGGGCCTGTATTTCGGTGGAAATATACAGGGGGAGAAAAAATTTACACTGGGCCCCACTTATTTCAATGATCTAAACCATCCATTTGTCCGTTCCCATCGTAGATAGGTCATGGCCCAGATAATTCGGAGGGTTTGGATCACGGCACAGGATATCTATGGCAGGACCAACAAATTAATGGTTTAGATCATCCTATAAAGTGGGCCCCACTATACCTTTTCTCTTATCACGAGATTTGGCGTGAAGGAGGGGTCTGGTATTTAGATTATTTTCTTCGGGTAGTTTTGTCATTATATTTCCCAGATTTGGCGCCGAGTATAACACACTTTCCCGCGAAATTTCTCACTCCTAGGGTTTGATACTACACAATTTGTCCGCTTTACTGAAATCTAGCTGGTTTCGATCTACATTCCTCTATCCTCATCTTCTTCCCCATAAGATTATTGATGCTAAATTCGCCCCCCTTTAACGGTAAACGGTAGCCCCCGTTAGGTGAGTCCTTGTTTTCCTCTTCCCTTTCCTTTCTACATTAACACCGTTTTTTACTTGACCTTGAATTCTTGCCTGAAAGTAGTTCTCTGTAATTAAATGGTTCTTGAAGCTTTCTATTATTTTGCAAAGGTGAGGCCACTAGAATTGAGAATTGTTATTATTTTCATCCTCATTTACACTTCATCTATTGATTTTAGAATCGAAACCCTAATTAAAGAGCGAGAACAATATGGGAGAGAGAGAGAGAGAGAGAGAGAGAGAGAGAGAGAGAGAGAGAGAGAGAGAGAGAGAGAGAGAGAGAGAGAGAGAGAGTTGCTGCATTTTGAGCTGATTCATGATGAAGAATCGAAACCCTAATTAAAGAGCGAGAACAATATGGGAAGATTTGTAAAACCCTAGAGAAGGGAATGAGACGAAGAATCGTAAGGTTAAGTGAAAGAAAAAACTTTCTTCTGTCCACTATAAATGCTTTCACTTTGAATTTTTGGCTAGAATTTTTTTTTCTCAAGTTCACTGTTTTGTTTGGGGTAGCCGGGTAGGCAATTAGCTATTACAATTAGTCATGAGATGAAGCAAATTTAGAAATTTTTTCTGATTGTAATTTTCTGTTCTGTTTCTATGATCTGTTTTTAGTTCATTTTGATGCTATGATGACTGATTTCTATGTGTAGTGTTAACTCTGAAACCATGACCAAAGAAGAAATAGAGAATGGAAGAGATGACATGTTAATCGATGAATATGTACCTGAACAGAGGCATGGGAACACTATTCCTGATGGATTTAATGCCGACTATCTGAATATTTATTATGGTAATACCTTGTAGAATTTAGCTTTTGTTATTGTTGTATGTGCTTTATCTCTGCTTTTGTTGAATCTAATTCTTGTAGTGACTTCGTTTATTATTTGGTGGGGAGTCTCCAAACTCAGTTTACCCGCCAAAACAAAAAGAAAGAGATCGTTGTTGTATTTCTTTAATGGCATCTTGTGAGTTTGATGATGCTCAGAATTGGAAGTTTTCTTTGTGTTTTAGCATATAGATGTCTTGTAGACTTTGAGTCTGGTTGGGGAGTATGGGCGCTTCCATTGCTCAAAGAATGCGTGTTCTGGCATATAGATGTCTTGTAGACTTTGAGTCTGATTGAGGAATATGGGTGCTTCGTTCAAAGAATGTGTGTTTTAGCATATAGATTTCTTGTAGACTTTGAGTTTGATTGGGAAATATGGGCGCTTCCATTGCTAAAAGAATGTGCTCAATATGTCAAGAAGGCCCTTTGCTCCTCTTTGTTTTCCTCAAGGAATCCGTTTCAATCACCCGAAATGTCTCTTGATTCTCTCCATCTCCTTCTGTTGGAATGTCTGGGAAACTTGGAAACTCTTGAGGCATAACTTGATAGAACTTTTCCTTATGAATAGATTGGCTACATTCTGATGCCTGCCTTTTCATTATATGCTTCCATGACTTCTATATACCGGCATGTAAATTACGTTGATAAAAATTTTATGTAATTTGTTTAGCTGTGGATGGTTTTTGTCTGCATCTCCAACCTTAAAAATTTTATGCAATTTGTTTAGCTGTGTATGGTTTTTGTCTGCATCTCCAACCTTAACTATTTTGGATGGATGGACTTTCATAATATTCTGTTAACTAATGTGCAAGTTTCTTTCATGACAGGAAAACTCTTTCCACATGCTGAGATCTTTAAATGGATGTCATATGGGAATGGTAGCTGTATTTTCTGATGAACTTGTTTAATGTCCTTGTTTTTGCTTTATTTGGAATTTCTTTCTTGTTAATTGTGTGAATCTGCTGCTTGTTGGTAGATGGAAAGCATCCGGCATGCGACCAATCCTACTTTGGCCGGAGAGAATTTTCTTTCACTTTGGATAATGACATATATTTGCGGTTCCAGTCATTCAACAGCGCCTCCGAACTAGAAAAGTCTATCAAAGAGAAGTGCCCATTTAAAATTGATATTGGACCTGTGTACAGCGTAGATGTATGAAAGATAGTTTCTTTTGGTTCAATTGACTGTAATTGCATTCCATCCAGTTCCTACCTATCTAATTCTAAGTGTTTCTCTTTGTCAATCTTTTGTCTTTCAGCCTGCTAAAAGACATGCATATGCACAAACCGGGGGTAATGTTTTCTCCCCTGTGGAGAGGGAGCTCGTTTTTGACATTGTATGATTTTCAACTCTACCGTGCACCAAAAATGTGAAGATGAAAAGGTTTAGAGGAATGATAGAATGAAGGGCACCCTTGCAAAAACAAGCTTCAAGGGCGCCCCCATTGGTCAAGTTCAGCAAAGTCATAGCCGTTCCCGTTTTTTCTTGCGCCATCATAAATGCTCTTTGCTGAAACTGACCAATGGGGGCGCTATCATTCCATCATAATTTCATTCCTGCGCTATCATTCCATTGCTTGGTTGGGACTATTGGTTTGATTTCCCATATGTGCATATTCTTCAACAGGACATTTCAGATTATGATGATGTCAGATATTGCTGCTCAGGAGCTGATGTCTGCATAGACTGCTGGCCATTAATGACCATTGCTATCAAAGTGATGGATACTGCACTTAGAGGTTGGAATCACATATTTAGATGCATGGCAGTTAGGTGGTTAATTTATAAAATCTTTGTTGGTATTATGCACTTCTAATAGGACTGATTAAGGTATTATTTTATCTGTAAAATTGATTTTTGGGAGTAAATACTTGATGTTTTGTGCTAATGCTATATATTCTATTTCAGGGCAGATTTGTATAATTTGTATGATTTGGTTATTTGTTTCTGATGTCTTATATGCAGATGATTTTGGTTTCAACCACATACTTTGGGTATATAGTGGGCGTCGTGGTGTTCATTGTTGGGTTTGCGATGGAAGAGCACGGAGGTAATGCAGTCAACACACTCAACACTGTGAAATTGAAATTTTGTTGCCTGTAGCTTGTACTTGTTTTGAATGGTGATAAATTCTGCCATCTATCTCCAGGTTGACAAATGAACAGAGGGCATCTGTTGCAGACTATTTTCGTGTATACAAGGTAGTAGTAGTATCCTGTTAATACAAGTGAAGATGCTCTAAAATTATCCAAATGCCCAATCCTAGGAAAAAATTATGATGCGGATTTCTGTTTTAGGGAAGTGAAAATAGCAACAAGAAGGTTTCTTTATCTGGTCCAGTTCTTCATCCTTTGCTGGCGTAAGTATTCATCAGTTTTCCAAGATTCAAGAAACCTGCATATAGATTGTCCTTCAAGTTTTATTCACTATCAGGTTACATTCATGCTCTGCAGAAGATCATACACCGATGTTTTGAGGGTCTTTTTTGAAGAAAAATTACTTTCTAGTCAGAACTTATTTGCAACTGAAGAGAGATTCGAGAAGATCCTTGAGTTGATACCTGATGAAGGTATGCAATTCAAAATGGTTTGTGATGATCTTATTCTTACAAGCTATGTTGCACCAGTGCGGATACGAGTGTTAGAATCCGACACGGGTTTTGAGTGTCAGATTCGGCAAACCTCAAAAAGAGATTTGTGGATTCGCCAAAATATTTTTATTAATTCTGAAATTTTAATTATAATAAATAATATATTAACAGTTCTAGTAGGTTTAGTAGATATAATGTTTTATTTTCATATAGAAAATATAAAAAAACTTACTTTTATGATAGATAAAACTTAAAACATGTAGTAATTGTAAGGTTGTGGTAGCAGTATTAAGAAAAAACACAATTAAAAGATGCCAAGAAGTGTCTTAATGAAATCTTAAGTATTAGAATCTGAGACGTGTCTGACATAGATTCTTCGCCCATTCAGAAGAATCCATGTAACATAGCTTACATGCATAATATCCATTGCTACTCTAAGAAAAGTGTTCTTATTGGTGAGAGGGTGAGAAAACATTATTTATATTATGGAAACTTAAATCCTTGCAGCTGTTGCCGCTGAGCTTCGAGGCAAGTGGCAGGAAAATCGACGGTCTTCAATCTCCAAAGAAGACCTCAATGTTATTAGATGGGAGCAGTTGAAACATATGCTGCAGTCCGTAAAGCAAAAGGTCTGGAAAAATTTAATGGTGTTTCAGAATTGTGCTTGTTTCTTTAAACTCACATTTCTATTGACCATCAGTATATGTTCCAGGTACATGGGCTTCGTCGGTGTGTGGAGGAGATTGTTTTCTCGTATACCTATCCCAGACTGGATATGGAGGTTTGTGCAATATTTTACTTGCCTTATATTCATGGATTCTTGGATTCGTGGTTTATCTCATTCTTCTCATGAAATCTTTCTATTCTCGTTTTAGGTATCTAAACACATGAATCATTTACTTAAGGCTCCTTTCTGCATACACCCAAAAACAGGTTATTATTGATACTATTTATGATGCATGAATGGTGTATTCATTTTTGAAAATTGTGCATTATTTCAGTAGTATTGATTGTTCAGATGCAATGTGCAACTCAAGACTTAAGTGGTACCTTTGTCAATATCTTATTTTCTGTCATGCTTTAGGCCGTGTTTGCATTCCTATCGACCCTAATCATTGTGATGATTTCGATCCAACAAGAGTACCTACCCTTTCTAAGGTAAGCATACACCTTTGTAGCTTATTTATAGTTCTTCTCAAAGTAGCTGCTTACTAGTAGGAATATCCTACAAACTCAAAATGAGTGATCAACATGTGTGCAAAGAATTTCACTCGTGGCTTCTTTATTTGTAAATTTTGTTGTTTACTTAAAATGGTATGTCAGTGCTCTAAAGGAATTAAACTCGATAATCAAGATACTGGCACTGAGATCTAATTATGAGGAGAATTTATGTGATCTTTGATGGAACTTTCACTGTATCTCTTAATTAAAGACAGTACATTTCTGTGAAATTATCCTTTTCTTTTCAAATATAAAAAGGCCAAAATTTCTAGGGAATATGGACACTAATTAACACTATCATAGGAACACCTGCTGGAATTTTCATGATACTCTAGTTGGTATTCTGAGATTCTCAAATCTTGATTCCATTCGATCTTAGCCAAAACCCAAGAGTTGGAGAACATATGAGATAAGAATTTCCACTGTAATATGTGCAGAGATGAATCAATCCTTTATAGGTGAATGCTAGGACCATGTGTGAATGCATTCGACCCCGTTATAGCTGAAGATGGTATTACAGCTCTGGAAACCCTGTAATGCATGAGTGGTCCCACTGCCAATACTTCCACTTATCATGGGCATGCATGATTGGAGGTGCATGGCTCTAGCATCATTATTTTTCATTCCACAATTTTTTCCTTTTTCTTTTATTTTCATTTCCACATGTCCAAGAAAAAATAATCTTATAATTTGAAAGTTCACAAAAAGATGAGCAAAACAAAGCTCCTCTACATTGACAACACGCCAAATTAAAACCAAAGTGTCTTATTATCCTTTAATCATTGTATGAAGGTATATATACTCCAATCTGCTCTTTCAAGCTTGCAGAAACTAAAAGATACGAACATGTTTATGACCTTTAATCATTTATGAAGAGTTTGATCACTTTAAGAATTGGGCTGAAAATAGATGCCTCTGGGTAATTTCATTTTCTAAAATAGCAAACAAGCAATTCCGTTAGGCCATAGTGCCAGGTTGAACCCTCTCAAACAGAGGAAATATGTTTTTGTTGTAGCCTTCCCAAACCCAGTGAATGTGGTCTCGTTGAGCCACAGCTCTCTCTCTCTCTCTCTCTCTCTCTCTCTCTCTCTTGATGAAAGATCCAAACCAGCTACTGGTCAACCACTAATTGCAGGTTGCAGAACTATTCACTTCTATGGTATTGTTTATGATAAATATTTGGTTTCATGGTTTCTCCCTCATAAACTCAATCTATGATATTGACAATTTGCAGCTGCTAGAAGAACTAAACAGTGGAGGTCCAAGTGCGAATCATGTTGATGGTATGTTAACTATCATATTTCATAATTGTTTTGGGTGATTTGCTAGGGACCATCGCATAAGGCATTTTGCAGAACGACTGTTGCATGAGAGAACAGCCACATAGGCTCAATTTTCCAACAGATTTTTGTCATTATTCATGAACTGTCAGCTCTCTCATGCAACAGCCGTTCTGCGAAATGCCTTATGCGTTGGTCCCTAGCAAATCCCTTGTTTTGGTAAATAACCTACGCTTATGATCACTGATCTTTGAAAAATCTCAGGTGGTTGTTATTAGTCCTTATTTGCGACAGCATTGACACCACCTAAGTCACAAATATCATTCCCAGGAATTTCTCAGCAAGGGAAAATCTCGGGATATATTAAATTTATTTTATTTTTTCAGGTTTATATTGGAAAAAAACTATAAAAATGAAATTATTTAAAAATATATTAAAATATAGAAATCAAGAAAAAAATATAAAATAATAATTATAATAAAAATATTGTGACATTATCGCAATAATATCGTGGTAAATGAATATGTCGCTATATTTTTTAAACTCTTGGAATTATTTCGTTTTATCAAAATGTCATGGTAAAATTGCTATATTTTGTAAATATCGGAGATATTTCTGACAACCTTGTGGATTGGATGAACTATATATACCTTCATGAGAATATGACAACAACTAACTTCTTTTTGTTGATCTCAATAACTGGCTTATGTTTTTCCTATTGGTGGCAGAATGGGATAGAACCTCACTTGGGAATTCAGTCAGGTTCTTCAGGACATCCTTCTTGCAGCCACTATTGAAATCTTGCAAGGTCTATTTCCTCCACTTTTACTCAATTATTATTCAGTATATTTTTTGGAAACCAAGTAAAACTCCACTAAATTACCTAGATTCACATTGCCTTCTGGAAGTATTATGGACATCAATCTTTGTGTAAAGACAAATAAATAACTTATTATATCATTCTGGTCCAACTTGGTAATTTCATGGAACATGTAACAACACTTCCATCTTTCGAAATACTGTAACTGCAACCATGCTGGCCCAAATGGAATCAGAAAAAATCCAGATTTATACATCCTTTGTTTCTTCAGAATTATTTATACATTTTTTCAGTATCTTGATGGCTTATTCAGTACTTCGTAAATATTAGCATGTAGATATCTTGCTAGTTACATGTTCCTTTCGATCTTTTATATTGGGGTGAACCTCATCTTCGTACGCAATTTCAATGCTCATGTTTTATCGTACTTACCCTTATTGGTGTTTTCAAATTGGCATCTTCACTGTTCTTTCAACAGTAGTTATTTGCATCTTTTATTGCTAGTAAATTGAAACAGAAAAGGAAAAGGAAAAGGAAAAGTGGTCTTATTACTAGTGCTGAGGCTATTTGTTAATTTTCTAATACAGTTGCTCTATTCTGCAGGATGAGATGGAAAGTTCATATAACTCAAAGCTTCAACAGTCAAAGAATTCTTTAAGCTGGTAAAGGAGAAAAGGGGCATTTCATCATCAAGCACCAAACAAGAACCCTCCTTTGCAATCTTATAAACGAAGTGATGTGAGTGATTATAGACCAAGATTCCAGATACTCTAACAATTGGCAAATATTAATGCATGAATAGTTTATTAAAACCAAGATTCCAGATACTCTAATCCATATCAACAAATCCACCATATCCTGACATTGCTTTAAAAGGGAAAAAAAGTGGGCCATTTATCTTTCTTCATCAAGGTTTCTCTCTCTTCTCACTGAGAATGAAAACAGAAAAAGGATAAAGCAGTTAGATCAAAGCTTAGTTGCATCTGGTTGTAACTTTTATACCCAAGAAGTTAGTTTTGTTTATTAGTTAGTTTATGCTTAAAGATAAAAAGACAGGGCTGTCTTTGTATTCTTAGATGACAATGCAAAGCACATATATTTCTCTGCATTTAACAAGCCACTCTGACTAACAGAGAACTAAAGTTCCATGTTATGCTAACGGAGTAATGCATCTCGCACAATACGCAATCTTTGGGCAAAGATACTGAAAGCTAATCTATGTGAAGTCCAAGCATTTTCCAAGTCATAAAGTCAAAATATGTCCCAAGAATCCAATGCTTGGCAAGGAGAACTGAAATTCTAGATCTTTTCAAGTATGGATCCAAATGGATATTTTCAAGTATGGGTCCAAATGGGCCACTACAGGCAATGGGAAAAAAAATACAGAGATGTCCAAGGGGAAGAGCAAAGGCTAGAAAACCATCTAATCATAGAAGAGGGGAAGAAAGTTAAGGAAATAATCAAAGAACCCAGCCAATGGAATATCCAAAAAATCAAGAGTTTTAGGCCACTGGTAAAATCATTAAAATGGAACTCCCAGTCTTCCCCTTAAGGCTCTGTTTCTTTCAACGTAAAATGGGCGCAAGGCAAATTTTACACCCATTTTTCACTTAGAAATGTGCATAAAATCTCTGTCGAATGTAACAGAGACTAAGGCCATGATTGGCAACCATGATTTTTTTTTTTTTTTTCATGAAATATTAGCATACCAAGTGTTAAGAGAGGTAGGGAGAGAATTGAGAGGACATGAGTGAGGAGATGATGTGAAATAGAGTTTTATTTTCTCAGCCACTTCTCACCCTCACCACTCATGCCCTCTCAATTCTCTCGTGTTCGGCCCTCCTTGACCCTCTCCCACCATTTGATAAACCAATATTCCATGAAAAGAAATTTCATGGCTGCCAAACATGGCCTCGCAAGATAAAATTGCATGGTCTCTTAATTTAAATATGATGTTCTGTTGGGACTCAGGTAGAACTCACCCTTAAAAGCTAGCCCTTAAGGAAGGGTCCCAAGTCCTTATAAGCCCATCCACATCTCCTTACTTTTCCGATGTGGGACATTTTTGCTTTTGAATGGAATTCCCAACATGTTCCATGTAGAAAAAAGGGGCAAATATATCATTTCCCAAAAACTAAAATTTAACTTATTTTCTCAAACTTTTCTCTAACGATTTGGCCACTCGATTCAAAAAAATGTTCAGGCTTCTTTCTTTTCCCTTTAAAAGTTGAAAAGGGAGATCTCATGCTTATTCATCATTCATATTTTCTTTGTGATGTGAATGTGGAGGAAAGATAGGGCATGTGCCATCAAGTCATCCCACTAGAGAGATTTGATAAAAACGTTTAGAAAATGGGTTAACAGGGCATGTGGGAACAATATCATGTGCATTTAATTTGGCCAACAACCACATAAGTTGGCATGTGTGATGTGTGTTTAATATTCGGAAACTGATGGGAAATGTTATCCGCACTACTGTATTTTGATGATCGAACTCCTCACTTTATTAAAAGTACGGTATGGACCGCACCATAGGATGATCCAAACCGTCCATTAGATGGGTCACTGCCTAAATAGGTTGTGCCCCCAAAAATTATTTCCATAGGTTGATCCTAACCCTCCGGTCTATGGTGAGTTAGGATCAATTCCCTAGCATTCAGATCGGAGGGTTAGGATCAACCTATGCAAATGATTTTTGGGGCACAACCTATTTAGGCTGTGGCCCATCTAATGGACAGTTTGGATCATCCTATGGTGCGGGCCATACGTACTTTTAATAAAGTGAGGAGTGTGATCATCAAAATACATTAGTGTTGATAACATTTCCCTAAATGATTTGAATAATAAAAAGAACTTTTGAATAATCAAGTTTTCACTAACCAATCACTATTCTATTTCTACTCTAAAAAAATATTAACAAAAGGTGATATCCGTAGTCTCTTAGTTTGATAATGGTACTCCTCGGTTAACAATTTTCTACCGTGCAATTCATAGCTTTTGTTAATTTCAAAAGCCCGATGATAGCAACAATAGGAGTTTTTATTGTGGAAACCTCAAATGATCATAGGGTTGGGATCATCCTATGGAAATGTTTCTTGGGGCACAACTTATTTATGTTGGGGCCAATCAAATGGACGGTTTGGATCATCTTATGGTGTAAGCAGTACAGCACCATGTTTGTGACTCTGCCTTCTCTACCACCATCAAAACATTGAATTTCATTACTTTTTTAAAGAAGATGAGTCCAAGTTGTTTTGGTCTTTTGTCTTCTCGAGTCGACATCTGATAAAGCTGGAGAGACAAATCCACTAATGTTCCTTTCACTCTTCAATCCACCTATTATTCCTTGTTCTTTTCTTGTTCTTTCCTTCACCCAATCAAGCACCCAAGCCGAAAAAGTAATAATAAATAATAATAAAGCACCCAGGTCTACCACTATCCTCATGTCTCCTTGCATTATCATGCACCGTGAATATGGGTGTGAACTGATCCACTTCGGGTGGGATCCGCCCATGTATTAGTCATGATCCATTCAAATCCCTTATCAAGTCCGATCCGATTCGGAGTGTTCATCCGATTTATTTATTTTTATTTTTTTTGAGAAAATGGTAACTTTCATTCAAGGTTTTAAATTTCGGTTTTGGGGTTAATTTCGGACCTAGCCGAAACCGAAATTTCAACCGAAATCCCAAAATTTCAAGATTTTTTCAAATTTCGCTGAAATTGACAAAATTTCTGAAATTTCGACCGAAATTTGGTAAGTTTCGCCAATTTCAGTTTGGCAAAATTTCAGATTTCGGACGAAATTTAAAACCTTGCTTTCATTGATCCCATATGACACCATTATATCTATGTGGGAACCCTAGGCTTTACCTTGTATATTAACAAACACTTCCATCCCCACCTCTTCTTTGGCAAGCTTGCCCGCCTCCCATGATCCATTTCAAATCGGACCATCAATTGGAGTGCCCTAGTAGGCCCTACTTACATTGTATATAGTTAAAATTCTCATAATAGGGCACCCAGCTAGAGACTTGAGTGGGATGAATAAAAAATACTGAAAATAGGAATTGTTCGAAAATGGCTTATTTTTACTAAATGCCCACTAAATAATACTTAAATTTATTTTGTTTTTTGTAAAGGCTACTGATATTAGCACTACCATGTTTTAATAATTGCACTCTCATAGTCATTTATTATTTAGGCAGACGTCAAAGTTTATTACAATTCCCAAAAAACTATCAAAAGTCCCAGAAGCCCACTAAAACAGAAAAGACAAGCTGAGCTTGCGCAATTGTTAAAATATGGTAGTGCCTATATCAGTAGCCTTTTGTAAAATAGTATAATAAAATCTAAGTTAGGACTACGGCACGGCACGGGTCTTTGTTACAAATAATTTCAGATCCTATCATATAGATACTAAATGTGTTCATGAATTGTGGTATAGAAATACTGATATTGGCACTATCATGTTTTAATAATTGCCCAAACTAAGCTTATCTTTTCTGTTTTAAGTGGCTTCCAAGAGCTTTTTAGGAACTGTAATAACATTTGACAGCTGTTTAAATAATGAAAGATCGACAAGAGAAATTAGTGCAATTATTAAACATATATGGTAGTGCCAATATCAGTAGCCTTGTGATAATTTATCTAAATTATGCTCTCCAGTTCGGATTCGGACGGTCCACAGGACTCTCTGGGTCCATGGACATCCCTAACCACACATGACCCATCGTCATTTTCATCAACTGTAGTGCTCTTCCCACTATTGCTCTTTTCACAAATTCAAATCATGCCATTAAAGCTAACCCAACACACGGGTTCTCTCACAGTTTACACATTTGGTGAGAACCCAAATTTACCCACTTGCCTCTTTTAACCACTGGTTTGGTTTCCTTTCTTTTCAGCATTTATTCGAAAGGTGTTCATAAGTCACATTTTGCCTTTAAAGAGAGTTGGTTTCCTCTTCTTTTGTACATAAGAAAATACAGTGAACTCTTTATTGTTTTTCATTGTTTTTTTTACCTTACATCATTCTTCGTGCGGGCAATCAGAAGTGTTCCACTTATGTGGTGCAAATCTCTTAAAGAGATCGACGGCGCAGCCGTTTTGTAAGTGTTTTCCTTTCTTTAGCAAATTATTTGAATAATAAAAAAGGGCAAGTGATATATCCGCCCATTTTGATCACCAGGAACACCCCTCTCAGTGTTTGTGGCAATCAAGGGCATTGAATTCTTCTGACAAAAGTACAACCACTCCTCTTTAGTCATTGATACACTGACCGGGGCGGGGGGGGGGGGGGGGGGGGGGGGGGCGTGTCTTTCGCGAAAAAATAATAATGAGAAGTGATATCCGCAGTCCCTTATTTTGATATTTTGATAATGGTACTCATCGTTAACATTTTTTTCTATGATTCATAGCTTTTTGTTAATTTCAACAGCCTGGTGATATAGGAGTTGTATTGTGGAAACCTCTAAAGATAGGAGGGTTGGGATCATCCTATGGAAATATTTTTTTGGGCACAACCTATTTACGTCGTGGCCCATCAAATGGACGTTTTGGACCATCTTATGGTGTATGCTATACAGTACTTTCTGTGGACTATGCGGGCTCACACTATATAAAATCTCTCGACAATAGAATTTTGTGATTGGGGACAAAAATTGCAGCCTGGACAAAAGCTCACGTTATTGTTTTCTTCTTTGTTTTTTTGTCTCCCTTCCGTGCCGTGCTCATCCAAATGTCTATGATTGTGTCTTTTCACTCTTCAATCCACCTATTATTCCTTGTTATTTCCCTCACCCAATCAAGCATCCAAGTCGAAAAAATGAAGTCTAAACTGGAAGCCCTTGGAAACATGATGGTGATGTGCAGCCAATGGGGGAGCCCTTTCACCTCTTTTTTGCAAGGGCTCCCTTCAGTCTAGAATTCCTCTAAAAAATAATAATAAAGCATGCACCCAGGTCTGCCACAATCCCCCATGTCACCATGCATCATCATGCAACGTGCATAGGGGTGTCATCTGATCCACTTCGGGTCGGATCCACCCATGTGTTAGTCGTGATCCATTCAAATCCCTTATCAGGTTCAATCGGATTCGGAGTGTTCATCGGATCGTTTTTTTTTAGAAAACGGTAACTTTCATTAATCCCACAAGAGAAATTACATGACACCATTACATCTATGTGGGCACCCTAAGCTTCACCTTGTATATTAACAAACACTTCCCTCCCCCCCTTCTTTGGCATGCTTGTCCGCCTCCCATGATCCGTTTCAAACCGGACCGTCAATTGGAGTGCCCTAGTAGGCCCTACTTACATTGTATATAGTTAAAATTCTCATAAGAGGGAGCCCAGCTAGAGAGGATGAATAAGAAAATATTGAAAATAAGAATTGTTCGAAAATGGCTTATTTTTACTAAGTGCGTGTTTGGTGTACCGTTTAAAACACCGTTTGGCGTTTGAAACACCGTTTTGGGGCCAAACGGCCGTTTGGGAGTGTTTGGGTGCGCAGCCACCGTTTGAAACGCCGTTTGAAACACCGTTTCTGGGCTCATGGTTTTGTCTGTGGCACATTATCTTGGAATGATGGAGAATGGGTATGTGCGGATAGCTATAGATTGGTTGTCTGTGGCACATTATCTTGGAATGATGGAGAACGGGGTGCTACTGCTATTCTATAATGTATATCCACCAGGTCTTCCACTAACCCCAATGAGCATTCAAATATCTGTCCCACATTCATCGGTGTTCAATGAAGCATATGATATGAACTTCGTTTAGAGATCTGAAGCTCACACCCAAAACAGAGTATCAGAAAAGAGAAATGGAGAGAAGAGAGGAGAGAAAAAAAGGAAGAAGAAGAAGAAGTCAGAGAAAGAATATTGTTTGTTATTATCTGCACTCATTGGCTGTGATCCCACCTGTAAAAGGCCTGTCACAAACTGTTTAAGTACAACTGCCGATTTCTTATAACAACTACAATCATTCTCTTTCCATATGTAAAGACAAAAGATGGAAAATTAACTAACTAAGGCTGGACTAATCCTAATTATGCATGTAATGCTTCAACCACTTGGGTTTATTCGTAATCCTCCTTTCTCTCACTGGTTGCCCCTGTTTCTGCTGACTTCCTCATTCACTTTCCCTTCCTGTGCATGTGCTTCATTTCCCTCTTGTGTCTCTGTGCTATCATTATATCTTGTTAGGCAAAATTTGTTAAATGAGTTGTTAAATGAGACCTTTATTCCCCTATTTTTATCACCTACTTTGATTTCACGTCTCACATTGATGCCTTCTCACATTAAGTTTTTCTTAAAATTGAAGTCATTTTCAAGAAGGAAAATGATATGGAGACCGAGAGTACCACCTAGCAAGGGACCTGAAATGAGAATATGCCATGTGTGCACAAAAAAAAAATCTTTTTTTGTTGATTTTCCCAAATCTAAGGTTGGCACACGACACTTGTGATAGTGCGGCCAGAACCTATTTGTTCAGTCCCCTTTTCAGTGGTACTCTCGGTTTCCCTAGCATTACTCTTTTCAAAATGGACTGTACGGCACATACCGTGATTCGACCGGCACATTTGACATGCCACAACGTAAATTGGTTGTGGCCCAAAATCTCAATTTCATAGGATGATCAGATGGAAATGATTTTTTTGGCTAAAGCCTATTTACATTGTGGCCCATCAAATGTATGGTCTGGATCATCCCATGTGTGGTCCGTACAATCCATTTTAAAAAATAAGTGACGAAATGAGCTTACACAATATAAAAACTCTATTCTCAACACCGGTGCTTTCTCTTCTATCGTTGAACACCAACCCTTAGTGGGGCCCAACAATGAATGGTTTAGATCTTTGAAGTAGTTGGACACCGTAAACATGCATTTTTTTTCAAAAAAAATAAATTCTCTTAGGCTTACTTTGATCGAAGATCCAAACCATTCATTTGTTGCGAGTTGTGACCCAATGTAAATAGGCCTTGCCCTAAAAAACATCTCCCTGGGATGATCTTAACTCTTCGATTCATGGAGATTTGGATATGGTGTAGTAATTTTAGATTGGATGGTCGAGGTCGTTCAGATGGTTTTGGGGGCACAAACTATTTACGTTGAAGTTCAACAAATGAATGGTTTGGATCTTCGAACAAAGTGGCCTGGTGAATTTTCTAAAAAATACATGTTGTATGATGTATGCACGTAGGTGAGGTGGGCCCATTGTCTATTGTGTTTGTTCGTAGGTGAGCATGCATTTCTAAAATTACAATGAAGCCCACCTTGTTGGAAGATCCAAACCATTTAGTTGCTAGGCCGTAATGCTACTAAATCGTGCTAAAACAAATCAACTCCGTTGGATGATCCTAACCCTTTATATATATATATATATATATATATACGGTTAAGTGTTTGTACTCGGTCGAGTACCTAACCTTATAAACGCAGTCCCTCTAAGTTAACGCAGGAAGAATCCGAACCGTCGATCGGTTCTAATCGCAGCCGTCCAAGGTGAATGTAAACGCAGTCCCTCTAAGTTGCGCATTTCTCCCTCTCCCTGTTTCGATTCTCGCTGGAGAGGAGAAACCCTAGATGAGAAAAGAAGAAGAAACAGAGGTTTGAATCCCTCACGCCGCCCCTCTCCAAAAACTCTCTCCCTCACGCCGCGCGTCTCTCTCTCTCTCCCAACACTCGTTTATTTTCAGGTAACTTATCTTTCTTCTTCTCTATTTTTCAAACCCTTTTTCTCTATTTTAATCTATGGTTTCTCTATTTGGGGATATTGATTTAACAAAAACCCCTCTCTGCTCTCATTTGAAGCTATGGTTTCTTCTTCTTCTACGGTTCGAAAATGATTTAACAAAACCCCTCTCTGCTCTCATTTTTAGGGTTCCAAAATGTACAGTATCTGAACCCACTCAAAACCCCTCTCTACTCTCATTTTTAGGGTTCGAAAATTGCTTTACTATATTTTTCTCAACGTGTGAAAGCTCATGTATTTTTGTTGATTATACATATTTAATTCGATTCCAAAGAGCTGTTTACATTCTTCATATATTTAGTTGGTGCATAAAATGGCATTGAATGTTCAAATTTATTTAAATTTTGATGTGGGACTTGAGAGTATGCTTCCCCCTCCCCCCCCCTCTGGAAATATCTCATTTCTTTTTTTGTTTCTTTTTTTTACAGTTTTTTAAAACTACAGATTTACAGTTTTCTACTTGACCCTGTTCTTTTTCAAAGATTATGATGACCAATTGCGACTGTGAAATCGATTATTAGACTCAAATTTAAACATAATTCTGAGCCAAATAATCGGTTTGACAGTCAGAATCAGTTGTAATAATCTGAAAGAAGAAGGCCTCGCGGCGCCTACTCTATGATGAGCCTGTTCGTTTAAGATTATGATGAGCAATTGTGAGTGTCAAACCGATTATTGGTTTAATTCTTAATCCAATAATCGGTTTGGCAGTTAGAATAAGTTGTTATAATCTGAAAAGAAGAAGGCCTTAATTTAATTTTTGTGGTTTATTTGCTGAAGAAACTCTTTACTGTTGTGTTTGGAATGATTGGTTGGAATCACAGGTAGAACTTCTGAGTGGGTTTAAGCTCTATTTGAAAGGGATTGGTTAAGTTTTATTGAGCTAATGGATGACACTATGTCCGAAGGTTTTGGGTTATCAATTGATGATATAGATGCTAATAGATTGATTGTGGTTGATGACATGGCGTCTGAAGCCGGTGGCTTACAAAATGATGGACAATATGTCAATGAATTTGTTATGGTTGAGGAGGAGGAAAATCTGAATGAGGGTTGTTTACATTCTGAAGATAACGGTGAGGGTTGTAGCGGTATATTTAGTACGCCTACTAAGGATGTTAATGAGGGGGATTTAGTTTCCAAACCTTTTAAGGACCAGATGTTTGATACTGATATCGCTGCATATGAGTTTTATAATTTATATGCGTTGGGTATGGGATTTGGAATTCGAAAAGACACAACTTATAAGTCAAAGAAAAATGGGGAAGTGATTTTTAGGAGATTTGTATGTGATAAAGCGGGGTTCAAAAAAATGAAAGATAACAAAGAGAGTGATAAAGTAGTGAAGCGTCGTCGTAGTGTAAGAGAGGGCTACTAAGCCAAGATGGATATCTCTTTGATAGATGAGAAGTGGCACGTGAGAGCTTTTGAAGATGATCATTGCCACGAGCTTACCTCTCCACCTAGAAGGCTAATGCATCGTTCTCACAATAGATTTTTTAAGAATGAAGCATGTAAAATTTTGATAGATGACCTAAGTAAGATAGGGATGAAGCCTGCTGGTGTTAAAATGGCTATTAACGTCACATGTAAAGGAACAAATGTTGCTTTGACAACAAATCAGGTGGTGTCCCATTTGAGGAAAAAGAGGGGTAACAATATGGGTAAGGAAGGTGTCTTGGTAGCAGAATATTTCCAAAAGAAACGATCAGAAGACCCTAACTTTCAATTTGTTATGGAGTTGGACATTAATGGGAACTTGCGATCGATGTTTTGGGCCGATTCATGGGCACGAGAGGCATACCTAAAGTTTAGTGATGTCATTGTTTTTGATGTCACGTACAGGACAAATATGTTTAAGATGCCATTTGCTCCATTTACCGGAGTTAATCACCATTGTCAGTCTACACTATTTGGATGCGCATTGTTAGCCGATGAGAAAGAGGAGACATTTACATGGCTATTTCAGCAGTGGTTGCAGTGCATGTTTGGGAAGGCGCCAGGTTGTATAATAACAGATATGGACGGGGCGATGAGAAATGCGATTCAAACTGTTTTCCCAGACATCCGCCATATGTTTTGCTCCTGGCACATACACAAGCATTTAGTTGAGCATGTTCCAACGATGAGAGAAACTGATAGTGAGTTTTACAAGAATTACAAGAAATGGTTTTATACAAGACAAATACATGATAGCGAGTTGAAATGGAAAGAATTAGTAGAGAAATATAAGATTAATGAAAATGGATGGCTAGCGAAAATGTGGGAGCTACGTAGTCACTGGGTACCAGCCTATTTTAGAGATACAGTCACAGCTAGAATGACTTCTAGTGGCCGTAGTGAGAGCATCAATGCTTTCTTTGATGGGTATGTTAATATGAACACCACTTTAAAAGAATTCGTAGATCAATATGATAGGGCACTTGAGTTTCGTCGTAAAGCAGAGTCCCAAGAAGATTTCAGATCTAAAACTACGAAGGCCGTGTTGATTTCAAGGTTCAAATTAGAAGAAGAAGCAAGCAAATGTTATATCAAGACAATGTTTGATAGATTCCAAGTAGAGTTTAAGGATAGCCTTGACTGTTGGCATGATAAAACGGATAAGAATGGCAACACAACTGAATACGTTGTGGGACTGAGTGTAGACGAGAAGTGGAAATGGTGCAAGGTCTTGTATGATGATTTTGAAGAAAGTGTGAAGGCTACATGTGAGTGTGCAAAATTCGAGATTGAAGGGATTTTGTGCAAGCATATACTTCGTATTATGACCAAGAAGCAATTGAGTAGAATTCCAGAGCGATATATTTTAAACAGATGGACAACCGGGGCTAGATTTGTACTTGGTGGTGGGGTGTCTTTAGGCGAAGAAGATAGTAATGAAGTTACTCCTTATGAAACATGGTGTGTAATAGCAAGGTGTCAAAGGCTAGTACATGAATTTAAGGGTAATAGGAGTATTTTTAAGAAGGTGTATGAAACACTTGATGTATGGTTGGCAGAATGTGAACAAGCGAAAAGAGAGACACAACTTATTCTTGCAAACACTACTTGTAGCCAAGTACAATCCAATTTTGTGCGTGAATCTGCAGGGATATATATTCATGACCCACAAGTCGTGAAAACCAAGGGCCGCCCAAAGGTTGCTACATGTTTTAAATCGCCGATAGAGACCTCTCAAGCGAAAACAAAGAGACGAAAGTGTAAAAGATGTGGAGAATTAGGCCATAATACAAGAACGTGTAAAAAAGAACTCGAGGTTCGGGTTTTTCTCACTTTGTATTTGTAGAATTTCTCATTTTCTATGTTGTAATTATTATTCATGTGAAGCAACATTTTCTATGTGCCAATAGATGACATTAAGGGATGAAGATGAAGAGGAAGAGGAAGAGAGTGAAGAAATCAATGTATTTGAATAGGTACTTGATAGCTTCTTAGTGTTACAACTTTGTAAATATTTCTGGATAGGTACTTGGTAGTTTCTTATCATCTTTTATTCTTCTTACTCTCATCTTGTATTCTTAATTATTTCTTCTGTCATTTGATGCTTACCTTCATGTTCTAATATTCCTCTGATTGCATGCAGGTGAGTCACTATTTCATGGCAGCCCGTTCACATTGGAAGATGAGTTCAGAGTGAAGAGAGCATTGGGTTGAATTATAGAGCTACATGTTGACCACCATGTGTTTTTTCTTTTGGTTTCTGTATGGGATGGGATTGTATTAACATTATGTATGGGATGGTTTCTGTATGGCATGGTTTTTGTATTAACATTCTTCAAGTTAATACAACCAGTTTATGAATGGGGTTGTATTCACATCTGCAATTTTTGGGACAGAAAGAGGTTCTGGAACTGAACTTGTTACTGCTATGCTCTTAATTGGATTTGGATTGTTTTTTTTTTTTGGATGTAGTTGCCTCAATTGTTTTTTTTTTCCAGATGGGAAAGAGTAAATAACATTAGCTCACTTTGGCTAATGCAACCAACAAGAGATGAACAAACCTTTTCCTATTTAGGTGGCCCTTAATCATGACGATATTGAGTTTTTGCAAATCGGGGCAGCTTCTAAGCAAGCAAGACAACAGATGCAATGTCAGAATGCACGTGTAGGGTTAACTTCTTTACCTTAAGGGCAGGCAAACCTTTTGGCACTTTCATTCTGTGCAAAGACTTGGAGATGAATTCAAATAACTGTAACTTGAGACTCACAACATGAGCCAGATTCTTCAGTAGCTCAACAAGCATGTTGGCATCATTGTCATCAGAAAAGTAACATTGTGTATAGAAAACATTCTCGAGGCATGGAGCAACCTTCAAAAGAAATGAGAATGTCATCTGAAAGATAACTGATTTGATCGTCACAAATTTGTTGTTTCTCTTCTCTTTTCCCCTTTCTTGGTTGCATCTTTCTACTAATTTTACTTCTAGCCCTCAATCCTCTGTTCCCCTGTTCCCCCTCTCACTAATTTCTATTTTCAATGCAGAAAAATTCTAGATTTAAGAACAACCCCAAGAGGCAGGCCTATTACCTTAGTCTTTTGTTTGAGAAGCTTGAAGGTTGACAAAACCAATTCCTTAAGCACAACCCCAAGAGGCAGGCCTATTACCTCAACACAATTAAGCCACATGCATCCTATTTCCATTACCTCAAGAAGAAGAAAAAAGAAAAGAAAAAGATGACTTACATCCACATGCATCCCGTTTCCATATAAACATAAACAAACCAAAAAGTTACATAAAACATGGATGCCATGTACTGATTATAGAACTGTCAAGAACAAAAAAGAACATCACAATATTAAAAAGCAAGTAATTGCTTCCTAACTTACTTACTTAGTGATACATTGGAAAAAGAAAACAATTATGAAAAAAACAACAACCCCAATCGCTTTAATCCACCCGTTTTCATTCTCCACTAATTTAACGGCTTCATGCCCTTGTTGCACAACCAACTTCAATTCGGCAACCTCTTGCCTCAGCCTTTCAGTGTCTTTAATGTCTTGACGTGCCTGTTGCCCCAACAACTTCAATTCAGCAACCTCGTGCTCCAACCTTTCAATGTCTTTAATGTGTTGACGCGCATGTTGCACCAACAACTTCAATTCGGCAACCTCGGCCTCCAACCTCTGCGGACATTGAGTACCACTTATGCTGTCCCTCCTCGAACCTAATTCCCTATTGTTACGTTTTCAGCATTGTCGCACCATTCGAAAAACTCGCACTTCTTCTTTCCACCTCCTTCTTGTGTGTTGTATATAATCTTTAGTAATTTGAACTTTTGCTCAAAAGTAAAAAAATACTATTAAATGGTTACTCACACTAAGTCCACAAGTGTAGTAGGGCTGGTCTCGGTCGCCATTCACATCTGACTGAGTTATTTTAATAGCCGCTTTTATTCCACATTTACATGGTAATTCTCCAAGTGAACCGGAATCGCTATGGTTAGAGGAGGCCATTAATCTTCACCATTTGCACAATATTGAACAAAAAGAATCGCATTACCACAATCATGGCTTTGACTAGCTATTTCTATGCTTTCCAAGATATGAAATTCAATGGAAAATTACAATATGCTGTTTTAAAGCCCTTTTCGTTTTACTTTTAGTACAAAGAAAACTACTGTTAGGGATCAATTTTTCGAAAATAAAATAGGACCGTAGAACCCATATCAACTCAAGGCTGTAATGATGATATATAAAATCAGACTGTAAAAAAAAATCTTCTAAAAAAGAAAAAAAAGGAGAAATGAGATATTTTCAGAGGGGGGGGGGGGGAAGCATACTCTCGAGTCCCACATCAAAATTTAAATAAATTTGAACATTCAATGCCATTTTATGCACCAACTAAATATATGAAGAATGTAAACAGCTCTTTGGAATCGAATTAAATATGTATAATCAACAAAAATACATGAGCTTTCACACGTTGAGAAAAATATAGTAAAGCAATTTTTGAACCCTAAAAATGAGAGTAGAGAGGGGTTTTGAGTGGGTTCAGATACTGTACATTTTGGAACCCTAAAAATGAGAGCAGAGAGGGGTTTTGTTAAATCATTTTCGAACCGTAGAAGAAGAAGAAACCATAGCTTCAAATGAGAGCAGAGAGGGGTTTTTGTTAAATCATTTTCCCCAAATAGAAAAACCATAGATTAAATAAGAGAAAAAGGGTTTGAAAAATAGAGAATAAGAAAGATATGTTACCTGAAAATAAACGAGTGTTGGGAGAGAGAGAGACACGCAGCGTGAGGGAGAGAGTTTTTGGAGAGGGGCGGCGTGAGGGATTCAAACCTCTGTTTCTTCTTCTTTTCTCATCTAGGGTTTCTCCTCTCCAGCGAGAATCGAAACAAGGAGAGGGAGAAATGCGCAACTTCCTGAAAATAAACGAGTGTTGGGAGAGAGAGAGAGAGAGACGCGCGGCATGAGGGAGAGAGTTTTTGGAGAGGGGCGGCGTGAGGGATTCAAACCTTTGTTTCTTCTTCTTTTCTCATCTAGGGTTTCTCCTCTCCAGCGAGAATCGAAACAGGGAGAGGGAGAAATGCGCAACTTAGAGGGACTGCGTTTACATTCGCCTTGGACGGCTGCGATTAGAACCGATCGACGGTTCGGATTCTTCCTGTGTTAACTTAGAGGGACTGCGTTTATAAGGTTAGGTACTCGACCGATATATATATATATATATATATATATATATATATATATATATATATATATATATATATATGAGAGAACATTTCCTACACACTTGTGTAGGTAAGTTACCTACACACTACCTTAAAATACAGTGGGGGCCCACATTGTTTGGGTGATCCAAACCATTCATTTGAATGATCCTCACATAGATAGGGTGTCCACAAAAAATCAGATCCATAGGATCATCCTAACCATTCAAACTATGGAGGCAAAAAATGGACTAATTTGTGAAGGTTTATACACGTCCATTTTACCTCCACAAATCGTAGGGTTGGGATGATCCTATGGATCTGATTTTTTGTGGACACCCTATCTATGTGAGGACCATTCAAATGAATTGTTTGGATCACCCAAACAATGTGGGCCCCCACTGTATTTTAAGGTAGTGTGTAGGTAACTTACCTACACAAGTGTGTAAGAAATGTTCTCTCATATATATATATATATATATATATATATATATGTGATTGTGAGCGGCCCCTCACATAAGCTTATATGAGGTTACTGCTAAAGACATGGTGGGCCCACATTTTTTGGGGTTATCCGAACCGGTCATTTATTAGGCCCTGACGTAGATAAGGGGTGCCCAAAAAATCAGCTCCATAGGATCATCCCAACCCTTCGTACTGTGGAGGTGAAAGAGAAAATTTTTTATACCCGCCCATTTTTCCCTCTTTCACCTCCACAATTCAAAGAGTTGGGATGATCCTATGGAGCTAATTTTTTGGGCACCCCCTATATATGTAAGGGCCTATCAAATGACCTGTTCGGATCACCCAAAAAATGTGGGCCCACCATGTTTTTAGTGGTCACCTCATATAAGCTTATATGAGGGGCCGCTCACAATCACTTTCCCTATATATATATATAAAGGAAAAGGATTGTACACTCGAGCGTACCAAGCTTATGGTACGCTCGAGTGCCCAATCACATGGGTCCCACATTTTTTGTGGTGATCCAAAGCATTCATTTGCAAGGCCCTATCATAGATAGGGTGTGAACCAAAAATCAGCTCCATTGAATCATCCTAACCCCTCCAAAAGTGGAGGGCAAAAATGGGCAAATTTGTGGTCTGTCCATTTTGCCCTCCACAAATGGGTGGGTTAGGATGATCATCTGGAGCTGATTTTTGGTACACACCCCATCTATGTAAGGGCCTTTCAAATGAATGCTTTGGATCATCCTAACAAAGTGGGCCCACATGTGATTGGGCACTCGAGCGTACCATAAGCTTGGTACGCTCGAGCGTACAATCCTTTTCCTCACACACACACACACACACACACACACACACACATATATATATATATATATATATATATATATATATATATATATATATATATACACTAGCAAAAAAACCCGTGCGATGCACGGGCCGACAAAGAATTGTATAGACCATATCATAGGTTGATCTAAACCGTCCAAGTGATGGAACACAACATAAATAGGTTGTGCCCCAAAAATCATTTCCATAGGCTGATCCTAGCCCTCCAATCTATAGAGGTTTCCATAATTCCTCTTCAATCGGATGGTTAAGATCACCCTATAGATTTTTTATTAAAAAAACATAAAGGAGGGGGGGAGGGTAAGATTGAAATTATGTGGCTTTAATAGGTGCCTTTGTTAAAAAGCATAAAGGAGGGGGTAGGATTGAAAATATGTGGGTTGAATGAGTGCATTTGTTAAAAAAAGTCAAAAAAAGTGATGTGTAATTCTCATAGAATTTTCAAAAAATTCTCTTCTTTTCTCTTCTGCTATATAGTATACTAGTAAAGACCCGCCGTGCGATGCACGTCAGAACAAAGAACACTAAATAATTCATCAGAAAACATGGAGATAAAGAAAATGGAAAAAAAAACCAAAGCTTGAAGCTAACAGAAAATAAAGATCCATTTTTTATTAAAATGGAGAGAGAGAGAGAGAGGTAACTTGGAGGAAATGGGGAATTTAATAGTTAAAAGGGGCTAGAATGTAAGCAGGGGATAGTAGAGAAAAAGCAATGAACCTAATTTAAGAAGCAAACTATTGGCTCACATTACATCTCAGAGTATCCCTTGCGTGTTTCTGCAATCAGAAAGAAAATCAGCTTTAATTTCTAAAAGTAGGATAAGAACCATAGTTAATGAGAAGAGAAGAATTGTGTAGAAAATGTCATAGATTTAAGTATAAATGTAAATTATGTGACTACCGAATAGAAGAATGGAAGTAATCTTAGTATGCTGATTGGAATTCATGAAAGAAAAAAAAAATATAGCACTCGGAACCAATGCATTGAAAGACACGGCACCACGTCATGGGATTTTTTGGTCCTGGGGCGTGGTGTGTGAAAATTTGAACAAAATATCAGTCTAAAATCTATTTGAGACGAAATCCAATTATTGCAAAATATTAAAATGGTAATAACCTTTAATGAATACTAACGAATTAAGATTCCAACTGCAGTAACTATGATGTGAAAAGAAACAAAAACAAAAGCAACAAATCATTGCCACTATGTAATTCCAGCTTCAAAACAGGAACTAAATCTCCAAAATGGGAATAACCATAAAATGGTAACCTTTGCAAAGGCGAGCAGAAAAGAATGAAATTATAGCCACCAAGATCCCATTTACAAAAGCACTACTGATCTACTGTAATTTGGTTGTTAATATATTACCATTCGCAAATTTATTTTGAGAAAGTTGGGAGGAGAACAACAATAACAAACTTTTTTAAAGCCAGAAAGAAACATAAACATGGAAAGCTAAATAAGTATGTGGGTTATAAGGGAATGGGCACCCTCCCTTTAACAGGTAGCTTTTAGGGGCGAGTTCTACCCGGTTAAATTCCGCACACATATAAATAAGTGTGTGGTAATTTATTATGGAGGATAAATAACTACAGATTGGCAAGTGGTCGCATTCAAAAATAACAAATACAACAATTATGCTCCCGTGTAGTATGGAAAATAATAGCATTCGACAATGAATTACATGATCAGCTTCATTTGCATTCCATCTTTGCCATGGATATCATCATGAAAACGTAGGTTGAAGACATGTTTAATCGTAGCAATTTTCTGGATTCCTGTGAAATGTAGGAATGTTAATAAAAAAATGCACTTTGACATCATCAAAATACCAATGTTTTCTTAGAAACAACAAAACAGGGTAGATCTGTTTTCTTAATTATTTTTTTTGGGAAACGGTAGGTTAGATTTTTTCAAATGCCAGTAGCACAGATTTTCATAAACTAAAAGCAATGGATTAGGAAAATCAAATCACCGTGAAAGAATTAGTGAGAAATCGCAGCCATAACCATATTATATTTTCAACCTTTGAATATATAATTACAAAAAGAATCATCAATTCCACTCAGGAAATAGTGGATTACAGAGTGACGACTGAATAAAGCTCGAACCATGCTTTCTTGCATGTCAACCCGATCTACATCACAATGAAGAAAAGCATTAGATCCAAAAGAAAATAATTTAGAAATCAAATTTGGTACTACTGTTTGATGAACCACAGGATACGAAAAAAGAAGGCCAGTAATGGAAATTCATGGGTTATGTGAGACAGTCAAACAGAAAGCAGATGTCCATATGGGGGCTAATCTCCATCGTCCGCATTGGAAGACAACAAAGCAACATCAAAAAGATGCATTAGAGCCCATTGGCGGGAAACATAGCTAGAAAAGACCTAAAAGGCTACAAATAATTTGAGTCTACTTTCCGGCACACAAATTACAAACATATCAATCATATTCCGAACTTTCCTAACAGATAACATATCTTGTATGATACATAAAATTTACCTATTCAACCAACTCCGTCAAGACAGTTGATTCCTATGGTGGCTCCTATAGCCATAGTTGTATATGATTCCTCTTCTCATGTTGTGTTAGATTAGAGCTTATCTCTTTTATCCTCTGCTTGGTCAGAGTCAGTCCCATTGCATTGATTGAAAATAATTTCAAGATTGATGAAAAAGACAATGATGGAACATTAAATTACATGCTCTAATGGTTATAGAGAAAATGAATCGGAAATAGCTCTTTACCTTATTTCATGCAAAGCATCCAAGTATGCAATCTCATCCAAAGAAAGTTTATAGAATAAGCTTTGCAACTTGGAAGACACCCCTATACATAAAGTATCAAGGCTCTGAAGAAACAAAGATGGAGGAGCATCCATGGTAATCAATCAAATAAAACATACGTACTATAATGGAAAAACATGTACAATGAATATCTCTGACATTACCTGCTGAATGAGAAAATGATGCTCCTTCTTTCCAAATCAGTTCTTCAACTTCGAAAAAACATAGTAGATACTAAAAGAGAGAAAACAACCAAACATGGTCAGAAGGCCCAACATAAATCATTATTTTTTTACCTAAAAAACGGAAGCCAGAAACAAGAAAACAACACATGAGATTTTTTAGGGAAGAAATAAAATATTCATAAGGCAGAAACAAAAAAAATAACACAATTAGTAAAGTTTTTGAGCATGGATTAAAAAAAATCATGAAGCTAAGAGTAAAATTAGGAAGCCAGGAACAACGAAAATAGCAGAGTCAGACACAAAAAAAGAAATTAATAACTCTGTTAGCAAAGTTTTTGAGGGCAAATAAGGGCAAAATCTCACGACTTTATCCCATCCCAACCGCACATGGAAAAAGAAACAAATAAGAAATCCTAATTTCCATCTTTTACATATGCCCCAAAGCATACATATTGGAAACCCTAATACGAACCCCAACCTCAAACAAAAATAAATTCAGAAGTCCAATCATGAGAACTGATTAAGGAATTATTAGGTTTCCTCAGGCATTTTATGTTATTTATTTTGAGAATCAAAATGGATTATGTGACTCAAAGTTGCGTTTGATTTTGAGTCTAATAATCAGTATTGGACTAAAAAATCGATTCTCAAAATCCAAATCAAACAAAGCCTTAATAATGCATGTTGGTTCCTTCCATCAGCTCATAAAATGAAAGAAAGGGTACTGATCAATCCCTGGTAATAGCTTCATAAACATAAAACCCCACCTTGACTATGCAAAAAAAACAAAAAGAATCCAACAGAAGAAATCCCCAAAACGATTTCCCAGTTCCAAAAGCCATCGAAGCCTAATTCTCAAAGCAAGACATGACAACAAATAGAACCCTGATTTGGAGTAAAAAGATAAATAGGAAGAAAGAAGAGGATAATCTGAAATCTCAAGAAAAATATAGGGACGTTAGGTTTTACCTTGAAATCGTTCAAATGGCACCCTTCTCTTGCTACCTTGAAAGAGATAAAAGCAAAGAAAATAGATAAGGCTCGTCTTCTCTTTCAAAATATCTGAAGGAGAAGACCAAAGAGAAATATCTCTGACAGTAGAGATTAGTGTGGGGAGACGATTTTGCCCTTGCAAAAGAGAGATGTGTAGTAGGGATGAGGGAGGAATTGGGATGGCCGGGACACGTGGACGTGGGGATAAGGATGGGTGAAAGAGGAAAAATCCCAATTTTCCAGCAAGGTGTAGATAGGATATGGAAGGGAAATTAGAATTTGTTCGAGGGTTCAACCGGAAAGAAGCAGAAAAAAAGAGGCTGAGGGAGTAAGGGACGACGACACGTGGCGGGTGAACAGTAAAAAATCCTTCCGGCTTATTACAGTAGACATACACACACACACACACACACACACACACACCATCTAGAAATTTATATAGATAGAAGAGCTAGGATCATCTAATGGAGATGATTTTCGTGCCACTTTGTTCGCAAATCCAAATGGGCGACTAATACAATGACACTTTGTTCGATACATATTTTTTAGAAAATTCTCGAGGCCACTTTGTTCGAAGATCCAAACCATTTATTTGTTTAGGTTTGTTAGATCCGTGGGAAGAAGAAAATAAGGGAGAAGAAGAGAGTCCCTCCTTAGGGAGCTCCCATGACAAATGAGCTATATATCTGTGAAAAATAGTGTTACATGTACTTTGTCCAAAAGACCCTTCTAACATTCCCCCTCAAGATGGAGTGTATATGTCATGCATTCTCAGCTTCTTACTATTATCACTCAACTTTGCTTGCCCTAATTGTTTAATAAACATATATGCTAGCTGATCTCCTGATTGAGTAAACACAATGCATATCTCGCCCTTATAAATCCTTTGACGAATGAAGGGTAAGTCCACTTCGATGTGTTTAGTCAGCTCATGAAAGACTGTGTTGGTAGCGATGTGGATTGCAACTTTATAATTACAATATAATTGTGTTCGAAGTGAAGATGAAATACCTATTTCTGATATAAGAGAGCGCAACCAAATCAACTTTCCACAAGTATGAGTGATAGCTCGATACTCAGCCCTAGCACTCGACCTAGCCACTACGTCTTGTTTCTTGCTTCACTCCGACACCAAGTTACCTCCAACAAATGTGTAATATCCAGTAGTTGATCTTCTATCTACTGGAGATCCTACCCAATCTGCATCAGAGAAACTTTCTAGTTTCTTGAACAACAGACTTTTCCCTGGAGTGCCTTTCAAATATCTAAATAATCTGAGTCACAACTGCCCAATGGGAAGTGCATGGTGAGCTTATGAACTAGCTGACTACTCCTACAGCAAACAAAATGTCGGGGACAAGTGGCAGTAAAATAGATTAACTTCCCAATCAACTACTCCTGACCATTGGGCTCGCCACACACTTATGACCATCCGATCTAATACGACCATTGGGCTCACCACGCACTTTCCCCAAATCTTGTTTGAGACCATGGCTTGCAGCAAATCTTAGATGAAGTGGACGAAGATGATAGACTGAGCCACACAAAGGCGTAAAGAAGCTTAGCTAAGTGATTTCAGATGTTGGAAATGCGAATTCAAGAATTTTGGTTGGAGATCATTATGCGGTAAGTGTGAAAAAGTTTGGGCCGGAACTGATGTACAAATCCCAAGGCCTCAATGGAGCATCTCATACTCATGTTCACTTGAGGAGCATGAACCAGAGTGGCATCCCAAATCTTCAGTCTATGCCTAACGCTCGTGATGGACTTTGGGAAAGATCAGAAAAGGTTGGTTTGGTGACCTTCCGGCTATGAAGCTTTGGTTTCGAGCTAGGTCTGACTTCAAAGAAGTCTTATATATTTACAGAATAGATGTTTTGGAAATCCTAGCTAATTATTCCCCCTAAAGGTGCTAGTGCTGGAATAGTTAGGGATAGATGGATGCAAGCCCGAAACTTGCCTTTTGAAGATCTGTTGCCGCTCCATGCGTGGTGTGAAGAAAATTTCATGGAGATTGGTAACAAGATAGAGAAATCTTTGGGTCTCGACTTTTCTTGCAAAGTAGGGAGAGGCTAAAGACTTGCATCAACCATCATCCGGGATTATTTCCCAAAGATCTGTTGGACTCTATCTAAACACCAACTTGATGATTACTAACAAGAGCAATTTTATTAGACTCTATCTTAACACCAACCTGATAACTACTAACAGTAACAACCAATTCCAACACTTAACATAACCAACCCTAATTAGAATGCATCCAGATATGCAGATATGAAATATCCCCTCACCCTTCAGAATGAACTCGTTCTCAAGGTCAGAAGTGTGGAAATGTTTTAACAATGTGTTGTCAATCCTCCCACATGGCATCCTCTAGAAACGAGTTGGACCATTGGATTAAAACTTAAGAAACAACACGATTGTCCCGGTTAATTAATCTCTCGCTTTTGCATTTCATAGCTCATAAATTTCAGTATGTAGTACTCTGATATTTCACACTCACTTTCTTTTATAGCCGAGCAACATTCTATATTGGTTACAGAGCCAGTTACTGACCTTTAGATGAGAATATTTTGGAGGCTGCTGTTGAAGTAATGAGATGAAATCACAGAGTTTTTTATTACCTATAAGCAAGGTATTGGATAAAGTTTCACTTGCAAAGGCTAGGGTTGGGATTTGTTTTAATTTCAAGGGCTGCTTGGGCTTTTTTTGATTGAAGAAGACTAATATCTTCTTGTGATTGTTGGATTTTCCTTACAATCTAGATCAAAAGAAAGGAGGTAATTGAGTGCTCTCCAAATATGAGTTCTACACGGAAGACTCCTCCATCCCCGTCATCCAATCTTTTGGATGAAATTTAGGTGCATAATCTTCAATCCATGTGGAAGATTTGATACTAGCTACGAGGCACTTTATAGTTCTTTTGCAATCCAACTTTTTAAATTTGTTATAACCGTATATTTATTGTAATCGTCTATGTTGAAGATTTAATCGTTACTGGCAGCTGTACTACGTACATTCACAGGCTACTACGTCAATTCAATTAGCAATTCGTAATGAAAAGTTTAGGGCCTCTTCACTACTTCCTCGGCCTCGAGGTTCATCGTGATAAAAATGGCCTTTTTCTCTCTCAAACATCGTACATGTTGGATCTACTTCAACGAACAGGCATGGCCGATGCTAAGCCAAGTGCCTCACTCGCTATTTCTAAAGTCAAGCTCAGTCGTTTTATGGGAACTCCTTTACCTGATGCCACGTAGTACCGAAGCTTGGTGGGCGCCCTCCAATATTTGACCCATACTCAGGTCTGCCAGTTCATGCATGTGCCAACTGATTCCCACATGACTGCCGTCAAAAGAATTCTACGCTTTCTTAAGGGCACTTTGACTTATGGCGTCTACTTCTCGGCCAATAACAAACTTCATCTTCAGGCCTTCTCAGATGCCGATTGGGCTGGTAGTCCTGATGATCGCCGATCCACCGGTGGCTACCATGTCCTTTTAGGCTGGAATCTTATTTTTTGGAGTGCTAAGGAACCACCCACAATTGCTCGCTCTAGCACTGAAGCCGAATATCGCTCCCTCGCACACACCGCTGTTGAACTATCTTGGTTGAGAATGTTATTCAAATATCTTGGCATTTATCTACGCCATACACCCACTATTTGGTGTGACAATGTGAGCTCCATCACACTTGCTTCCTACCCTATCTTTCATGCTCGTACGAAACATGTGGAAGTCGATTACCACTTTATTCGAGAAAAGGTCGTTCGTAAGGATCTTGGTGATTGTTATATTAAATATCCGCAAGTGCACGGATCGCGTGTAGTCACGGGTCGAACTCAGGGAAGAAAAATTTTGTTTGTGAATCATATTCTTGTATCACTTAGAATATGAACTATGATATATGTTGCCTGGCATTTACTCAGGATTTTCGTGGACGTACCTCGGAGCCAAGAATATCTATAAATTTGAATTCTAAACAATCTAATAATCGAACACAAATAAGATTGCGATTTGGCAATCTTAATTTAGGCAAAGTGTACAAAAAAAAATCTAATGATCTCTATTAACTACTTATCTAATCTAATTAGAAAACCAAATTCTAAAGGCTTAAGTAAATTGAAAAATTGCAAAAGTAATTTGGAATAGTGTAAAAATCTTAATTCAATATAAAAGATTACTTATGGTTAGAATCCACCATGAGTTTGGATTAGATTGATTAATTAAAACAACTTTTGAATTGGGTTGAAAATTCGATTAACTAGTAAATAAGGAATAAGATCAAATGGATGTCATTCCTTATAAGTAATTAATCAAACTCACTCTCCAATTTATATTAATTATATAGAACTTTATATTTGTTAATCAACAATCATTCATACGAAAGGGGAAAGCCAATGGCATGAATGATTGGGATTCTTCAAGTACAAAATCCTACACAATTTTTCAATTGAGTAGATTGATTTAATTATAAATATTTCTCCTTCCCCATGGCTTCAACTAAACCCTAAGTAATTAAGATTTAGTTATTCATGAAGAAGGGAAGAAAAACAAAAATAAAAGAGATAGATGGGAGAAAAATTGCCATATAGAACTTGAAAGGAAATGAAAACAAAAGCAAATTACTTCTTGACTAACTTCAATTGAAACAAAATTACATCAAATTGAACTTAAAATAAATAACAAAAATTAAATAGAACTTAGTCTTTTTCTCCTCCAACTTTGGCCAAATCCTCCCTTCAAACTTTAGTGTCACCTTGGATCGAACGGTTCAATCGATCATTGGTTGAGAGTAGAAAAGAAAAAGAACTTGAAAAAGAGCAAGAGAGCAAGCAAAAGCATGAGAGAGTACAAGAGAGTGTAGAGAGTCTGTAGAGAGAACATTCACTTCAATATATAGCCTTCTTCCCCTTCTATTTTTAAAACCCAAGAAAAGACACAAACTTGGCAAGTGTCTTGTATTTTTGGAAACCACCACGTAGTTGGCAATTTTAGCAACTTCCACTATTTGTTTGTAATTTCACCAACTTCTTTTAGTTTTGTAAAATTTCACCAACTTTTGACCTTTCTTTGGTAACTTGGGCAACTTTTATTGACTTTTTTTTCTTTTCTTACGTAGAAATGGGTGGGATTTTGGCAACTTTCTCTCCTTCATGGTGGGTCCACCTTTGCATGCATGTATATGAATTGTATAAATTAGAGAGGAATTCTAGACAGAAGGGAGACCTTGCAAAAAAGAATAACTGCCGAAAAGTCAAACATGATGGTGATTTGCAGCTAATGGGGGAGCCCTTTCACCACTTTTTTGCAAGGGCTCCCTTCCGTTTAGACTTCCTTAAAATTAGAAAATGCTATTTTCTAACAAGAGGAAACATGGTTGTTGTGACTTGCCTTTAAAGACTTTCCAAAAATCAAATGGCACCACTTTTGCATGTGTTCGCAATACATTCAAATAGAAGTTACTATTTTCAAATAAAAAAACGTGAGAGTGGCTGCAAAAGCAAGTATTGGTCGGTTGGGCTTTTTGGGTTTTTCAAACCATACACCATCCAATTTGAAACTTCCAAGAAATAATACAATGCCCACTTCTTTCTAAATGCCTTGCTGTTTCCACTTTCCATGCATATACACTTCTTTCCTTACTAGCTTTCCAATTGCCACGTTCCCATTATGTCTAGAAATTTAACAATTTCTTTCAAAGCTATTAAAATATAAAAATATCTTGTATCTTTGGACGTTTGTGCAATTTCTACTTTTGGTGGGCTTGTACATTGCAGCTTGCCAATTTATGAAGTGCTACTTTCCAATTGGGAATTTTCTAAATAACATGGGACCCAATTGCAAACGTCAAATGGGCTTGGATAATATGAACGAGTCCCATTCAATTTTTTTATTTCGAAATTTACATTGAGAAAATCATATAACTTTTAATCCCCTAAGCCCCTTCCCTTTATTAATCCTATAAAAAAAATCTGTTCTGTCCAATTAATTGATCTAAACCGATTACTTTGTTGGGACACAATGTAAATAATGGCGCCCCTCAAATCATTTCCCAAGGCCAATCCAAACCGTTCATTTTAATGGCAATAATGCAACCTGTTTGTATTCCTAATTCATTTTAATAGAATGATCCAGACCACCCATTTGATTGATCTAAACCGTTCATTTGATCGGGCCACATAAGTTGCGCATCAATATATCATCTCTATTGATAGGGCTCACAATTCGGCTTTGAGCTTATCTAAACCGTTCAAAGAGTGGGCCACGGCTCAACGAATTGACCCTGTCTTTTAACGCAATTCCAATGAACGATTAGAACTATCCATTTAGTGGGCCCTGAAATAAATGTGTTGTGCTCTCAAATTATTTTCAGGTGATGATCCTTACAAAATTAATCAAATCGGCACATCCGAAATTCCGAAACATCTAGAGGGCCCCACCCCAAATTGGTTGCACCCCCAAATCGGCCAACATTCCAACTCTTGTTTGGAATCCAAACCTTGAATTGCTCACAACTTTCAAAGAAAATACAGGGGTGGCATTATCAATTTTGACCCAATAATTGTTGTGTAGAATTCGGCCACTTTGGTCTCTTGTGAAATTCGGCCAACATTGGAAATTGGTTGTTTATTTCAATATTTGATCTTTTTAGCTTCAAATGCTTCCATCTTCCCAATATAACCCTGAAACACAAAAAACACACAAAAATACCTTAATAGCACCGCTTTAATTATCAAATATGCATGCCTTAGTACTTACAATTCACACATAAATGTGCTCATCAGCATCAAATATGTTGCATCACAAGACCAAGTTGCTAATATTTTCACCAAATGGATCTCAGTCCCACACTTTCGCTTTCTGCAATCCAGACTGATGGTTCTAGATCGACCCATCACTTTTGGAGGGGCGTATTGAGAATATTGCATACGTTCCATTGGATAAAGCTTACCAAGTTGTTGCTAGTTTATAGGAACCGACTCACTCCGTTTCCATTTCATCTTTATCTTGTATATTATCTTCCAAGTTGTTATCTGTACAAGTTGGAAAGTTGCCTTATTTCCCACCCACGTTGAGTTGCTTGGGTGGGAAGGCGAAGGCAAAACAGAAAGCTACTTTTTTAGGTTTTGAGGAAAACCTAAATACTAAAAAGAGAGTGGGTATTCTCTTGAGGGGAAGGACGGCAAGAGAAGACGAGCGAGAGGCTTGGGGTGTGACGGCTACTCTAAGGGAAAAAGAGAAAAAAGAGATAATAAGAAGGAAGAAAAGAGTTTTTTCTTGGGTTTCTTCTTGGGTTCCTCTTGGGTTTTCTTTCGGGTTTTCTCGGGTTTCTCTTGTGTATGATCTTGGGTTTGAGAAGCAAGGAAAGAGTTGCGGGTTTATGGGTTTGTGATTAATCCATTGTAATCCTTGTATTTTGTTTTTCTCATAGTGGAAGATCGTGTTTCTCGCCCGTGGAGTAAGCTTGGCCGGACCACATAAAATCATGGTGTTCATCTTGTGGCTTGTTTGTTTATTTTTACTTTTCCTTTAAATTTGTGCACGATCGGATCGGATTGCCCGGCGGATTTTCTCAATGAGTGGTATCAGAGCTCAGGTGGAGCGATCGTCGAGGCCGGGTGGAGTGATCGTGGGTGTTGTGATTGGATTGCGGTTAGAGAGATCTTTGGGAGTAGAAAGATTGTCCAGGAAAGATTCTCGTTCGAGGTGGAGCGCTACACCGTAAAGTGAGGAGTAATCTGAGATGGCGGTAAAATCGAGTTCTACTCAGTTCCACATTGACAGATTTGACAGAAACGGAATTTCACCCTATGGCAGATGAGGGTGAAGGACATCCTAATTCAACAAGGTTTGGCTAAGGCGTTGAAGGGAAAGGATGGGAAGCCGAAAAAGATGACGGGTGCCGAGTGGGAAGATATTAAGTCGAAGGCAGTCAGTACGATTCGACTATGTCTGGCAGATAGCGTTATGTTTAACGCTATGGAAGAAGAAGATGCGCCTAAATTATGGGAGAAGTTGGAAAAACTTTATATGTCAAAAAGCTTGGCCAACCAGTTGTATCTGAAGCGGCAATTGTACGAGCTGAAGATGCAGGAAGGCGGGGATCTTCTGGAACACATTACGGTGTTCAATGGGCTTGTGGATCAGCTCCACAAGGTTGACGAAAAGTTGACGGAAGAAGACAAGGCCTTTTTGCTTCTTACTTCTCTTCCTGATTCGTATGACAACTTGGTGACGACTTTATTATATGGTAAGGATATGATAAAGTTGGAGGAAGTCACGGTGTTGCTTTTATCGAATGACATGCAGAAGAAACATGTTCTTGGTGCAAGTGAAGAGCAAGGCTTGGTGGTTCATGGTGTGAATCAAAGAGGAAGGTCGTCTGATAGGGGATCAAGAAAAGGCAGGTCAAGATCCAGGGTCAGTAGAAAGGGCGTGCAATGTTACCGTTGCAAGGAATATGGCCGCATCAAGCGGGATTGTCCAAAGCGAGCTGCCCAGGTGGACAATAGTGCTTCGAATACTGTGGTGGCGGTAACGAATGAATAAAGCGAAGGGTTTGGAGACATTCTCACAGTCTCAACAGGTAATCACACTTCTCCTCATGATGATTGGATTCTAGATTTAGGATGCTCTGTTCATGTATGCTCCAGGAGGAAGTATTTTGATACATTCCAGGAGACAAGGGCAGGTGTAGTATCCTTGGGTGACGGGTCTACTTGTGACGTCACGGGAGTTGGGACGGTAAAGATCAAGATGTTCGATGGAGTGGTTCATACTTTGGGTGGTGTGGCGTATGTCCTAAAGATACGAAAGAATCTAGTATCTCTTGGCCGGTTGGACTCCAAGGGTTGCAGGATTTCAGCTGCAGGTGGAGCCATAAAAATCACACGCGGCTGTATGGTTCTGATGAAAGAAGAGAAGTGTGGTAGATTGTATCGTCTAGTTGGGGACACGATGACTAGTGTTCTTAAGATCTCGATGGCTAGTTGGAAACAGAGTGATAGCGCGTGCACGCGTAGGGTCTCTTTCGCAGTTGGTGCAGAGACATATTTTCAGGTTGTAGATGATGGTGAGAGGATGGCAATACCTACGTTGGGGAGGATGGATCGAGATCCCTCTCTAAGGTTGACTAGGTGAGTCAACGGGTTGGCAGCTACACATGTGCATTGGCCGTGTTGATCGAATCGGGAGGAGTCAGAACCAAGGTGACTCAAGGGTGTGTAGCTGGTAATTCAGAAGGCCAATGGTGGTTTGCGGCAATAGCGGACCGGTAACGACATTAACGAAAAATCTTCAGGTGGCTGGGAAATAAGCCAAGATGGAGATTGTTGGAAAGTTGCCTTATTTCCCACCCACGTTGAGTCGCTTGGGTGGGAAGGCAAGAGGCAAAAAGGAAAGCTATTGTTTTAGGTTTTGGGGAAAACCTCAATACCAAAAGGAGAGTGGGTATTCTCTTGAGGGGAATGACGGCAAGAGAGGACAAGCAAGAGGCTTTTGGTGTGACGGCTATCCTAAGGGAGAAAGAGATAAAAAGAGAGATAAAAAGAAGGAAGAAAAGGGTTTTTTCTTGAGTTCCTCATGGGTTTTTCTTTCGGGTTTTCTCGGGTTTCTCTTGCATGTGTACGATCTTGGGTTTGAGAAGCAAGGAAAGGGTTGCGAGTTTGTGGGTTTGTGATTAATCCATTGTAATCCCTGTATTTTTTTTTTCTCATAGTGGAAGATCGTGTTTCTCGCCCTTGGAGTAGGCTTGGCCGAACCACGTAAAATCCCGGTGTTCATCTTGTGGCTTGATTTGCTTATTTTACTTTTCTGTTTAATTTGTGCACGATCGGATTGGATTGCCTGGCGGATTTTCTCAACAGTACACATGTATTCTTATCCATATCTACTTTAACCGTGTGCCTCAACTCTGGCCAAAAGTAATCTCGTCTCTGCAGATAGCTCTACTATGGCAACTCCAACCGAAGATGATTCGTGGCATCTAGTCCAAAAGAAGAAAGGAAAGATCCCATCTCTTCTCTTCCAGACTCCCACCTCGTGTGTTCTGCCATCCATGTCCAACCGCTCCCCATTGGGGAAAATCAGTTAGTTGGGTTATCAGTTTCTCTGTTTTTTATTTGTTTAGAGGATTGTTAAGTGGATGTTTTGTGTAGCTTTGTGTTGACTTTTTATGCAAAAGTCTTTTTGTAATTCAATCTTACAAAGGGGTGCTTTTAGTCTTTTACATTGGCTTTGCTTTTTGCTTTAGGGCTTCTCACTCAAAGTTAGAGCTTCCCTCCAAAAGGACTAAAGCCATGAGAAAACTTTAGTCCTAGATGGGAAGTGTGAGAGGGTGAGAGTGGCCATATATATACTTTCACTCTCTTAGTCTTGTGAATGAGAAAGAGGTCATGAGAATCCTACGCGCACGGATCACCCACTTGGGTCCGGTGGGCTTTTGGTATTACCACACACGCGCGCCGCCCGGCCCGGCGCGGCTCGGCCGGCCGCGCGCGTGGGCCCAAAGCCTTTTTATTTCTTTTCTTTTTCTTTAATCATTATTTAATACTTTTTACCGTTTGAGATTCCTTAAATCTTGGTTTTGTGACCGTTTGGGAAACGTCTCTCACACACTAAAAGAGTGCGACGTTTCATCCCAACATGTCTCTTATTTTTCTATAAAAACGGTTTTACAGAGATAGAAAGATACACAGAACGGATTCTTCTTCTGCTATCTTCTCTCTGGTTTTCTTTCTGGTTTTCCCCAACCTTTCTGATCAAGGCTTTTGGCACATATAAGCAAGTTGTTAGGCATCCGGGCTGCGTGAGTGCACACCCCTGGAGCGAGAGTTGTTGTATCCTGGAGGCATACGCCGTGACGCCCATCTGCACCGTTGATTCGTCATAGTGGGGGCGAGATTTGCCTTAAGGACAGCGAAGATTCTTCGTGCCTCAACTCGATAAGTGATCTAACGATTTGTTCTTCCTTTACAGTTTATTATTGCAGAAAATTGTTACTGTTGAAATCTGCTTTTGGAGTTACCAGATTAATTTCGTATAAGGTATTATCTCATCCTAAATTACAGATTTGCACATCAATTTTTATAACAATCTTAAGGCAAATCTCTACGATCTGTGATCTGTAATTTGGGATTCCGATTATTGGAAATTAATCATCATGACTTCCCAAATCGAAAGACCGGAAAAATTTGATGGATCGGATTTCGGTAGATGGCAAGAAAAGATGCGATTCTTTCTGACCTTTCTGAACCTAGATTATATCTTAAATGCTCCTGAACCATCACCTGATGAGGAAGAACCTGCAAGAACCCATCTCTCTGAGAAAAGGAAAAGAGACAATTATCTCTGTAAAGGCCATATACTGAGTTGTCTCAGTAATCTGTTGTTCGATGTATTTTTCAGAATTGAGTCTGCCAAAGAGTTGTGGGAAACTCTAGAGCAGAAATACCTGGTTGAAGCCGCGGGTTCTAAGAAACATCTTATTGGAAAATATTTCCGATATCAGATGATAGATGGAAAATCTATTATGGATCAAGTAAATGAGATCCAGTTGATTGTTTCTGATATTCTTGCTAGAGGTATTAAAATAGAAGAACAGCTCCAAATTGGTGCAATCATTGAAAAATTACCACCTTCATGGGAGAAATTCCAAGACACCCTTCTGCATGACAGAAACGAATTTTCTCTTCAAGATCTATTTGTATATCTTCGAACTGAAGAGGAAAACCGTTTCAGAAAACAGAAATCAAAGGCCTATGAGTTTAACTCTAAGGCAAATCTCACTGAATCTTCATCTGGAAAGAAAATCTATTCTAAACCTGGGTCTGGATCTGGAAAAGGAAATTTCAAGAAAAATAATAAGGACTTCAAGAAAAAGAAAGGTAACTGCTTTGTGTGTGGGAAAGCAGGTCACTATGCTAAAAACTGTCGCAAAAACGACAAGAAGAAAAACCCTCAAGGAAATAATGCGCCTCAGGCAAATATGGCTGAAGATCAATATCTGTCGGCTGTAGTATCTGAAGTGAACCTGGTTAGCAACGTGAAGGACTGGTGGGTGGACACTGGTGCCACCAGACACATCTGTAGTGACAGAAGTGTATTTTCTTCCTACGAGCTTGTAGGGGATGGAGAGCAGCTCTTCATGGGAAACTCGTCATCATCTGCTGTGGCGGGTAAAGGAACAGTCCTATTGAAGCTTACATCTGGAAAAGTTCTAAAGCTCTGTGATGTCCTTCACGTACCAGATATAAGAAAGAATCTGGTGTCTGGGTCACTTCTGATCAAGAAAGGTTTTAAACTAGTTTTCGAGGCTGATAAATTTGTCATTACTAAGAATGGTGAATTTGTGGGGAAGGGTTATTCCAGTGAGGGTTTATTCAAACTGAATGTATCTGAGAACATTATGAATAAAGCATCTTCTTCTTCTGCTTATATTATTGATTCTTCTTGTTTATGGCATGGTAGGCTAGGTCATGTTAACTATGCATCTTTAAAGAAAATGATGACCATAGGTCTAATTCCTAAAAGTAATCTAATAGTAGATAAATGCGAAATTTGTGTGCAATCAAAGTACTCTAAGAAGCCTTTTCATAGAGTAGAAGAAAGAAAATCAGAACTTCTTAGTTTAATTCATAATGATGTATGTGACTTAAACAATGTTTTAACTAGAGGAGGAAAAAGGTATTTTATTACATTTATAGATGATTTCTCTAGATTTTGTACTGTTTATCTTATTAGATATAAAGATGAATCATTTGATAAATTCATTTCATTCAAATCTGAAGTAGAGAATCAGTTAGAAAAGAAGATCAAAATCCTAAGATCTGATAGAGGAGGTGAGTACACCTCTAATGATTTTAGTGCTTTTTGTGCATCTCATGGCATAATTCATCAAGTAACTGCACCTTACTCTCCACAACAAAATGGAGTTGCTGAACGTAAAAACAGAACTTTAATGAACATGGTAAACTCTATGTTAGGGAGTTCAGGTTTACCTCAGAACCTATGGGGAGAGGCTCTTCTCTCTGCTTGTTATATTCTAAACAAAATTCCATTTAAAGATTCTGACAAAACTCCTTACGAGTTATGGAAGAATAGAAAACCGCATTTTAAATACCTTAAAGTGTGGGGGTGCTTAGCTAAAGTTAGGATTCCAGATCCTAAAAGTTCTAAGTTAGGTCCTAAGACTGTTGATTGTGCATTCATTGGATATGCACAAAACAGTAGTGCATATAGGTTCTTAATCTATAGATCAGATCATGTTGATATGCATCCTAACACCATAATTGAATCCAGAGATGCTGAATTCTTTGAAACCATATTCCCTTATAAAATTAGTCTAAGTGAGAACACACTAAAAAGACCCAATGAATCTATAGAAAAGAGCATCAAGTGTCTGAGGAATCTGTAGAGCCTAGAAGAAGTAAAAGGGCAAGAGTAGAGAAAAACTTTGGTCCAGAGTTCATTGCCTATCTTCTAGAAGGAGATCCAAAGACATATAAAGAGGCAATGTCACTTCCAGATTCTTCATTCTGGAAAGAAGCTGTCAAGAGTGAAATAGACTCTATTTTGAGTAATGGGACATGGATCTTGACAGATCTGCCTCCTGGTTGTAAACCTATTGGTTGCAAGTGGATCTTTAGAAAGAAATTAAAAACTGATGGAACTATAGATAAGTTCAAAGCTAGATTAGTAGCTAAAGGGTTTAAGCAAAAAGAAGGAATTGACTTTTTTGACACTTACTCACCTGTAACCAGGATAACCACTATTAGAATCCTTATTGCCATAGCTGCAATCTATAACCTTGAAATCCATCAAATGGATGTCAAAACAGCCTTTCTGAATGGTGAATTAGATGAAGAGATTTATATGGATCAACCTGAAGGCTTTGTAATCCAAGGCTAAGAGCAAAAGGTATGCAAACTTATAAAATCTCTATATGGTTTAAAACAAGCACCAAAGCAATGGCATGAGAAGTTTGATAGTGTGATGCTATCAAATGGATTCATAATAAATGAATCAGATAAATGTGTTTATAGCAAATTTAGTGGGGATAGTGGTGTTATTGTTTGTCTGTATGTAGATGATATGTTGATCATCAGAACAGACATAAGTGTAATTAAAGACACTAAGAAATTTTTATCAAATAATTTTGATATGAAAGATCTGGGAAAGGCAGATGTAATCCTGGGTATCAAAATAAATAGAAACCCAGAAGAAATAATTTTAACTCAGTCTCATTATGTAGAAAAAATATTAAGGAGGTTTAATCAATTTGATTGTAAACCTGTGGCTACCCCATATGATTCTAGTATAAGATTATGTAAGAATAAAGGGAGTGGAGTAGATCCACTTGAATACTCTAGAGTTATAGGGAGTCTAATGTATTTGATGAACTGCACTAGGCCAGACATAGCCTATGCAGTGGGTAGACTCAGTAGCTATACCAGTAATCCTGATAGTGATCACTGGGAAGCACTAATTAGAGTTTTGAAATATCTTAAAGGAACCATAAACTATGGTTTGCATTTTTCTAAATATCCTGTTGTACTAGAGGGGTATAGCGATGCCAATTGGGTATCTGGATTTGAGACCAAATCTAGGAGTGGATATGTCTTCACTCTAGGAAGTGCAGCGGTTTCTTGGAAGTCTACCAAGCAAACTTGTATAGCCAGATCCACTATGGAGTCTGAGTTTATTGCTTTAGAGAAAGCAAGTGAGGAAGCCGAATGGCTTAGAAACCTTCTGTCTGATATTCCACTTTGGAATAAGCTAGTACCAGGTATTACAATCCACTGTGATTGTCAAGCTGCTATTGGAAGAGCAGGTAATAATGTATATAATGGAAAATCCCGACACATTCGTCGGAGGCATAACTCCATAAGACAGTTGTTGAAGAATGGAGTGATAACCATAGATTTTGTAAGATCAATTGATAATATATCAGATTGTCTTACAAAAGGACTAAATAAAAATTTAGTCATAAGCACATCGAGGGGAATGGGGCTGAAGCCCACTGTTTAGATCACCTATAACAGGAACCCAACCTATCTGACTGGAGATCCCAAGAAGTAGGTTCAATGGGAAAAACAAGTTATTTGAGTGATCTGTTTTGCACCAAGTTGTATGTGAATTAAGTTCACTAAGCCTATCCCTATGGTGTGGGTGCAACCTGTAACGGTAAGAGGATGAGTTGTAGGACTCTTAATGTTATCTATAGCTGACTAGCTGTCATGCTGATTGTCAGTGGGGTGCGTAGTTACAGGGCACTCCTGATAGATACACCTATATGAGTGTGGAAGTGTGGCCGCTTCCTATGAGAATTGGGCTAAATTCTCTAGAGCTCTCATGAAATCAGGATATAGCACATGGCCGAAAAGTGCAACACCGTATGAACTTGCTTATGCCTTCTGTGTTGTGTGTGTGGTATGTTGTTTCAGTTTATTACTAAAAGTGCTTGGTTCAAGACGTATATTCACCAAGTACTTGATAAACTCGATATACCTGCACTAAGTAAAGGTTCAAGTCCAAAAGACACCTCTACTGATGCATAACACATCTTGCCTTGATCAAATCTATTTACATTTATGATTTATTTCTTGTAATTTTGAATTAGTGGGGGATTGTTGACTTTTTATGCAAAAGTCTTTTTGTAATTCAATCTTACAAAGGGGTGCTTTTAGTCTTTTACATTGGCTTTGCTTTTTGCTTTAGGGCTTCTCACTCAAAGTTAGAGCTTCCCTCCAAAAGGACTAAAGCCATGAGAAAACTTTAGTCCTAGATGGGAAGTGTGAGAGGGTGAGAGTGGCCATATATATACTTTCACTCTCTTAGTCTTGTGAATGAGAAAGAGGTCATGAGAATCCTACGCGCACGGATCACCCACTTGGGTCCGGTGGGCTTTTGGTATTACCACACACGCGCGCCGCCCGGTCCGGCGCGGCTCGGCCGGCCGCGCGCGTGGGCCCAAAGCCTTTTTATTTCTTTTCTTTTTCTTTAATCATTATTTAATACTTTTTACCGTTTGAGATTCCTTAAATCTTGGTTTTGTGACCGTTTGGGAAACGTCTCTCACACACTAAAAGAGTGCGACGTTTCATCCCAACGTGTCTCTTATTTTTCTATAAAAACGGTTTTACAGAGATAGAAAGATACACATAACGGATTCTTCTTCTGCTATCTTCTCTCTGGTTTTCCTTCTGGTTTTCCCAACCTTTCTGATCAAGGCTTTTGGCACATATAAGCAAGTTGTTAGGCATCCGGGCTGCGTGAGTGCACACCCCTGGAGCGAGAGTTGTTGTATCCTGGAGGCATATGCCGTGACGCCCATCTGCACCGTTGATTCGTCATAGTGGGGGCGAGATTTGCCTTAAGGACAGCGAAGATTCTCCGTGCCTCAACTCGATAAGTGATCTAACGATTTGTTCTTCCTTTACAGTTTATTATTGCAGAAAATTGTTACTGTTGAAATCTGCTTCTGGAGTTACCAGATTAATTTCGTATAAGGTATTATCTCATCCTAAATTACAGATTTGCACATCAATTTTTATAACACTTTGCTGGTTTAGGTCCCTATTTTATTTCTTTGGCCTTTGTTTAGGTTTTTCTTTCCTTGCTGTAGTCCCCCTCATGTCGTGGTTGTGTCCTTTTGCTTCATGTATATCTTTCTTGTTCCTAATATATCTGGTCGGAGTCCCGCCTAACCCCAATATACAAATACATTGCAACATGCTTTCGATGATGAATGAAAAAAGAAAAATATACTGAAACTTTATTCGTTTCTGTTTTCACTCACCTAACACCATTCATCTCTGAAAAAATAATAACGAGAAGTAATATCTATACTCCCTTGTTTTGATAATGGTACTCTATCAATAACATGGGATTTGCTAGTGTCCACCTTTTGTCTTCATTCACTAGGTGGATGGTCTGACATGCGACGGACCAGCGGTGAAATGCCTTTTGCGGCTAGCAACTATATTATTCCTAGGATCCCGATAATAGCAACATAGACTTTTGTGGTTGTGGACAAAATTTGCAGCCTGGACAAAAAGCTCACGTTTTTTTTCCTGTTTTTGTCTCCCGTCTAGGCTTCGCTCATCCAAATGTCTGTGATTGTGCCTTCTCTACCACCATCAAAACATTGCATTTTCATTAATTTTTTAAAGAAGATGAATCCAAAAGTTCTTGGAAAAATTCTCAAAAAATCTCAAAACATGGTAGAGTTGGCTAATTTCTCAAAAACGCATCACAGGAGTGTTTAAGGACAAAAATGCCCTTATGTTGCCTTTCCCTCCAAGAAAGTAAGCAACAAATCCCAATGCATTTCACCTACCATTTTTACTTTTTTACCTTCTTCTTCCCATGCCAAAATCAAACTCCAATGGCTGTTGTAAAAATTCCAAACGAAATTCCATTGCAGAGAGGTGAAACTCCCCTCTCGATTTTATTGGATTTTTTATTTTTCTTTGGCTATCAAACCTAAGCTTCTCAAGTAGGTCCATTGTGATACATTTGCATACATTTAACATGTTCCTTACACTGCTATGGTGTATTGTCATCATCTTGTTTACTTCTTAGGGATTTTTTATGGTTGTGTTAGGCATTTGTTATTGTCATCATCCTCTTTCCAATGCTATGGTGTACTGTCATAATCTCTCTATCTCTCTATTGGCTTCTATTTTTCTATTAGAGTAAACCAGGATGAAACTCATGTCTATACAATTACAACCACTATTTAAATGTGTAGAAGCAATATTTTGTTCTTGGAACCACTGTTGATATCTAGGAACCAGTATTTAAACACTCAGAAGCAGCAATTATACCTAGGAACCACTATTTACCACTATGTAGTGGTTCCGAGGTCTAGATAGTGGTTCCAGAGTAGAAATATTGCTTCACACAATATACCTTGGAACCATGTAGTGGTTCCAAGGTATAAATAATGGTTCCAAGGTATAGATAGTGGTTCCAGAGTAGAAATATTACTTCAGACAATCTAATATTACTTCAGTAGATGTCAAAGTTGCAATGAATTTATGAACAATGGGTTAAATAGTTGTCTAAACAGTAAGATCTTATCGCGATTTATAATTTAGATGGCCTAATACTTGTTCCGTTCCGAGAGTTTAAATTGTGAGATTGAAATAGTTATGTAGTCAAAACTACTATAAAAAGTGAGAATGACTGTATTTATTGGATTTTAAACACTCGGAACCACTAATTAGACCTAGGAACCACTAATTATACTTAGGAACCACTAATTATACTTAGGAACAACTAATTTTACCTAAGAACCACTATTTACCAGTATGTAGTGGTTAGAAGGTATAAATAGTGGTTCGAAGGTATAAATAGTGGTTCCAAGTATAAATATTGCTTCACACAATCTAATATTACTTCAGTAGATGTCAAAGTTGCAATGAATGTATGAACAATGGGTTAGATAGTTGTCTAAACAGTCAGATCTTATCGTGGTTCATAGTTTAGATGGCCTAATACTTGTTCCGTCCGAGAGTTTAAATTGTGAGATTGAAATAGTTATGCAATCAAAACCACTATAAAAAGTAAGAATGACTGTATTTATTGGATTTTAAACACTCGGAACCACTAATTATACCTAGGAACCACTATTTACCAGTATTTAGTGGTTCCAATGTATAAATAGTGTTTCCAAGGTAGAAATATTGGTTCACACAATCTAATATTACTTCAGTGGATGTCAAAGTTGTAATGAATGTATGAACAATGAGTTAAATAGTTGTCTGAATAGTCAGATCTTATCGTGGTTCATAGTTTAGATGGCCTAATACTTGTTCCGTTCGGAGAGTTTAAATTGTGAGATTGAAATAGTTATGCAATCAAAACCACTATAAAAAGTGAGAATGACTATATTTATTAGATTTTAAACACTTTGAACCACTAATTAGACCTAGGAACCACTAATTTTACCTAGGAACCACTATTTATCAGTATTTAGTGGTTCCAATGTATAAATAGTGGTTTCAAGGTAGAAATATTGGTTCACACAATCTAATATTACTTCAGTGGATGTCAAAGTTGTAATGAATGTCTGAACAATGGGTTAAATAATTGTCTAAACAGTCAGATCTTATCGTGGTTCATAGTTTAGATGGCCTAATACTTGTTCCGTTCCGAGAGTTTAAATTGTGAGATTGAAATAGTTATGCAATCAAAACCACTATAAAAAGTGAGAATGACTATATTTATTAGATTTTAAACACTTGGAACTACTAATTAGACGTAGGAACCACTAATTATATGTAGGAACCACTATTTACCAGTATTTAGTGGTTACAATGTAGAAATAGTGGTTCCAAGGTAGAAATAGTGGTTCAAGAGTAGAAATTGGGGGGGGGGGGGAGGTGTGGAAGTGGTCTTTATGGGGAGTGGTTTCCGCAAACGACGTTTGGGTTTATTTTTAAAAAAAATCGCATTGAACCGGTAGACCCGTTTTCACTTGTTTTACACCTGTCTGACGGAATGGTGGAAAGGTCGACCTGTAATTAGTCTTCCTACCTGTTTAGTCAAATGGTGAAAAGGTCGACCTGTAGGTCGACCCATTAAGCCAATTTGGCATCTGTTTGCGAAGAATGAAAAATGAACGACCTTCCGGCGAAAATCTCGTCTTCTCTGACCAAGAGCTCGTCGTTTCAGGATGAGGGAGATTTCAGTTTAAAAAAAGAGTAAAAAACAAGAGAGATAAGCGAGAAGGTAAGAAGACGGTAGGTGAAAAGTGCCCAAAGGGCATTTTCGTCCAAAAACACTCCTGGGGATGCGTTTCGCCCTTTTTGAGAAATTAGCCAACTTAACCATTTTTCGGATAAAAATCACAATTTTTTGAGAATTTTCCCAAAGTTCTTTTGTTCTTTTGTCTTCTTAACTGGACACATAATAAAGCTGATGACACAGATACACATATGTTCTCACTCTTCAATCCATCTATTATTCCTTGTTCTTTCCTTCACCCTATCAAGCACCCAAGTCGAAAAAATAATAAACATAATAATAAAGCAGCCAGGGCTACCCTCAACCCTATGTCACCATGCATCATCATCCACCCATGTATTATTCTTGATCCATTCAAATCCCAGAGTGTTCATCGGATTTTTTTTTTCTTTCGAGAAGACAGTAACTTTCATTAATCCCATAAGAGAAATTACATATCCAAAGCACAGGAGACAAGATGTGCACCCGTGACTACATTACATCTAGGGTGCAACTTGGGTCGGGTAGGGCTGAGCTTTTGCCAAAAAATGAATTGCAATCAACCCGAACACTCGCTTGTTTGTCGGTTTGGACTTTAAAACACCTTCTGATCTCCTCAGAACCAATTCATAACAAATGTAGGACTGGAGTTATTTATGCTATTCAACATGCATGTGAACATCTTTGTCGACCTTAGACATGGCAGTCATGCCATCGCAACATAACATGTGCTGGGACAAATTGATACGATGAATGACCAAATTACATAGATGCCAATGATCAAAGTAGGAGACACAAGATGAAGGATCTGAAATTTTGTTTGTGGATTATCATTCAAAAGAATGGTTATGGATTAGATACGAAATTCTAGACTATTAATTAATGAACAAAAACAAAGACCTATGCAAATCAAGCCAATTACGGCTCTATCTTAAAGACTTTTACTTCTCCATTTATGCAGGCAGTTACATGAAAATAAATTCACGAGGATACAATGCCCAATAAATATTAGTCTAAGCGATATGATTCTTCTGGTGACAATACATTGTGGGCCCACCAATTGGTGGTCCTAGTTGCTCGAAAGTGTGCTATGCCTCACTAATTGGTGTGACAATGTGAGCGCCATCACACTTGCCTCCAACCTTGTCTTTCATGCTCGTACGAAACATGTGGAAGTCGAGAAAAGGGTCGTTCGGAAGGATCTTGGCGTCAAATATGTGGCATCACAAGACCAAGTTGCTGATATTTTCACCAAAGGGATCTCAGCCCCACACTTTCGCTTGCTGCAATCCAAACTGATGGTTCTAGATTGACCCATCACTTTGAAGGGGCGAATTGAGAATATTGCATACGTTCCACTGGATAAAGGTTATCTAAGCTATTGCTAGCTGATAGGAACCGACTCATTCAGTTTCCATTTCATCTTTATCTTGTATATTGTCTTCCAAGTTGTTATCTGTACACATGTATTCTTATCCATATCTACTTTAACCGTGTGCCTCAATTCCGGCCAAAAGTACTAATCTTGTCTCTGCAGATAGCTCTACTATGGCAACTCCAACCGAAGATGGTTCGTGGCATTTAGTCCAAAAGAAAAAAGGAAAGATCCCATCTCTTCTATTCCGGACTCCCACCTCGCGTGTACTGCCATCCATTTCCAACCGCTCCCCATTGGGGAAAATCAGTTAGTTGGGTTATCAGTTTCTCTGTTTTTTATTTGTTTAGAGGATTGTTAAGTGGACGTTTTGTGTAGCTTTGCTGGTTTAGGTCCCTATTTTATTTCTTTGGCCTTTGTTTAGGTTTTTATTTCCTTGTTGTAGCCCCCTCATGTCGTGGGGTTGTCCTTCTGCTTCATGTATATCTTTCTTATTCCGGTCGGGGTCCCGCCTAACCCCAGCTTACCTTACCCATCAAGAAAAAAAAAAAAACATTCCAGCAAAATAAACTGAAACTTTATTCGTTTCTGTTTTCACTCACCTATCACTATCAGACTATCACCATTCATCTCTGAAAACATAATAAAGAGAAATGATATCCACACTCCCTTGTTTTGATAATGGTACTCCTTCAATAACATTTTGGGATTTGCTAGTATATACCTTTTGTCTGACATGCGACAGACAGCAAAAGGCTAGCAAGTATGGTATTCCTTTTTGCGGCTAGCAAGTATGGTATTACAGGACCCCGTTAATAGGAACGTAGACTTTTGTGATTGTGGTCAAAATTTGCAGCCTGGACAAATTTTACTCACGTTTTTTAACTGTTTTTGTCTCCCTTCTAGGCTTCGCTCATCCAAATGTCTCTGATTGTGCCTTCTCTACCACCATCAAAACATTGCATTTTCATTAATTCTTTTTATAGAAGATGAGTCCAAAAGTTCTTTTGTTCTTTACTCTTCTTAACTGGACACATAATAAAGCTGACGACACAGATTCTCACTCTTCAATCCACCTATCATTCCTTGTTCTTTCCTTCACCCTATCAGGCACCCAAGTCGAAAAAATAATAAAAAATCACCCAGGGCTACCCTCAACCCTATGTCACCATGCATCATGTATTAGTCATGATCCATTCAAATCCCGGAGTGTTAATCGGATGTTTTTTTTTTTTTTTGAGAAAACAGTAACTTTCATTAACCCCATAAGAGAAATTACATATCCAAAGCACAGGAGATAAGATGTGCACCCGTGACTCCATTACATGACATCTATGTTGGCACCGTAAGCTTCACCTTGTATATTAACAAACACTTCCATCCCCAGCTTCCCCACCCCTTATTTGGCAAGCTTGTTCGCCTCCCCATTTGCCAAGCGTAGATTATGCAAGAACATGGTGTTCATCGGATCTTACTTACCTTGTCTCTGTCATGATCCATTTCAAATCGGACCGTCAATTGGAGTGCCCTAGTAGGCCCTACTAACATTGTATATAGTTAAAATTCTCATAAAAGGGCGAGCTGCAGTAATGGCAGGCCGGCTAGAATTGAGACTTGAGAGGGATGAATAACAAAATACTGAAAATATGAATTGTTCAAAAATGGATTATTTTTACTAAATGCCCATGAAATAATACTTCAAAATTAAAATACTTTATATTAGCACTACCATGGTCTTTTATTATTTAAACTGATGTCAAACAATGTTATTACCAAAAAGCTCTCAAAGTCCCAGAAGCCCACTAAAACAGAAAAGACAAGCTGAACTTGTGCAATTATTAAAATATGGTAGTGCCAATATCAGTAGCCTTTTTTAAAAATAGTATAATAAAATTTAAGTAAGCACCATGTCTCGGATCTTTGTTACAAATAATTTCAGGTCCTATCATATAGATACTAAATGTATTCATGAATTGTGATATAGAATACTGATATTGGCACTACCATGTTTTAACAATTGCCCAAACTAAGCTTATCTTTTCTGTTTTAAGTGGCTTTCAAGAGCTTTTTAGGAACTGTAATAACGTTTGATAGCTGTTTAAATAATAAAAGACAAGAGAAATTAGTGCAATTATTAAAACATGGTACTGACAATATCAGTAGCTTTATGATAATTTATCTAAATTAAGCTCTCCAGTTCGGATTCGGACGGTCGACAGGACTCTCTGGGTCCATGGAAACCCCTAACCACTGACCACACATGTCCCATTGTCATTTTCAAACTGTTGTGCTCTTCCCACTATTGCTCTTTGCACAACAAATCATGACATTAAAGCTAAACCCAAAACTGACGGGATCTCTCACAGTTTACACATTTGGTGAGAACCCAAATTACCCACTTGCCTCTTTTAACCACTGTTTTGGTTTTCTTTCTTTTCAGCATTTATTCTTAAATCTCAATGAAAATGAACAGTTGTTCTAAGGAGAGTAAAGAGCTACTTCAATCCATGTGAAATACATCACTTTTCCACTTGTGTTCATGTCCTTTTCAAAAGAAGGTTGCTGTATTTGCTCCTGTATTTGATTCTGAGATATACTTTTTTATTTTACAGGCCACTTGGAATTATTCTGTCTCAGAAAGCACCTGCTTTTCACTTCTTCTTCAAAAAACTTTGATGGGTATTTCCTTCTACCCCATGAGGTTGGATTTGTACATACCTGGTTTGGCTTTTGGGGATTTGAATATTTGGTTCTTTGGGTTTTTGGAATCCTTGTAGGTTTTTTCTGATTTGGGTTTTTGGGGTTTGAGTTTGCATACCAGCTTCTTCAACAATCTGTTGATATTTGAGTCTTTGGGTTTTATGTATCTGTTGCCTGGAGCTTTGATGAGTACTTTTTTCCTTCTCATGAAGTATTTTTAGTGGTCTTTGGTGGGTACTTGTTATCTTCTCATGAAAATTTTTAATGTATTTTTTTATTTTAGTTTTTCGTTTTTGAGTTCTTGTTATTCCCTCTTCATGTTGGTTCTGGATTTTGAGTCTGTACTAATATCCTGACTAGGAAAACCTCATGTTTTCACTTCTGTTGCAAAGCACCTTGAAGTGTGGGTCTTGATTTCCATGGATGTTTTACTATTGAATTTTTTAGGTTTGGGGTTTTTTATTTATCCCTTTTTCTATTTGATGAGTGGTGTCTGTTTAAGTTAGGTAACTCAAATTTGAGTTTCTTCATTTACTTTCCACTATGAATCTGCCTTTTGTTCTTGGGTTATTGCTCATCTGTTTCGGAGAATTTTCAAATGGCGCTACTAGTAATGGTACTTCAAGGCCTTCTGTCGTGCGCATGGGAGCTATTTTCAGTTTTGACTCTACCATTGGGAGAGTTGCAAAAGTTGCCATAAATACTGCAGTGGAAGATGTCAATGCCAATTCCAGTGTTCTTGGTGGAACAAAGCTGGTTATCACAATGCAGGACTCCAACTGCAGTGGTTTTGTTGGCATCGTCGAAGGTTCTTTCCTACTCTCTAACTTCTTTTATATGTTCTTCGATTAATTGCTGTTTCATCTTTAGACTTTATAAACAATTGCAAATTCCCCTTGACCCTGTTCGTTTAAGATTATGAGTTTACGACAACCGATTGTGAGTGAAGGTTACAGTGATGAAGATGCAAATGCAAATTAAAAGACTGCTGGAGGTGGAGGGCTTGGGATTCGTCCAATAAGATTTCCAATTGTGTGACAGTGCCAGGAATCGATCGTATAAGTCGAATACTTCAGAGGGGGAAGAAGGGGCAGCTCTTATAGATTCCTCATATGGCCGTTCGGCTATCACGACCTTTCACCATGGCCATTCAATGTGCCCCTTCTAACAATATTTTCATTCTAACGGTTGCAAAAACCGTTCATACGGTTACAGTGAGTGCCAAACCGATTATTGGACTCAAAATTATGTTTAAATTTGAGTCCAAAAATTGGTTTGGCACTCACAATCGATTTTCATAATCTTAAACAAACCGGGCCTTATTTATTTAGGCGCTGTTCGTTTGAGATTCTGACAGCCGATTGTAAGCTCTAAACCGATTATTGGAGTCAAAATTACGTTTAATTTTGAGTCCATTAATAGGTTTGGGGCTCACAATCGGCTGGCACAATCTCATACGAACAGGGTCTTACTTATCCAGTTCTCGTAAGATATATCAATCTTAATAACAAAATCTAATTCTCTCATGTTTTGAATTCTGTATCTGATAACAGCTTTACAGTTCATGGAGACTGATGTTGTGGCCATTATCGGCCCCCAGTCCTCTGTAATCGCTCACGTGATTTCACACGTTTCAAAAGAACTCCAAGTTCCTCTACTGTCCTTTGCGGCTACCGACCCTACATTGGCTTCACTTCAGTACCCTTTTTTCGTTAGGACAACACAGAGTGATCTGTTTCAGATGACCGCAATAGCCGAGGTGGTAAATTATTATCGTTGGAAGCAGGTAATTGCAATCTTCATTGACGACGATTATGGACGAAATGGGATAGCTGCATTAGGAGATAAACTTGAAGAAAGGCAGTGTAAAATTTCTTATAAAGCTGCAATACCACCTGGAACGGGAGTGAAGAGAAATGACATTACAGATATTCTGGTTAAGTTGGCATTGATGGAGTCTCGTGTTATTGTCTTACACGCAAATCCAGATTCTGGGCTCATGGTCTTGTCTGTGGCACATTATCTTGGAATGATGAGGAGTGGGTATGTGTGGATAGCTACAGATTGGCTGTCTAATGTTTTAGATTCTTGGGCAACACTCCCTCTCGAGACCATGGGTTCAATGCAAGGAGTTCTTACACTGCGTATACATACGGCTGATTCGGTAAAAAAGCAAAATTTTGTTTCTCGGTGGAGCAAGTTAACTAATAAAGAGAGGACTAGTTCTTTGGGGTTGAACGCATATGGCATGTATGCTTATGATACTGTGTGGACAATTGCTCACGCGGTTAACAATTTCTTCAATGAGGGTGGAACCATATCATTTTCTAATGATTCGAGGTTACATAATGCGGAGAGCGGGACTTTGAACCTTGAAGCTATGAGTATATTTGATGGTGGGAACCACTTGTTGAAGAATATATTGCAGACAGACATAATGGGTGTAAGTGGCCCTATTAAGTTCAATGCAGATGGGTCCCTCATTCGTCCTGCATATGATATCATTAATGTAGTGGGAACTGGTTATCGGAGCATTGGTTACTGGTCCAACTATTCTGGATTATCGATTGTAGCTCCTGAAACTTTCTACATGAAGCCAGCTAATCGTTCCATTGAGAACCAACATTTGTTGAGTGTCATTTGGCCTGGTGAGACAATTACAATCCCTCGTGGCTGGGTTTTCCCTAATAATGGTAGGCAGTTGAGTATTGGGATTCCCAACAGAGTTAGTTTTCGAGAATTCGTTTCACAAGTAAAAGGTACTGACATGGTAAAGGGGTTCTGCATAGATGTGTTTCTGGCCGCAGTTAACTTGTTGCCATATGCTGTTCCATATAGATTCATCCCATTCGGAGATGGTCTAGAGAACCCGAGTTACACACAGCTTGTGAATTTTGTTGCATCGGGTGTGAGTATAAAATACAATTCTTTTTTAACATGAATGATAATGAAAGAAATTCTGTACATTATTAAAGACATGTTTTATGTTATTTGCAATGATTCCTTGACACGTGCTCTTTTGTAGGTCTTTGATGCTGTTGTTGGTGACATTGCAATTGTCACAAACCGAACAAGGGTTGTGGATTTTACACAGCCCTTCATTGAGTCCGGGCTCGTTGTTGTGGCCCCTGTTAGGAATTCGAACACGAATGCTTGGGCTTTCTTGCGGCCATTTACTATTCAGATGTGGTGTGTCACTGGGGCATTCTTCCTTGTTGTAGGAATAGTCGTGTGGATTTTGGAGCACAGGATAAATGATGAGTTCCGTGGCCCACCTAAAAAACAAGCTGCTACTATTCTATGGTAAGCATTTAAAACGAAGTGTTGTTAGTATAGACACTTCACATGCATAAGCTTAGAGTTTAATGCCCATAAATGTCATCAGATCAAGGCACTTGCAGGCTGGACTTCTGAAATAATGTGATCGTGCTAGAACCCTTGTATTTTCAGATTTTTTTAAGGCAAGGATGAAGTTTATATTTGTAGTTGGTCAACTGACTATCCATTTGTTTCAATTTTCCCTTTCCTGGTCAGATTATCACAGACCGTTAAGCTAATGGATTCCATTTAGTCCAATTTCCCATACAGGTCATCTTCTACTAGTCATGTAACCCAAGTCTTCTTTTTTTCCTTTTTGTTTTTTAAAATGGCAACCCAAGTTTTCTTACAATCAGCAATTGACGATCGCTTATCCCATCATAATCTGTTGAGCTATTGAAGGAACGAATTTCTGAAAATTTATCAAAAATCATGAAGACGGTGAGTGTTTTTGCTTAATTTAAATAGAGCTAGAGAATCTTGTCCCTCCCTCCCTCTGTCCCCTTTCTCTCTCTTTCTCGCTCTGAGAACTTCTTGCCTTAGAAATGACCAAAACATAATGGTGAGTAAAAACTGAGATTTATCCGACATAGACAGAGGAGGTTTTTTTGAGTACAAGAATAAGAGAAAAAAAATCAACCAAGATTACATATCTCAACGGGGTAAAAAATCTAAAATCTTTAATGCAGATCTAGACACTCCTGCCCAAGCTAGCCGGTTCGCCTCTCCATTTGCTGTTCTCCTTACATGGTGGAATTGGACTATGTGACCCTCCACTTGGTCGAGGATCTCATCAATGAACTCTGAAATTCTCCAAGGGTGAGAAGATCTCTCATCCAACCATCTAATAACATTGAGGGGATCTCCCTCTAGTATAAGGTTGTCCAAGGGATTGAGCCTCTAGCTCAATGGTCAAGTCTTTGCTCTTCAACCTAGGGGTTGGAGGTTCAATCCCAGCTTAACTACCCCAAAGAAAAGGTTGTCCAAATCTCTGCCTGCCATCAATCTTATACCCTAAAGCAGCACCATCTGAATCCTTAATTCCGATCGGCCAAGTGATTGCTCAAGTATGGAACCATCAAAATTTAACTTCAACCACCTGGGGCAGGGGGAATCCATCTATGAGCGACGGTCTCCTCACAATCCCTGCTAAGGCAAATCTCCTTCCAGCAGCATCCCATGTCTGAGGCCGAGTGCAAGCTGAAACTAGGGAGGAATTTTGCCCATGAAATGGCTAAAGTTAGGAGCCTTGAATAAGAAGAGAATGCACTTTTAACTGCATTCTTAAACGTGAGAGTATTTCTCTCTTTCCAAAGGACCCAAATAGAGGCCTTCAATACGGGCTTCATAGTGACGGAGGAGTTTAGAAAACATTTTTGCTAGAGAGCTATTGAAGAAAACTTCCAGGTAATTTTATGAATGGTTTTGGTGGGAATGTACAATATTACACCTAGTTCGAAACAACTTTGTCAAATTTATCAGAATCAGAAATGGGTCAGTGGGCCATTTCATTTTTTTATCTAATGTTCTTTAGGCTTCCTTCTCAGATGAATAGGACATGCTTTACTTTTTGAATCACATGGAGCTGTAATTTCTCCAAAAGACAAGCTTCTATTTACAGATGGTTCTAGTTTTCATGTATTGCTGATCAACTAGTTTTCAGTGATTATTAGTATGAATTTGCAAACCCAGATTGACTCGTAAGATCACGTATTATGAATTTGCGAATCCAAACTTAACTCATGAGATCACATATTCCCAAACATTAAAAGATTGTGTTTTACAAAATATGCATGTTTCAACCAGTAATGCATGCATGGGAATAAGATATCACTAATCCAATCAATGGTATCATCTGTATATGTCATGCAATAATTAGTGTTTATGCCTTCCAGAGAACTTATGCAGCCCATCTAGGCAGTGAGATTGATAAAATCCTATCAGTTAGATTTAATTTTCTTCTAGATGGAAGACTTTGCTGGTAGGGAAATATTAGGGTCAGCTGATCCTGTATCTCTTATTTATATAATTTTTTAGAATATTATGAAGTATGCCCTTGACATATAAATAATTGCATAATGCCCCCCTTATTTCAACAACTTCAAAAGCATATTTTCAATAATGGCACTCTGATTTAAATTTTCTAATTAGCTGTATTGTAAAGGCTGTTACAATTATCAAAATGTTACCAATAGCCATTCATAAATGCATTTTATAAATTGAGGGATGCCATTATCAAAATAAGGAGTGCAGGCATCATTTCCCTTACTATATTTCTGCCACAACAACAAAACTATGACACCGTGGAAAGGCGTAGATACTATTTTCCTTAAATGTGATGTGCATTTATCCAAGGCCGCATACTCTTTGGTATCTAATTCTACTCTATTGTTTTCAACTTGCAGGTTTAGCTTCTCAACTTTGTTTTTCGCCCATAGTAAGTGAAATTGTGCTGCTTATATCTCCTTCTAACCAGTGGCATAACCATTGTTAACTTACCAACTTCTCCAAAAGCTTGAGCTGTTGGAGAAAGGCGTTATTTATCTTTTTATACTTTAACACTCCCCCGCACATGTGGCCCACTTGGCAAACACGTGGCACATGTGGTCCCACTTTGGGCCGACCATCGCATGTGGATTTTTGCTCTCCGGGAGGTTTGAACTCGAGACCTTTGGCTCTGATACCATATTAACTTACCAACTTCTCCAAAAGCTTTAGCTGTTGGAGAAGTCAGCTTCTCTAATTTTATAGACATGTCCTTTTCTCCTTTTTACAGGAGAGAATACGGTGAGTTCCCTTGGGCGCTTGGTGCTCGTCATATGGCTGTTCGTGGTTTTGATAGTTCAGTCAAGCTACACCGCAAGCTTGACATCAATCCTCACTGTTCAACAGCTCTCATCACCTATCAAGGGAATTGAGAGCTTGATAAATAGTGACGAGCCGATTGGATATCAGGTGGGTTCCTTTGCCGAAAATTATATGATTGAGGAACTCGGCATCAAAAGGTCTAGACTTGTCTCTCTTGGGACACCAGAAGCCTATGCTGACGCCCTCCAGCGTGGGCCCAGTAAGGGGGGTGTTGCTGCTGTGGTAGACGAGCTTCCATATGTCCAACTGTTCCTTTCTAGCCAGTGCAAATTCAAAATTTTAGGACAGGAGTTCACCAAAGGCGGCATGGGATTCGTAAGTGAAATGTTCAGACCCTTACTTTTTTTTTTGAATATTAATGTTCAGACCCTTACTGATCTTTCTTTTGAGAGAATGCGAGAATATTATTACCAGGAAAAAAATATAAAATACCTGTGTGAAACAACCAATTACTCCAAAAGCTTAAGCTGTTAGAGTTGGTGTTATTCAATCGTTTATACTTCATTACTCCCCCTCACATGTGGCTCCTCTTCTTTTCTTTTTTTGGTTTTCTTTTTGTTTTGTGTGTGTGTGTGAGGGGGGGGGGGGGGTGATGTGGCCCCTCTTTTGCGTTGAACCCACAGGACCTGCCCTGTTACCATGCGAAACAACCAATTACTCCAAAAGCTTAAGGTGTTAGAGTTGGTGTTATTTATTTAATCGTTTATACTTCAATAACCTGAACACTTGAAAATTGGACGGTATTTCCTATAAGCTAATTGTCATAAAATATGAAAAATCTTTAGACATGCCCAAACAAATTTTTATGTTCTCTTGTATCAAGAGTTACAGTATTTCTATTGGCTAATTGTTTTAGAATATGAAAATTCTTTAAACAAGCCCAGAAGTATTTTATGTTTTCTCTTGTATCATAATTTATGTCTATTCTCATACCCATGCAGATATTAGATTTTGAAACCAAGGGAAGTATTTCATGTCCAGGTAATCCAGTTCAGGATCTTTAGTATTTGATTTTTTTTCTTTATTATCAGGCATTCCCACGGGACTCTCCCTTAGCAATCGACATGTCAACTGCCATTTTGACACTATCAGAGAATGGTGATCTCCAAAGGATCCATGATAAGTGGCTGACAAGAAGCGAATGTAGTTCACAGACCTCCGAGCTTGAATCAAATCAGCTTAATTTCAAGAGCTTTTGGGGCCTATTTCTCATATGTGGTCTGGCATGTTTTTTAGCTCTCTGCATATACTTTGTGATGATTTTATGCCAATTCAGCCGTTACTTCCCGAAAGAACCCAATTCTTCTACTCAAGGTGGTTCAAGGTCTTTACGCCTTCAAACATTTCTATCCTTCGCTGATGAGAAGGAAGAACATTCGAAGAGAAGGCACAAGGAAGCCGGAGAATCGAATAGCAACTCAAAGAGAGGTGAAATAGATCAATTACCATGAGCATTTCACCTCACTAGTTTTGCCTGCTCTTGTTGTAAATTTTAGTAAGTGCACTTGATCCTTCATTTCATCTGCTATAGTAACTGTGCAGTTCATTATTCTTTTTTGTGCCATTTCAAATTCCACAAGTTTGTCTTTACATGTATTTTGTGATTTAAATGTCAATACAAAGACAAATATTATGTTCCAGAGTTAGCATTGGGAATCCTGAATAAGAAAACCAAAGTTCCAGCTCTCTGCTCTTGTCTCTTGGAAACTATGAACAATCTGCACTAATAATTAATATTGATAGTGGCCGTATTTTATACAAAGTATTAGAGAGTATTAATTACGATAGGTGTTGTGCATCTCCGTTACTTCCAGCCATGTGACACTTGCTTCATACAACTCTCTGTCGTTGTCTTGCCCACGTTAATAGAGCATCAGCTTTTATACTAGTATGGAAAAAAAATGGCTATCTCCTGCCACTGTGAGGCAGGAGTCTCGTGTTGATGCCCTGTTTGCATTTGCCATTGGTATCATTGTTAATACCATGCTAAAGTTCATGAATGTTGCAACCACCACAACGAAATCTACTGAAAAGACTGAAGAATGTTTACTATCTACTTACATGCATTATGTATTTTGAACAACTCTTTCCATTTAATTGGCTAATGTCAATAATAGCCTTAGGCATGTTTGGATCCAAGGAAAAGAAAATCATGAAAAATAAGATTTTCAATGGAAATTAAAATTTCAAGGCCTAGTATGCTTGCAACTTTCCTTGAAAACCAAAATACTTCTTATTTTGAAAAGAAAAATCCATGGAAAATGAGTTTACCAAACAATAGTAAAAAAAATTATTTTCCATGAAAGGAAAATATTTCCTCTAGCCCTTAGGGCCTGTTTTTGTGCTACTTAAGTGGGAAAGGAAAAGGAAAACACAAAACTACTTAGTGAAGGGAGATAATGACTTGACAGGCCACAACAAAAATAGGTTGTGCCCCAAAATCTCAATTTCATAAGATAATCCTAGCCCTCCGATCTATATATAAACTTCATAGTATGGAGACCTCTTTAGATCGAAGGGTTAGGATCCTCCAATGGAAATGATTTTTTGGGTCGTGACCCAGATGTCACAGGGTGCAACCAAGGGGTCGCAGAGTGCAACCAGAGGACATGGCCAAACACATGCAAATGGATCTGAGACTCCTAATGAGTGAATTTCGAGATCAGATTGTGTTCACCCTTAACGGTGGGTGGCTGACAATGAGATAATTTTATACCACAAATCATAGAGGGATGATATGCATGGGAGGGGTGGCAATGGGATTTTCATCTCATTTTTCCATGGAAAACCCCTGGAATTTGAGGAACTTCTCCCCAAAATCCCATGGATTAGGGTCCATGAGAGACAAACCCTATTCCCAGCCCTCTCATGCTGAGACACAAACATGTAGAATGGGACCCGTTTGAGAGAAGAGAGAGAGGTGGGATTTTGGGGGATTTTCTCCATTTTCATGGAAAATCCATGAAATTGAGGAAAATCCTAAAAATTCCCCAAAATCCAGAAGAAATGAAAATCTTATACCCTCATGGTCTCATTTACAGAGAGTATAAAAGGGGAAAATCTGTGGTTTAATCCACTAGTTTTTGAGAATTTTCCTCAAATTTTTATGGAAAATCCAAGTGATTTAAGGGATGGTAAATCACTTGGCTTTCCCTAATTGAGGATTTACCAAATATTTAATCCCTCCTTAATCCTCTGTAAATGAGGAGAAAAGAAAGATGGTCTTGAGTTAATTAAGCTTTATTATCTTAATTAAGCTGATTAAGGCTGAATTAAGCTAATTTAGCTTAATTAAATAAAAGAAAATGAAAAAAGATTAATTTTTTCTATCAAAATAACCCTAAAATTTCTAAATAAGCTAATCTAATTATTCCGAATTTTCAGAATTTTTCTAATCTTTTACTAATTTTTATGTAATTATCACTAATTAATCCTTGCCTTGGGGTTTTAGGGCTTGATTAGCCCTAATTCCCATTGCTTCCTCCCCTAATCACTATTCTAAACTAGGAAATAAAGCAAAACAGAAACAAAAATTACCTTGGAAAGCAAATTCCTACGGATTCCGAGTGAGCCCGCTCCTCTCCTTAGTGGCCATACAGGAAGGACTTGGACTGGGGCCCCACCAAGATGATGGGCCTTGAGCCCTCCAGCAAGGCCCTAGCCTAAGGCCTTGAAGTGGAAAATGACTTTGTGAAAGCTTTTTTCCAAGAAAACGCTTTTCACACTCTTTTCTAAGGAAAATGGTTGGAAAATTTCTTCTCCCCTAAACAAAACTCAGCTCTATACCGGTTTTGAGGAACTTCCTCACCGATGACGTGGCCGAGTAAAATACCGCCACTTGGCGATTCACTCATCAAGCACCAAAAAGGGAGTAAAGAAGTTAAAATCCAAATCCAAATCCAAATCCAAAAAGAGGAAAGTAAAGAAAAAGAAATGCTACTGATATTAGCACTACTATGTTTTGATAATTGCACAAACTCATCTTGTTTTTTTTTTGCTTTTAAGTTTGCTTCGTAGATCATTTTGGGAACTGTAATGACCTTTGGCAGCTATTTAAATAATAAAAGACGAGAAGAGTTTGTGCAATTATTAAAGCATGGTAGTTGTGATGAATGCACTAACTTAGCTTGTCTTTTCTTTCTTAATTGGCAGAGTAAAAAATAGGAAGAGAGGGAGAAAGGGAAATTTATTCCTTATTTGTTATTTATTTAGGAAATTGATATCAGTACAACCATATTTTAATAAATGCACTAACTTAGCTTGTCTTTTCTTTCTTAATTGGCTTGTGAGAGCTTTTTCGGAACGTTAATAACCTTTGTCAGTCTTCAAATAATAAAGGACAAGAAGGGTTGGTGCAATTATTAAATGTTACTAATCTTGAGGGCCCATAGATGGGCATGCAGGAGCATGTATGTGAAATCAAGAGTGTAGATCTTTTAGAATATCTTGAGGGCCCAAGGGTTGCTCTCCAAGGCTCCAAGCTGCAACTGGTAATGGAATCCCCACTGTCAATGGAGATCCGGAGAACCTTAGTTTCTCTCAACTGCTCAAATATAACTGGAAACTACAGATCCCATTACCACCTTGAACCTTGAAAAATCTGGTTTTCCCTCTTTACTACAGATTTCAAATCAAAAGACCCTTGTAGACCACGATCCCAATTCATGCCCTTTTGAAGACAGCTCCAAGCGGCAAGATGAATATCCTGATAAACCTGAATTTCAGCCATCTACATTGGATCATACTACATGGCAAAGAGTTCAAAGGAAGAAAAGAAAACCGCCCCTTTCTCTCCCACCCACTCCTTCCAGTGGCTGTGGGCTTCCTTTCTTCTCCAAATTAACTCTTGGGAGAAGTATTTGATCTTGGCTTTGCCTTTCGGTGTTGTTTTTTGCCTTTGGTTTTTTGTAAGGCGAGCTCTTCCGGTCTCTCTTCTGCTCTGTATATGGCCTGTTTTTCTTTTGCTTGCTCTTGGCTTTGTTTCTTTTTGGTTTGTTTGTGCTTTCTTCCTTGTTGTCTTCCCCCAGCATGTTGGAGGGTTTTGTCCTCGAGCTTCATGTGTATCTTTCTTCTTTTATGCAATATGTCTGCTTGGGGTGCCTAACCCCAGGTTACCCATAAAAAATAAAAATAAAAATACACTAGATTGAGGTGGTATAGGGCAGGGGGGTGGCGACTATATCAGGTTGGGGTCTTGTTGATGTAGGACCCACCATGATTTGGGCTTTGATGTGATCTGTTGAGGCGGGGTGTGCCAACATTTTTGTTAGGCTGGATTGGTTTGTGCTAGGTCATAGTTGATCCGAACCGTTCATTTGGTAGCCTTGGTTGTAAGATCGTTGTGATCTTCCCATCCTACATTGATCATGATATCCGATGGTGGATCAACGGCCAAAAGAGCTACTAAGCTCATGATTATTCGATTATGAAAAATCTAAGGTTGGTTTATATCAATCAATTCAAGGTGGGCCCCATGTGCACAATTTGATCTCGGTTTCATCTGAAAATTATCAATTTGCACTGCATGGAGAGAGAGAGAGAGAGAGAGATAGAGAGAGAGAGAGAGAGATAGAGAGAGAGAGAGAGAGATAGAGAGAGAGAGGCCTTTTTAGATTTTGGTACCCCTTATGTTTTTTATATATATATATATATATATATATATATATATATATATATATATATATATATATATATATATATATATGAGAAAACGGTTCCTACACATGTGCAGATAACTCTCTCTGTATATACACAAATGGAGGGATCATCCTAACCCCTCCATTTGTGGAGGACAAAGCTGGGCAGATTTGTGGATGGGTTAGGATGATTCTCCAAAAATGGATGGGTTAGGATGATTCTATGGAGCTGATTTTTGGTACACCCCCCATCTATGTAAGGATCTTGCAAATGAATGGTTTGGATCACCACAGAAAATGTGGGACCCATGTGATTGGGCGCTTAAGCGCACCATAAGGTTGGTGAGCTTAAGCGCACCAACAGTTTCTTATATATATATATATATATATATATATATATATATATATGAGAAAACAGTTCCTACACACATGTGTAGATAAGTTATCTACACACTAACTTAAAATACAGTGGGGGCCCACATTGTTTGGGTGATCCAAACCATTCATTTTTTTAAGGCCCTCACATGGATAGGGTGTCCACAAAAAATCAGATCCATAGGATCATCTTAACCATTCGAACTGTGGAGGCAAAAGATGGACTAATTTGTTAAGGTTTAAAGACATCCATTTTACATCCACAAATCGTAGGGTTGGGATGATCCTATGGATCTGATTTTTTGTAGACACCCTATCTATATGAGGGCCTTTAAAATGGATGGCTTGGATCACCCAAACAATGTGGGGCCCCACTGTATTTTAAGCTAGTGTGTAGAGAACTCTCTACACATATGTGTAGGAACCGTTTTCTCTCTCTCTCTCTCTCTCTCTCTCTCTCTCTATATATATATATATATATATATATATATATATATATATATATATATACGAGTTAAGTGATTCTAGACTACCGACCAGATAAGCCTCTCTAGTCCCTTATTAAGAGCCGTTCGATATTAAGTGAAATAATCTCAACCGTCCAGGATTAAAAAAGAAACGACTTCACTCTTTCGACTAAACGAGTACTCTTTCTCGATTTTGAGCGAGGGAGAAAAACTAGGGTTTCAGTTTTTGGTTTCTCTCCCTCGCTGGGTTTCTGAAATCGTACTCCATTTCTACCGAACTCGTTTTCTGTTTCTCTTCCTCGCATCGAATCTCTCCCTCGCTGCACTCTCTACCTCGTTGGTGATCCCGAAATCTCTGCCTCGCTGGTGAGTCGAAAAAAACCTCAGATTTACTCTCTCTTTTTTCACTAGCCGTGGAAAACAAGAGCCGGTGGTTTTCTTTGGTTAGAAACTAGGGTTTCCAGTTCAGAGACCCTAGTTTCGAACAAAGAAAACCCAAATCTTTTAAAGCCCAAAGGAAAATCTGAAACTACAGTTTCAAAGCAATGGTTTTTAATGTTAAGAAACTAGGGTTTGTGGTTTGTTTTTTGATTTTATGGGCTTTTGACTGATGAAAACACTGGATTTTTGTGTAGTTTTTTGCTGATAAAAAGGATTTTTTTCCCGATGAAGTTGTATGTCCCCAGGGTTTTGTTAGTTCAGATTTAAATAACATAGGGTTTAAACTTAGGGTTTTGTTGGTTCAGATTTAAACAACATAGGGTTTAAACTTATGATGATAGTGTATCATGTTTATAGCATGCTATATAGGGAATTTTTCTTCAATATAATAGCATGTAGATACTTTGAGAAGATAGCATGCATATATAAGTGAGAAATTACTTTATAAGAAAGTTTTTTGGATTTGAAGCGGGATTTAGAATTGATAAAATCTTTATGCTAGAAGATGAGATTTTGATTTAAAAATCCAAAATGAAAGATGTCAAGCAAATCTATGAGCATGAATGTGAGTCTGGTTTTATAACTGGATGATAAACTGTTTCTTTGATTTTTATTTCAAGAAACAATGAGGTGTTGTGCTATTATTCATAAGATTATCTTGAGAAATGTTTTATCTCCTCAAGAAGCTAGTGAAATCAATATTCAATATTGTCTATGAGAAAATTAAAATACATATCCATATTCGAAAAACTAGTACGGAAAGGGGAGTGGCCATATACCCTCTTACTAAAGTGTTATTCTGTGAAGGAATAGTCAAGTGGTAGAATATGGGAAACCTCGAGGGAAATGGGATTATTACCGGTAAGTAAGGCATCCGAGTGAAAGCCTACTCTCTAATGGTGATAGTTTTCAAATACATAATGGTATGCGATCACTCTTCACATTAGGAGTTCAAAGGAAATTACTAAGTGATGTCTTGGTAGAAGTTTAGTGAGGGACTATACTTCCGGTGCAGTAAATTTCATAAGAGTATTTGAGATGACTCTTATTAAAATCCCATTTCTGAGGTAAATGCACTGTTTACTTTCGCAACGTAAGGTGAGGCTGAACTTTTAAAGTTCTTAACAGAGTTATAGATCTAATGGGGGTGAATAAGTTGTTGCGAAAGCACCCTTGATAAGTCTGCCTATTCAAGTGAGGAAGTCAGGGTCGCTTCCTATGAACTAGACTGGTATAGTTCTAAAGCACTTGCAAAACGAGGTGAGCTCATGACCTAAGTAAATAGAACGCGCGACCGCCACGTGAACCAGTGCCCATGATATATTGTGTTGTAACTGACCTATTACTCTCCTATTGAGAAGATTACGGTAATCACCTCTTATCATATGGAGTGGTAGCTTCAGTTCTGCTAGATATTTTATTTTATTTTACATATTTTTTATATTTTAAAAATAGTGGGGGATTGTTGGATATTTTCAAATATTTTATTTTGTAAAATAGAAAAATGAGATTTTACAAAGGGACACTTCTTTTTATGTGAAAAGGTATTTCTAATCAAAAGACACTTATGTTATGGAAATGTGTTATTTTAAATGAAAGGGTTCATTTGAAAGGGTGCTTTCGTGTCTTTTTACCTTCTATAAAAGAAGACTTGGGATCTCATTTTTAAGCGGTCTTTCTTCTCTTTATTCTTTCTATTTTCTTGTTATTAAGGGCATACTGGTTGCTTTGAACTTGGGGTGCAGCCCTTGTTCTTAGTGTAGGCATTGTATCATCGGGACTTATTTCCATGGTAGCCACCTTCTATATGTTAGACCTTGATATGCATGGCCATGCATCAAAATTAGAGGGTTACAACCACAAATTAGAGGATTAAAAATCGATGCGACTGGGTTTGGATGCATGGCACATCAACAACAAGGCCTAGCAAATAAATGGCTTGGATCACACAATTTGTTTGAATCCCACTTGGTTTGCTACCTTGTATGTCTCGTATACCATGTGTCAGTAGCTTGTATTAGTAATTGCAACCTAAAACAAAGAGAGGTAATTGCGTGCAAATTGTAATTCCAGTGCCCCAATTGATCCTCAAAAATCCAAAACAAACAGGGCTTGATAGAATAAAAGTATAACATGAAGAAAGAGTTAAAGTTTAAATGAATAACCAAAAAATGCTTACAGTCAGCGACATATGAAATCAGTCAATCAGATGTAGCCTGGTATTAGTCAATCAGATGAATTTTGGATGTAGTGGTTTCATATATGCTACCAAAGAAGGATATCCATAACCTAATGATGGAAAGTACATGAAAATATGGCAAAGGCCACTTACTTTTAGAGACCAAGTACTTGGAAATTTGGAAAGGTAGATGAATGCAAATTAGCAGTCCTTTTTTTTGTCGGTAAAATCCCTCTCTTACCACACTAAACCAAAACAATCTAAGGAGAGAGATACTCAACAACGAAAAGATAAAAAAAAACAGCAAAATCCCTCTCTTACCACACCAAATCCAGCCCTTTGAACCACCTCCAAGTTGGTGAGAATTAGATGACTGCTGTGGTCAGAGAAAGAGGAAAATCAATTCTGTCGAAGGGAGGCTGGGCCAGAGAGTGTGTGTGTGTGTGAGAGAGAGAGAGAGAGAGAGAGAGAGAGATTGCCGTATTAAAATCTGATAGTATTAAGAAAGGCAGGATGAATTGTATCAAATCTCTTTACTGTTGTTCCGCAAAAACATTGCCGTATTAAGTTAGGATTTGCGATTACAGATAGTTTGGACTCTTTGAGAGAGAGAGTTTAGCGATGTTGATAACTATTAGGACGGCTGGGATTGGATTAGATGAGAAAATTTTTAGGAACCAAATAAGCAAATCTCTTGAGAGAGTTTTTAGGAATGTGAGGAACTTCTTTAGGAAGCAAAGCCGTACCTGTGATTTAGCAAATACTAATTGGATAGATCAACACGAAATCCTAAAATCAAAGCTTTCCAATCCTAGATCGATTGTTTCTGCTGGAGAATCCTGTGAGAAAAGGAAACAGCCTATAGAAGGGGTACCCATTTCGGTATTTTTCTGTAATTTTGTGTCTTTCAAGCACTTTGTCCATAATTTTCCTCCAAAACAACTTTAGTACCTAATGATTATTATTGGTAGCTTCTTTCGGTACTTATTATTAGTAGCCACCTTTCAAGAATTAATATTTTCGTGCAATTTTCACCACGTCTAATAAGACAAATATCTGAACACATACAATTGCAAAGGATGGGCTAGACGTAGCCTTTGGAGAAGGTGGCTAGCAAATACCTATCAAAACGAATACGACAGGAAAGAATGATTCGAAATTACCGTCAACGTGTTAATTCCACAGCTTTTTCAAATAACTCAGAAAATTCGAACATTTTCTCTTCTATATATATAAAGAAAAGTGTAGCTACACATACGTGTAGCTAACTTAGCTAAACCGACGGCTTAAAATACAATGGGCCCCACATTGTTTGGGTGATGCAAACCATTCATTTGATGGGTCCTCACGTAGATAGGGTGTGCCCAAAAAATCAGCTCCATAGGATCATCCCAACCCTACGATTTGTGGAGGGAAAAATGGACGTGTAAAAACCATAACAAATCTGCCCATTTTTGCCTCCACAATTTGAAGGGTTGGGATCATCCAATGGAGCTGATTTTTTGGGCACACCCTATCAATGTGAGGGCCTATCAAATGAATGGTTTGGATCACCCAAACAATGTGGGCCCACTATATTTTAAGCCGTCGGTGTAGCTAAGTTAGCTACACGTATGTGTAGCTTCACTTAACTCATATATATATATATATATATATATATATATATATATATGAGGAAAATGATTGTACGCTCGACCGTACCTAAAGTTAGGTACGGTAGAGTGCCAAATCACATGGGTCCCCCATTTTTGGTGGGCATCTAAACCATTCATTTGCAAGGCCCCATCATAGATAGGGTGCATACCAAAAATCAGCACCATTGAATCATCCTAACCCCTCCAAAACTGGAGGCCAAAATGGGCAGATTTGTGGACAAACACTGTCTGTCCATTTTGGCCTCCACAAATGGATGGGTTAGGATGATCCTATGGAGCTGATTTTTGGTATGCACCCTATCTATGATGGGGCCTTGCAAATGAATGGTTTAGATGCTCACCAAAAATGTGGGACCCATGTGATTTGGCACTCTACCGTACCTAACTTTAGGTACGGTCGAGCGTACAATCTTATTCCTCTATATATATATATATATATATATATATATATATATATATATAAGAAAATGATTGTGAGCTTGAAGCTCATATAGCTTATATGAGCTTGAGGGCCCAAACACATGGGTCCCACATTTTTTGTGGTGATCCAAACCATTCATTTGCAAGGCCCCATCATAGATAGGGTGTGTACCAAAAATCAGCTCCGTTGGATCATCCTAACCCCTCCAAAAGTGGAGGGCAAAAATGGGCAGATTTGTGGCAAACGGTGTCTGTCCATTTTGCCCTCCACTTTTGGATGGGTTAGGATGATCCTATGGAGCTGATTTTTTGTACACACCCTATCTATGTAAGGGCCTTTCAAATGAATGCTTTGGATCATCCTAACAATGTGGGCCCACATGTGTTTGGGCCCTCAAGCTCATATAGCTATATGAGCTTCAAGCTCACAATCATTTTCCTCTCATATATATATATATATATATATATATATATATATATATATATATATATATATATATGAGAAAACGGTTCCTACACATGTGTTTAGAGACTTCTCTACACATTAGTGACGTCTGTCGTGTGCCTTAACAGCAGCCCTTAAATCAATACAAATCTCAGCCATACGTTTAAAAAAAAAAAAATGAGGGCATCGAGCAAGAAAGCCAAAAATGAAAAAAACCCAAATCTCTAAACCTCGTCTCTTTCTCTGAAACCCTCACTGGTTTTGGTGAAACCTCATCTCCTCGCATCTCTTACACAGGGTGAGAAAAACCCAAAAAATCGAGAGTTCTCAAAACAAAAGAGAAAAACCCAAAAATTTTGTCTCCTCCTCTCTTTCTCTCAAACCCTAGCTCCTCACTGCTTTTGGGTTTTTTACAATTTCTTGTCTCCTCGCATCTCCTACACAGGGTTTCCACCTCCTTCCCTAGGTAAGGGTGAAACCCAAACAGAGAGAAGAACAAGGGTGAAACCCAAACACTACGAAGACAAAACCGTCGCCCTCATCTCCTCGGGTGAGGATCTCCTTCACCAGGTAAGTCCTTCTCCACTCCTTTCTTTCTTTTTCCATTTTTTTATGCTAAAAATGGAAGAATCGGGCAAAACCTGGTTTTTAAGGAGGTGGAAACCCTGTGTAGGAGATGCGATTTGTATAGTATGGTGGTGGCCAATTGGATCAACAACCCTGATTTGCCGATTTGTATGGATCAATAGCCCTGATTTCATCGTGGTCCAAATAATCTTACCGAGAAAATGATCCTAGTCCTACCCCTACTTGGTGTAAAATGGCTGGGTCAAAAAAGTTATACATTTGCCCTCACAACATGTGGTTACTAGAACATTGGAGATCAAATACTCGCTTAGTTTCCATTACAGGTTGAAATAACAACATAAATTAGTTCTAGAGTCAACTAATATGAGGAAAGTAATTCCTCTAAAATGGTTTACCCTCAAATGTGTTTTTGCTCTCATATTTACCCTCTCGCCGGAACTAAATCATTAACAATTAACCCATAAACGTCACTCAATAGCTATCTACCCTTTATGCTTCTCATGTAAAGGTGTCTTTAGTAGGTTTCTGAAAGCAGCTGATGAAAGATTTTAAGACTACTCAAACTACCCGGACATCATTTCATTGCATTATAAATATATTGCTTATTTTACAAGAAACTAATTTTGGGATTTTGTAAAATGAGAGTGCCTTTCACTGTCTTTGGCATTTCAGTCTTCTTACATGTCACAAGAAAAGCATGGGGCATTGCTTTCCCAATGAACCAAACCAAACAGACACCTAATCTAAACCCTTTTGAACTAGTATTCTGAAATTTGAAAGGAGATGAGATAAATTATGTCAACTGAATGTGTTGAGTGAATTTCTTACTTCTATTGTTGTTTAATTTGAAATATGTTTTTGTTAGCTATCAATGGAATTTTTTTATGGGCTATTGATTATGTATTGGTTTTTCAAGATGGAATTAATTAGAAGTACTCTATTTATATAGTTAGGATTCTTTAAGTTGTGTGGTGTCCCGTGTATGGCCCACACATTATGTTGCAGCTGATGATTGGTTTATTTTGAGGTGTATTATGGACCCTATATCTCTGTCTAAAACTTTTAACCCAATCTAAGATACTCTGTGGTAATAGGAGTTGTAGATGAACCAATGCTTTCTATAAGTAGCTACTATATAGACTTCTTGGTTTTTGGTTTCTTATGATGGTGGTTTTTTGTGTGAGATTCATCTTTACTGTTTCTATTTACTTACTTATCTCATTAATTTGCAATTTTCTAAATTTTGAAGTTACATGTTTATCTCGATCTGATGTTTTTTGGGTTTGTATGGTCGATCACTTGCATCTTCAGGTTTTTTTTATCCTCATTTACAGTATATGGATCCGTTGGGGCTGTCTATTGTAGAGGTTGATGAAAATAGATTACTTATGGCTGATGATATATTGTCGCAAGCCGATAGGTTATGTGTTGATGAGGGAAATAGATTAGAGATGGGTGATGAAGAAGAACCGTTAGGTTGGGTTGATAATGACGAGGGCGGTACTGGTACCACAGAAACGCCTAATAAGGATGATGCGGCGAGTGTTTTAGCTAGCAAACCTTTTGAAAGCCAGCTTTTTGATAATTGTGAAGATGCCTATGCATTCTATAACTCATATGCGTTGAGTACAGGTTTTGAAATTCGAAAAGGCAGGACCAATAGGTCGATCAAAACAGGTGAACCTATAAGGAAGAGTTATGTATGTAATAAAGAGGGATTGAGAAATTCTAATGATAAGAGACAGATTAAGATGGATGTGAAGCGGCGTCGTGAAACAATAGAGGGTTGCGAGGCAAAGATGGAGATTAATTTGACAAAAGAGGATAAGTGGGAAGTTAGAATTTTTGTGGAAGAACATTGCCATGATCTTACATCTCCATTGAAGACACGATTGCACCATTCACATAATACATTACATAAGAAAACCTCATGTAAAAACTTGATGGATAAAATGCACAGTGATGGGTTTGGTCCTTCTGGCATTGCAAGGGCAATTAACGCTTCAAATGATGGTTCATCTAGTGCTCTCACACCAGATCAAGTGTCGTCTCATTTGAGAGCACATAGGGCTAACAACATGGGACGAGAAGCTGCCACAGTAGCTAATCAGTCCCAACAGAAACTAGCGGAAGATCCGAATTTTGAGTTTGCCATGGAGATAGATGTTGATGGAAACCTGAGATCGATGTTTTGGGCGGATTCGAGGGCCAGAGAGGCATACCTAACCTTTAGCAATGTAATTGTTTTTTACGTCACTTATAAGACGAACAGGTATAGGATGCCATTTGCACCATTTACCGGGGTAAACCACCACAGATAGTTTACACTTTTTGGTTGTGCCCTCCTAGCCGATGAGAAGGAGGAGACATTTACTTGGTTGTTTCGACAGTGGTTAAAATGCATGTTTGACAAAGCTCCAGGGTGTATAATAACTGATATGGATGGGGCGATGAGAAACGCGATCAGGCATGTTTTTCCAAATACATGCCATCGCTTTTGCTCTTGGCACATTAGTAGGAATCTGGTTGAGCATATTCCAGACATGCGAGATGCAACTAGTCAGTTTTATAAGGAATACAACCATTGGTTTTATAGGAAACACAAAGCTGACAGTGAGTAGGAATGGGGAGCGTTGGTGGAGAAATATAATTTAGATGAAAGACATTGGTTATGTAAGATGTGGGATTTACGAATGCACTGGGTTCCTGCTTATTTTAGAGACACATTCACAGCTGCAATGACTTCAAGTGCACGAAGCGAAAGCATTAATGCTTTCTTCGATGGATTTGTTAAGCAAAGTACCACTTTAGAAGAATTTGTGGTACAATATGAAAAGGGACTTGTGGATTGGCGAAAGAAGGAAGCTGAAGAGGATTGGAGGACTAAATCATCACATGCAGTATTGAAGACAAAGAGCACATTGGAAGCAGATGCTGCAAAGCGTTATACTAGGAAAATTTTTGACTTGTTCCAACTTCAATTTCTAGCGAGTATTGATTGTTGGGAGGACAAGGAGAGTGAGAATGGAAACGTCACTGAATACAAGGTAAGAATGCGTAATGAGGAGGAATAGAAGAGTTACAAGGTTATATATGATGTATCGGAAGGTGTTAATGCTACATGTGAGTGTGCGATGTTTGAGACCGCAGGGATTCTATGTAAACACATACTTCGCATAATGGATATGAGGCGTTTAGGTTCTATTCCCAAGCGATATCTCTTAAATAGGTAGACAATTGGGGCGAGATATCAAGTGAATAGTTTCGCATCTACAAGCATAGGAGATAGTGACGAAGTAACTTCATTTGAGAGATGGTGCATTACATCAAGGGTTCATAAAGTACTAGATGAACACCCGAGAAAGAAGAGCATTTTGAAGAAGATGGAAGAAGACTTAAATGTGTGGGTGGTGGAATGCGAAGAAGCAAAGAAAGACAAGGAGAGTGTCTTGGAAAGCAGTGGCAGTCAAGTACAATCCAACTATCCTCTCGAGATACGTATTCACGACCCTCAAGTTGTGAGAACCAAGGGTCGGCCAAAAAATGCTACAAGGTTTAAATCTCCATTGGAGGCCTCTCAATCTCAACCCAAGCAGCAAAGGACGTGTAAAAAATGTGGAGAAAAAGGCCATTATGCGACCACGTGCAAAAACATACCCGAGGAAGAGGTATGTTTTTAAATCTCAATGTGTTTCTAATAATTTTTTCCAAATTGGAAGGTTTATAATATGTTTCTCATATAGATGACTACAACGAAGGTTGTATAGGAAGAGGTTAGAGTTGGCGAGGAGGAGGACCACCGTTGGAGTGAACTAAGTGTTTACAATCAAATCTACTTCTAATAGATTTATTGAAACAATCATAATGCCTCTATTCTTTTTAATTAAAACTCATGCAAAATGATTGGCCATCCTTTTTTTATCTGTGTGCCATATCTTGTTTCACTTCTAATAGATTTTTGTGTACCACTGATGAATTTTAATCATGCATTTGATGCAGGTCAGTAGAAGAGGTCGGAAATTGGCCACTGAAGCTTTGGTGCAGATATTTTTTTGTTCACCTGCTATTTGGAACTAACAACATTTTTGTTCACCTGCTGTTGGTGAGATATCAAGTGAATAGCTTTGGTGAGATATCAAGTGAATAGTTTCGCATCTATAAGAGAAGTTTTCACTGGTTTTTTCAAATACATAATGCAGAGTTCAGATTAGAGTGACAAGTCTCTGCCATTTTCAACGTAGTCGAACAGGTGTTTGTAGAACTAGTGAATTTCAAGCGATTGTGTTTAAGTTCGATCCATGCCTCATCTTGCATGCCATTTATTTGACAAAAGTAGAGAGAAAATTTCAGTATTATAAGCTCCTTTAAGTTCCTTGTTAGATATTATATCCCAGTTAAACAGAACCAAGCATGTACATATTTGTATTAACTTGTGGTTGAAGATTTAACTACCGTACTGATATTATATCCCAATATCAGTGAGGTGTGGTTACTTTTTTTAATGCGTTATTATTATAAGGAATGAAAATTGCAACTGCAAGACACAGTTTTGCTCATAGAGAATCTCTCATTGTGCATTAGAGTTGTTGTATGATGAAGGAAGAATTAGCTTGTTCCCCTAATTGTATTGGAAGGGTTTGAAAATTAGAGTTACTCTATGCTCAAGGGAAGTGGATTTGCTCATCACCAGACTGCATCATCATTTCCACAACACTTGCAACCATTACACCCTTTTGCTAACTTGCTCTTTCATAGCCCTTGTGGTAGTAATTGTGTTTATACCTGCTCACAATTACTATCCCTTGGATGAATGAACTACTCAGGAAGGTGTTCCTGAGATGAATGAACTGAGAAAAAAAAACCCTTCAGATGGTAGTTGATAATAGATCATCTAAATAGTGGGCTCCACTGTACTTTTCATGTATTTTCAAACAATTTATCGGTAGTTGATAATACGATATCTTTGGTTTATGAGTGACTAGAGATACCAGATGGTATTTATGGTGGCCTACAAGATGAACGGTTAGGATCACTCTTACTATCCTTCCTAGAGACACTTGTTGGGCCTCTGCCTTGTTTATGTGATTATATCCGTTGATCTAAATGGCAGCCATAAGCCCAGCCAAATGTCTTTGAAAACACCTTGATCAGATAATCATAGACCCTCGTTCCATCAAGCCTTGATCTTTAGGGTTTCACTATGAAAATCTAAGCCGTTGATTTTTTTAAGTTCTTTATCTAGTGTATGGGAATGTCTATTTAGAGTAAACAAAAGAGGAAAATGTGGGGAAATGAATTTGGCAATTCGATATTCTAATTTTTTTTTGGAAAAACAATAAAGAATTGAAAAAAGAAAATGTACTTTCTCCTATTGTGAATTTCCACAACACTTGCAACCATTACACCTTTTTGCTAACTTGCTCTTTCATAGCCCTTGTGGTAGTAATTGTGTTTATACCTGCTCACAAAGTGGCAAAGCTAGAGGTCTCAAAGTATTGGATTGTGGTTAAAGCATTTACAAGTGCAACCATGGCGAAAGCATATGAAGCTTACAACTATACAAGCAACGCATTACAAGAGATGATGTCTGTTAGAATATGATTGAGACTCTTTCACTCTTCCCACCTCACTTAGTGCTACATTCATAAAAAAAAAAAAAACAAGGAAAAAACCACAACACCCATAACTTTAATCCACCCAGTTTCATTCTCGACCACTTTAACGGCTTCACGTCCCTGTTGCACCAACACCTTCAATTCAGCAACCTCATTATCCAACCTTTCCAACACTTTAATGGCTTCACGTCCCTGTTGCACCAACACCTTCAATTCGGCAACCTCGCTCTCCAACCTTTGCAGACGTTGATTTGCAATCATGTTGTCCCTCCTCAAATGAAAGTCGTTGTCGTCAACATCATTTTGACACCAACGGAAATACTCACACTTCTTGATGCCAAGTTCCTGTGTGTTGTATGAGCTTTAGGAATTTGAAATTTGGTCAAGAAATTAAATCACACGTATGAATTTTTACTTACAACGAATCCACATGTGTAGTAGGGCCGTCCTCGGTTTCCATTCTTATCTGACTTAGTTATTCTGATACAGGCTTTCTTTTGACACTCACAATTCACCACAGTTGAACTACCATCACTCTCAGTAGACGACGCCATCGATTAATCTTAACTATCTGCACACAAAAAACAGGAATTTCATAATAACTAAAAGAATTGGTTACGTATATATAAATAATTAGATCATGCCAAATATCCTCATGGATGAAGAAGAATTGGTTAGGTATCCTTAAACCTCTCAGCTATTAACAAATGAATAACAATATCAATAAAACCACAATGATTTGAATGTAAATAAGGTTTCATTGCGGTCATGGAAACACAATCAGAACATATCCCATATTTCCACTTCAAATGTCACAGAAAATCAATTAAATGATGTTCACAAAAAATCCTCTTTGAAACCCAGAAAAAATAAACAACATGAACAGAACATCCATTAAATGATGTTCACAAAAAATTCAAGATATTCCAAATTGTGAACCAAAAGTCATCACCATGTCAGTATTCTTTTAGAAATGCTCAAAATCATGAACCAAAAATCCAAATCCAGTTAAAATATGAAAAATAAATTCAAACATAAAGATCCTCTCCAGATTTTGTGATCTGGGTGTGTTTAAGCCCAACAATATAGAGTTCCTGCAATATAAAAGCCCATACAATTCTACACGACAAAAAATATACTACAGGAGAAATAGAAAAGGGGAGAGAGAAAAGATTCCCACATTATCGACCTTCTCCTTCTGATGCCCTTTGCTCCATTTATGTATACAAAAGTCGTAAAAGCTAAAGAGAAAATTATAACAACCTAAACATCGATAAAAACCCTAATTCATACTAGAAATAAGCATTTAAATCCCTTCAACACTGGAAATAAAATAAAAAAAATATTAATAAACTCTTACCAGTACAGACTATGTTGAGTAAATAAGCTCTTCTTCCTTCTCTTTTCCTCCACAGCTCGCTCTTCTTACTCCTCTGTTCCTGCTCGCTGAAACGAAAGGGTCGGAGTGCATATCTGAAGAGAAGAGGTGAATCTATTTAGATCTAGGGTTAATCTCGTCACTTCAAGAACAATATCCCAGATCTACCGCAATAGAGAAACGCTAGCCCTAATCCCTGCATTTTGAGGGGGAAAAGGGAAACGTAAATAAAAAGAGAGAAGCTGCTGTGGACCCCGATCCGAGATAGGCGAGCGTGGGAACGGGTCCCTAACACCCTCTGGATCATCCACGTGTGTGGAGAGCTCTACCAAGGAACTCTCAAAACGGATGCTACCCTCATAGCATAGCACGAGTGGCGATATAAAAAGAAAGAGATATGTCTTGATCCGGAGCCAGGGCTCGAAACCGAGACATACCTAAAATAAACTCAGAGTCGCCATCCATGGATATGCCATGGAACCCTAAAATCAAATCCTCTGTGCAATGGATAACCAGAAATATATATGGGTTCGTGCCTGGTTACGTATGGGGAAGGTCTGAGAGCACCCCGATTCGTCCGAGTGCAAGCACTTGGTCTCTTATGCCATTTATTATTAACTCCAAAGAAGTTTGGGTAAAAATCATATGAAATGGGAACAATCCTCAGGAGTCGTCTACCTAAGCATGCATTTCCTGAGGATAAAAATAATAAGCACATATAAAATAAAATGAAAGATGTGCCACCTAAGCATAGCTAGGTTATGAGTGACAAGCATAATGGGTGTCTAAGTTCTGATGTGCAAACACATGCATGCTACAGCTAAAGGTATAGGTCTGCACAAGAAAGTAAGAAAACACTACAAAATATACAATATAACAACATAACAAATCCTAAGACTCTAAACGATTTAGCCCAAGTCCTCAGATGGTCTGATATTCATCCAAAGAAGCCTACGTATCCCCGCCTCCACGAGAATCAAGGCAACGTAGTTCTTCGCGCCTATTCTAAGCTATGATGCCTAAGACACCTAGACCTCTATCCTAGACTCGATCTAAAAGACCGGACTAGTTATTAAAGTTTATTATATGATTATTTAAATTCCAGTGAATTGTGGATTTTAGGACATCCTATATGCCCTAACTAAATGCAGATTAGCCCTAGGCTAATGCAGATGGTTCCTACAACCTATGTGTAACTAGGCTGTATTTCCTAAGAAAAACCAAAGGTGGACTAGCGTATCCTACTCTAGTCATCACTCGGCGATGTGGATCGCCGACTGACCGGACGGAGGCGCTCCTATAACTCTAGGACAGACCCCTAACTCTACAACAAGCACACAGCAAACAAACAATCAAACAACCTATCAAAAGAAAAACCCCAACTCTAAAACTCTCTATCTAGGAGAAACTCCTAACTCTAGAGGAAGATCTTTTGAAAATAAGATTTTAAAGGTTTTTGAAGAAGGTTTAAAACGTTTATTTACAAAAAAGTTTGGCTGGACTTGGGATGTAAATCCCAAGCTGCGCTACGTACCTCGTGTGAGAGGATCAAGCCAACGTAGTTCGAAACGAACTCTCTACCTATCAAACACTTACAGCAAATCAACTATTTTTTATGTTTTAAGTTTCTAATGTTTTTGAGATTTTTAATGATTTCAATGTTTATGGATTTTAAAATTTCTGATGTTTTCACCCTTTTGGTCAAAGACCGGAGGGAATATACAAAACAACATCCTAGGGATGAACCCTAGAGTTAAAAGGAGAAACTAGGCTCTAATAATACCATTATAAGAGCAAATGAGTCCAAGACTCTCTAATAGCAGTAACTGACGAATAAATGAGTCAAAGACTCTCTAATAAAAGCAACTGAAGGATAAAAAAAAGCTAAAGACTCTCCAAAAAAGAGCAACTGAGGGATACAAAAGTCAAAGACTCTTCAAAAAGAGCAAACGAGAGATACAAGAGTCAAAGACTCTTCAAAAGAGATGGAAACATGAGTCAAAGACTCCACTGACAACACAAGGATAGACTCCACTGATAACAACATCACACAAACAAATGAGTCAAAGACTCTCTTAAAGAAATGAAAACACGAGTCAAAGACTCCAAAAACACCGACTAAAGGATAAATGAGTCAAAGACTCTCTAAGAGACGGAACACGAGTCAAAGACTCCAAAAATACCGACTAAAGGATAAACGAATCAAAGACTCTCTAAAAGAGAAAGAAACACGAGTCAAAGACTCCACTAATGCTAATTAAAGGATAAATGAGTCAAAGACTCTCTAATAACACTACATTAAAGACAAATGAGTCAAAAACTCTCCTATAACACCACCTAAAAGGCAAATGAGTCAAAGACTCTCTAATAACACCATATAAAGGATGAATGAGTCAAAGACTCTCTAATCAAGGGCTAACTCCTATGCAAATGAACTATCGAATAAGGAGAAACTCACAAGTAAAAAGGAATAAGAATTTGTGCACATTTGGCAGAGGTAAAACACCCAGCCGGGCCGGACAACTACCTAGCCCTAGGGTGCAACAAATGTGCAACCCAATACCCATAAGGGTAGGGGTATGAAGCCAAGCCGAGTAGGGTGTTCTCCTAAAACCAAACGACGCACAAAGAGGAGGTTTAGCAAGAGAATGAGACCGGGCGGGTCTCCCAAACACACACAAAGATGGGCTCCAAGTAACCTTATCATTGCCCTTGCAAGGGGTAAGCAAGGCTAAGACAACTAATTGACCAAATTGGTCTCTAATTAACAGATGAACAAATTGAGGTGCAACCTCAGAGAGGATTCTACAAATGAAGCTTGCCTCCAAAGGAGGATTGCCTAACGAGACAGAGTATGTCTCCTAGTACAGGTTCTATTATCTAAAGAAATCTAGAAGACTGCGCTAGTCCACTAAGAGAGTAGAAAAGAATTACTAGGCAATCTCAAACTCAAATTCAAATTCAAATAGCATGATAAACAACATTAATTAGCCCAGACCAGCCGCTAGGTAGCCTAATGAAGTAAAACAATATCAAACACTTCAAAACCAACCACAAACCCCAATACGGGGACTCCAATGAAATCAGATGATGCCAAAGTAATCATCTGATTTCCTACACATATAATATTTCTACAAACCGCCTTGAAATCAGACGATATTCGTGTCAAGGACATCGAATAGTGCAAATCGTCTGATTTCCTTCTTCAATCAAACAATTTATTTAAAATAAAAATTAATTAGCCCAGACCAGCCGCTGGGTAGCCTAATGAAGTAAAAACAATATCAAACACTTCAAAACCAACCATAAACCCCAATACGGGGACTCCAATGAAATCAGATGATGCCAAAGTAATCATCTGATTTCCTACACATATAATATTTCTACAAACCGCCTTGAAATCAGACGATATTCGTGTCAAGGACATCGAATAGTGCAAATCATCTGATTTCCTTCTTCAATTAAACAATTTATTTAAAATAAAAAGGAATGAGTATGATAAGCTTTGAGATAATCTCACCTGAACACCATTTATTACCGTCTTCAAACCCTAACTCAAAGCTTAGTACAAGAGAAGAATATTAAAAATTTTAACAGATTATACAAATGCATCAAATGATATTTCTGATTTTTATAAATTTTGATGCATAACAGGGGGCATATCTGAAAGGTTGGGTAGGCCTACTAAACAAAAGAGGGGAGCGCTACTTAGATTGAACGAGTCCCCTAAAGATGGGCTTGGGCTATCGTCTTCATCGCCCTAACCCACGAGAATAGATTCCTGAACTTATAATTTCAAGCTTCGAAACATGAGAGTACTGAAGAGGAAGACAATAATAAAATCAAAGAGTTACCATATTGAAATTATCATTTCAAATTTTTCACAATTAACTGTTAAGTTCATGAGAGTGAATAAGAACTATCTATACCCCTCTCACCAAAGAGCCTCTTGTTAAACATCATTTTCCTAATCACATTCCCACTATATTGCCTAACCATAGCCCCTACATTGCTAATTGCACGGCCTTGGTATAGCTACATTGGTTATAAATGTACCAGACATCCACACACCCAATTCCATTATGAAAATGAAGCATTTTTATATGATATAAGATTTCATGCAACCAAATTTGCAGAACAAGAAAAGCATCATCAAATCAATTGGCCATCTTAAGACTACTGCTCACGGATTATCCAGGTGACAACAAGGTGTGAAAATCAATCTACAAACATTTGAATATTATGTAATCAATTTAGAGGGAACAACAAATCAATTCGTAACTCAATGCCCTACCGACTTCATTTCTGCTAACCAAGTATCAAAACAAGAAGCAACTTGCAAGAATTAAGAAGCCCTATCTACATTTGCAAACTGAATGCACTCCAACTAAAACAAATCAAGATTCAATCAGCTTTTAATTTCAAGATGTCCAAATTTAAATCAAAGCTTCAGTCAAAACTACTAATTATGATAATAGCTTGAAATTCAAGGCTTAGGCAAATTATAATGAAATCCGATCATTCAATCAACACCATTCAAAGAAGAGCATTAAAACAGGAATCAACAGTTGATCACAGCTCTAGAATTAGGAATGGATAGGAGTATTACCTGTGTAACTGATGAAAAGAGGGTTCAAAGATGCAAAATACTTTCTCATTGTTGTAAGCGACGATCGGATCCAGCTATGCGTGGCCGGAGATGATGACCGGCTTAGGGTTTGTAAGAAAACAAAAAAATCACAGATCCAAGGGTTTCAAAGTTGAAGAAGGTGAAATGGATTAGGCAATGAAGATTTATAGCAAGGAGGAAGCATGTCGGAGATTTGCCGAAGCTCCAATTCGCCGGCCGGAAAAGAAATAATGACCGGAGAAGATAAAGAGATTAGCTAGGGTTTCGCTCGGTTTCTCTCTCTCACTCACCCTCTGATTTGTGACGAAAATGAAAACCCCCTTTTCTTTCAATCTCTTCATCTCTTTGATTTTTTTTTCTATTTCTCTCTTGCTCTCGATCTGTTTTTCTTTTTCTTTCCTCAGATCAGAGATCTCAGATCTCAGATCTGAGATTTCTTTGCTGGCCGGAGCTCCGGGGAGCGAGGTCGGAGAAGAAAATCCACTAATCCCTCTCTCTGCAATCTTATGAGAATAAAAATAAATCAACTTTTCTCCCTCTCAGATCTCTCGAAATTTTTCTAACGAAAATGAAGAAAATCCTCTTTTCTGAAGGAGACGGAGCTCGGAGGTGGGAGATTGAGGAGGTAAAATAATGAGAGGGGTTTTAAAGAAATGGAGAAGAAGGTGGAAAAGAAAGTAAAGATCGGATCTGCGGAATTTTGACCAGAGGCTTGCAATTTTCGCCGGAAATTAATCGGAATCTGGTGATAATCGCATCGGAGAAGAAGAAAGGAAACTAGGGTTTCATGAATTGCTCCCTTCTCTCTCTCCAGCTCTCTCTCTCTCTCTCTAAATTTACAGCGAAAAAAAATCAGGAATCCCTCCTCTTTCTGATTTTTCATCGTTGTTTTTTTATACCCACACGATGGCTGCTGATAAAGGCACACCTCAAATTGATGGGCGCACAAAATCTGATTGGCGCTCCCGTCAATTTGTCTTATTATAACTTGGATTGGCTTGCTACAGGATAAATCACCCTCCTTTTTAGCCTGCATAGCGCTCACTCTCTTGGCTTGTCCTATTTGCCAAATCAAGTTGGATTTTACCGAAACTTTACAGGGATCTCGGTGGGACCATAAGCTGCTTCAGGGTTCAATTTGGGACCCCAACTCACCGATTTGACGAGGTTTTGTACAAGCGCTACGAATTTGGGTCCGGTCAAAATGGGGTGTCTACAGCTGCTAACCCGAGAATCTAAGGCGAGGAGACGAGAGTTCGTAAAAAACCCAAAAGTAGTGAGGAGCTAGGGTTTCAGAGAAAGAGAGGAGGAGACGAAATTTTTGGGTTTTTCTCTTTTGTTTTGAGAACTCTCGATTTTTTGGGTTTTTCTCACCCTGTGTAGGAGATGCGAGGAGATGAGGTTTCACCAAAACCAGTGAGGGTTTCAGAGAAAGAGACGAGGTTTAGAGATTTGGGTTTTTTTCGTTTTTGGCTTTCTTGCTCGATGCCCTCATTTTCTTTTTTTAAACGTATGGCTGAGATTTGTATTGATCTAAGGGCTACTGTTAAGTGTGGACCCCGATCCGAGATAGGCGACGAGGGAACGGGTCCCTAACACCATCCGGATCATCCACGTGTGAAGGAGAGCTCTACCAAGGAACTCTCAAAACGGATGCCACCCTCATAGCATAGCACGAGTGGCGATATAAAAGAAAGAGATATGTCTCGATCCGGAACCGAGGTTCGAAACCGAGACATACCTGAAATAAACTCAGAGTCGCCATCCATGGATATGCCATGGAACCCTAAAATCAAATCTTCTGTGCAATGGATAACCAGAAATATATATGGGTTCGTGCCTGGTTACGAATGGGGAAGGTCTGAGAGCACCCCCGATTCGTCCGAGTGCAAGCACTTGGTCTCTTATGCCATTTATTATTAACTCCAAAGAAGTTTGGATAAAAATCATCTGAAATGGGAACAATCCTCAAGAATCGTCTACCTAAGCATGCATTTCCTGAGGATAAAGATAATAAACACATAAAATAAAATGAAAAATGTGCCACCTAAGCATAGCTAGGTTATGAGTGACATGCCTAATGGGTGTCTAAATTCTGATGTGCAAACACATGCAAGCCACAGCAAAAGGTATAGGATCAGTACGAGAAAGTAAGAAAACACATCAAAACATATAATAACAACATAATAAATCCTAAGACTCTAAATTATTAGCCCGAGTCCTCGGATGGTCTGATATTCATCCAAAGAAGCCTACGTATCCCCGCCTCCACGAGAATCAAGGCAACGTAGTTCTTCGCGCCTATTCTAAGCTATGATGCCTAAGACACCTAGCCCTCTATCCTAAACTCGATCTAAAAGACCAGACCAATTATTAAAGTTTATTGTACGATTATTTAAATTCCAATGAATTGTGGATTTTAGGACACCCTATATGCCCTAACTAAATGCAGATTAGCCCTAGGCTAATGCAGGTGGTTCCTACAAACCTATATGTAACTAGGCTGTATTTTCTAAGGAAAAACCAAGGGTGGACTAGCGTATCCTACTCTAGTCATCAGTCGGCGATGTGAATCGCCAAGTGACCGGACGGAGGCGCTCCTATAACTCTAGGACAAACCCCTAACTCTAAAACAATCATACAACAAGCAAACAAACAAACAACCTATCAAAAGACACAACCTAACTCTAAAACTCTCTATCTAGGAGAAACTCCTAACTCTAGAGGAAGATCTTTTGAAAATGAAGGTTTTAAAAGCTGCTTATTCGAAAAGATTTAAAATGCTATCTACAAAAGTTTGGCTGGACTTGGGATATAAATCCCAAGCTGCACTACGTACCTCGTGGAAGAGGATCAAGCCAACGTAGTTCGAAGCGAACTCTCTACCTACCAAACACTTACAACAAATCAACCATTTTTTTATGTTTTAAGTTTCTAATGTTTTTGAGATTTTTAATGATTTCAATGTTTATGGATTTTAAAATTTCTGATGTTTTCACCCTTTTGGCCAAAGACCGGAGGGAATATACACAACAACACCCTAGGGACGAACCCTAGGATTAACAGGGGAAACTATGCTCTAATAATACTATTATAAGAGCAAATGAGTCAAAGACTCTCTAATAGCAGTAACTGACGAATAAATGAGTCAAAGACTCTCTAATAAAAGCAACTGAAGGATAAAAGAGCTAAAGACTTCCAAAAAGAGCAACCGAAAGATACAAGAGTCAAAGACTCTTCAAACAGAGTAACTGAGAGATACAAGAGTCAAAGACTCTTCAAACAGAGTAACTGAGAGATATAAGAGTCAAAGACTCTTCAAAAGGAGCAACTGAGAGATACAAGAGTCAAAGGCTCCTCAAACAGAGTAACTGAGAGATACTAGAGTCAAAGACTCTTCAAAAGATAGCAAATGAGGGATACAAGAGTCAAAGACTCTTCAAAAGAGATGGAAACATGAGTCAAAGACTCCACTGACCACAACACAAATCAAAGACTCCACTGATAACAACATCACACAAACAAATGAGTCAAAGACTCTCCTACAACACCACCGAAAAGGCAAATGAGTCAAAGACTCTCCTAAAACATCACCTAAAAGGCGAATGAGTCAAAGACTCTCCTATAACATCACCTAAAAGGCGAATGAGTCAAAGACTCTCTAATCAAGGCTGACTCCTATGCGAATGGACTATCGAATAAGGAGAGGCTTACAAGCAAAAGGAAAAAGAGACCTTGTGCATATTTGGCAAAGGTAAAACACCCAACCGGGCCGGACAGCTACCTAGCCATCAGGGTGCAACAAATGTGCAACCCAATACCCATAAGGGTAGGGGTATGAAGCCAAGCCGAGTAGGGTGTTCTCCCAAAAAACCAAACAACGCACAAAGAGGAGATCTAACGAGAGAATGAGACCAGGCGGGTCTCCTAAACACACACAAAGATGAGCTCTAAGCGACGAGGCTTGCCTCCAGAGGAGAACTGCCCAACGAGACAAAACGTGTCTCCTAGAAAGGACATCTCTAATAAGACCAATTGGTCTCCTAAAATAGGAAAAGAAACTACCATCTAAAGGAAGAATGAGTCAAAGACTCCCTAACAGTGCTATCCAAAGGACGAGTGAGCCAAAGGCTCTCTAATACTAGACTTAAAGGAAGAATGAGACAAAAAACTCTCCAATAAAAACACCTGAAAGGAGAGTGCTTACGAGACTAAGTAAGTCTCCTAAGAAAGACTCCCAGTACATCCATCATTGTCCTGGCAATGATTAAAGACAAAGGCAACTAACAGACCTAGTTGGTCTCCAACTAGCGAGGGTATAAGCTGAGATACAACTTAGAGAAGAACTCTATAAATGAGGCAAGGCATGCCTCCTATGGGTACACCATCCATCAAGATCAAGGTGATCCCCCGAGATTAAGCTACAAATGAGGCGTGCCTCCAAAGGAGGATCGCCTAATGAGACAAAGTATGTCTCCTAGTACAGGTTCTAGTATCTAAAAAAAGTCTAAAAGAAATATAGAAGACTGCATTAGTCTAATCAAAATAGAGAAGAAAAAAGCTACCAGGTAATCTCAAATTTCCATTCAATTATTATAAAAACAAATCAAGTATTAGCAAAGTATGATTTACGACTAAAGAGTGCACAATCTGTAAGAACAGCAATCATAAGATGATAAACAACATTGAATTAGTCCAGACCAGCCGCTGGATAGCCTAATAAAGTAAAAACAATATCAAACACTTCAAAGCCAACCACAAACCCCAATACGGGGACTCAGCGAGATCAGATGATGCCAAAGTAATCATCTGATTTCAATACACATATAATATTCCTACAAACCGCCTTGAAATCAGACAGTACTCATGTCGATAAGATCGAATAGAGTAGTCATCTGATTTCCTCCTTCAATTAAACAATTTATTGAAATAAAATTAATTAGCCCAGACCAGCCGCTGGGTAGCCTAATGAAATAAAAGAAAGTATGATAAAGTTTCAAGATAATCTCACCTGAATAATCCATTCATCACCATCTTCAAAACCTAACTCAAAGCTTAGTATAAGAAGAGAATATATATAAAAAAGAAATCAAAAGATTATGATAATTCTAATTTATACAAATTGTAGTGCGTAACATGGGACATCAACTTGTGCAGATCCAAGTGCAAAAAGAACGGTGAGCCCCAAAACACAAAGACGGGTCCAATATGAGGCTAAGTAAGCCCCCTAAAGGGGGGGACTCTCTAAATGAGACCAGGCTTGTCTCCAAACAGGGACTCGGTAAATGAGGCAAAGCCTTCCTCCTATGGGCAAACTCTCTACCAAACTAAAAAGGACTCTTAGAAGGGAGGCTCTAAGTAACAAGGCTTGTCTCCGAGGGAGAAACACCTTAATGAGACAAGGCATGTCTCCTAGTGCAACTCATTATCGAGACCACAGTGATCTCCTAAACAAAAGGTTCCTCTATCTAAAAGATATCTAAGAGACTTAGAAAGTCTTCTAAATAAAAGAGGGGGACGCTACTAGGACTGAGCTAGTCCCCTAAGGAAGGGCTCTTCTATCGAGACATAACCTGTCTTCAAGGAGGGAGTCAGAAACGGATCTACCATTGAACCAGATTACCTCCGCCTCCTAGCTCCTCAATGCGAGCTGGAATGGTTTGGGAAGAAAGAAAGGAATGAGAGCTGCTAGCAAGGATCCTTTTGACATAAGCTTCATTTTAGGCTTTGATTTGAAAAGAATCAAGGTGGGAGTCTCTAAAAAAATTAGGATTATCCTTCTCAATTGCACAATTCCCACCATTAGGGAGGGAGTCACAAGGAGAATTTAAAACTCTGAGACTACCAGCAGAGCCACAAGGTAAACAATTTAAGAAAGATTGCGGTTTTGCCTTAATAACAATGAGAGCTGAAATTTTAACAGACGAATCAGCCGATATCGAGAAGGAAGCGTCAAGGGGCTAAATTGCAGAGGTAAGAGAGGCATGTTCAAGGTTCGAGCCGTTTAAAGTAGTTTTTCCTTGTAAAACTCGATTTGGGAACCTTTTAATTTCATTAAAGGGGCAGGATTTAAGGAGATTAAAGAATTGCATGAGAGAGAAGGCTCAGAACTGCTCCTATTGCTAGAAGGATGGAAAACTAAAATTGCGGCCTTGGAAAGAGAGTAGTTCAAGGTCTTTTTGTATCTGATCAACTGCAATTGAATAGTTCCAGCGGAGCCTTTTGAGTGCTGTTTCCGAGGTGATAGCCCTTTGTTCAAGTTCCTTGTTAAGAGACTCCAGGTCACACCTGTCTTCAGAAAAGCTTACAAACTGCTCATTCATGTCTTGTTGCATTTTTTCCATCTGATTTTTTAAAGTCGAAATGATGAAGAGACAAGTGGAATGCTCGTTCCTGAGGCTCTGCAACTCATCTATCACTTGTTTCTGACTTTCCTCAAGCTCCTGAATAAGAGCTTCATAGTAGCACTCCATCTGGTTCATTTTTTTCGTCAGACCTATGCAACCGGCTTTTGACTCTTCTAAGTCACTTAAAAGTTCACAAATTTTTGCTCCCATCGCATCACTAGTACCCAGGTTATGTTCTACAAGGTCAAGCACTGGAGGAAATTGATCAGGTCTAGGTCTACCTGAAGAATGAACCATGACTTCTAAGGGATATAGATCTGCGTCAGAGCCCTCCAGCCCTTCTTTTGGGGTAAATTGCTCAGACTGTACAGACATAGGTCCAAGCTTTCTCACATCTGTTACTTCCACTGGTTCTACATTTAGTAGAGAAGTTACTTGTGAGGTTCCTTCTTTAAGATCCTGCAATACATATTCCAAAGCCTTGAGGTCCGGGTGAAGAAAACCCAAGTCTCTTTCATTGTACCCCAGGCTGGTCTTATTTTGAATTGCTCTCACTTTCTCCTCCATTACTAAAACACCCTGCACCCACCTTGTCTGCAAATCATGCAATAGGCAATTCAGATTGTTTCCATTAGCATTCCTCTCAAGCTGAACCTCTTCAGAACAACCTTCTATATACTCCTCAAAACATAGTTGGGAAGCTTCTGTAAAGGCCTGCCTTGCAAGGTTCTGATTTGTCTCAAACATAATTCCTCCTCAGCCGAATTTAACCAGATTTGATTAAAAGGTCATATTAACATCAAATCTATAAAATAATGCCATACTCTTAAAAGAAAACAAGGTAGATAATCTGAGACAGAAATATCAAAAATCCTTTGATGAAAACTTTGAATATACAAAGAAAATCTTTGTCATATACCATCGAAATGATTATCAAAACAAGAAATCATCATCAGTCATGAAACATTTCTACACAATAGTAATCACGAGTCATCAGAGAGTTCTCGGAGAAGAACACCATCACAGATAATTCGCAATCATCAACCAAACTGTAATCTCATGCTATCAGATATGCCTCAATAAGAAAATTACTACAGAACATAAAGAAATGAAGTGAAACGCAAGAAAAGAAAACCTTACCTTCTCTTTTAGAACACTAGAATGAAAAGAGCTACTTCGAAAACACCAGAAACGATGACATTCGCCCACGAAATTTATTGAGATCATTTAAATTTCAATGAGACCAATTAGAATACACGAGCAGCTCAAATCTATTGAAAAATCCTCCGGATCTGAGATTCTCAACTCGAATTAGGGTTTAAAAGGGTTGATCAAAAGACTAAAAATAGAGATCAAGGATAAGAGGAGAGATCTGATAACAAATGGGGTACAGTGAGAGAGAAATCAACCGGATCTCCGACGATTTCATCGTAGAAGGAGATCGAAGAAGAAAAGGAAGAAGCTAAGGTTTCGGCCAAGGATTTTTAGATCCAGATCTATTCCCTCTCTCTTAATCTCTCTTCTCTCTTTCCCTCTCTAAAATTAGGGTTTGGTAGTGGTGTACAGAGTTTAGATCTGAGAGAGTGAAGAAGGATCTAAGAAATGAATGAGCTGACCTAATGATTTTTGCCGGATTTAAAGGAAATCCGCCGGTGTTAGGGTCGGAGATGATTTGCAGAAATGGGATGGAGGTGGAGATGAGGTGGCTGGGAGAGAAGGTTTGATGGAGGTGGATCTGCAGAGAGAAGGTTGGAGGTGTTACCGGAAAAAGAAGCTACCGGAGAAGGTAAAGGAGATGGCCGGCGGAAATGAAAAATTTGCAGAGTTGATGGAGATCCGATCGGAAAATCCGATCGGAGAAGACGCTTGGAGCCGGAATTGGCCGGTAGAGGAAGGTTGAAGGAGGTGGATCGGAGAGGAGGAAGAGGCGGAGGATGCGGCTGCCGGAGAATGATCAGATCCGATCGAAAAATCCGATCGGAGAAGATGATTGGTGAAGAGAAAAACCCGATTCCCTTTCTCTCTCTCTCTCTCTCTCTCTCTTTCTGTAGAAAAGAAAAAAAACGAAAATGAACAGTGATCTTGATTTTTCTGATTTTTTATATATATATAAAAAAAATGTTGTTGATAATGGCACTACTCTTACGGATAAGGCGCGCGAATTTGTAAGCGCACCTCCGCCGCTTTGTCTTATTAGACAAAAGGCAAAACTTCAGCTATTTTACAAAAAGACACCCCCCTGTGTGGATAATTTGCCCCCCTTCTGCATTTACACAACGACACTGACTTGGTCCGTTCGCAGGGCAAACCAACTCGGATTTCGACGAAATTTTACAGGGACCTATGGGGGATCCTAACCTAGCTTAGGGTAGAAATTGGGGTCCTAACTCTTTGATTGGATAGGTTCTTGCACAAATACAGCGGACTTGGGTCTGGTCAAAATGGGATGTCTACAGATGCCCCTCTTTGGCAGAGCGCGTGTAACACGCGAATGGCAAAGCTGAACAGACGACACATTTTGACTGACCCGGAAGCAAAGCAAATTTTTGGGTTTTCAGTTTTAAAACGATATTCAAAAAAAAATAAAACTCTACCAATAATAGGGAGATAGCCTCTCCTCGACTCTTAACTCGGCAACTACGACATCTCAAAGAGATAGTCTCTCCCTAATACTCATGACTCAATTATCTAAACTAGTTAACAAAAAATCAACGAACGATTGCAAAACACAAACACTTTTTTTTTTTTATCAGGCTAAGCCAAAGTAAACATAACAGTTACTCAAAGAGCACCAACCAAACAAACAAACAAATCATTTCAATCACTCAAAGAGTTTTCATTTTTTTTAGAAACCACAATGCAACTCGTCTAAGACAAGCATAAATCCAATCACTCAAAGAGTTTTTTCCTTTTTAGAAACATGCAAAATAAGCTAAAAACCACTGTATTGAAATTCGTCCAAAACAAATTCAAAACTAAACACTCAAAGAGTTTTTTTTTTTTTAGAAACATGCAAAATAAGCTAAAAACTACTGTATTGAAATTCGTCCAAAACAAATTCAAAACTAAACACTCAAAGAGTTTTTTTTTTTTATCATGCGGATCAGTCTAAGACTTGACCAATTAATAAGGTACTCGAATATTTGAGCTAAACTCAAATTTCTAATACCGAGGCGAGACTAAGTCTCAAGCCAGGCGATAGATATACAGACCATTGCTGAAAATAAATCTGTTTAACTACCCGAGTAACTCTGACTCCTCTCTTTCAAGGTAGCAAATCACTCCGGATCACGCGGTTCTGTTAAACAGTTCCACATAAATCCAAATTCGTATGTCCTGCTAAACAGTCCCATACAAACCTCTTCGCAGATACACATGACTCCTAACACGTTAGGAAGCTGCACATTGCGGAACGATGATCAGGCAAGTCACTACGTGACATTACAATACTAATCATCGGGGTACTAAATACCCGGGAGAAAGAAGAAAAGACCAATCTGTGTAACACAGGTTCGGTAATTTCCAATTCTAATAAATTCTTTCAAAACGACCAAACCGTGTAACACAGGTTCAGTGATTTCAAACTCTGTTAAAATCTTTCAAAAAGACCAAACCGTGTAACGCAAGTTCGGTAATTTCCATTTCTGTTAAAAATCTCTTTCAAAAAGACCAAACCGTGTAACACAGGTTCAGTAACCTCCATTATCTAAAACCTCTCAAAAATGACCAAACCGTGTAATACAAGTTCGGTAATTTTTTTTTTTTGTAAAATTTTTTCAAAAAAAACAGATTGAAAGAACAATCAGATAGTGCAACACTAAATCCAATAATTTCTTATTCTATTAAAACACTCTTCAAAACACTTGAAGAAAAGACCAGATCGTGTAACACATATTCTGGTAATTTCTATCTTTATTAAGAAAAACTTCAAGACAGCAGGAAGTTGAGAAACTCACAATGACTGAAAGAAAAGATCAACTCTTAATGATTTCATTGATAAACCAGTCATCTCTTCGCAAAGAGTAACTAAGATGCATGATTTTTATCAAAGACCAGACTCAAGTAACTTGACACAATTTTTGGAGGTCAAACCTTTTTCAAAGACGCAAAGCATCCTATTGAAGTTTAAAAATCGTTGGAGTAAATTCTAAACTCCTCTGAGACAAAGATTTTTCCAGGAATTTTAACTCCAAAGGAGAATAACCTGACTAAAAAGCTCAATACAAAGAGTGTTCGAACTTCTCTAGTCTCTATTTTATAAAGATATTTATCTCAAGCATCAATGATTACTCGATATCTTTTATGACATAAGTCATAAAAGATGCCCCTAGTATGATTACTTCCATGACAAAATTCATTAGAGAGCAACAAAAAGGGAATGGGCCAAAGGCTTTTATTACTGAATATTTGAGATTACAACAAATTTTCTGATAAACACTTGGGTTTACAAGGCCTTCCACCGGTACAAGAAACTTGCTGCGCTCAAAATTTTCTCATCTCTGCCATCTGCTGATATCGAAACTGAGCTGAAAATCTGTTGACATCTGAACACTGCTCAACTCTACATTATCCACAGGACCCACAAATTCTCTGCCTCTCTGAGCCTCTGAGTCTTTATCACCCCGGCTTTGGGAAGAATACTGACTAAACAGGACTCTGGAAATTGACTTTGACTTGACAACAGACTAACTTTGACAGATAATGACCAAAGACTTTGACGAGTTTTAAACAAGACTCCAAAAGAGACTGAATCTGCTTCTTAAACTGATAAACATTTTTAAAAGAGTCAAAGGTCCATCACTATTAGAGTCTTTTGAATACCATGTTTTAAGATGTTTCAACCTCTTTTCAAGATCTTCGTCATGGTTATATCCCTTCAGATTGTTTAGTTTCAATTTCCTAACTCAAAGAGTAGCAAAAGAAGCTCTGATGGTACTTACTCAGACATTAAAGAAGATCCAAAGAGAAAAATAGAAGCTCAACTGGCTTCCAAAAAGCTCTATCCTTCGTGAAGTCTTGCCATGACCAAATCGCCCTTTTGGGTTTTCGATTTAGCGGACCGCGTGCCTTAATTTTTGCCTGGACTGTCTGCCCTTGCAGATTTTCCATCCAGCAGGCCCAATGCCCTGATTTTTGCCTAAACTGCCCTTTCGGGTTTTCAGCTTAGCGGGTCTAAGACTCCATCATTTTTTTTTCTTTTTCTATTTCTCTACAAACCTGGGCCTAAATACACCAGAAGGACTTTCAGGTAGGCTTAGGTTCGAAAAGGCTAAACCCTAATGTATTTGCATGTTACTGGACCGAATCTGGACCCTCCAGACTTCCTACGTATCCCTGAAGAAATGGGAATCAGATCCGCGTAGTTCGCCCCATTTGGCTTTGCAAAAGAAGTGACCGAACCCGAATTAATCAGGCTACCTACGTACCCTTAAAAAGGGATCAGGTCATAACGTAGTTCAAACTACTTTCTTTTCTTCTTTTTTTTTTTATATATATATATTAAAAAAAATGCCCCTAGTTTGGGTTCATCAAAGAAACAAATTGTTTTATAGGCCCAAAGGGTTTGCAAAATGGTTTAAAACATTTAGGCTGTTGACTTAAAGCTCAGGTCGATCAAAGACGGCCTCCTGGTGTACTTAAGCATAATACTTTTTTAACTGATCCAGGTTTGTAGGTTCATTTAATTTTTCTCCATTTTCATTGAGGAGTCTTACGGCTTTTCCAGGCAAGACTTCATCAACGATGTAAGGACCAGACCAGTTTGGCCTGAATTTACCTCGAGGATCAAATACCGGTGCCCTGTAGGACTTCAAAACTAGATCTCCGGGCTTCAAATCTCGAACACGAACTTTCTTATTAAAAGCTCTCTCGATTCGCCTCTGATATCCCTGAATATGGTACAAGGCTCTTAACCTCTTCTCGTCTATCATATGCAGCTCATCATGCCTGGCTCTAGCCCAATCAGACTCTGGCAAGTCAGCTTCCATCATCACTCTCAAAGAGGGAATCCTTACCTCAACGGGGAGGACTGCTTCCATTCCGTACACCAAAGAATATGGAGTTACACCTGTTGAAGATCTGATCGATGTCCGATAAGCCCATAAGGCATATGGAAGCTTATTCGACCAGTCCTTATAAGTCTCAGTCATCTTGCTAATAATGACTTTAACATTCTTATTTGCTGCCTCTACAGCTCCGTTTGTTTGAGGTCTGTAAGGAGATGACTTGTGATGTCTTATTTTAAATTCTTCACACAGGTGTAACACCTCTTTCTTGAAATGCGACCCATTATCTGAAATCAGCTCGTGAGGCACTCCATATCTGCAAATAATATTGGCACGAATGAACTTCGCAACTGTATTCGACGTTATGGAAGCATACGAAGCGGCTTCAATCCATTTCATAAAATAATCAATGGCGACCAGAATATACTCATGCCCGCTCGAAGATTTCGGATAAACCTTCCCAATTATATCAATTCCCCACACTGAAAACGGCCATGGAGAAGTCATAGAGTGTAACTCCGAAGGAGGAACATGAATAAGATTTGCATAGACTTGACATTTATGGCATTTCTTCACAAATGCGAAGCAATCTGCTTCCATTGTGGGCCAATAGAATCCAAGCCTCAAAATCTTTCTAGACAACATCTTGCCATTCATATGAGGTCCACAAACTCCCTCATGGGTCTGCTCAATAAGCTCCGCGGCTTTGTCTTCATCAACACAGAGAAGCTGTATGCCATCAAATGACCTTCTGTACAGCTCTTCACCACAAATAACGAAGTTGGCAGCCAACTTCTGAAGAGTCTTCCTCTCTTTGCTTGAAGCTTCTGGAGGATGCCCTTTACCAGCAATAAAATTCTTGATATCTATATACCATGGCTTCCCATCTGGACACCTGGCTAAAATCTCTATTGCATTCACATGCGAAGGGGCCCACTGAAGTTTGACAACTAGCGGCTGAACCTCCATTGATATAGAAATGTCTAACATCGAGGCCAAAGTAGCCAAAGCGTCAGCAAAATGATTTCTGGTTCTTGATAAGTGAGTGAACGTAATGTTCTTGAACTTTCTGACCAAAGATTCCAAATAAGTGTTATAAGGGATCAATTTATCTTCTCGAGTTTTCCATTGCCCATTAATCTGGCAAATGATCAAGATAGAATCCCCAAACACATCAATATCTTGAATCTCCAAAGCTAAGGCTGCCTCTAACCCGGCGATGCAAGCTTCATACTCGGCCATATTGTTCGTACATTCAAACTGTAGCTTGATAGAAACAGGAATATACTCTTTCCGAGGGGATATAAGCACAGCTCCTACTCCTTGTCCTCGACTGTTTACAGCTCCATCAAAGTACATAAGCCACTTACTATCCGAAGCTTCTTCTTCAATATCCATGATCTCTTCGTCCGGAAATTCTGCCTTCAGAAAAGCATTCTCTTCAACGGGTGCATCGGCCAGCTGTTCAGCAACGACACGCCCTTTAATTGATTTCTGAGTGACATAGGTGATGTCAAACTCAGACAGTAATAACAACCACCTAGCGGTTCTTCCTGTAAGGGCCGGCTTCTCAAACAAATATTTTAACGGATCCATCCGCGAAAGCAAAAAGATCTTGCTCGAAAGCAAATAATGTCTAAGCCTCTGGGTAGCCCAAACTAATGCTAGACATGTCTTTTCCAACACCGTGTACTTTAACTCGTACTCCAGCATCTTCTTACTGATATAGTAAATGGGCCTCTCCCTTTTAGACTCTGAATCTTGCTGAGCAAGCATGCAACCCATGGCTGTATCTGTGATAGACAAGTACAACAATAACGGCTGACCCGGAATGACAGGTGATAGAACAGGGGGCAAGGATAGACACTGCTTAACCTTTTCAAAAGCCTCCTGACACTCTTCATTCCATTTCTTCGAGGAATTCTTCTTCAGAAGCTTGAAAATAGGTTCACATGTCATCGTCAGATGTGATATGAACCGTCTCAGATATTGAACCTTGCCAAGGAAACCTCGGATCTGCCTCTCTGTCTTTGGCGACTGCATTTCTTGAATCGCCTTAATCTTTTGCGGGTCTACTTCGATCCCTCTTTCACTGACCATAAACCCTAAGAGCTTTCCTGATGTAACACCAAAGACGCACTTATTCGGATTTAGGCGAAGCTGATACTTCCTGATTCGCTCAAAGAACTTTCTCAGGGCAACAGTGTGCTCAGGTCGAGTCTTGCCTTTTACAATCATGTCATCGACATATACCTCGACCTCTTTATGGATCATATCATGTAAAAGAGTTGTAGCAGCCCTCTGATATGTAGCACCAGCATTTTTCAGACCAAAAGGCATCACCCTGTAGCAGTAAGTACCCCACTGAGTAATGAATGCTGTCTTCATCATGTCCTCGGGTGCCATCTTAATCTGATTGTAGCCTGAGAATCCATCCATAAAGGATAGAAGAGCATGACCAGCTGTATTATCAACCAGGAGATCAATGTTTGGAAGAGGGAAGTCATCTTTAGGACTTGCCTTGTTCAAGTCTCGAAAATCGACACACATTCGAACTTTTCCGTCCTTTTTGGGCACCGGTACGATGTTTGCAAGCCATTCTGGGTATTCAACCACTTGAATGAATTTTACTTCTAACAGTTTCTTTACTTCTTCATAAACCTTCAACTCCCATTCAGTTTTGAGTTTTCGGAGTTTTTGCTTTTTTGGCTTAATACCAGGGATTAAGGGTAAGCGATGCTGAACAATTTCTTCACTTAATCCTGGCATGTCATCATATGACCAAGCAAAAACTTCCTTGAACTCTTTGAGCAAGGTGATTAATTCCTCACGTTCTTCAGGAGATAAAATTTTGCCAATTCGAATCTCCCGAATCAAGGTTTCATCACCTATATTCACAGTTTCAATTTCCTCTTCGAGTGGTTTTGCTCGGCGACTCTCATCCTGTTGAATCATGTATTTGATTTCAGGGGGAGTGTCGTCGGCATCCTCATCAGAGGGGGAGTCTTGATTGTTGTTATTAAGTTTATCAGATTCTGAAGCAGAAACAGTAGAAATAAAAGTAGGGACAGAAATATACTCAGAAAACTCCTTTATTTCATTGAATGTTGAATCAAGTACATCAAATGATGAATTACCCACATCGGGCTTTACAATAGATTCTTGAAACAAATTTACAGACTCAACGTATAGATTGACATTTGTGTCAATTGACTCTGAACTATGTACTGAAAGAATATCTGATTCAGCATCTGACTCAATTCCATTGGAAGAGGAGGAATCACCATCGACCTCGGAAGACTCGACCTTTATAGTACCTGCATCAAAAGAATTGTTAGAATAAACAGACTCTGAATCAGACTCAAAGACTGACATGGACTTACGGACAACAGACTTTTTTGAAGGGACACGACTGTTTAGGTAAGTAACCTGAGGTATGACCTGAAAGGTCCAGTTAGTCAATGGTTCCTCTGCCGGGGTGATTAAGTGAGTAGGATTCAGAATCACGGCCCTCTGATCAATCACAGCAATAATCTGCGAATCTTCAAGGAACATTGAATTCAGCAGGCTCGGCTCTATATGCTCTGCCCAATCAGCTTCTGACTCAGCTTCTGTCTGCACACCGATCTGCTTGTCCTCTAACTGCAAATCGAAGAAAATTTCAAAACCTGGCAACCTCTGTCCTGAATTCTCATCCAACCAAGTTTCGGCAAAACCACAGAAAGGGACATCCGCACCCTCTTGTCTAAACCGGCCATTCATTGTCAAATTAATTGGCGCCATTGGTAATTCTAACCCTCTTCGGCGACATTCAGCCCATTTCCGCATCAGCTGCTTCATCTCTTTAACCTCTTTCTTTGAGGGCTTGTATCCCAGCCCAAATAGACCGTTGAAGGATTCGAACTCAGGAAATTCGGTCAAACCCTGATGGTATTTCCCCAGCCCTGCACCTGGCATGTATCCCTGTCGACGAACCATTCGAACGACATTCGAGTTTGTACTGGTCAGAAAACAAATTTCCTCCTTTATAGCTTCCTTGAAGGTGATGGCAGTTACTTCTAGCGAGAACCCAGTCAAACTAAGATCTTCAGTCTTCTCCATAGACAGGTCCTGAGTGATCAGCCCTACTTCAAGGTCCGGGTCTCCCTTTACTGTTACTACTCCGTTTTTACGAAGAAATTTCAGTTTTTGGTGAAGAGAGGATGGAACAACCCCGAACTTGTGCAACCAAGGGCGCCCAAGTAACAGCAAAAATGAGGCTTTGATGTCCAGGACCTGGAATTCTATTTCGAAGTCTTCTCCTCCGATTTGTATCTCAGTGACCAGAGTTCCGATCACATCTCGGCGAGTACCATCGTACGCCAGAATACCCTGTTCAGATGGGATGAAATCTGCGGGACCAAATCCAAGAGTCGTTGCAGTACTCAACGGGCAAACATTCAAAGCAGAGCCGTTGTCAACCAACACCTCTGGTACTCTCTTCTTGTTGCAAACTACTGTGATTTTCAAAGATTTGGTGTGGTCTCGGCCCTCAGAAGGCAAATCATCATCAGTGAAAGACAAAGTCTTAGACGCTCTGGTCATTGCAACCAAGCTTACCAAATCATCAGGAGTAGTGTCTACAGAGACTTGTGCCGAGTTAAGCTCTTGAAGGACTAACTTTCTGTGCTTAGATGAGGCCATGAGTAAACCCCATACTGAGATATTAGCTTGAGTCTTTTTCAGCTGTTTCAACAAGCTCTCTTCTTCTTCATCGGCGCTGGCCTTACTGACTTTATTCTGTCTCTGGTTTTCAGCATTTCGCGCAACCTCTGCAGGATTTTCTACACTCAGCTCTGGAGGTTTGAATACACGCCCGCCTCGGGTCATATGACGCATTTCGTCACAAAAGTCATCTAGCAACAACAGTTCATCTTCTTCAAAGTCCTCAGCCCGTAGGACATATGGAGCTCTTCTCATATTTCTGACATTGTCAGTCTGAAATACACAAGACTGAGATGATGATGACTCAGCAACTTCGTCATCATCGAAGGAAATCACGTAACGCTCTCTCCTTTCTGCCCCTTCCAGCTCCCTATCATCAAACTTCACGACATAGGTTTTTTCTGTGGTAATGGCACAAATAAGGGTTGATGGATCAAGCAAAGGCTCACTAGCAAAAATTGCATTGATAGTAGGAGGAGGCATGGCATGATGGTTGGGAAGTGGGTTTTGAGTGACGTTTGGTCTCTCCACTGCCAATTCATTTTTGTCAATCAGATTTTGAATGGCGTGCTTCAAGGCCAAACAATTTTCAGTCAAATGCCCTGGACCTTGTGGACCCCGATCCGGAGAGGACGAGTGCGGCGAGGGACGCGAGGTCCCCACAGCAATCCTCTAAGATCTCCACAATGTGAAGGAGAGCTCTGCCAAGGAACTCTCGAAACGGATGCCGCCCTCACAGCATAGCACGAGTGGCGATACAAAACGAATGAGATACATCCTGATCAGGAGCCAGGGCTCGAAACCGAGATGTACCTAAAAAGAACTCAGAGTCGCCATCCAAGGAAAGTGGGCCAAGGATCCCATACTATGCTCTGTTGCAACGGATAACCAGAGATATAAAATAGGGTTCGTGCCTGATGACGAATGGGGAAGGGATTAGGCGCCCCCAATTCGCCCAAGTGCAAGCACCTGGTCTCTTATGCCATTTTCATTAACTCCAAAGAAGTTTGGGTAAAAATCATATGAAATGGGAACAATCCTCAGGAATCGTCTACCTAAGCATGCATTTCCTGAGAATGAAGAAATAAACACATAAAATGAAAATGTGTCACCTAAGCAAAGCTAGGTTATGGGTGACATGCCTAACTCTAATGCAAGACTGGACTCGGACCAGAATGGCCATCCATCCTAGCTGCACTACGTATCCCGGCCTCGGGAAGAATCGGAGCCCACGTAGTTCGATGCCCTATTCAAAATTATGATGCCTAAGACACCTAGACCTCTATCCTAGACTCGATCTAAAAGACCGGACTAGTTATTAAAGCTTCTTGAACTATTATTTAAATTCCAATGAATGGTGGATTTTAGGACATCCTATATGCCCTAACTAAATGCAGATTGATTAGCCTTAAGCTAATGCAGGTGGTTCCTACAATCCTATGTGTAACTAGGCCGTGCAACCTAATGAAAACCACGGGATGACTATATGCCTAGTCTAGCCATCGGTTCGACTAAATGTCTAACCGATCGACTCGAGGCCTCCTAACTCTAGGGACACTCACATGACAGGACATACCATATCAATACAAATCAAGACAAACTCCTAACTCTAGAACACAACCTAAACAGCTAGGACATACTCCTAACTCTAGAGGAAGATCTTTTTGAAAATGGTTTGAATATTTTTGTAACTTTGAAAGATTTAAAATTTTTATTTTTAAAGGTTTGGCTGGACTTGGGATGTGGATCCCAAGCTGCACTACGTACCTCGTGGAAGAGGATCAAGCCAACGTAGTTCGAAACAAACTCTCCTAATTACTGATTCTAAAACACTCAACACTTTAGGCTTTTTAAGGTTTTTCAGTTGTTTTTCATATTTTTAAAGTTTTTCAAAAGTTTTTAAAGTAAAGAGTTTTCACCCTTTTGGTCAAAGACCTAAGGGAAAACACAAAGCAAAACCCTAGGACCAAACCTTAGGGCAAATAGGGGAAACCCCTAAACAAGGCAAACTAGACTATCGATGACAACAAAAATGATCTATGATCTCAAAAAGCAAAGCTATAATGAGACTGGGCTAGTCTCCAAAGAAGAAGAAATGACAACAAGACTATGGAGAAACTCCTTACTAACAGCACTCAAGAAGACAAATGAGCCACAGGCTCTCTAATACTACAACTTAAAGGAGGAATGAGTCAAAGACTCCCAAATAACACCAACGGAAGAACCAACGAGTCAAAGACTCCCTGGTAATATCACAAAAGAACAAATGAGTCAAAGACTCTCTAATGATACCAACTAAGAAAACGAAGTGAGTCAAAGACTCTCGAAAAGAAATGGAAACACGAGTCAAAGACTCCAACAATACCAACTAAAAGATAAATGAGTCAAAGACTCTCTAAAAGAAAAGAAACACGAGTCAAAGACTCCACTAACACCAACTAAAGGATAAATGAGTCAAAGACTCTCTAAAAGAGATGAAAACACGAGTCAAAGACTCCACTAACACCAACTAAAGGATATATGAGTCAAAGACTCTCTAAAGGAAAAGAAAACACGAGTCAAAGACTCCACTGACAACAGCTAAAGACAGATGAGTCAAAAGACTCTCTAAAAGATATGGAAACGCGATCGAATCATATAATAGAAGATTGAAAATCTGTGATCAAGATGAGATGAGATAGCATAAGATTGCTTTCAACGGATGGATCATGAATGACTAATCCTATGAGATCTTTGGAAATGAATGGGATTTACATCCTAACCCCAAAGGAAAAGTTTTTTAATCTTCACACATTTTATCAGTGTTACCTGAAGGCATCAACCCTAACCCTAATCTAGCGGAGTGGAGAAAGGATCTCGACTCATGACTTTGTTTGTGTACCTAGGACCGATCGTAGCCATTGGAAGATGGACTACGGCCTAATCTAGACACAAATGGGTAGGATATCCTAAACTAGGCTCACACACGTGATGCACATGTGTTCGTATACTACATGCATGTGTGGGTTAATCTAGGGGTAAGGTCAAGAGTTCCCTTAGCGCGAATCCATGTTCGATATACTGTACCAGTGTCCGGCGTATCAGTACGTGAACAAGAGATCCGTTTACGTACCATAAAGGTACTAGGCTAAGGGTGGAATGCTTCTCTAGCACAGAGGCACCAGGTGATGAAATCCCAGTCAACCATGCTAGATAACACTCCGGGTTCCTAAAATAGGACGTGTGTGCATGTGAGATGCAGGGGTTTAGATGCAAGTGATGTAAGTGTGTGCAATAAGTTCGCGCAATCTATGATGCCTTCAGGTTTTGTTAGATTAAGTTTGAGTAAATGTGATGAGAAAATAAAACATACAAACTAATCACAGCATCAGGATTTTACAAAGGAAATCAGTGATTCCTAAGGTTTCTATTTTGATAATTTAATGATTGAATATGTGATGGAATATTATGATCTGGAAATTTTTAAAACAATTTGATTTTAATTCAATTTACTCAAGGATTTTAAAAGGTTTCAATTCAGATTGTAGATTTACACATCAACATATAACAAATCTTTTCAGAACAAGATGAAATTTTTACAGTAACTTCTCCTTAATTATATAAGATTATAATAAAAATTTCATAGATTTTAAATGTGGTTTGCTATTAGTTTTTCAATGTTGAAAGTTTCTGTCCAGATTGTGAATTAACACAGTAACGTATAGCAAATCAATTCAAAACAATATGAAATTTCTATAGTATGTGTATTACAATAAGAAAGGATTACTGTAAAAGTTTCATAAATTTTAAAAATGATTTACTATTAATTTACGATTTTACAAATATCCATCCAGATTATGAATTAACAAAGAAACACATAGTAAATCAAATCCAAATCAGTTTAAACTTTATGAAAACATGTAATTCCAGTAGTAATTATCAAACAAATATTTTCAGAAGTTTTCATTGCAATTTACTATTTTTATCAGATTTAATACAGCATGCATGATTTTACGTAAAAAATCATAAACAAATATCCAACAGCAACCAAAAATCTTGAAACATTCACGGGAGATTAGATTAGATTTAATTTGCATCTCATCCAAATTTCACTTTTGAAAACATTATAGAGTTTTTGAAAATTGGTTTTTTCCAAAAATACCCCTAGAGTTAAATGAATTTTTAAACCCTTTAAATCAAATCAAGAATTCATAAAGAAATTCGTACTAATTCAAAATCTTACAATTATGTTATGTTTAAATTTTCATTGATTTTGGATCTATGTTGACATCTTCTTAAATTCAATCTTTAGAATTTTACCCCTTTGAGGGTAAAGTTCAAAAGGTCAAATTACGGTCAAAACGAAGTCAAAATTCTTCGAAATTCCAGATTTCTACACTTCTTAATGTTCAAAACACTCAGAGATTGAAAAAAACATATTTTGAATAACAATAAGAAAAAATAAAAATAAATCACAAATTCAATCCTAGCATGCTTCTAGTTTAAGATATATGAAAGAGGGTTTTGGAATACCAACCTTGCTAGCTCTCCTTGTCTCTAGGGTAAGTAATCCTCGGATATACGCTTTGTCTTACCCTTTCAATTAGCAAAGAAAACCCCAAAAAAAAATGTTGCCGCCGATCCGTTCCGCCGTCTTCACTTTCTCTTAGAGGGAAGGATTGGGAGGTGATTGGGAGAGATAATGGAAGAAGAATATAGGGAAAGGGATTGGAGGGAGTGATTGGAAGAGATAATGGAAGAGAAAAAGATAATGGAAGATAAATCTCTCATTTTCTCCCCTTTTTTATGGATGGGAAGGAAGATATATATAGGGAGAGAAAGAGAGAGAGAGAGATGTGTTGGTGGAGAGCTCATCATGTTGTCCCTCTTAGTGGAGAATCCATCATCATTCTTCTTAGTGGAGGGCCCATCATGTTTCTTAGTGGAGAATCCATCATCATTCTTCTTAGTGGAGGGCCCATCATGTTTCTTAGTGGAGAATCCATCATCATTCTTCTTAGTGGAGGGCCCATCATGTTTCTTAGTGGAGAATCCATCATCATTCTTCTTAGTGGAGGGCCCATCATGTTTCTTAGTGGAGAATCCATCATCATTCTTCTTAGTGGAGGGCCCATCATGTTTCTTAGTGGAGAATCCATCATTATTGTTCTTAGTGGAGGGCCCATCATGTTTCTTTAGTGGAGAATCCATCATTATTGTTCTTCATAAGAGGCCTCACAAGAGGCCCTACTGAGGCCCCACAATGTGGGCCCCACAACGCGGGCCCCACAACGTGGGCCCCACAATGTGGGCCCTCGGTTGATTCGAATTTTAAACAAATGTTCAATGCGGGCCCACCAAACGGGTCCAAATTCTCCCTCGCTTGGATTCTTATGAATAATCTCTCTCAACCTCTCACGGAAAAATGCGAAACATGGCGGAAATGATCGGATGGGGTTTCTCCCAAGCATAGCGAACTTGGGTCCGGTCAAAATGGGGTGTCTACAGATGCCCCTCTTTGGCAGAGCGTGTGTAACACGCGAATGGCAAAGCTGAACAGACGACACATTTTGACTGACCCGAAACCAAAACAAAGCAAATTTTTGGGTTTTCAGTTTTAAAACGATATTCACAAAGATAAAACTCTACTAACAATAGGGAGATAGTCTCTCACCGACTCTTAACTCGGCAACTAAGACATCTCAAAGAGATAGTCTCTCCCTAATACTCATGACTCGACTAATTAATAAAAAACGAACGAACGATTACAAAAACACAAACATTTTTTCTTTTTCTTTTTTTTTATATATCAGGCTAAGCCAAAGTAAACATAACAATTGCTCCAAGAGCACCAACCAAAGAAACAAGTTAATCACTTCAATCACTCAAAGAGCTTCCATTTTCTTTTTTAATTTTTTAGAAACCACATTGCAATTTGTCCAAGACAAGTATAATTCGAAACACTCAAAGAGTTTTTTTTTTTTTTTTTTTTTTTTTTTTTTTTTTTTTTTTTTTTAGAAACCTGCAAAAATAGGCCAAAGACCAATGTATCAAAACTCGTCCAAAACAAGTTCAAAATCAAACACTCAAAGAATTAAATTTTTTTTTTTTTTTTTTTTTTTAAAATCATGCCGATCAGTCAAAGACTCGACCAATTACTAGGGTAATCGAATATTCGAGCTAAACTCAAACTTCTAATACCCGAGGCGAGACTAAGTCTCAAGCCTAGCGATAGTTATACAGATCATTGCTGAAAATAAATCTGTGTAACTACCGAGTAACTCTGACTCCTCTCTTTCAAGGTAGCGAATCACTCCGGATCACGCGGTTCTGCTAAACAGTTCCACGTAAATCCAAATTCGTAGGTCCTGCTAAACAGTCCCCTACAAACCTCTTCGCAGATACACATGACTCCTAACACGTTAGGAAGCTGCACATTGCGGAACGATGATTAGGTAAGTTACCACTTGACATTACATTACTAATCATCTGGGTACTAAATACCCGAGGCGAGACTGAGTCTCAAGCCTAGCGATAGTTATACAGATCATTGATGAAAATAAATCTGTTTAACTATCCGAGTAATTCTGACTCCTCTCTTTCAAGGTAGCGAATCACTCCGGATCATGCGGTTCTGCTAAACAGTTCCACATAAACCCAAATTCGTAGGTCCTGCTAAACAGTCCCCTACAAACCTCTTCGCAGATATACATGACTCCTAACACGTTAGGAAGCTGCACATTGCGGAACGATGATTAGGTAAGTCACTACTTAACATTACAATACTAATCATCAGGGTCCTAAATACCCGGGAGAAGGAAGAAAAGATCAATCCTTGTAACACAGGATCAGAAATTTTCCACAATTAAAACCTTTAAAAAGACCAAGCCGTGTAACACGAGTTCGGTAATTTTTCCTTGTAAAACATCTTTGAAAACAGGTTAAAGGAACCACCAGATAGTGCAACACTAAATCCGATGATTTCTTATTCTATTAAAACACTCTTCAAAACACTTTGAAGAAAAGACCAGACCATGTAACACATATTCTGGTAACCTCTATCTTTATTAAGAAACTCCTCAGAACAAAAGAAGAAAGACCAGATCATGAAACACGGAATCTGCTAATTTCTATCTTTATTAAAAATCTTTCAAAATTCGAGTATCTTGAAAGAATTTTTGAAGGTCAAACCTTTTTTTTTTTTTTTTTTTTTTTTTTTTTTTTTTAAACGCAAAGCATTTTACTGAAATTTAAAAATCTCTGGAGTGAATTCTAGACTCCACTGGGATAAAGATTTTTCAAAGAAATTCAACTCCAAAGGAAAATACCCTGACTAAGAAGCTCAATATAAAGAGTGTTCGAACTTCTCTAGTCTCTATTTTATACAAAAATTTATTTCAAATCTCAATGATTACTTGACATCTTTTATGACATAAGTCATAAAAGATGCCCCTAGTATGATTACTTCCATGAAAAAATTCATTAGAGAGCAACAAAAAAAGGAATGGGCCAAAGGCTGAACATTTGAGATTACAACAAATTTTTTCTGATAAACACCTGGGTTTACAAGGTTTTTCATAGGCACCAGAAACTTGTTATGCTCAAAATTTTCTCATCTCTGCCATCTGCTGATACCGGAACTGAGCTAAAAGCTTGTCGATCTCTGAACACTGCTCTGCTTTACATTATCCACATGAACTGCAAATTTTCTACTTCTCTGAGTCTCTAAGTCTTTATCACCCCGGCTTTGGGAAGAATACTGACTAAACAGGACTCTGGAAATTGACTTTGATTCGACAACAAACTGAGTTTGACAGACAATGACCAAAGACTTTGACGAGTTTTAAACAAGACTTTAAAAGAGAATGAATCTGCTTCTTAAATTGATAAACATTTTTATTTTTTTTTCAAAAATGGTTAAAGTCCACCACTCTTTAGAGTTTTTTTTTTTTTTTTTTTTTAAATATCATGTTTAAAGATGTTTCAACCTCTTTTCAAGATCTCCATCATGGTTATTATCCCTTCAGATTACTTAGTTTCAATCTCCTGACTCAAAGAGTAACCAAAGAAGCTCTGATGGCACTTATTAACTGGCTTTCAGATAGCTCTGTCCTTCATGAAGTCTTGCCGTGACCAAATCGCCCTTTTGGGTTTTCGATTTAGCGGACCGCATGCCTTAATTTTTGCCTGGACTGTCTGCCCTTGCAGATTTTCCATCCAGCAGGCTCAATACCCTGATTTTTGCCTAAACTGCCCTTTCAGGTTTTCAGCTTAGCGGATTTAAGACTCCATCATTCTTTTCTTTTCTTTTTTTTCTTTTTTCTTTTTTTTTTCTTTTTTCTTTTACAAACCTGGGCCTAAATACATCAGGAGGACTTTCAGGTAGGCTGAATATCTAAGGTTCTAAGGATTTGGACCGAATCTGGTCTAGCCAGACTACCTACGTACCCCAAAATGGAGGATCAGGTCCTAACGTAGTTCAAACTACTTTTTTTTTTTATTTTTTATTTTTATTTTTTTTTTTTTATATATATATAAAAAAAATGCCCCTGGTTTGGGTTTATCAAAGAAACAAATTATTTTATAAGCCCAAAGGGTTTGCAAAACGGTTTAAAATATTTAGGCTGTTTGGCTCAAAGCTCAGATCAATCAAAGACGGCCTCTTAGTGTATTTAAGCATAGTACTTCTTTAACTGATCCAGGTTTGTAGGTTCATTTAATTTTTCTCCATTTTCGTTGAGGAGTCTTACGGCTTTTCCAGGCAGGACTTCATCGACGATGTAAGGACCAGACCAGTTTGGCCTGAATTTCCCTCGGGGATCAAATACCGGTGCTCTGTAAGACTTCAAAACAAGATCTCCAGGCTTCAAATCTCGAACACGGACTTTCTTGTTGAAAGCTCTCTCAATCCGCCTCTGATATCCTTGAATATGGTACAAGGCTCTCAATCTCTTCTCATCTATCATCTGCAGCTCATCATACCTGGCTCTAGCCCAATCAGACTCTGGTAAGTCAGCTTCCATCATCACTCTCAAAGAGGAAATTCTAAGCTCAACAGGGAGGACTGCCTCCATTCCATACACCAAAGAATACGGAGTTACACCTGTTGAAGATCTGATTGATGTCCGATAAGCCCATAAGGCATATGGAAGCTTATTCGACCAATCTTTATAGGTCTCAGTCATCTTACTGATAATGATTTTGACATTCTTATTTGCCGCCTCTACAGCCCCATTTGTTTGAGGTCTGTAAGGAGATGACTTGTGATGTTTAATCTTGAATTCTTCACACAGGTGTAACACCTCTTTCTTGAAATGCGACCCATTATCTGAAATCAGCTCGTGAGGCACTCCATATCTGCAAATAATATTGGCACGAATGAACTTCGCAACTGTGCTCGAAGTAATGGAAGCATACGAAGCGACTTCAATCCATTTTGTAAAATAATCAATTGCGACCAGAATGTACTCATGACCGCTCGAAGACTTTGGATAAACTTTCCCAATTATATCAATTCCCCATACTGAAAATGGCCATGGAGAAGTCATAGAGTGCAACACCGAAGGAGGAACGTGAATAAGATTTGCATAGACTTGACACTTATGGCATTTCTTCACAAATGCGAAGCAATCTGTTTCCATTGTGGGCCAATAGAATTCGAGTCTCAAAATCTTTCTTGACAACATTTTTCCATTCATGTGAGGTCCACAAACTCCTTCATGGGTCTGCTCAATAAGCTCTGCAGCTTTATCTTCATCAACACAAAGAAGCTGTATACCATCAAATGACCTTCTGTACAGCTCTTCTCCGCAAATAATAAAGTTGGCAGCCAACTTCTGAAGCGTCTTCCTCTCTTTGCTTGAAGCTTCTGGGGGATGTCCTTTACCAGCAATAAGATTTCTGACATCTGTATACCAAGGCTTCCCATCTGGACACCTGGCTGAGATCTCTATAGCATTCACATGCGAAGGAGCCCACTGAAGTCTGACAACTAGCGGCTGAACCTCCATTGATACAGAAATGTCTAACATCGAGGCCAAAGTAGCCAAAGCGTCAGCAAAATGATTTCTGGTCCTTGACAAGTGAGTGAACGTAATGTTCTTGAACTTTCTGACCAAAGATTCCAAATAAGTGTTATAAGGGATCAATTTATCTTCTCGAGTTTTCCATTGCCCATTAATTTGGCAAATGATCAAAATAGAATCCCCAAACACATCAATATCCTGAATCTCCAAAGCTAAGGCTGCCTCTAACCCGGCGATGCAAGCTTCATACTCAGCCATATTGTTGGTGCACTCAAACTGCAACTTGATAGAGACAGGAATATATTCTTTCCGAGGGGATATAAGTACAGCTCCTACTCCTTGTCCTCGACTGTTTACAGCTCCATCAAAATACATAAGCCACTTAGTATTCGAAGCTTCTTCTTTAATATCCATGATCTCTTCGTCAGGGAAGTCTGCCTTCAGAAAAGCGTTCTCTTCAATGGGTGCATCAGCCAACTGTTCAGCAACGACACGCCCTTTAATTGATTTCTGAGTGACATAAGTGATGTCAAACTCAGACAATAACAACAACCATCTTGCGGTTCGTCCTGTAAGGGCGGGTTTCTCAAACAAGTATTTTAGCGGATCCATCCGCGAAAGCAAAAAGATCTTGCTTGAAAGCAAATAATGTCTAAGCCTCTGGGTAGCCCAAACTAATGCTAGACACGTCTTTTCCAAAACCGTGTACTTTAATTCGTATTCCAGCATCTTCTTACTGATGTAGTAAATGGGCTTCTCCCGTTTAGACTCTGAATCTTGCTGAGCAAGCATGCAACCCATCGCTGTATCTGTGATAGACAAGTACAACAATAATGGCTGGCCTGGAGTGACTGGCGATAGAACAGGGGGCAAGGATAGGCACTGCTTAACCTTTTCAAATGCCTCCTGACATTCTTCATTCCACTTCTTCGAGGAATTCTTTTTCAGAAGCTTGAAAATGGGTTCACACGTCATCGTCAGATGTGATATGAACCGTCTCAGATACTGAACTTTGCCAAGGAAACCTCGGATCTGCCTTTCTGTCTTCGGCGACTGCATTTCTTGAATTGCCTTAATCTTTTGCGGGTCTACTTCAATCCCTCTTTCACTGACCATAAACCCTAAGAGCTTTCCTGATGTAACACCAAAGACGCACTTACTCGGATTTAGGCGAAGCTGATACTTCCTGATCCGCTCAAAGAACCTTCTCAGGGCAACAGTGTGCTCAGGTCGAGTCTTGCCTTTCACAATCATGTCATCAACATATACCTCGACCTCTTTATGGATCATATCATGTAAAAGAGTTGTAGCAGCCCTCTGATACGTAGCACCCGCATTTTTCAATCCAAACGGCATCACCCTGTAGCAGTATGTACCCCATTGAGTAATGAACGCTGTCTTCATCATGTCCTCGGGAGCCATCTTAATCTGATTGTAGCCTGAGAACCCATCCATAAAGGATAGAAGAGCATGACCAGCTGTATTATCAACCAGGAGATCAATATTGGGAAGAGGAAAGTCATCCTTAGGACTTGCCTTGTTCAGGTCTCGAAAATCGACACACATTCGAACTTTTCCGTCCTTTTTGGGCACCGGTACAATGTTTGCAAGCCATTCTGGGTATTCAACTACTTGAATGAATTTTACCTCCAACAGTTTCTTAACTTCTTCATAAACTTTCATCTCCCATTCAGTTTTGAGTTTTCGGAGCTTTTGCTTCTTTGGCTTAACACCAGGGATTAAGGGTAAGCGATGTTGAACAATTTCTTCACTTAACCCTGGCATGTCATCATATGACCAAGCAAAAACTTCCTTGAACTCTTTAAATAAGGCGATTAATTCCTCGCGTTCTTCAGGAGATAAAGTTTTGCCAATTCGAATCTCCTGAATCAAGGTTTCGTCACCTATATTCACGGTTTCAATTTCCTCTTCGAGTGGTTTTGCTCGGCGACTCTCATCCTGTTGAATCATGTATTTGATTTCAGGAGGAGTGTCGTCGGTATCCTCATCAGAGGGGGAGTCTTGATTGTTATTATTAAGTTTATCAGATTCTGAAGCAGAAACATTAGAAATAAAAGTAGAGACTGGATTGTACTCAGAGAAAGGATGCTTTATTTCATTTAATGCTGAATCAGGTACATCAAATGAAAAATTACCCACATCGGGCTTTACAATAGACGCTTGAAAAAAATTTACAGACTCAACGAACATATTGACATTTATGTCAATTAACTCTGAATCAACGATAGAAGTAGCATCTGACTTGATTCCGCTGGAAGAAGAGGAATCATCATCGACCTTAGGAGACTCGACATTTACAGTACCTGCATTAACAGAATTGTTAGAATAAACAGACTCTGAATTAGACCCAAAGACTGACGTGTATTTATGGACAACTGACTCTTTTGGAGGGACATGACTGTTTAGGAAAGTAACCTGAGGTATGACTTGAAAGGTCCAGTTGGTCAATGGTTCCTCTGCCGGGGTGATTAAATGAGTAGGGTTCAGAATCGAGGCCCTCCGATCAATTACGGCAATAGTTTGTGAATCTTCGAGAAACAGTGAACTCAGAAGGCTCGGCTCTACATGTTCTGCCCAATCAGCTTCTGATTCAACTTCTGTCTGCACATCGGTCTGCTTGTCTTCTAACTGCAGATCAAAGAAAATTTCAAATCCTGGCAACCTCTGTCCTGAATTCTCATCTAACCAAGTTTCGGCAAAGCCACAGAAAGGGACATCTGCACCCTCTCTTCGAAAACGGCCATTCATCGTCAAATTAATCGGTGCCATTGGTAATTCTAACCCCCTGCGGCGACATTCAACCCATTTCATCATCAGCAGCTTCATTTCTTTAACTTCCTTCTTTGAAGGCTTGTACCCCAGCCCAAATAGATTATTGAAGGATTCGAATTCAGGGAACTCAGTCAAACCCTGATGGTGTCTACCTAGCCCTGCACCTGGCATATATCCTTGTCGACGAATCATCCTGACGACATTTGCGTTTGTACTGGTCAGGAAACAAATTTCCTCATTCATAGCTTCTTTAAAGGTAATGGCAGCCACCTCTAATGAGAATCCAGTCAAACTAACATCCTCAGCTTTCTCCATAGTCAGGTCCTGAGTAATCAGCCCTACTTCCAGGTCTGGGTCCCCCTTCACAGTTACCACTCCGTTTTTGCGAAGAAACTTTAGCTTTTGGTGAAGAGAGGATGGAACAACCCCAAACTTGTGCAACCAAGGGCGGCCGAGTAACAACAAAAATGAGGCTTTGATGTCCAAAACCTGGAACTCTATCTCAAAGTCTTCTCCTCCGATCTGTATTTCGGTGACCAGAGTTCCGATCACATCTCGGCGAGTGCCATCGTACGCCAGAATACCCTGTTCAGATGGGATGAAATCCGCAGGACCAAATCCAAGAGTTGTTGCAGTACTCAACGGGCATACATTCAAAGCAGAGCCATTATCAACTAACACCTCTGGTACTCTCTTCTTGTTGCAAAGTACTGTGATTTTCAGAGATTTGGTGTGGTCTCGGCCCTCAGAAGGCAGATCGTCGTCAGTGAAAGATAAAGTCTTAGACACTCTTGTCATGGCAACCAAGCTTACCAGCTCATCCGGAGTAGTGTCTACAGAGACTTGTGCTGAGTTAAGCTCTTGAAGGACTAATTTTCTGTGCTTAGATGAGGCCATGAGTAAACCCCATACGGAAATATTGGCCTGAGTCTTTTTCAACTGCTTTAACAAGCTCTCTTCTTCTTCATCGGCGCTGACCTTACTGACCTTATTCTGTCTCTGGTTTTCAGTATTTCGCGCAACCTCTGCAGGATTTTCAACACACAATTCTTGAGGCTTGAATACACGCCCACCACGGGTCATATGACGCATCTCGTCACAATGGTTATCCAACAACAATAACTCATCTTCTTCAAAGTCCTCAGCCCTTAAGACATAAGGAGCTGTCCTTCTATTTCCAGCACTGTCAATCTGAAATGTACCAAACTGAGATGAAGACGATTCAGCCAACTCATCGTCATCAAAGGAAATTACATAATGATCTTTCTTTTCTACTGCTTCGAAATCTTCCTTGTCAAACTTCATTACATAGGTTTTTTCTGTGGTAATGGCACAAATGAGGGTTGATGGATCGAGCAGAGGTTCATCAGTAAAAATTGCATTGGTAGCAGGAGGAGGCATGGTATGATGATTAGGAAGTGGGTTTTGAGTAACGTTTGGTCTCTCCACTGCCAGCTCATTTTTGTCAATCATGTTCTGGATAGCATGCTTCAAGGCCAAACAATTCTCGGTCAAATGCCCTGGACCTCTGTGATATTCACAGTATTGATCCATCTTCCAGAATGCGGGTAAGGGATTGGGTGGAGGTTTGATATCCGGGAGCCGGATCTTCCTATCTTTCATGAGCCTTTTGAATATCATTATTATCGGATATGGAAGAGGATCAAACTTTCTGTCATATGCAACTCTCCTTGGCGCTTTTGCAGCCTCTGCAGCAACTCTGGCCACAGGCCTGGTATAACTGACAGCATGAATTTCTTTGGACTGGACCATTGGTCTTTTCCCGTCTCGGATTTCAGAAGAAACCTTGGCTCTCAAGCCTTTTGCTATGGCATCTTCTGTCTGAGTACCCGTCTTGATTAAATGGTCAAAGCTCGGGTAATGCTGAGGAGCGAGAAAATGAAAATACATGGGAGACAAACTCTTCAGAACCAGCTTTATCTGCTCTGATTCAGTCATTTTCTGGCTTAGCTGAGCAGATTTGCGTCTCCAGCGCCTGATAAAGAAAGTGAAGGTCTCTTGAGGACCTTGCTTTAGCTGTTTTAGGTCTCTCTTCGTGACCTCAATACCCTCTTCCATTGAGAATTGCTCTATTAGTTTCTCCGAAATATCTTCCAGGGTTCTCACCTCCTCGGGCTTTAGCCTTAGAAACCACTTCTTTGCGATCCCAATCAAAGAAATCGGGAACAACTGGGCCATCTGCTCACGGCTCAGACCATACTGCTGGGACAAAATGATAAACCACCTCATGTGGTTACGCGGACACCCGGTTCCGTCATATTTGTCATAATCAGGAGCTTTGAAGTTGGGCGGTAAAGAAACTGTTGAAGACAGTATTAATTCAGAGACGTCAAATTTCTTGGGTCCCTGGACTCTCATCTGCTCCATCTCATGAGCCATCTTGCTGAATTTCTCAGACATTTCCTTCTCAAATTTTTCAAATTTTTCTTTTTCTTTATCAACCTCTGGAGCACAATACTCTGCAGCATACTGACCATCATCTAAATCCACCTCGAAAGACTGGATAACGGGTATATGCGACTCCGGAGCTGGAACATGAGAAGGTTGAAGTACGGGCCTAGACGTGGAAGTCTTATCACTTATCTGTGTTTTCATGTTTGCCATTTCTTCTTTCATTCCCGCCATATCTCTGGTGAGGTTTTTCATCATCTCTTGCATGCTCATTAAAAGTTCAGTTGTGTCTGCCATTTGATTTACTTCAAATAAATTTGAAGACTCTGGTGAAGAAGGTAAACGAACTGAAGATGACACAGAGGAATCAAAGTGGCGAACGAGTCTAGACACTGGGGTAGGTCTCGACCAGGTGGGCTTAGCTTGAAAGTCTTTTTTGGGAGCGATGGTTGCTATCTTTCAGAATCCTGATTGGAAGTTAACAAACTAGGTTACATGATTGACAAATAAGATAGTTTGTACCAATAGAGACAAAAGAAAAAACAAACATCCTTTGTATTGATTATACTGACAGCAATCGCTGAAAACCCTGAATCACTGACTGTTTATAACATGTCAAGTAAAATTTTTTTGAATTTTCATCTATAATGGAATCAAATTTACAAGTTTTGACTCAATAAAAGAAATGACAATCTTGATCCAAAAATCCTCATGGTGGATAGAAATGACGAAGAGGAGGCACAATGGATTGCTCCCCTCCATACTGACGCTGAATCCTGGCAGGAACATAGAAGGAAGTCCTTTTGAGACCAAGAAGACGAACGTAGCATACGCACCTACCTGGTGCCCCTGGATTCTAACGATAGAGTTCCCATTTAAAATGATTTTAGCTCAAATTTCTCCAAAGTTAATAAAAATGGCATTTTTAAAGAGTTAGGCAATGTTTCAAGAACTCCCCAGCAGAGTCGCCAGCCTGTGGACCCCGATCCGGAGAGGACGAGTGCGGCGAGGGACGCGAGGTCCCCACAGCAATCCTCTAAGATCTCCACAATGTGAAGGAGAGCTCTGCCAAGGAACTCTCGAAACGGATGCCGCCCTCACAGCATAGCACGAGTGGCGATACAAAACGAATGAGATACATCCTGATCAGGAGCCAGGGCTCGAAACCGAGATGTACCTAAAAAGAACTCAGAGTCGCCATCCAAGGAAAGTGGGCCAAGGATCCCATACTATGCTCTGTTGCAACGGATAACCAGAGATATAAATTAGGGTTCGTGCCTGATGACGAATGGGGAAGGGATTAGGCGCCCCCAATTCGCCCAAGTGCAAGCACCTGGTCTCTTATGCCATTTTCATTAACTCCAAAGAAGTTTGGGTAAAAATCATATGAAATGGGAACAATCCTCAGGAATCGTCTACCTAAGCATGCATTTCCTGAGAATGAAGAAATAAACACATAAAATGAAAATGTGTCACCTAAGCAAAGCTAGGTTATGGGTGACATGCCTAACTCTAATGCAAGACTGGACTCGGACCAGAATGGCCATCCATCCTAGCTGCACTACGTATCCCGGCCTCGGGAAGAATCGGAGCCCACGTAGTTCGATGCCCTATTCAAAATTATGATGCCTAAGACACCTAGACCTCTATCCTAGACTCGATCTAAAAGACCGGACTAGTTATTAAAGCTTCTTGAACTATTATTTAAATTCCAATGAATGGTGGATTTTAGGACATCCTATATGCCCTAACTAAATGCAGATTGATTAGCCTTAAGCTAATGCAGGTGGTTCCTACAATCCTATGTGTAACTAGGCCGTGCAACCTAATGAAAACCACGGGATGACTATATGCCTAGTCTAGCCATCGGTTCGACTAAATGTCTAACCGATCGACTCGAGGCCTCCTAACTCTAGGGACACTCACATGACAGGACATACCATATCAATACAAATCAAGACAAACTCCTAACTCTAGAACACAACCTAAACAGCTAGGACATACTCCTAACTCTAGAGGAAGATCTTTTTGAAAATGGTTTGAATATTTTTGTAACTTTGAAAGATTTAAAATTTTTATTTTTAAAGGTTTGGCTGGACTTGGGATGTGGATCCCAAGCTGCACTACGTACCTCGTGGAAGAGGATCAAGCCAACGTAGTTCGAAACAAACTCTCCTAATTACTGATTCTAAAACACTCAACACTTTAGGCTTTTTAAGGTTTTTCAGTTGTTTTTCATATTTTTAAAGTTTTTCAAAAGTTTTTAAAGTAAAGAGTTTTCACCCTTTTGGTCAAAGACCTAAGGGAAAACACAAAGCAAAACCCTAGGACCAAACCTTAGGGCAAATAGGGGAAACCCCTAAACAAGGCAAACTAGACTATCGATGACAACAAAAATGATCTATGATCTCAAAAAGCAAAGCTATAATGAGACTGGGCTAGTCTCCAAAGAAGAAGAAATGACAACAAGACTATGGAGAAACTCCTTACTAACAGCACTCAAGAAGACAAATGAGCCACAGGCTCTCTAATACTACAACTTAAAGGAGGAATGAGTCAAAGACTCCCAAATAACACCAACGGAAGAACCAACGAGTCAAAGACTCCCTGGTAATATCACAAAAGAACAAATGAGTCAAAGACTCTCTAATGATACCAACTAAGAAAACGAAGTGAGTCAAAGACTCTCGAAAAGAAATGGAAACACGAGTCAAAGACTCCAACAATACCAACTAAAAGATAAATGAGTCAAAGACTCTCTAAAAGAAAAGAAACACGAGTCAAAGACTCCACTAACACCAACTAAAGGATAAATGAGTCAAAGACTCTCTAAAAGAGATGAAAACACGAGTCAAAGACTCCACTAACACCAACTAAAGGATATATGAGTCAAAGACTCTCTAAAGGAAAAGAAAACACGAGTCAAAGACTCCACTGACAACAGCTAAAGACAGATGAGTCAAAAGACTCTCTAAAAGATATGGAAACGCGATCGAATCATATAATAGAAGATTGAAAATCTGTGATCAAGATGAGATGAGATAGCATAAGATTGCTTTCAACGGATGGATCATGAATGACTAATCCTATGAGATCTTTGGAAATGAATGGGATTTACATCCTAACCCCAAAGGAAAAGTTTTTTAATCTTCACACATTTTATCAGTGTTACCTGAAGGCATCAACCCTAACCCTAATCTAGCGGAGTGGAGAAAGGATCTCGACTCATGACTTTGTTTGTGTACCTAGGACCGATCGTAGCCATTGGAAGATGGACTACGGCCTAATCTAGACACAAATGGGTAGGATATCCTAAACTAGGCTCACACACGTGATGCACATGTGTTCGTATACTACATGCATGTGTGGGTTAATCTAGGGGTAAGGTCAAGAGTTCCCTTAGCGCGAATCCATGTTCGATATACTGTACCAGTGTCCGGCGTATCAGTACGTGAACAAGAGATCCGTTTACGTACCATAAAGGTACTAGGCTAAGGGTGGAATGCTTCTCTAGCACAGAGGCACCAGGTGATGAAATCCCAGTCAACCATGCTAGATAACACTCCGGGTTCCTAAAATAGGACGTGTGTGCATGTGAGATGCAGGGGTTTAGATGCAAGTGATGTAAGTGTGTGCAATAAGTTCGCGCAATCTATGATGCCTTCAGGTTTTGTTAGATTAAGTTTGAGTAAATGTGATGAGAAAATAAAACATACAAACTAATCACAGCATCAGGATTTTACAAAGGAAATCAGTGATTCCTAAGGTTTCTATTTTGATAATTTAATGATTGAATATGTGATGGAATATTATGATCTGGAAATTTTTAAAACAATTTGATTTTAATTCAATTTACTCAAGGATTTTAAAAGGTTTCAATTCAGATTGTAGATTTACACATCAACATATAACAAATCTTTTCAGAACAAGATGAAATTTTTACAGTAACTTCTCCTTAATTATATAAGATTATAATAAAAATTTCATAGATTTTAAATGTGGTTTGCTATTAGTTTTTCAATGTTGAAAGTTTCTGTCCAGATTGTGAATTAACACAGTAACGTATAGCAAATCAATTCAAAACAATATGAAATTTCTATAGTATGTGTATTACAATAAGAAAGGATTACTGTAAAAGTTTCATAAATTTTAAAAATGATTTACTATTAATTTACGATTTTACAAATATCCATCCAGATTATGAATTAACAAAGAAACACATAGTAAATCAAATCCAAATCAGTTTAAACTTTATGAAAACATGTAATTCCAGTAGTAATTATCAAACAAATATTTTCAGAAGTTTTCATTGCAATTTACTATTTTTATCAGATTTAATACAGCATGCATGATTTTACGTAAAAAATCATAAACAAATATCCAACAGCAACCAAAAATCTTGAAACATTCACGGGAGATTAGATTAGATTTAATTTGCATCTCATCCAAATTTCACTTTTGAAAACATTATAGAGTTTTTGAAAATTGGTTTTTTCCAAAAATACCCCTAGAGTTAAATGAATTTTTAAACCCTTTAAATCAAATCAAGAATTCATAAAGAAATTCGTACTAATTCAAAATCTTACAATTATGTTATGTTTAAATTTTCATTGATTTTGGATCTATGTTGACATCTTCTTAAATTCAATCTTTAGAATTTTACCCCTTTGAGGGTAAAGTTCAAAAGGTCAAATTACGGTCAAAACGAAGTCAAAATTCTTCGAAATTCCAGATTTCTACACTTCTTAATGTTCAAAACACTCAGAGATTGAAAAAAACATATTTTGAATAACAATAAGAAAAAATAAAAATAAATCACAAATTCAATCCTAGCATGCTTCTAGTTTAAGATATATGAAAGAGGGTTTTGGAATACCAACCTTGCTAGCTCTCCTTGTCTCTAGGGTAAGTAATCCTCGGATATACGCTTTGTCTTACCCTTTCAATTAGCAAAGAAAACCCCAAAAAAAAATGTTGCCGCCGATCCGTTCCGCCGTCTTCACTTTCTCTTAGAGGGAAGGATTGGGAGGTGATTGGGAGAGATAATGGAAGAAGAATATAGGGAAAGGGATTGGAGGGAGTGATTGGAAGAGATAATGGAAGAGAAAAAGATAATGGAAGATAAATCTCTCATTTTCTCCCCTTTTTTATGGATGGGAAGGAAGATATATATAGGGAGAGAAAGAGAGAGAGAGAGATGTGTTGGTGGAGAGCTCATCATGTTGTCCCTCTTAGTGGAGAATCCATCATCATTCTTCTTAGTGGAGGGCCCATCATGTTTCTTAGTGGAGAATCCATCATCATTCTTCTTAGTGGAGGGCCCATCATGTTTCTTAGTGGAGAATCCATCATCATTCTTCTTAGTGGAGGGCCCATCATGTTTCTTAGTGGAGAATCCATCATCATTCTTCTTAGTGGAGGGCCCATCATGTTTCTTAGTGGAGAATCCATCATCATTCTTCTTAGTGGAGGGCCCATCATGTTTCTTAGTGGAGAATCCATCATTATTGTTCTTAGTGGAGGGCCCATCATGTTTCTTTAGTGGAGAATCCATCATTATTGTTCTTCATAAGAGGCCTCACAAGAGGCCCTACTGAGGCCCCACAATGTGGGCCCCACAACGCGGGCCCCACAACGTGGGCCCCACAATGTGGGCCCTCGGTTGATTCGAATTTTAAACAAATGTTCAATGCGGGCCCACCAAACGGGTCCAAATTCTCCCTCGCTTGGATTCTTATGAATAATCTCTCTCAACCTCTCACGGAAAAATGCGAAACATGGCGGAAATGATCGGATGGGGTTTCTCCCAAGCATAGCGAACTTGGGTCCGGTCAAAATGGGGTGTCTACAGACCTCTATGATATTCGCAATATTGGTCCATCTTCCAGAATGCGGGCAAAGGATTGGGTGGAGGTTTGATATCTGGGAGCCGGATCTTCCTGTCTTTCACAAGCCTTTTGAATATCATTATTATAGGATATGGAAGAGGATCAAATTTCCTGTCAAATGTACCTCTCCTGGGTGCTCTGGCAGCTTCTGTAACAACCTTGGCCACAGGCCTGGTATAACTGACAGCATGAACTTCCTTGGGCTGGACCATAGGTCTTTTCCCTTCTCGAATCTCTGTAGAAACTTTTGCTCTCAGACCCTTTGCTATGGCATCTTCCGTCTGAGTACCAGTCTTGATCAGATGATCAAAACTCGGATAATGCTGAGGAGCAAGAAAATGAAAGTACTGAGGAGACAAACTTTTCAGAACCAGCTTTATCTGTTCTGTTTCAGACATTCTCTGGCTCAGCTGAGCAGATTTGCGTCTCCAACGCCTGATAAAGAAAGTAAAGGTCTCTTGAGGACCTTGCTTCAACTGCTTTAGGTCCCTCTTTGTGACCTCAATACCTTCTTCCATCGAGAACTGCTCTATCAATTTCTCAGAAATGTCCTCTAGGGTTCTCACTTCTTCAGGTTTCAACCTTAAGAACCACTTCTTTGCGATTCCTGTCAGAGAAATCGGGAACAACTGGCCCATTTGCTCACGGCTCAAACCGTACTGCTGGGATAAAATGATAAACCACCTCATGTGGTTACGCGGGCACCCGGTTCCGTCATATTTATCATAATCAGGAGCTTTGAAGTTGGGCGGCAGAGATACTGTTGAAGACAGTATTAATTCGGAGACATCAAATTTCTTTGGCCCCTGCACCTTCATTTGCTCCATGTCATGAGCCATCTTACTGAATTTCTCAGACATCTCTTTTTCAAATTTTTCAAATTTTTCTTTTTCTCTATCAACCCCTGGAGCGCAATACTCTGCGGCGTATTGGGCATCATCTATATCAGCCTCAAAGGGCGAGATATCAGGTCTACGCGCTTCTGGAGATGCAGCACGAGTATGCTGAAGTACCGGTCTAGAGGTGGAAGTCTTATCACTTATCTGGGTCTTCATACATGCCATCTCCTCCTTCATCCCCGCCATGTCTCGGGTGAGATTCTTCATCATCTCTTGCATACTGAGCAGAAGGTCAGTCGAGTCAGTCATCTGGTTCACTTCAAAGGAACCGGAAGACTCTGGTGAAGGAGGTAAATGTACTGCGGATGACACAGGAGAATCAAAGTGACGAACAAGTCTAGACACTGAAGTAGGTCTAGACCAGGCAGGTTTAGCTTGGGAGTCCTTTTTGGGAGCGATGGTTGCTATCTTTCAGAATCCTGATTGGAAGTTAACAAACTAGATTAAATGATTGACAAATGAAATAAGATAATTTGCACCAATAGAGAGGAAAGAAAAACAAACATCCTTTGTATTGATTATATTGACAGGTTACAACGCCAGCAATTGGTTACATGAAAAATGACGAAACCCTGAATTACCGACTGTCTATAACATGTATCAAGTAAAATTTCTTTCTTTAAATTTTCATCTATAATGAAATCAGATTTACAATTTTTGACTCCGATTATATTCAAGTAAAACAAATGAAGATGATAAAGAAATGATAATTCCAAGTCGAAGATCCTCAAGATTCTGTAATCCGAGCTCTCTTGGCCTCAAGCTTTCCGGGTAACTCTCCACGTCGGACCTTAGATGTTAAAGCAAACCTCTCTTTCATGACCTTATTTCTCCAAGCAGCTATGATGGACTGAATGAGATCAGGAGACAATTTTTCACACAAAGGAGGTGTTACAGCTCCAGGGGGACAAGGGCGCCCTGTGATCTGATGAAGAAGACGGATTGGTGCATAAAAGCTTGACTTTTCTAACCCCATAAGATATACAAAGGGATATGGGTAAGTGCTAGTGATAACTCGCAAGCAAGAATGACTCACACAACAAAATTGGGTTTCCTCCACATGCTGCAACCAATTACGCCACTCATCAATGGATTGTGGTCGGTTGGCCATTGGTTGCCAAGATGAGAAATCTGTCAAGGTGTACTTGTTGTGGCTTATCCTCTGGAGGATAGTGAGTTTTTCACAAAGCCATACGTACAAGAGTTTGACACACCCAAAAAAATTGTCATGAACCTCCTGACGAGCAATAAGATCCAGTCCGGAGAAAGATTCTGCGAGTATGGTGGGAACAGGATTCCTCCCTTCATTAATTTGATCCACCACAGCTAACAGGGCCAAAGGAGCGTTATAAGAATCACTACGAAGCACGTAACGTGCGAAGACACCAAAGATCAAGGCATTACGCCGACAATTCTGAAAGCGGGAGTCGGTAGGGTTGACATTTGTGGAAAAAAGTTTGATTAGGTCCTGGACTCGCACGCTTGTGTCGGTGAGGCATGACAGAGCATCAACCGTGGAATTTTTAAACAATTTGCAGAAAAGATAATGAGGGTCATCTGGATTCAAAGGTTGGACCCAAAGTCCCTCCAATGGGAGCTCTAATAGGACACACCAATCCTCAAAGATGGGACAAAATTCAAAGGAACCGAATCTAAAGACATGAAGATCAGGATCCCAAAGATTGGCAGCTGCTTGGAGAAATTTCCAGTCTATACCGAGTATGCTCAGATGATTGAAGGTACTGATAAACTTTTCGGCCATACTCCTTTCTGAATGCTCACGAGGGAGAGTTTTAAGAGTCTCCTTTATCCAACTCTTCAACACATTATTGGCCATGATCAAACCTAATCATCCAGACAAGACAAAATTATGAGAGAAAGGAGATACCCATAAACAAATGAAAGGGATAAATTTGATGATCAATTACAGGAGAAGGATACAGTCTGAGACATTTGAATTTTTCATCAAAGATGAGAGATAATCAAGAGATCAGACAATAGACCACGGCCATAAAATGACAAAGTAGGTCGCTAACCGGATCCAAATCTGGCGATGAATATCATCAACTGTGCGATCAAGAGGATCAAAATGATAGACCATGGTCATAGAGACAACGGACAAGCCATCAACCAGATCTAAGACATAACAAGTAGACAGACAAATAAGGATCTAATCCTACTGAATGATGTATACATGGGAATCCAGATAAGGTAGACCGACTCCAAAGGATAGCAACCATGCTTAACATGTTTTTGGATAAAATCCAGCAGCATAACGGCTATACGAGGAGGTCAAGGTCCAAACTAAGTAAACTGACTCTAAAGAGTAGCAGTCATGCTCAAAATGTTCTGCGAAAAATTCGACAGCATAACGGCTAAACAAGAAAGTCAAGAAAAGGCAAACTCACGGTTTTCCTAACTCTAAGAAATAGCGGTTATGCTCAAAATATTCTGCGAAAAATTCGGCAGCATAACGACGCTAGACAAGGAAGTCCAGAAAAGGCAAACTCACGGTTTTCCTAACTCTAAGAAATAGCGGTTATGCTCAAAATATTCTGCGAAAAATTCGGCAGCATAACGACGCTATACAAGGGATCCCCATAATTTAACCAAAGGTATATGAACAATGGTTACCAGAAAAAGGTAATCAACTGATGGACTGAGCAACGGTGAAAATATACTACAACGGGTCAAACCCTATAATCAACAGATCAAGGACTAAACCTGGCCAAGGTAATGGCGATCAAAAGTCACTGGCTAGATCTAGATCTGAATAACGAAGGGATATAACCAATTGAAATGAATAAGGAACTCTAACTGAGAGGAGAACCCTAATATACATATAATCAGTATATATAAGCATATATATATACACACAAATCCTAACCAGGGGCACCAGCCCTAATTCTAATCTAGCTGAGTCAAGAAAATCTCGACTTGAGACAGACTGATAGTGTGTTAGGACCGTGCTGTAGCTATGTAAAATGAGCTACCCTAGTCTACCAATGGGGCAAAGCTCCTAACTCTAGGCTCCACATGTGTAAGCAACACACGTTCGATCTTATATGAATGCAATATACTTATATAAACACGGGTACTTCCTAGTTGGATTTCACTAGGTCAGTAAGTATATACATAATATATAAAAACAAAGTAGGGCTCCGGACTCAATCTACCGGGTACTATGCGTATGAAACATACCTAATATGTATAACACAAGTACACCTAGTGTTATACATAGTATGCTTCATTGCTCATCGGCTGCTGTAAACACAAGTACACCTAGTGTTTACGGCTGCAGCACTGGCGCATAGCTTGGAAATAGATTCAACAGTATCATCAGGGTGAAGACATCCCAGTCGGATACGTATTGAATCTATCCCGTGGAGCCAAGAAGGAAAAACAAGGAAAAATAATGAAAGAAAATAACAAATATGATAATGCATGATGTGCAGTGTGTGAATCCCTTGTTTTAATTATGCACCTATCTGGTGCCCCTGGATTCTAACGATAGAATTCCCATTTAAAATGATTTTAACTCAAACTTCTCCAAAGTTAGTAAAAATGGCATTTTTATAGAGTTAGGCAATGTTTAAAAAAAATCCCCAGCAGAGTCGCCAGCCTGTGGACCCCGATCCGAGATAGGCGACGAGGGAACGGGTCCCTAACACCATCCGGATCATCCACGTGTGAAGGAGAGCTCTACCAAGGAACTCTCAAAACGGATGCCACCCTCATAGCATAGCACGAGTGGCGATATAAAAGAAAGAGATATGTCTCGATCCGGAACCGAGGTTCGAAACCGAGACATACCTGAAATAAACTCAGAGTCGCCATCCATGGATATGCCATGGAACCCTAAAATCAAATCTTCTGTGCAATGGATAACCAGAAATATATATGGGTTCGTGCCTGGTTACGAATGGGGAAGGTCTGAGAGCACCCCCGATTCGTCCGAGTGCAAGCACTTGGTCTCTTATGCCATTTATTATTAACTCCAAAGAAGTTTGGATAAAAATCATCTGAAATGGGAACAATCCTCAAGAATCGTCTACCTAAGCATGCATTTCCTGAGGATAAAGATAATAAACACATAAAATAAAATGAAAAATGTGCCACCTAAGCATAGCTAGGTTATGAGTGACATGCCTAATGGGTGTCTAAATTCTGATGTGCAAACACATGCAAGCCACAGCAAAAGGTATAGGATCAGTACGAGAAAGTAAGAAAACACATCAAAACATATAATAACAACATAATAAATCCTAAGACTCTAAATTATTAGCCCGAGTCCTCGGATGGTCTGATATTCATCCAAAGAAGCCTACGTATCCCCGCCTCCACGAGAATCAAGGCAACGTAGTTCTTCGCGCCTATTCTAAGCTATGATGCCTAAGACACCTAGCCCTCTATCCTAAACTCGATCTAAAAGACCAGACCAATTATTAAAGTTTATTGTACGATTATTTAAATTCCAATGAATTGTGGATTTTAGGACACCCTATATGCCCTAACTAAATGCAGATTAGCCCTAGGCTAATGCAGGTGGTTCCTACAAACCTATATGTAACTAGGCTGTATTTTCTAAGGAAAAACCAAGGGTGGACTAGCGTATCCTACTCTAGTCATCAGTCGGCGATGTGAATCGCCAAGTGACCGGACGGAGGCGCTCCTATAACTCTAGGACAAACCCCTAACTCTAAAACAATCATACAACAAGCAAACAAACAAACAACCTATCAAAAGACACAACCTAACTCTAAAACTCTCTATCTAGGAGAAACTCCTAACTCTAGAGGAAGATCTTTTGAAAATGAAGGTTTTAAAAGCTGCTTATTCGAAAAGATTTAAAATGCTATCTACAAAAGTTTGGCTGGACTTGGGATATAAATCCCAAGCTGCACTACGTACCTCGTGGAAGAGGATCAAGCCAACGTAGTTCGAAGCGAACTCTCTACCTACCAAACACTTACAACAAATCAACCATTTTTTTATGTTTTAAGTTTCTAATGTTTTTGAGATTTTTAATGATTTCAATGTTTATGGATTTTAAAATTTCTGATGTTTTCACCCTTTTGGCCAAAGACCGGAGGGAATATACACAACAACACCCTAGGGACGAACCCTAGGATTAACAGGGGAAACTATGCTCTAATAATACTATTATAAGAGCAAATGAGTCAAAGACTCTCTAATAGCAGTAACTGACGAATAAATGAGTCAAAGACTCTCTAATAAAAGCAACTGAAGGATAAAAGAGCTAAAGACTTCCAAAAAGAGCAACCGAAAGATACAAGAGTCAAAGACTCTTCAAACAGAGTAACTGAGAGATACAAGAGTCAAAGACTCTTCAAACAGAGTAACTGAGAGATATAAGAGTCAAAGACTCTTCAAAAGGAGCAACTGAGAGATACAAGAGTCAAAGGCTCCTCAAACAGAGTAACTGAGAGATACTAGAGTCAAAGACTCTTCAAAAGATAGCAAATGAGGGATACAAGAGTCAAAGACTCTTCAAAAGAGATGGAAACATGAGTCAAAGACTCCACTGACCACAACACAAATCAAAGACTCCACTGATAACAACATCACACAAACAAATGAGTCAAAGACTCTCCTACAACACCACCGAAAAGGCAAATGAGTCAAAGACTCTCCTAAAACATCACCTAAAAGGCGAATGAGTCAAAGACTCTCCTATAACATCACCTAAAAGGCGAATGAGTCAAAGACTCTCTAATCAAGGCTGACTCCTATGCGAATGGACTATCGAATAAGGAGAGGCTTACAAGCAAAAGGAAAAAGAGACCTTGTGCATATTTGGCAAAGGTAAAACACCCAACCGGGCCGGACAGCTACCTAGCCATCAGGGTGCAACAAATGTGCAACCCAATACCCATAAGGGTAGGGGTATGAAGCCAAGCCGAGTAGGGTGTTCTCCCAAAAAACCAAACAACGCACAAAGAGGAGATCTAACGAGAGAATGAGACCAGGCGGGTCTCCTAAACACACACAAAGATGAGCTCTAAGCGACGAGGCTTGCCTCCAGAGGAGAACTGCCCAACGAGACAAAACGTGTCTCCTAGAAAGGACATCTCTAATAAGACCAATTGGTCTCCTAAAATAGGAAAAGAAACTACCATCTAAAGGAAGAATGAGTCAAAGACTCCCTAACAGTGCTATCCAAAGGACGAGTGAGCCAAAGGCTCTCTAATACTAGACTTAAAGGAAGAATGAAACAAAAAACTCTCCAATAAAAACACCTGAAAGGAGAGTGCTTACGAGACTAAGTAAGTCTCCTAAGAAAGACTCCCAGTACATCCATCATTGTCCTGGCAATGATTAAAGACAAAGGCAACTAACAGACCTAGTTGGTCTCCAACTAGCGAGGGTATAAGCTGAGATACAACTTAGAGAAGAACTCTATAAATGAGGCAAGGCATGCCTCCTATGGGTACACCATCCATCAAGATCAAGGTGATCCCCCGAGATTAAGCTACAAATGAGGCGTGCCTCCAAAGGAGGATCGCCTAATGAGACAAAGTATGTCTCCTAGTACAGGTTCTAGTATCTAAAAAAAGTCTAAAAGAAATATAGAAGACTGCATTAGTCTAATCAAAATAGAGAAGAAAAAAGCTACCAGGTAATCTCAAATTTCCATTCAATTATTATAAAAACAAATCAAGTATTAGCAAAGTATGATTTACGACTAAAGAGTGCACAATCTGTAAGAACAGCAATCATAAGATGATAAACAACATTGAATTAGTCCAGACCAGCCGCTGGATAGCCTAATAAAGTAAAAACAATATCAAACACTTCAAAGCCAACCACAAACCCCAATACGGGGACTCAGCGAGATCAGATGATGCCAAAGTAATCATCTGATTTCAATACACATATAATATTCCTACAAACCGCCTTGAAATCAGACAGTACTCATGTCGATAAGATCGAATAGAGTAGTCATCTGATTTCCTCCTTCAATTAAACAATTTATTGAAATAAAATTAATTAGCCCAGACCAGCCGCTGGGTAGCCTAATGAAATAAAAGAAAGTATGATAAAGTTTCAAGATAATCTCACCTGAATAATCCATTCATCACCATCTTCAAAACCTAACTCAAAGCTTAGTATAAGAAGAGAATATATATAAAAAAGAAATCAAAAGATTATGATAATTCTAATTTATACAAATTGTAGTGCGTAACATGGGACATCAACTTGTGCAGATCCAAGTGCAAAAAGAACGGTGAGCCCCAAAACACAAAGACGGGTCCAATATGAGGCTAAGTAAGCCCCCTAAAGGGGGGGACTCTCTAAATGAGACCAGGCTTGTCTCCAAACAGGGACTCGGTAAATGAGGCAAAGCCTGCCTCCTATGGGCAAACTCTCTACCAAACTAAAAAGGACTCTTAGAAGGGAGGCTCTAAGTAACAAGGCTTGTCTCCGAGGGAGAAACACCTTAATGAGACAAGGCATGTCTCCTAGTGCAACTCATTATCGAGACCACAGTGATCTCCTAAACAAAAGGTTCCTCTATCTAAAAGATATCTAAGAGACTTAGAAAGTCTTCTAAATAAAAGAGGGGGACGCTACTAGGACTGAGCTAGTCCCCTAAGGAAGGGCTCTTCTATCGAGACATAACCTGTCTTCAAGGAGGGAGTCAGAAACGGATCTACCATTGAACCAGATTACCTCCGCCTCCTAGCTCCTCAATGCGAGCTGGAATGGTTTGGGAAGAAAGAAAGGAATGAGAGCTGCTAGCAAGGATCCTTTTGACATAAGCTTCATTTTAGGCTTTGATTTGAAAAGAATCAAGGTGGGAGTCTCTAAAAAAATTAGGATTATCCTTCTCAATTGCACAATTCCCACCATTAGGGAGGGAGTCACAAGGAGAATTTAAAACTCTGAGACTACCAGCAGAGCCACAAGGTAAACAATTTAAGAAAGATTGCGGTTTTGCCTTAATAACAATGAGAGCTGAAATTTTAACAGACGAATCAGCCGATATCGAGAAGGAAGCGTCAAGGGGCTAAATTGCAGAGGTAAGAAAGGCATGTTCAAGGTTCGAGCCGTTTAAAGTAGTTTTTCCTTGTAAAACTCGATTTGGGAACCTTTTAATTTCATTAAAGGGGCAGGATTTAAGGAGATTAAAGAATTGCATGAGAGAGAAGGCTCAGAACTGCTCCTATTGCTAGAAGGATGGAAAACTAAAATTGCGGCCTTGGAAAGAGAGTAGTTCAAGGTCTTTTTGTATCTGATCAACTGCAATTGAATAGTTCCAGCGGAGCCTTTTGAGTGCTGTTTCCGAGGTGATAGCCCTTTGTTCAAGTTCCTTGTTAAGAGACTCCAGGTCACACCTGTCTTCAGAAAAGCTTACAAACTGCTCATTCATGTCTTGTTGCATTTTTTCCATCTGATTTTTTAAAGTCGAAATGATGAAGAGACAAGTGGAATGCTCGTTCCTGAGGCTCTGCAACTCATCTATCACTTGTTTCTGACTTTCCTCAAGCTCCTGAATAAGAGCTTCATAGTAGCACTCCATCTGGTTCATTTTTTTCGTCAGACCTATGCAACCGGCTTTTGACTCTTCTAAGTCACTTAAAAGTTCACAAATTTTTGCTCCCATCGCATCACTAGTACCCAGGTTATGTTCTACAAGGTCAAGCACTGGAGGAAATTGATCAGGTCTAGGTCTACCTGAAGAATGAACCATGACTTCTAAGGGATATAGATCTGCGTCAGAGCCCTCCAGCCCTTCTTTTGGGGTAAATTGCTCAGACTGTACAGACATAGGTCCAAGCTTTCTCACATCTGTTACTTCCACTGGTTCTACATTTAGTAGAGAAGTTACTTGTGAGGTTCCTTCTTTAAGATCCTGCAATACATATTCCAAAGCCTTGAGGTCCGGGTGAAGAAAACCCAAGTCTCTTTCATTGTACCCCAGGCTGGTCTTATTTTGAATTGCTCTCACTTTCTCCTCCATTACTAAAACACCCTGCACCCACCTTGTCTGCAAATCATGCAATAGGCAATTCAGATTGTTTCCATTAGCATTCCTCTCAAGCTGAACCTCTTCAGAACAACCTTCTATATACTCCTCAAAACATAGTTGGGAAGCTTCTGTAAAGGCCTGCCTTGCAAGGTTCTGATTTGTCTCAAACATAATTCCTCCTCAGCCGAATTTAACCAGATTTGATTAAAAGGTCATATTAACATCAAATCTATAAAATAATGCCATACTCTTAAAAGAAAACAAGGTAGATAATCTGAGACAGAAATATCAAAAATCCTTTGATGAAAACTTTGAATATACAAAGAAAATCTTTGTCATATACCATCGAAATGATTATCAAAACAAGAAATCATCATCAGTCATGAAACATTTCTACACAATAGTAATCACGAGTCATCAGAGAGTTCTCGGAGAAGAACACCATCACAGATAATTCGCAATCATCAACCAAACTGTAATCTCATGCTATCAGATATGCCTCAATAAGAAAATTACTACAGAACATAAAGAAATGAAGTGAAACGCAAGAAAAGAAAACCTTACCTTCTCTTTTAGAACACTAGAATGAAAAGAGCTACTTCGAAAACACCAGAAACGATGACATTCGCCCACGAAATTTATTGAGATCATTTAAATTTCAATGAGACCAATTAGAATACACGAGCAGCTCAAATCTATTGAAAAATCCTCCGGATCTGAGATTCTCAACTCGAATTAGGGTTTAAAAGGGTTGATCAAAAGACTAAAAATAGAGATCAAGGATAAGAGGAGAGATCTGATAACAAATGGGGTACAGTGAGAGAGAAATCAACCGGATCTCCGACGATTTCATCGTAGAAGGAGATCGAAGAAGAAAAGGAAGAAGCTAAGGTTTCGGCCAAGGATTTTTAGATCCAGATCTATTCCCTCTCTCTTAATCTCTCTTCTCTCTTTCCCTCTCTAAAATTAGGGTTTGGTAGTGGTGTACAGAGTTTAGATCTGAGAGAGTGAAGAAGGATCTAAGAAATGAATGAGCTGACCTAATGATTTTTGCCGGATTTAAAGGAAATCCGCCGGTGTTAGGGTCGGAGATGATTTGCAGAAATGGGATGGAGGTGGAGATGAGGTGGCTGGGAGAGAAGGTTTGATGGAGGTGGATCTGCAGAGAGAAGGTTGGAGGTGTTACCGGAAAAAGAAGCTACCGGAGAAGGTAAAGGAGATGGCCGGCGGAAATGAAAAATTTGCAGAGTTGATGGAGATCCGATCGGAAAATCCGATCGGAGAAGACGCTTGGAGCCGGAATTGGCCGGTAGAGGAAGGTTGAAGGAGGTGGATCGGAGAGGAGGAAGAGGCGGAGGATGCGGCTGCCGGAGAATGATCAGATCCGATCGAAAAATCCGATCGGAGAAGATGATTGGTGAAGAGAAAAACCCGATTCCCTTTCTCTCTCTCTCTCTCTCTCTCTTTCTGTAGAAAAGAAAAAAAACGAAAATGAACAGTGATCTTGATTTTTCTGATTTTTTATATATATATAAAAAAAATGTTGTTGATAATGGCACTACTCTTACGGATAAGGCGCGCGAATTTGTAAGCGCACCTCCGCCGCTTTGTCTTATTAGACAAAAGGCAAAACTTCAGCTATTTTACAAAAAGACACCCCCCTGTGTGGATAATTTGCCCCCCTTCTGCATTTACACAACGACACTGACTTGGTCCGTTCGCAGGGCAAACCAACTCGGATTTCGACGAAATTTTACAGGGACCTATGGGGGATCCTAACCTAGCTTAGGGTAGAAATTGGGGTCCTAACTCTTTGATTGGATAGGTTCTTGCACAAATACAGCGGACTTGGGTCTGGTCAAAATGGGATGTCTACATTAAGGCACACGACAGACGTCACTAATGTGTAGAGAATTCTCTAAACACATGTGTAGGAACCGTTCTCTCTCTCTCTCTCTCTCTCTCTCTCTCTCTCTCTCTCTCTCTCTCTCTCTCTCTCTCTCTCTCTATATATATATATATATATATATATATATATATATATATATATATATATATATGAGAGAAAACAGTTTCTACACACAAGTGTAGATAAGTTATCTACACACTAGCTTAAAATACAGTGGGGGCCCACATTGTTTGGGTGATCCAAAGCATTGATTTGATGGGCCCTCACATATATAGGGTGTGCCCAAAAAATCAGCTTCATAGGATCCTAACCCTTCAAACCATGGAGGCAAAAAATGGACAGATTTGTGAAGGTTTTATACACGTCTATTTTACCTCCACAAATCGTAGGGTTGGGATGATCCTATGGAGTTTATTTTTTGTGGACACCCTATCTATGTGAGGGCCAATCAAATGAATGGTTTGGATCACCCGACATAGGCAGTAAAGCATTGCATTGTATTCTAAGCATTTTGGAATAGAAATCTCCTCAGGTTAGAGAGGCAGAGAGAGATGAAATAAATGGATACAAATGAGATAGATTATAGGATGGGAAAATCGAAAAAAGATTATTAGGGGCATTCGTCTTTCTTGGAAGAAGATAAGCGTTGATTGTTGATGTTGACTTGTGGGAAGTGCAGAGAGCTTATTGGTGGTAGGAAAAGCAAAGTGAAGAAGGAAATTTTCTTAGGTTTCCAAAGGGTGGAAGAAAATAACCCACCATTTTGCCTTTATATATATAGTAGTTAGATTAGACTAGCCTATGATAGCAACATAGACTTTTGTGATTATAGACAAAAATTTAGCCTTGACAAAAGCTAACGTTTTTGTTTTCTCCATTCTTTCCGTTCTGGTCATTCTCTCCCTTCGGGTCCACCTATGTCTTGGCCACTATTTTTTTTGAGCGATTTGGAGTGTCTTAGTCACGATCAACCTATGTCTTAGTAAATCCATTCAAATCCCTCATCAGGTAAGATTGGATCCGGAGTGTTCTTCGGATCTTACCCTATCTTAGTCACAATCCATTTCAAATCGGACCATCCATCCCTGTCTTAGTCATAATCCATTTCAAATCGGACCATCCATCGGATCTTACCCTGTCTCCTTGGAGTGTCCTAGTAGGTCTGTGACTCAGGGGCGGAAGGCGGAAGCTTAGGTAGTGAATTTCAACAAGGCTGTTATGGTGGTGAAATAAAGGATGTTGGGTTAATGGGTTGTTAAAGAAATCCAAGAAAGAAATCTTGGTGGTTAATGGTTAAAGGTGATGGGATTAGTAGCTAATTTAAGCATATTATGGAGACTTTTGGGACTGTTTGGAATGGGTTGTGTGGTTGGATTTGAGGGGTATAATGGTTCGGATGATAGATATTGGGTTTAAGGGTGAATGGATGGGGCTGAAGCTATGGGGCCTGGAAAGGTAAACAAGGAAACGTGGGTTTGGTTCTGAATTCAAGAAAGGCTGGTGGTTGGGAAATTCTATGGTCAGTTGGTTAAAATCAATAAAAAGAATGTGGTCTTCTAAGCTATTGAAACAAAAACTAAAGGGCTGCCACAAAGCGGGCTGAAAACTATGGGGATAAAATCAACTCTCGGATGATTCTTTGTGGGTTATTTTGCAAAGTTGAAGCAGGAAAGGGGCTGCTTCTTTGTGATGGAAAACTTGCATTTAGGAGTGGCAATGGCTCTGTTTCGGTTCTGTTTAACCCCAAACTGAACCGAACCGAAATTTGAATCGGTTTGGTTTTACCAAACCGAAACCGAACCGAAACCAAATTTTCTTCGGTTTCGGTTCGGTTCCGCCAATTTTGCCACCTCTTACTCATAATCATTGGAAATATTCGGTTTCGGTTCGGTTTGGGATCCTCAAACCGAAATTTGAATCGGTTTGATTTGACCAAACTGAAACCGAATTTTCGGTTCGGTTTCGGCTCGGTTCCGGTTCGGTTCGGCCAATTTTGCCACCCGTCCTACATTAAAAGAAGTTGAAAACCTGCATAAAACAGGGTGAGAATAACAAAAAGAAACTGAAGTTTTCACTATGAAAAACTTACAACTTCTTTTACGAAGTATAAGGATAAAGAAGGAGACTTTTCTCCACCAAAGAAACTCAAATTTTCATTTAATCAAAAGCTAAAAACGTTTACAATTGATAGTCTATTTATAGACTTTAGAGGACTTTTTCAACGTGAACACAATCTCCTGCTTCTACTAAAATTGGGAAACAAGATAAAATAAACTCCTAAAATATCTCAGCTGATTTGTATCCAGTCTAAACTTTCCTAAAAGCTCTCACACCTATGGATATTAGTTCCACTCCAACTTTCTAAAACACCTAAAAAAAGTAAAATTTGTTAGAATATGTGAGATGCACCGTTGGATAAAGTGTAGATCTCACCGTTAGATCTTCTTGTGGGAGATTAGGCAAGTTGGTTAATGAGGCAACCCACTAGAATAGGCAGCTAGATTCAATTAGTAAGTAGATTAGTTTAGAATATTCCATCATTATCTCTTTCCATAGTCTGTTTGATCTCTTTCTATGTTTATCATGTATGTGCTCAATATAAGCACACCTTAAGCTCTATTGTAAATCATCCAAGATTAATATAATTCTCTCAAATTTTACATGGTATCAAAGCAATTCGGTCCTAAGGTGCCTTGATTGCGAAGTTTGCTACACCGTTGTCCGGCGGACGGCCGATCTAGCCGTCCGCCGGGCCTCCTACAATCTCCCACGCCGGACCTCCATCTCTCACCAAACGGTCATGTGCTCTCAGTGTTCTTTTCCTTGTTCCCCTTCATTCTAATCTTAGACAGGGTGATTCTCTTGGTTCCGCATAAGAAATGGTCATGCTCTCTCTGTCATAGCGGATGAGAATAGTTTTTCTTGGGTTTCATAATCCCATCTCCCATCTTGCAAATCTCATCTTTTATAAACCTTCTTACTATTGTCCTATGTTTTAAAAGTTACGTGATGTCGCCTAATTTGTCATTAAAATCTTTCACTGTTTGTTGCCACTTGTCATTCATTGCCGCCCATCTCTTTGTTTTTTTTTATCTTTATTGCCCATTCCGGCATTTGTCCATGGTCCGACATTGGTCAATCGTGACCCATTTCTTGCCCATTCCGGCATTGGTTCATAAGGACCCATTTTTTGCCCATTTCGGCATTGATCCATAGTGACCCATTTCTTGCTCATTCCGGCAATCTTGCCCATTCTGGCATTGGTCCATAGTGACCATTACCAATTCTGGCATCGGTCTATAGTGACCCACAATTTCTTGCCCATTCCGGCATCGGTCCATAGTGACCCACCATTTCTTGCCCATTCCGGCATTGGTCCTTAGTGACTCATTATTACTCGCCCATCGAGGCTTGAGTCTTCTCTAGGATCTATGATCCATTGGCTTTTATAAGCCCTCTTGGCGGCATATCAACAAGCAACGTTTCATCAACAGCATCAGGATATTATAACATCAAGGGATATTCATCATCAAAATTCGTCAGCGTGCTCATGTCATAGATTCTATTTTCCTATGGGAATTTCAAGTGGAGGTTTTTATTTTTCATATTGGGGATTTTTATTGTAATCAAACGTATATCGATTTTCAATCCATGTACGTTTGAGGAGGCATGTTAGAATATGTGAGATCTACCGTTGGATTAAGTGTAGATCTCACCGTTAGATCTTCTTGTGGGAGATTAGGCAAGTTGGTTAATGAGACAACCCACTAGAATAGGCAGCTAGATTTAATTAGTAAGTAGATTAGATTAGAATATTCCATCATTACCTCTTTCCATAGTCTGCTTGATCTCTTTCTATGTTTATCATGTATGTGCTCAATATAAGCACACCTTCAGCTCTATTGTAAATCATCTAAGATTAATATAATTCTCTCAAATTTTACAAAATTCTAATAGTAAAAGAATTTCTAACAACATGGGATCAACATGAGCCGTTGATCTGCATGCTCGGACAAGATGCACCTGCATCAGTCTGTCTTACATTGTCTACTGTTAAAATTCACAGACAAAAACAAGGGCGAACATGAGAGAGCAGCTAGAGACTTTTGAGGGATCGATGAATGGCAAAATGTTTTACGAATATGATTCGTTCGGAAAAAAAAAATGTACATGACTTAATTTTTTTACTAAAATAACTATGAAATAATACTTAAAAATTTGAGATTTTATACGGTGTAAGCCCGTATAGTCCGCCCACTCCGATCCAAACCCTCCATTTGATAGGCCGCAATGGCCCACACCATAGGATGATCCAAACCGTCCATTTGATGAGCTACATCACCTGTTGCTTGAGACAGCAGCCACCTTAGATGAATCTAATGAATAGGACAAAATCTGCTGCTCTCTCATGCAAGAGCCGGCAGCGAAATGCCTTTCCGCGATTGTCCCTAGCAGATCCAACCTTTTGTTGGTCTCTGTCTTAAAATTGAATTCATTTTCAACAAAAGACAAACAAAACGAACAAAAGACGAGTTTTTATATCGTGTAAGCCCCTATTTGTCAAAAATTACTGGGTTGATCCAAACCCCATGTGATGGACCACAAGGTAAATAGGTTGTGCCCCAAAAAATCAATTCCAATAGGATGATCCCAACCCTCCGATCTATAGAGGAACTGCATATTATGGAAACCTCTATAGAATGGAGGGCTATGATCATCCCGTTGAAATGATTTTTAGGGCACAACCTATTTACGTTGTGTTCCATCACATGGACGACTTGGATCATCCTGTGATGTGGTAAAAATACAAAATACGGGGCTATAAGAGCTTACACTACAAAAAAGAAGAAGAAGGAGGAAATGAGAATGCTGAGAAAGGGTGTTAATATCATTTCCCGCAAGAAAAAAAAAGGCGAAAGGGAATAGGAACATCTCCATGGAGATTCTTCAATAGGAACATCTCCGTCATCATAACTTATCACACCTTTTTCAGCGAAGGTACCCCCCCATTTTTCTTCTTCGCCCCCCTCCTATTTTTTTTCTTTTATCTTAATTGTGATTAGATCTCGTACATTCGCATATCTCTCTCTCGGTTTCAAATTCTTATCAAAATCTGCAGTTTTGATCAGATTTGCATGTGGCTGCATCAATTCTTCATTAAAGTAATAGTTTTTTGAAAGATTTTTTTTTTTAATCCTATAAACATTCCATTTTGTTAGGTAAGCTGGACCCACCGGATTAATAATACAAAGGACTAATTTCCCTTACTTTATACCCTAAATTTGAAACCTAAGGCCCTGTTTGGATTGCAAGAACTTTGTTTGTAAAGGAAATTTTTTTTAAAGATAATTTGAACCAATCCTATTCAATTTTTATTTAGAGTGACCTTCAATTTATGATGATAATTGCTAATTTAACCATAATTAAATTATTCCCTTCGCAATTAGGAAAAAAATTTGGCATCAGAAATGTTTTTCATGTTCACAAACCCAAATCCATGACTAATGCCTGTCTTTCTGATTGTAAATAACATATGGAAAAATTGCAATAGCAAGGAGAATTTCAGCACTTTTAGGTATACGACATGGGGTTAACAGGTTATAGGAGAAGATCAGAAATTCATGTGGCACAATGCCCAACAGTAGCATGAATATCAATCAAATGTTGACAAGGCCAGGATTTATCTTCTAATTGGGGTGCAACTTGGGTTGGGTCGGGTTCAACTTTTGCTAAAAAAACATGAATTGGATTCAACCTCAACCCTGACCCCATTTTATGGTAAAAGCTCAACCCGAATTCCCAAAAATTGACCCAAGTTGGACCCCTATCTTCTAACCATCTCTCTCTCTCTCTCTCTACCTACGTGTGTGTTTTCTCAATATAGTCTTTTTGTCTCTCATGGTGTGATGGGCTTTTGACAATTGGTAGCATGTTTCTTTTTCTAATTGAGTTTTTTTTTCCTAGGATATAACTACATCCATGTGCTGTTTTCCCTCTCTATTATTACTTTTTCCACATTTTCTTTTTTTTTTATAGTTTTGATAGATAGTTTTGTGATGTTGTTGCTTAGAATTTAGGTTCTATGCTTAAGTTGTTGTGTGAGTTTTCATGTTATTTGTCTCTCTAATGTTGCTACAGAAATTCTTGTTCCATCTTCTTCTATTGTATTCCAATTGCCAAATGAGTTCGGATTTCTTTTGATTGGCATGAAGCTTAACTCAAAATGTCCCTTTTCATATTTTTACTTTTATCTTTATAATTAAGTTTTGTTTCTTCTTCTTCTTTTTGTCTCTCTAGATTTTTTAGTTTCAGTTGGATTTTGAGTGATAATAAGTGGGTAGTGGAGTTGAAGAGTTATAATATCAGGCTTACTAAATATTTTATTCAAATCACCTATACTTTGAACAATATATTTCTTTCTATAAAGTTTGTAGTAATTATCAAGTTATGATGAATAATATAATAAAATGTTAGTCTATGTTTTAAATCTCATGGTTCGTCACTACACGCAATGTAACCTATGCATATTATATGGAGTTTCCTACACCATGCTTCTCTTCTTCCTTCAAATTTTAATTTTAATTTTAACCTCATGCATTGCATGCTCTTTCTTGCTAGTGAGTAATTCAAAATGAATAAATAAGTGCAGTTAGTTCGTGTTCATGTTATCCATAATTCCTCTCTAACATTTATAATTATTGCCTCTATCTTTGTACAAAATTCAACCATCATATCTTTCTCTGTGTCTTAGTAAAAGAATATTGAATAAAAGTTTCTTAATGAAATAATCTACCTCTCCCTTTTAAATTTCATAAGAAGTTTTGGGAGATGATCCCCCCCAAGGATAATCCGCCCCCTTTTAATGTGATTTGATGTCAAAAAACGTTAAAATCTGCCCACGATTCACGTTAAAAGGGGGGGGGGTGCATTATCCTACATCGGGGTGAAAAAATTATCTCCCTAAGTTTTTTTATAATACATAAATGGAGTTTCATTGATGGAAAATAGCATTTGATGAATATTTTCATCTTCTGAAGAGACATCACATTGTAGGGTGGTTAAAGATTGTCAACCCAAGGTTAGAGTGAATTGAAAAATCATGAGATTGGTCTGAGATGTAACGGAGCAATCATAGCTCTGTTTAGAGCTACACCACCATTTCATTTTGCTCCCCAGAGAATGAGATGTGCAGATTTTTGAGACATTTAAATTCGGGTATTCTATCTTTTTCAAGTACATGTTGCTATTTTTTCCGTTGAAAAACATGGCATTTATCAGAAAACACCACTTTTCTTGAGCTCTCGACTCCCTTGACTAATTCGTTCCCTAGACACCATTTTATTGACTGCTCTTACACAATTGTTACAGTTGCAGGTGGTGTTTCAACTTTCAAGATTCCACATCTGGAGGAAAATTTGAGAAGATATTATGGCAATGTTAGATTGATTCTGGTATTATTCAGCATATTTTATTGGCTGTAACCATGGAAGGAGTAGTTGGTGGCAGTCATGAAAGGCAGCTTGACCAGACTCCCAGATGGGCAATTGCTGCCGTTGTTACAGTTATGATCTTGATCTCTATTTTATTGGAGAAGGTTCTTCACATGGTTGGAGAGGTAATCAGGAAATGGTTGCTTTCTTCTTCTTCTTTTTTTGAATTAATGAGTATTTTAAATTTGGGGTTTTGACATGGTTTAATGGAAAATATGATGGGGTTTTGTTTTTTCTGAATTTATATATGCATTTATTATATATTTAATATGCATATATTTATTGGCTTTAGAACATTTGTTTTGGAAAAAAATGATGTATCTTGGTTATTTTATTTAGGATTTGATTTTATTGGTGAGATAAAGGAAACTGATTTGGTTTTTGGATTTCATGAAAAAGTTAAAAAAGTGAGTTTCTTATTTTTTTTGGTGTGGGTTTAATTTCGCTGGTTCAAGTTTATGAAGTTTTTTTTGTTCGTTCAGATTTTAGGCCATCGGATGTTTGGGTTCAGTTTTAAGTGGGTTGGTGTTGGTTACTTAGGCTTTACTTTTTGAATTTTCTGCACATAAGGTTTTTAAACTTTTGAGTGTTCGTTCATTTGTTTGTTATTTGAATATCAGTTTCTGAATAGGAAATCTTTTTAATGTTGGATTTTTGGTTAGTTGGGTGTTGATTGAGTTGTGGCAAAATAAGCTTTATGATTTTGAGATGTTGTTCACCGTGGTTTTTTTTTCCTTTAATTTCCTTTATCTACTGTAAATGTTTTGAATCTTGCTTGTTCATTTGTTAAAGAGATTATATTTTAAAATTTTGGGATGTTGTTCAATAGAGTTGTGATTTCACTTTTATTGTAAAATTTTGGGTTCCGTGATGTTGTTGATATGTGTGTAAATTTCAGTGGTTTATCGAAAGACGCAAGATGGCGCTGTTTGATGCTCTTGAGAAGGTTAAAGCTGGTAATGACACAACCTACATTCTCAATGTTTTTGTGTAAAAGAAAAAAAGAGGAATGACAAAAATCAATTGATATTTAACCTTTTCTAAATTATAGTGTTTATTAAATTGTGTCTTCGATCAGCAACTTGAAATTTGATTGGTGTGTTCAAGTTTTCAAACCGGGTACCCTTGGTTTTGCTGACAGTGGTTGCAATTGTTTTTGTTTTTTTGGTCTTCAGCTGATTAAGATGAACACGGAAGTGGTTGTTTGTTTATTCTGATTTTGATTTTGAAGGGTGTTCCTTCTTTTTTCTTCTTATTTATTTTTTGGGTTGTTGCTATTTCTACCTGGGAATATGATCCACTGACTACATGATTTTTTTTTTCCCTTTGGATGCAGAGCTGATGTTTCTTGGCTTTATTTCCCTACTTCTGACATTCGGGATGAGTTACATTTCCGGAATCTGTATTCCAGAGAAAAGCGCAGATACAATGTTGGCATGTGCTCTTAGGAAGGAGACAATTGGGGATAACATTGAGGAACACGGACGAAGGCATTTATGGGATGACTCGTTTCCTAATTTGAGTCCAACACGTAGGGTCTTATCCGGTGCAGAGACATCTTATATATGCCCCCATGTAAGTGAAACTTCCCATGCTGCATCATTTTCATTTAATGAAATTTAGTTGCTTGAAGGAGGTTTGAATTTTAGTCGTTCTTGGAGTTTACATGGAGACCATGGAAGTTTTTTTTTTTTTTTTTCTAAAAAAATGGAATATATGAGGATTCATAAGAAGTTTATATGATATTATGCATGATTACTTAGAACCGGGCATTCCAATTTCTAACATAAGCCTACATTTACATGAATGGAGGTATGTCTTGGTTCTATTGTAATTCCAAAAATATTTCTAAAGCAGTATTTTCAGGGTACATCATCGGAGAGGCCATTTTACTAAGAGAACCCGGTTGAAAGCATTAACTTCCGGTTTCAAACCCCTGCCATTTTCTTCCAACAAATGGACCACTTAACCTATTAACCTCCCCCCATCCTGCAAAAACCACTTTTTCTTGGCAATGGGTATTTATGTTGATACAAGGTTGGAATAATATAGGATGGAAGGTTACTAAGCATTATCTTAATGAGTTAGACGGGGTATTGTGTGGTATGCCGATAAGTAAGACCATCATCTTGTCAAAATAAAGTCTTAAAGATGATTTGGAGTATTTTCAATAGGATCAATAATCCAAGATAAATGGAAGAAGATGTACTCCCAATAAATCAGTATGTGATGGAAGCTGCCTTTATTGCAGACTGCCCCTCGTAATTTCTTTTAGCTAATCAATGGGGGTCGCCCAGGTTCCAATTTATAATATTCTATCATTGCTTGAATGGAATACACTTGGTTAAACTAATCTCTTGGAATGTAGATTGCTTTTTTAATGCACCAAATCAAGCTGGTCCCGTTCTGTTCAATCCCCCAGATAGGCTACTTACATCAATTACTCAATGTGACAGGTTGTTTATGGTTTTTGTACTTGCTTCCTCTTGGTCAATGTGCATTTGCTCATGTGTGTCTGAAATGAATCATCCGAAGATGGTAGATGTCACCTCAATTGTTCTAGGTTTGTCCTAGTTACACCGCCGAGCAAATGTACATGAGAGTGGACATACATTACACATGCCACTGAAAGTAACTCATGCATACGTTAAGAGCATACAAGCTTGTGAGCAAGAATAGAGTATGAATAGAAGTGATTATTAGTTAACGATTGCCTTCTTTGATGCTTTTCTTTTTCTTTTTCTGTTTTTTTGAATGGTATGGCCTTCTTTGATGCTTCAGCAGCCAAATTTTGAGAAATAGGAAGCAACTGTTGACAAAAAGAAGCTGCAAAATTGTAATCGTGGAACATGAGGCTTGGAGATCCCATGCTTGAGTAGTAATTCGTAGATTGCCTACATGCAAGATATTCTGTATGGGAGAAAAGATGGGAATGCCATCAATTTTCTTTTCATTGACATTTTGGGTTCGGTGGAATGAATGAAAGGGTTAATAACTTGCCTTTAGTTGTTCCTTTCATTGTTGGGGATTTCCCACTAAATTCATGCAGCACTCTTTGGCATACAAAAGAGAGAGCAAGGGTAAAAGGTGGAGTTCAAGGATAGAAAAGGATCCCTGTTCCCTACCAAACAGCCTCTTTGGTTAATAAATGCTGATGGAACGATTGGACTTATCACATGCCACCCTGGTAGGGAGAGGGTAAGAGTTTCTTATGATGATCTTTGGGACTCGGAAATAGTTCAAATGCTTTGACTTTCCTGAAATCCCAAGAGAGGAAAAAGAATTCACTGCTAGTGCACCTGATGTTTGGAGTACGGTTACATATACTCGAAAGACATTTTAGAACGACGTTCAAATGATCAATACTCCGAACACTGTTGCATTTAGTCCAAGTATAATTGGAGTGCTCGAAAACTGAATCATAAAACTTTAGAAATTGCTTTAAACTCATGTTGCTATCTATAAATAAAGTTTTTACAGGCACAAGGTATAATTAAAGCTTTTTCTGCATATTTATCATTATTATTACTTGGGCACAAGGAGAAAAATAGTGCAGAGGGACGCCACAGCGGATTACATTAGGAGAAAAAATCCACATGTTAATAACTCTGGCAATGGCTTACCAAGTGTTGCCTGTTCATCATTGAGTTTTCCTCTCTGTGGATGTTACCTAACATACATACTATCGATAATGTCAAGGAGGTAGGGAATTCTTATTCACCCGCCCGTTACAAAATCTTGGGATATGCTCTCAACCAACATTCTAAAGCTGTAAAATATTCTAAACAGTGGATATCACATCTCAAAACCTTAGTTGCATTTCAAGTATCAAATGTCAACTTCAAGAAGAACCGCGGAAGTACGAAATACATTTCTCATGGTCCCATGAATCATTCTACTCGAAACCATCTGGTCATACCTAAAGGCAACGGCTATGCCACGTGATGAAAGAGGTTAAAGTGTTAAACAAAGAGTACAATCCATGATATTGAGCATATTAAGATTTGTACGTTGACTTTGAAAAAAATTGTAAGTGGATATCTTTTTAAGATCATTGCTGTGCTTGCCTTGCACTTGTATGTTTCTTAAATTATGAACATCAGATATAATTCTTTTGGTCTAGTCACTAGGCATATATCAAGTTTCTTGCCTTTGTTCAATCTAAAAGAGCTTGTGGGCTTCCCGGTTGATGTAATTGCACAAAATGCACGGGCCTCACAAACATATTAACATCAAACCACACCTTCGTTTACAAAACTTCGTGGATCTTGGTTCCCTTTTGGAGTTTGTTTTTATTGATGCACACAGAACGTCTCAAGCTTCCATGGCCTCATTCAGATTTGAAGTTTATTTTCATCCAATTTTGTGCTCTGTGAATTGCATACTTATTTTCAAATCCATTAATATATTTCTTTTTGTTTCTTTATGATTACTAATGTAACTAATTCCTATCAACAGGGGAGGGTGCCTCTTGTCTCTGCAGATGGCATACATCAGTTACACATCTTCATATTTTTCTTAGCAGTCTTTCATGTTGCATATAGTGCTCTAACAATGGCCCTTGGAAGATTAAAGGTGGATTGAAACATGGAAATATTTCTATTTTTTCTCAAATTATTAAAAATTTGAGTTTTAAAACAGTTTTATGCATTATATAGACTATACAATTTGCTTTTCCTTGAAGTAGCTCCTTTGTTTATGCAGATCCGTGGATGGAAAGAGTGGGAGAGGGATACTACATCCGTCACTTATGAGTTTTCCAGTGGTATTCATTGCTCTATTGAAACCATTTTATTTTATTTTCTCTAATCTGTCGCACTATCTGTTTAATTTTGGTACATTTGAAGTTGGTTGTTGCTCTTTCAAGTATTGAATGAGCAATCTGGCAATCTCGTTTATGTTCATGATTGAATTCCTTTTTAATACAACCATGCAGATCCTGCGAGATTCAGATTTACTCACGAGACATCTTTTGTGAGATCACACAAAAGTATCTGGCTTAGCATTCCAATCTCGTTTTATTTCGTAAGAAGCCCTTATATTTTAGCATTGCTTTTGTTATTATTTTGTAGGTTAAGGTATATATGTCTGTGTATCTATATAGACATAGATGTACACACTCACACTATCACACACACCATCACACAAACATGCCCATCCCATGACATTATCATGACCTTCCGATCTTTTAGAGGTTACGCTGTTTTGCTCTCCAACATTTTGTCCTGCATGACACAAGAGGCGGTGGAGACTTCTTTAACAGGTTTACACCAACATCTAATAACTAATAGTGAGACCTTTGTCAAGGCACTTGTCAGACATTCTGTGTCTAGCAAAAAATGTTCATTTCCAAATAAAAAAAGCCATATTGATTTGTCTGCAAATACTGCGTGCATCACTTAATATTATTTTAGATGGATTTTGAGGGATCTTCAGATACCCCTTGTGTATGTTGTATGAATCCTTTCATACCATATTTTCGGATCAATATGTCTTTTATTATCCATCTCTTGCAGGTGAGCTTTTTTCGTCAATTTTTCAGATCTGTTCGTAAGGCTGATTACTTGACCATGCGTAATGGGTTCATTGCGGTGAGTTTATTCACTACTAAGTTTACAGCATTCACTCGGTATTATGCATAAGTTGTTGAATATTTCATTTTTATAGGTTCATTTAGCTCCTGGCAGTAAGTTTGACTTCCAAAAGTACATTAAAAGGTCATTGGAGGATGATTTCAAGGTAGTCGTGAGTATCAGGTACAAAAAATGGAAAAGAAAATGTTTCCATATTTTCTTTGCAGGATCTTAGTTTTGGTTTTGTTTTTTTCTTTTCTGTATTTTCTCAGCAACACATTAGTTTTTGGTTTTTCTTAAAGCCACTATGGTGTGGAAACTCATAAAAAATGGTATCCTCTATGTTTTGCTGTTGGAAATGCTTGGAAATTTCAATTTTGTATACAGTCATTCTAAATATTGAAAGCAAGCATGTTAGTCCATATCCAATAATACTGTGATCCAGTGATAGCTGAAACATTGATTATTTTTATTTTTCTTGGATTTATAATTGTGGTCTAAAACTATTTTAAATCTAAGACAGGTCTTAAAGCTCATAGTTGTCATGGGTTTTCTATTTTAGATAAAAAAAAAGGAGGAGATGGGGGTCACCTGTGAGTTGCTCAAGGTGCTGCCTCCTCTCGATTTACACCTTTGCCTCTAAGTTTTTCTCCATGTGAACACGAAATTCTCAAAGATGATGGCCATCTTGTTTTGAATTTCGTGACCCCTAAAGTATCTTATATTGTTTGGGTTGTTAAAAGGCAATTGACGTGAGATATGTGGTTTCCAAGACTAGTTATAGGCATCAAATGGACTTTTCCAATCAGATTTGGAATCTCATTTCTATGAATTTGAGCTCTTTAAAAAAAAAGGGCGGCCCAGTGCACGAGGCTCCCGCCATTGCAGGGTCTGGGGAGGGCTAGATGAATTTGAGCTCTTTATATTATTTAATTTATAAAATAATATTAATGGACTTCTTCCTATGACAATTAATGTCCATCAACACAATTGAATAAACCTCTAAAGTTTGAAAAAATTACAAATCAGTTCCTGTAGAATTATCAGTTTATCCCTCCATATGTGGATCCACTGTGCCTGGAATATATAATCACTATCATGTCCCTGGGCCCATGATGTCAATTCATGGTCTCCACAATTAATTGGACTCCCAAAAAAATTTACAAGTGTGTTTTGGAAATAACATGAATAGCATATAAAATATACTTTGATAAAACCCTTTTATCAAATACCACTGAATTCAGATTTCTTGAATCCAACACATGTAAAAACCATCTTAATTATTCTCTCCTATTGGAATGGTGGATTCTTTGTTGAGCATCTACATATTCCAAGCACCGCTCACATAACCCAACATAGTCGAATATAACCCCCTATTGGACATCACTATTTCGTATAATCATAGTTATAAAAATTGTTAGAAGTTAGTGTATTAGCCTTAAGGGCGTAGTTGTCTTTTTGTATGATTTCTCCTTTATATATTAATACATTAGTGAAGGGGAGCTCCCAACTCACTACACTTTTCTCGTCTTCTTCTTCATCTTCGACATGGTATCAGAGCCCTAGGTTACCCTAGGGACCCATTGAGGATCACCATCCTCCCATTTATCTCTTCACCCTTCCATTAACCCTAACCATCTTCTTTCTTCATCTCCCTCCTCCCAAAACCCAAAACCCAAAACCCTAAACCCTAACTTCAGCCCACCTAAAACCCACAACCTCACCCCTTCCCTTCACCCTCCACACCAGCCCCCACTCTCGCCCCCCTCTAACCACCCCCCTAACCACTACCGCCTCCCTTTCCCCTCCCGTACGCCCCTCCCCGACCTCCTCCAGCCCATAACCCTTCCTTGTACCCCCCCCCCCCCCTCCTTTTCTTCTTTCTCTTCACATCTTTCTCTCCTTCGTCATCTTTTTCCCTTCTCCTTCATTTTCTCTCTCCTTGTTTAACATCCTCACCTCCCCTTTTCCCTTCATTATGGTCTAAATCCCTTCGTGGGTGTTTATGCTCTTCTCTGCGGCTCCGATTCTTCTTTTCCGACCTTCCATGTCTTGGTCTTCTCTTGTCTTTCATCGGAGCCGCGTTCTCTCTACTAGACCCGTCGCGTAGTCTCTGCTTTGTGGGGTTTTCTCTCCGTTCGTGTCTATGGAATCTCCCATCATCGAGGATTCCTCTCTTGGTCAGGATACTTCTAGTCCTACTCTCCCCCCACCTATAGCTTCATCCGCCACTCGTTCTTCCTCGGGGGATGATTCATTCCCTCCGATGACTACTGTTCCATTAGATGGGTCCAATTATGTCATTTGGAAGGTCACTGTCGAAACTTACCTCATTGCTCGACGCAGGATCTACGTCATCCGTCGGCCTCCTCCTCCTTCCACTGATTCCTCCTATGAGAAGTGGGAGGAGGACGATGCTCTTGTACGTACTCTCTTATGGTAGAGCATGACCTCTCAGATTTCCGGCACCATGATGCATCTTCCGTCCACCAAGCATATTTGGGATGAGACTGCGGTTGTCTTTTCTGGGGTTGGCGATCTTGCTCACATTTGTTCCATCTATTCCCAGTGGATGTATCTCAGGCGTGGTGACACCCCTCTTTCTGGGTACTACAACCAGTTTGTCTCACTGTCAGCAGTTGGATGTTCTGATGTTCTCATACCTCTCATGACAGACTTAGCTGTTGCTGCCCAGCAGCGGGACCAGCTCCGTGTTGTTCACTTTCTTGAGACGCTGGGTCCTAAGTTCCTCCCTCTCCGGCAGCAGATCTTTGGCTCTGGGACTATGCCCTCCCTACAGGAGGTCTATTTACGAGCTCAGCAGTGTATCTTTGGTACTTCTCTGCCCACTCCATCCTTTGATGGCTCTGCGACGACGGCCTATAGCGCTGGTAATCGCGCTTTCCGAGGAGGTGGCACCTTCGGACGCGGTCGTGGACGTGGCTTTGGCCGTGGCCCTGGCCCTGGCTGAGATTTTTCTGGTGGCCCTGGCGAGTGGTCCTCCTCGTCCTTACTGCTCTCACTGCCGCCGGGAGGGACACATCCTCGAGGCATGCTATGTTCTTCACCCTGAGCGTCGACCGCCCTCTGCTCCGCATTTTGGCCAATCACCACATCTCTCAGCCACAGACCCATCCGAGTCAGTGCCCTCTTCCTCTTCAGAGCAGAGCCATGCCACGCCACCTGATGATTTCTTTCTTTCCCGCACGGACTATGATGAGTTCCAGTGCCTCCGGCTGACCAGCCACCCTCTGAGTGTCAGCTTTGCTCAGCTAGGTAGCTCTCCTGCTTCTCTTCTCACTCGTTCGAGCTCCTGGATCATTGATTCTGGAGCCTCGAATCATACTACATGTATCTCATCATCCCTTCGCTCTTTTCGTCCCCTCTCTAAGTTTATTACCCTTGCTTATGGGAGTACTACTACCATCTCTGGTATTAGTACTACCTCTTCCTGTCCTGGTATTACCTTATCCTCTGTGCTATGTGTTCCTAAATCCCCTTTTAGCTTACTTTCCATTAGTCAGATTACTAAATATCTCAATTGCTCTGTCTCATTTTATCCGTCTTATTGTTTATTTCAGGATCTTTCAACTGGAAAGACGATTGGCTCAGGTAGAGTGGTGGATGGAATCTATCATCTGGACTGTGGCCCTTCTCCCGCACTTGTACACAGTTCTGTCGACTCTTACCAGTGGCACTGCCTCCTTGGTCATCCCTGTCTTGATCATTTACGACGCATTCCTCTTATGTCTTCTCCTGTTCAGTCTTTTACATGCAAGGCCTGTGAAGTTGGAAAACACCACCGTGTGTCATTTCCATCTAGACTTGTTAGTAGGGCCTCACACCCTTTTGATATAGTGCACTCTTATGTATGGGGTCCCTCGAGGACTACCTCTATTTTTTGCTATAGATATTTTGTTGTCTTTATTGATGATTTTTCTCGCATGACTTGGGTTTATTTGCTTCGAGATCGGTCTGAGGTTTTCTCTACTTTTCGAACTTTTCATGCCGAGGTTACCAATCAGTTCAGTTGGACTCTAAAATGCTTGCACACAGATAACGCTAAAGAATATTTCTCCAAATCCAATGGTTTTCAGGATTTTCTTTCCACTCGTGGTATTGTCCACCAATCTTACTGTGCTCACACCTCCCAACAGAATGGTGTAGCGGAAACGAATATGCTATCTTTACTTGATGGGGCCCGTACACTTCTTATTTAGATGCGGGTTCCCAAATCTTATTGGGGTGATGCTATCCTCACTGCATGTCACCTCGCCAACAGGCTTCCTTCTTCGGTCCTGGATGGCTCTTCTTGCTTTGCCATATTGCATCCTCATCATGATCCTTTCCCTCTCACCCCTAGGATTTTTTGTTGTGTGTGTTTTGTTCACAACCCTGGACCAGGCTTAGATAAGCTGGATCCTCGGGCTGAGCGATGCATCTTTCTTAGGTACTCCCGGACTCAGAATGGTTATCGCTGTTATAGCCCTCACTTGCGTCGATCATTTGTCTCTGTTGATGTTACCTTCTTCGAGTCAAAGTCTTACTTTCTCACTCCTCCTGCGGAACGTCCACTGTTCTCGATTCGGATATCCCTCTCCCTCGAGTCGTCCTTCCAGATCCTGCTCCTCCTCATTCTCCTACGCAGGTTCATGAGCTGACTTCTGTCTATGATCCTTCATCATCCTTACAGGCTACTCCGGCTACCCGTCCTGTTACTCGCCAGATCTATCAGTGCTGTCCGAAGTCTGGAGCCCATCCTCCTTAGCCTGCGCCATTACTATCTCAGCTGGAGATCCTGTCTCCCTCCCCTCAGGTACCTCGTCTTCCCTCTCCTACTACTACTTCATATTCTCCCATTGCTTCTCGTACTCGCTCTCATTGTACTGCTCATCTCATTTCTTCTGTTATTTCCTATGATACTCTCACCCCTCTATTTCTAGGTTTTGTATCTTCCTTGTCATCTGTTTCTTTGCCGCAGTCTTTGCTAGCTGCTCTTGATCATCCGGGTTGGCGTACCGCTATGGATCTTGAGATGGAGGCCCCGCAGGCCAATCATACATGGGATTTGGTTCCCCTTCCTCTTGGAGCTCGACCAGTGGGTTGTCACTGGGTTTATGCCGTGAAACACTTACCTAACGGCACCGTCGAGTGCCTTAAGGCATGGCTGGTTGCCAAAGGTTATACACAGACTTTTGGCGTTGACTACAACGAGACCGTCTCTCCTGTTGCCAAGATACCTTCCGTTCGGGTTCTTCTCTCACTTGCCATGAACCAAGGGTGGCATCTGCATCAATTAGATGTCAAGAATGCCTTTCTACATGGTGAGCTTACTGAGGAAGTGTATATGGAGCAACCTCCTAGGTATGTTGCTCAGGGGGAGATGTCGTCCTCCGTATGTCGGCTAAGGAAGTCTATATATGGCCTCAAGCAGTCCCCTAGAGCTTGGTTTGGCCGTTTTAGTGATGCTATCATGCGCTTTTGCATGAAGCAATGTGCTATGGATCACTCCGTTTTCAGTTACCACTCCACTGCAGGTTGTGTGCTATTGATAGTATATGTTGATGACATTATTCTTACAGGCAGTGATTCAGTAGGGATACAAAAGCTGAAGACCTTGCAGAAGGAATTTTCAACCAAAGACCTGGGTCGTCTTAGGTATTTTCTTGGTATTGAGGTTGCCGATTCTACTAGAGGCATCTCCCTCTCCCAGAGGAAATATGTTCTGGACCTTCTTGAGGAGACATGCCATCTCAGAGTGAAACCCGCTTCTGTTCCCATGGACCCAAATGGGAAACTTCTTCCAGAAGAAGGAGATTTATTAGAAGACCCTGGCAGATACAGGAGGCTAGTTAGTGAGCTCATATACCTTACAGTCACTCATCCAGATATATCCTTTGTTGTTGGTGTTGTCAGCCAACATATGAGCTATCCTCGTACTTCACACTGGGCAGCAGTGATTCAGATTCTTCACTACTTGAAAGGAGCGCCAGGTAAAGGCCTCCTATTCAAGAAGCAAGGACATATCAGAGTGGAAGGCTTCTGTGATGCAGATTGGGCAGGATCTCCTGCAGACAGGTGATCCACCACTACTGGATATTGTACCTTTGTGGGATGCATTTTAGTGTCATGGAGGAGCAAGAAACAAGACATAGTTTTCAAGTCCAGTGCCGAATCAGAGTACAGAGCCATGTCCCACACTAGTGGAGAGCTTCTTTGATTGCGTTTTCTTCTATCAGAGATTGGTTTTCCTTCATCCTCTCCAGCCTGGCTTTATTGTGATAATAAAGCTGCGATTTATATAGCCACCAATCCTGTCTTTCATGAGAGAACCAAGCACATAGAGGTTGACTGTCACTTCGTTCACCAGAGAATACATAGAGGCAAGATTCATGTTTCCTTCACTCGATCTCTGGACCAACTTGCAAATGTTTTCACTGAGCCCTTAAGTAATGCTAAATTAAATGGCAATTGTAACAAGCTTGGAATGTATAATATATTCATTCTAGCTTGAGGGGGAGTGTTAGAAGTTAGTGTAGTAGCCTTAAGGGCATAGTTGTCTTTTTGTATGGTTTCTCCTTTATGTATGAATACATTAGTGAGGGGGAGCTCCCAACTCACTACACTTTTCTCTTCTTCTTCTTCAACAAAAATATCACACGGAATGATATGAACCTATTAAATCTAGGGATTAACTATAGATAGAATAAGCTAATCATCAGGCAGTGATAATATCCTATGGGTGTTCTACAATCAATGTTCTCGTTCTATATAAACTTACTTTATACACCCATATGTCCGCGTAATCTCTCTACCCAGTGACTAAGATAACTCACCCTCTCTCGTAGCAACACAAAATTTGTTATTTGTACCAAAATGTGATGTCCAATCTACATTGTCAGTTGAGAACTATTTCTGGTCTACAATGAATTGAAACATCATAACTCTTGCCTTAGATTCAAAAACCCTAATCATAGTGTTCCTCCAAGGAACCTTATGTCAACATCTAATGTGACATTAAATTTAACATAATCATAACCATCATGTGAAATGAATTTCATATAAGAATGTTTAAGATAAAACTGAAATTAACTTCTGAGGGCATACTACACTAACAATCTCTCAAGTCACTCAAAGCCAGTCATGCATACGCCTAATTCTCATCTTGTCTAGATGTTTCTTGAATACCTTCCAGGTGAAGGCTTCTGCCAGAGGGTTCGCCACATTATTCGCTGACTCAACTTTGGCAATGGCAAAACCCCTCTACCTACAATATCACAAATAACGTGAAATCGTCATTCAATTTTCTTCGTCTTGATGAGACCTCAGCTCATTCGCTTGAGTGATTGCTCCATTGTTGTCACAGAACAACATAATGAGAGGCGTAGCCAAACTGCCTCCTTGGCATCTTCATGTGCAACAATGTACTTTGTCTCAACAATAGAATATGTAATGGTGTCTATCTTAGAAGTCCAACTTTTCACACCTTTCCCAATGGTAAAGATGTAACATGATAATTTCCTATTGTCAACATCAGACAGAAAGTCACCACCTTATACTAGGCAATAATGCCCAGTCCTAAAAAACTTATTGATATGCTTGACAACAGTCCGATGCTCAAGACTATGATTAGATTGTTATCTGCTCACTAGGCTCACACTGTCTAGTACAGAGCATAGCATACATCAAGCTTGCTGCTTTTGAAGCACAGGGGCATTGGTTCACTTCTCCTTTTCATCTAGTGTCTTGGGAGATATCGTCTTGAAGAGGTTGATTCCATGCCTAAAGAGGATTAACCTCTTCTTGGAATCCTAGATGTTGAACCTAGTCAATATCTTAGTCATATAGTTCACCTATGAGAGTCTCAACATTTTATTCATCCTTTTTACAGCCCGAGACTCAGAATTTAGGATTCATCTCGTAGGTCTTTCATATTAAAATTGCTAGAAAACCAGATCTTGAAAGTCGATAACACCCCTACATTCCTAATGAGCAATAGCTCAACAATTTATATCGATCTCAATAGCTTGGACACTTTTGGATTAGCATGGCTTGATATGTGTGTGTGTGTGTGTGTGTGTGTGTGTGTGTGTCCATAATCATAATCCTTATGGACTTTAGCCTGACTACTGATAAGAAGGTTTCCTCATAATCAACACCGTCATTTTTATTGTAGCCCTTCACGACTAGCCTAGCCTTGTAGGTGTCTACCTTTTCATCAGGTCCTCTTTTCCTCTTATACATCCACTTGCATCCAGTGGGTTTGATCCCGTCAAGTGGATCTACTAGAGTCCAAACTCTGTAGGAATACATGGAGTCCATCTTAGATTTCATGGCATCAGGCCACTTATTCATATCAATGTCTGAATAACTTCCTTGTAGCTGATAGGATCATTTTTAGATTCATATAAAATCAGAGTATATTTCACCTAAGTAGACTAATCTCTCAGGGGCTCTAACAATCCTGCTACCACGATGACGTGTAGGTGTACTAACCGGGTCAAACGGTATTGGCTCTGGCCAATCACTGATTTTTGTCTCTTCTTCAACTAGAAGTTCATATTGCTTTTTAAGAACAGTCCTATCCCTATTCCCATGATTGAGGATGTAAAAGAAGAAACTGTGTTATGGATTTACTTAACATGTTTTGTATGATTAACTCAAACATGTTAGCACCTTTGCATTGTATAACAAAAAGGCTAGTGGTACAAGAGAAAAGATCAGTGATCCTCATGCTATTCGAAGTATGGTAAGTGCCCTCCAATACTTCACATTCACTAGACCTGACATAACCTACGTGAATCATGTTTGGTACTATCTTCATGATCCAAAAGAGGAGAACTTTCAGGTAGCCAAACATATCATGGAATATATCTGAGGTACATTGGATTATGGATTAGTTTACAGAACACAATAGGATAAGATAGAGTGTAGCTATTCTGTTACTTATTCGACAGGTGATCGTCAAGATTGGGTTATTACATTCTACTAAATGATAGTTATCATGGAGTAGCTAGAAGCAGAGGCAAAATAGAGATACATAGCTTCTATCATAGTAGAGCTACATGACAGACAGAGACATACACGCACACACTTTACTATTATAACTATAGTGCCATTAAGTTGTCTCTTTCATGCTAGGCCAAAGCATATTGAGATAGACTATCACTTTATTTGTGAGAAGGTTGAGGATGGTGCAGTTCATCCACGCTATGTTGCTAGTCATGATCAAGTTTCCAACATCTTCAAAAAGGGGCTCACAACAGACCACGAAACTATTTATTATTTATGTTAAAGTATAAAAGAATATATAACGCCTTCTCCAACAGCTTAAGCTTTTGGAGTAATCGGTTGTTTCGCATAGTATCAGAGCATATGCTTGGGTTAAACCTCCTTGATATTAAAAATCCACATGCAGTGGCCAAACCCAAAAGAGGGGCCACATGTGCCACATGTAGGCCAACCCTAAAAAGAGGGGCCACACGTGAGGGGGAGTGTTAAAGTATAAAAGAATAAATAACTCCTTCTCCAACAGCTTAAGCTTTTGGAGTAACTGGTAGTTTGAAAACTTACAAGGTGGACAAAAAGAAAAACAATATCATTCATATATGTCCCTAGTGGGCATCAACTTTCACCCAAGCTTGGCACAGAAATGGACTGCAGGTTGGGGTCTAGCAATGCTCTACCTCAAAAGCACTATTAGCACACAATTCATTCACACCCTTCAGCATTATGACATTGTGCAGCAAACTATCAAGCTATCAACATTTGATGTATATATATATGAGGAAAAGGATTGTGAGCTTGAGTGCTGGATCCTTATGGTGCGCTTGAGCTCTCAAACCCATGTGGCCCACATTGTTAGGATGATCCAAAGCATTCATTTGAAAGGCCCTTACATAGATAGGGTGTGTACAAAAAATCAGCTCCATAGGATCATCCTAACCCATCCATTTGTGGAGGTCAAAATGGACAGACCACAAATCTGCCCATTTTTGCCCTCCACTTTTGGAGGGGTTAGGATAATTCAATGGAGCTGATTTTTGGTACACACCCTATCTATGATAGGGCCTTGCAAATGAATGGTTTGGATCCTCATAGAAATTGTGGGACCCATGTGATTGGTGCACTCAAGCGCACCATTTCATTACAGCGCTAAAGCGCACCAACACATACCTCTATATATATATATATCTATATATATATATATATATATATATATATATATATATATATATATATATATATATATATATATATATATATATTCTCTTGCTTGTGTGTTCAGTCTATAGTGTGACTGGATATCTCAAGGCATTGCTATAAATATACTAGTTCGCTCACCTTTTTGAGCTACTTCAGTCATTTTAGTAATGCATGTGAGTGTCGCAGATATATAATCAGTCAACTCATGTGTTTTAATAACCTTAGTTTCTTCTTGATGTCTGAGCAGTCCTGCATTATGGGCTTCAGCTGTGATCTTTTTGCTTGTTGATATTTACGGTGAGTAGCCTCCCTGTGAACATTATATTCTATGTAAATATTATCCAGTTCTCTCCTCTAAATATATTTCAGTCTTGACTATTGGACATTTTACTTCTTTCAGGAACGCAAGCATTGTTTTGGTTATCCACAATTCCCCTAATTGTAAGCAATTTTTGGCACGAAAACATTTAAGTATCACTCATCCTATAGTTCAATCACTCACTTCAACCTTTTGATTATTTGCAGATGACCTTGGCCATTGGAACGAAGCTGCAAGCTATCATCACGAAGATGGCTCTTGAAATTGAAGAGAGACATGCAGTGGTTCAAGGAATTCCTCTTGTGCAACTCGGTGACAAACATTTTTGGTTAGGTCGCCCTACATTAGTTCTATTTCTCATCCATTTCACGTTGTTTCAGGTATTATAAGCATTTTCTTTTTTATAGACACTAGATCCAACTGAGGAATACCAACATGCTCAAACAGGCCAAAAAATGAAAACCCTAATTCTTTTTACTTCAATATTCCCATTTATATTATATCATATACATAGTTGTAAATTTCATTTTGTTTCGCACGAAATGGGTGAAACTTCTCGGTTCCGGCCGAAAACCAGAACGAAATGGGGGTACATTTCGTTTCGGTCGAAATTTCAGTGGATTTCGGTCATTTCGGCCGAAATTTTCCAAAATCCGAAATTTCAGCCGAAATGACCGAAATTCCCAATTTCATCCAAAGTATGTCCAGTTAGTTGTTTTTGTTTCTATTGTCCTTGTCTCTTCGTGGTTCTCTTCTCTTCTTCTTTCCTCTTCTTAGGATTTACATGTAAAGTCATTTAAGTATACTTAAGATTTACATGTAAAAAGGGGAATACCCCCATTTGAATCGATTAAAAATAATTTCAAGACCCAAATCTAAAAGGATAAAAAGTCAACTTTCCAGTTCTAGTACAAAATTCGAAAAAAGGGTCGGGTCAAAATCTTAACTTCCAAACGATGGGGTATTTTTTTCAATTTTAAAAATTCATAAATTCTATCATGTTCAAATATTATTAATCCCAAAAGTTAGGTAAAAAAAGTCTCATAATTTGCTCTCTAAATTTTTTCATCTTGTCATGTATTGTCAACACACGCACTAGTCAACGCTCTAGTCAACACAGGCATTTGAGCTGATAGTCATTTTCCTTCAAGTAAATGTTGGATCATTTACATATTTGGTTCATTTAATTGTTTCTTATATTTTTCTAACAATTTCTGATTTTTCATACTTTTAGCTATTAAAAAAAAATTCCCTCGTCGTAGCGGAACAAAAGGTTTCGAAACAAATCTGACCAAAAGATTCCGTTCCGGTCACCTAAATGAAACGGCGAACGAAACGAAATTTACAACTAAGATATATACATTCTTTCTCTAGCAACCACAAGGCTTGAGTTTAAAGCATTTTCATTTAAGTAGAGTATATTTACAACCTCCTGACAGCTTATCTTCTTAAATGTGTATGCAGAATGCATTCCAAATAATATATTTCTTCTGGATATGGGTAATGACATGTTTTCCTTTTCTTGCTCGTTAATATTTGTATTTGCTCAGTGCCATGATTTTGTAGTAATTTTATAGTGTCTGTGCATATCTTCTCCAATGAAAAATGTTGTCTTCAAAAGTAAAAGTGGAGTCCAACACTGGTGACCCTAACTGTTCATCTTTTAGGCCCTGCAATGGATGGGCCTTAGACAAAATCTCCTGCTTCGGACAATCCTAACCTTTTGATTTGTGAAGATTTCTCACGTTTTTTTTTTTTTTGGCTACTTTCTGAACCTTTCATTTTATATCCAATAGTGAATGGTTTGGATCATCCAGAGGAGAAGATTTTTTGTGCATGACCTATCCACAGTGGGGACTAATAAATGAATGGTTTGGATCATTGAAAAATGATTCCCTGCCTGTAGTTTAACCCGCCCTTAAAATAAGGCTAGGCACAATATAATTCCTGTTATCTTTAATCAAGCTTAGTAAGTTTCCTGTTTCTTTTTCTTGGCAGTACGAGTTTGGGCTGAGATCTTGCTTCCATGAGAATTTCTTTCTTACTGTTACAAGAATTGTTCTTGGGTAAGCTTTCGTTATATTTCTGTCTCTTTTCCATTAGAGTACAAAAGTTATCCTGGCCATTTCCTCCACTGATCCTGGCCCATTGAGGGCCAGATATGCATGAAGCAGTGGATTGTTTTCAGAATCTTATAATTATTATGCTCTGATAGTGGAAAGAAAATCATCCATCTGAGTGGAATTTGACATGCCTCTTTGTTGCACCGGTGCAAAATTCATTTTTATTGAACACAACAGAAGCAGTGATCATTCCTTTATGTAGAAAACAACTGGGCAATCTAAAATTTTGAAGGAGCATGATTTGGAAAGTTTCATCTCCACCCAAGCCATGAGTTCTTTTTAGGATATTCCATAGAGGTTTCCAAGGCTTGAACTTATTTATATTTCAAAAGCAATCTCACATTTGACAATCACAATCTTTATATGTATCCTATGTCGAATATTATGCTGAGTCTTTTCTCTGAAAGTTTTAGAATGCAGGTCACTTTTGAACGAGTTTTTCACATTGCTAACTGTCTATTGTATTATCTTTTTAAATGGATTTCTTATCTAGTTCATCTCCATTCAATTCCAGAACTTGGCTGATGGGACACTCAAAGCCTGATAGATAAATGACAGTCATCCAAATGTCTCGTCATATCATAAACATTAGGGGCCGTTTGGATATGCGGATTTTAGAATCCATGTTTTTAGCTTGAAAACAGTGTAAAAGAGGGTTCATGATCAAGCTGTTGTATGCTGTCCTGACAGCGTTTCTTGGATTTTAAGTGAGAAATTCAGGTTTTAAAAATCTCTCCAGCATCCTGAGATTTCTAAAACCTGGAAATATGGGAGGATCTGCTACTCTCTTGCTGACGGAAAGAAGGGCGAGAAGTCAAAAACGAGTCAAAAACGACAGCTGGTCAGCTTCTTCTCTTGTCTCTTAGCTACAATTTTGAAGAAATCCCGGATTCTAAAATTCGCGTATCCAAACGGCCCTAAGATCCTTCACACTAATCAAATAGTAATCCAAAAACTTAATAACATGCCAGTGGCCATTTTTATGTTTATGTTTATTTTACCTACCAAAAAAAAAGATAGTTCTCAAATACAGTTGCCTGGACTAATTATATTCTTCTATTATTTTGATAGAAAAACTATGACCAATGGCATTTAAACAAAAATTGATGTATTTCAAAAAATGTATTGTATGATAATAGCCATTTTTATCTTTATTTACTCAGTTGACAATTACATAAAAACAGGCAGTCTTACAGGAGTTCTTATATGGTGTCCTCTCGTAAATTTCCTTGGAAATTACCAATGCAGAAAAAGTACAGTGAGGCCCTCACATTCATTGACTAACTGTGCCTCCAAAACCTTCTCCATAGGATGATCCTTACCCATTTAATATGTGCAGGTTTCTAGATCGTCATTTTTAACTTTTTGAGCCCTACATTTGACACCAAATATTGATAGTTAGGATCATCCTATGGTTATGATTTTTGGGGCATTGTCTATCTGTGTCCGGTACTGGTAAATGAAAGGTTTATATCATCCAAATACGTGGGGACCACTGTATGCACATGTGTGGCCACCACCCAAGAGTCAAGATAGTTCTCAATTGTAATTGTCTGGACTAATTATGCTCTTTTATTATTGGCTAATCAAAACTGAGCAATAACATAGGAAAAAACTTGACGGGGTTCTATTTAAACATAGTGTTACTTATGCAGCTTCATATTTGCTGCAAGTCCTAAGCATATATTTTTTTCGCCCAGGGGGGGGGGGGTGTGGTGGGGTGCCGGAGCTGTTAACCTTTGTTTTTTAGTTATTTTACAAGGAAGACTGAAAGGAATGCATTTTCTTCGGTTCCAGAACAAATATACTTAATCCTTATACAGCATTCGCAACCTTCTGACATTCATAACAAAGAGAATTTATGTTTTGAGATTACCTTCATTCCTGTTTAGTACTCTTGCATAATTTTTTAAACAAATCTAGATGTATTTTTCTGTTTATCTTTATCTCCTTTTATGTACATTATAACTTATTTTCAAAATATTGTAGTGCATCTGGACGGATTTGCCACCATATCTAAGTTTCTAAGCGCAACATTTAGCTGTGATATACATTAGGAAATGCATCCATCCCCACATTATATTGCTCTTAAACTATGCTACCTGGACATTTCAAACATGGTGTTGCACCCATTTACTGCTTTGGATCTGTTGAGTTGGGTGTCCTGAATTAAACCCGGCCCGGCCTGTTTTAAGAGAGTTCAGCCTGATAAGAGCAAGTTTTGCCCTGCTTTATATATAAAGGGGTTTTAGGGCTTATTTCTGTACTCTTGTCTTTGAAGAGGGTTGAGAGCTCAAAAGCGGGGGAAAGGGTGTGCTAGGGTTTCTTGTGGGTTTGGTGAGAGATACCGATCTTCTCTTGTAATCTCTTGTTCCTATAGTGGATTTTCTTGTTGCGTCTGACGTGGATGGGCTTTGCCGAACCATGTAAATCTTTGTGTCTTTGAGCGATTGCTTGTGTTTGTTCTTTCGTTTTGCTTTGCCATTGAAATCGCAGATTGCTATTGAGGGGTTTTTCTCAACAGGATGTATTGGTTAAGAGGGATACCCCCGAGATTCTTCAATCCATTTGGTGGGAGTGATGTTACGCACACCGCCTTTCATTGCCAAAGGTCCCATGCATTTCACATTTCATCATTGGTTATGCCTTGGACATGTAGAACTTGGCCTCCTAGTGAAGCGCTCCCCTCTTGGAAATATATCTTTGTATTCCTCTCAAGAATTTTGCCACGACACAAGCTGCATGCCAAGGATCTACAATGATTGTCTTCAGACTACAAGACAGCAATGGATTCAGCCATTTTTTAAAAAAAAGAAGAAGACAAACAATGGATTCAGTGTTTCTTCAATGATTTTAAACTTCTCTTATAAATTAATGGCTGTATTCTTGTTGGGTTTATCCAGGGTGATTGTCCAACTTCTGTGCAGCTATGTTACGCTTCCGCTCTATGCACTTGTATCTCAGGTATTTTCTATTATATACTGTCCTTTAATGGTTTCTTATTCTAGCAATGGAGATTGAATCAAAATTGAAAACTAATTTTCACAAATTCCATTGGAACACACCTGAATTTCAGAAAACATCCCAAAAAAAGCATTTTGGTAGAGACAACTCGAATTACCCCGCCAAAAGTCCTTTGATATCACTTGGATTCTGCCAAGGCATTAGTTCCCTCATTTTTGCACATGAATTCTAATTGTGATTCAATATGTTGGGTTTGGATCTTTTTTAATCTTCTGTTAGTTATGTGATTACTATGGTGGAATTTTCAGATGGGATCACACATGAAGAAGACCGTCTTCGACGAACAGACGTCCAAGGCTCTTAAGAAATGGCATCAAGCTGCAAAGAAGAAGCAAGATAAGCCGGCTCGTCCCGCTACTAAGACTCTAGGTGAGAGCCCGGATGCGAGCCCGACTTCATCGGTTCACTGTTTCAAGAGTGCAGGACATATGGCCAATGCGAGGGCTATTTCTAGGCGGGGTGATCACTTAGACCAGGAGATGTCTTACTTGGAAGGTGACAACACTTCACCCACATCACATGAGACTATCTTGATCCCCGGCGAGGATCACAATGGTCTAGAATCTGGTTCAAGAGAACAAGAACACCATGTGGAAGAACACCGCCATGAATATGGCTTCTAGTTTGTGAAGCCTTAACCTCCACTGTCCATTGGAAGAAACTCATGATGATAGTGATGTTGGTAAGGTTGGTTTTCAGCCTGTATGGAGGTCGGCTAATAGTGAGGCAGCTTCTAACCTGATCTAGAGTCAATAGGCCTGGATTGGAGATTTTTTAATTTATTCTATCCTGATTCTTCCCTAAGTTGTTGTAGCCTTTGTAAATTTTATTTTTATGAGATATTTGATATCTGATAAACAACTAGGCAAACAATCACAGTCAAGATCAACACTAGCGATCAATTTTTGGGTTCCAAATGGATGTCTTTGGTTGTATGAAAGCGGAGATGGCTTAGCGGGTTTGCTTGACATTTGGGTGCCGCATCAGCAAAATCTCTTTGTTTGGTTGCTAATGTAGCATCAACATTCTCCTAGTTAATAATTGCATGTCTTGTGATGTGTCACCCTTGTCCCCATAATATCCAAGCCAAAACCCACAAAAAAGGTGGAATTTTGGTTGGATTTCTTGGGGACAATGCTTTTTTCTTTCTGTCCCTCTTCTCAATATTGGTAAAGACGCCCTCTACCACTACTCTAAGGTTTACAACCAGCACTACTTACAATTATTCTCCGAGGTAAGCTCCAGGCAAATCCAATGCTTGTCTCCTTCCATTTGACTGCCTGCCTATTCTACTACTATCTGAGTCTATGCAGCTCAACCAAACAGACAGGACCATCAATGGTTCTGATCATGTCCATGTGGCATATGTGTTCAAAAAGTGGTTCTTAGGAAAGAACCTAACATTTTTCTCGATGGGGAACAAGCACACAGTAAGTCACTTTTACCATCAATGATAAAAGGCAATTTTTGCTTTCTCCACGTGGGTATAGGAGGGCATCGATGTGAAATCAAGACCATTGATCTGGTAGATAAGCATAAGATGTCCCTCGTGATCTAAATCACATATCAAATGAACATTCCATGCATCATGAGTTGGTGACTAAAAAAAATCAACAATTCAACTTTTCTTGGTGGAATCTTGATCAAGGCTTAGTGGATCAAAGGCTTGGATCATCTGATCAAGGTGTTCTAAACAGTATTTGGATGGACTTATTCTTGTCCTTTGGATCAATGGATATGATCACAGGCCAAAGTGGCGCCTTATAAGTGTCTTAGGAAGAGCATAAAATCGACTTTCTTTTTACATTTTCCTTGGGGAAACGATATCAGCACTACCATATTATTTCCACTAAAGCATCTTGTGTTTTAGTATTTAAAGAGCTGTCAAAAGGTTATTATAGTTCCCAAAAAGCTCTCACAAGCCAATTAAAAAAAGAAAAGACAAGCTGGGACCATGCAACTATTAAACCATGCTTGTGCTGATATCATTTCCCTTCCCTTCTTGATAAATTTATTTGAGTAGGATATTGTTTAATAATTTTTGTATAAAGGGTTCCTGCACTCGAGGGCAGATAAGCTTATCTGCGCTCGAGTGTAGAAAATAGTGTGGGCCCACATTTTGGGAGTAATCCAAAGCATTCATTTGGAAGGCCCCATGGATGGGGTGTGTACCAAAAATCAGCTCCATCATCCTAACCCTTCCATTTGTTGAGGGAAAATATGGGCAGATTTGTGGACAAACAGTATCTGTCCATTTTTCCCTCCACAAATGGACACATGATCTAATGGAGCTGATTTTTGGTACACACCCCATCCATGATAGGGCCTTTCCAAATGAATGCTTAGGATCACCCCCAAGATGTGGGCCCGCCCTTGTGTTCTACACTCGAGCGTAGATAAGCTATCTGCACTCTAGTGCAAGAACCATTTCCTCAATAAGTGGATTTTTTAGGTAGAGCATAAAATCTACTTTCTCTTTCATGTTTTCAACAACACTTTTCAAGTCTAATCTATCTAAGGTAAGAACCAACAAATGAATGGTTTAGATCATCCAAATATGTGGGCCCCACTTGGGACTAGCGACCAACAATAGAATGCTTTAGATCCTCAAAATTCACGGCACCAATTGCACAGGTAGTCCCTGCAATTGAAAAGAGCCGTGTGTGCTTCCCCCACCTGAAAGATAAAAGATAAAAGTAAAGACGGTGAGCAATGATTGCAAACAACTACGATATGTGGGTAGTTTTGGACTTTAGTTCAAAACTCACGAATCTTGGAAAAGTGGAGGAACAAAGACCCTTTTTCCCCTCCTGACACCATCAAAGCCCAGATAACCTCCTCGGATTTGTTGCACAGGAGTACACCTCAACGTATAGCTAGCGTCTATAAGAGATAGGCATTATCGTTCATAGAGTGGGAAAAATGTTGGTTCGACTACCTTAATTAACGATGGTTCGATTAGTGGTTATGACGGTTCGAGCGGGAAAAACATTGGTAGTATATTTAATAGCATTGTCATTTTTATTGGGGCCATGGACCACCTTAATCAATGATGGTCGATTAGTGGATATAACGGTTCGAGTGGGAAAAACAATGGCGGTATATTTAATAACCATGTCTTTTTTATTAGGGCGATCAACCACCTTAATGAATGATGGTTCAATCTGTGGATATAACAGTTCGAGTGAGAAAAACGACGGCGATATATTTAATAACGTTGTTGTTTCTGATGGAGCGATCAATTAATCAATTATAGTTCGATCAGTGGATATAACGGTTGGAGTGGGAAAAATGATGGTAGTATATTTAACAATGTTGCATTTTCTTATCTACCAATTGACTATCTATCTTAATTAGCTCAGATCAAGTGGAAGAGACGATGCCAGTATACTTAATAATGTTGCCGTTCTTAATTTTAGGATTTCTGTTGGTTGGCAACGACGAGTTGGGGAATGTCGCTGGTATAACTAATAACATGGCCGTTCTTAATTGTAAGGTTTCCATTGGAGGGCCAAAACCTGAAGAGAATCGATATGTATTAAAATACCAATCGAAAGAGAAAATAAGAAATAATAAAATATTCAAAATGAAACTGCAAAGAGAATGATTGGGGTTGGGCTCTGATGGTGTCACGAAGAGCAAAAAGGTCTTTGTTCCTTGACTTTTCCAAGATTTGTGTGTGTTTTAAACTAAAGTCCAAAACTAGCAGCATAATGTAGTAAGGAAAAAAAACTTGGCTACGCAGCGTTGCACAGGAGGTTCCTGCGCAACTCATTAAAATACACTAAAAGCAAGGGGTGTGGCAATATCAATTCCATGGTTTGATATTTTCACACCCCATGTTTGATATTTCCACACCCCCTGTTTCCTCTTTATTTTAGGGCGTTGTGCAGGAAGTTCCTGTGCAACGTTGCGCAGCCAAATATTGTTCTGTAGTAAGGGACATGGTTTCAAATTTTGGTTTCGGAATGCGTTTCGGTCCTCACCGAAACTGAAATTTCGGCCAATCCAACGAAATCAAATAAACTAATATTTTATCTTGTACAAAATTTCAGTCAAAATTACTGAAATTTCAGGAAAATATTAAAAAATGAATAAAATCCAATTTTTTTTTTGGGGAAAATGATTTCTGCGCTCACAAAACACGCGCTCCACTTGTTTGTCATGTAGTATTTAAAGTGATGTCAGAGAATATTACGGTTCTCAAAAAGCTCTTAAAACCCTTTAAATACTACATGACAAACAAGTGGAGTGTGTGTTTATCAAAACACTTGAGCGCAAAAATCATTTCCCTTTTTTTTGGTGAATAATATTTCAAGAAAATATTAAAACGAATAAAATCCAGTTTCAATCGAATTTTGACTGAAATTCTGTAACCGAAACCTGAAATTTCATATTTCAATTGAAATTTAAAACCACGGTTAGGGGTGCAACTCGGGTTGGGTTCAACTCATCCCCATCAGATTCAACCCAAAAAAAGTCGGGTAGGGTCAGGTCGGGTCGGGTTCGGGTTGAGTTTTCCCAACTCGAGTTGAGTTCAGGACAGGTTCGGCTTGAGGGCTTGGGCAACCCGACCCGAGTGAAACCCGAGATTTTTCTATCATTTTTTTATTTTAGTAAGCTTAAAAATCAGGTCAAGTCGGGTTGAACCTCACCGGGTTAGAAATCGGGTCGGGTCGAGGTCGGATTGAGTAAATGGTTCCTCGGGTAGGGTTTGGGTTGTCCTCGACCTGACCCTACCCGACCCGACCCGAGTTGCACCCATTGTAGGCAACCATTGCCGCATTCCGTATTTTTTCTCAAGTAAAATTTAGAGTCCAGCAAAAGAAAGCAAACCCTTGCGCCGTGTTCTAGGGTTTTGGGCTTTAGGGTTACAGTAATCCTTTTTATTTTTTGTAGGGTTTTCTTAGACAGAAATGCAGACATCTCTGAGATAGGATGGCGATTCCAAATCCCTCTGAATCCTTGCCAAGGAGAATGTTACGGTTCTGAATGGGGGGGGGGGGCTAGGTATGGGACTGGGTGAGACCCACCTGGTATGGGACAGGTTTAAAGGGCCTTGCCTGATGCGTTCCATCAGCTCTGGAGCTTTTGGCGTATCGGTAAGGTACCTAACATTTGGTATCAGAGCAGCCACCACATCCCATGTTCGAGTCACGGAAGGAGTGACCTGTGGAGAGGATTACCTGGAGAGGGCTACCTGGTAAAAAGCCAGAGTGAAAGCCGCCAGAATGAAGTTGCCACAGAGTCGGCCGCCGTGGAAGGGGCGACCTGTGGAAAGGGCTATCTGGAAAAAAAGGCCAGAGTGGAAGCCGTCACAGAGTGGGCCGCTTAGGACGACGGATTCGGAAGCATGGTGTTATGTTACGGTCCTGAATTGGGGCCCGCCTAGGTATGGGACTGGGTGGGACCCACCTGAATGGGACAGGTTTAAAGGGCATTGCCTAACGCGTTCCATCAGCTCTGGAGCTTTTGGCGTATCGATAAGGTACCTAACGCTCTGGGCCTTGCCTAACGCGATGAGATCGATTTGAAAATGGAGCCGCTTAAACTCTTGATGACAACATGCATAATGATGACTAATTACAAGATGAAGAGAGGAAGAAAATGACGTATTCTCTCATTTTTCACTACTACTGCTTAATCTTCAACCTTGAGGACAAGATTGATTTCAAGGCGGGTGGAATGTTATGTGCCTAGATGGGTCCCACTTAGAGTGCAATAAATTAATTAGATATTTTAGAGAATAAGATCAAATTTTGCCAAATCTGATATATTTAGTAGTTAGGCTAGATTAGGATACTAATTTAGATTATGATAGTCTTTAATTAGTTATTTCTATTCTTATAATAAGATCTTTCTAGATCTTTATATGTTTATCTTTTAGTGCTTTATATAAGCACATGTTATCATTACAGAAATCAATGAAGAAAATATCTTAGAAATTGTGTTATTTGCACAAAGGAGGATTGATCCCTCCCTCGAAGTGGATCAAGAGGCCGATTTTCCCTCTAAGAAGATCAAATCACATTACGAACCGAATCGGATTCGTAATAGAGAAGTTTCCTGTCGACTCTAAATTCCACTTGTTGGTCTCTCTATCTCTCTCTCTCTCTTATTTTGGTTTCTAAGGTTTATGATTTACCTGTTCTTAAGAAACTCGAAACTGAAAGAGCTGCTTTATGGACTTAATGAAATTCTTTGTACAATCACTGCTGTAGTGCTATCAAATACCTTCCCATTTTGACCATGTTTGGCAAACCATGAATTTTTTTTTCATGGAATATTAGCTTATCAAGTTGGAGAGGGAAAGAATTGAGGAGATGATGCCAACCCGTTGAAAACACCATATACGAGTCGAGTCACGTTGTTTTCAAGTCGACTCGCATAGTTGACTCGCTGCTGTTGTAAACTCGTACGAGTCGTGTGTTGACTCGGACGAGTCACAGCGAGTCGACTCAAAAACAAATGACTCGTACGGGTTATGGAGGATAGGTAAATATCATTTCCGTAAATATTACACACTAGACGGGACTGTCCCAATTAACAAAAGGGGGTGGATATATTAATTCCCGTAAATAAAACCCCGGTTTTAGGGGACGTTTCTCGAACCCTCGATTTCACTCTCCCCTTTCCTTCTAGCCATATGAAAAGGGAACAAGAAGAAACTCTCATTTTGGTGAGTTTTTTCTTCTTCTTCGGTTTTTATGGGTAAGCTGGGGTTAGGCAGGACCCCGACCAGATATATTAATGGAAATCAAAGATATACATGAAGCAAGGAAACAACCCCCTTACATAAAAGGGGGAACAAAAAGAGTTTTTCTTCTTATTTTCTATTCATCTATTCTCCTCCTCCTTTTCATTCCAAGGGAAACGATATCTCCACCCCCTTTTCTAGCATTTTCATCCCCATCTTTTGGGGAGTGATAAATTGACCCCAATATATCTTAAATCGACCCCCTATTTCTCTTTCTCTCTCTAAACCAGAGGAGAGAGAAAGATACATAGGGGTCGATTAAGATATTTGGGGGTCGATTCATCACTGCCCCATCTTTTTTGTTATTTCACGAATAAATGGCTTTATTTTCCAGGAAAAGTCAAACGCAGGGAGTGAAAATGCGTTCATTCCTGGGAAAAAACAAATAAAAGTGGGTGAGATGCTGAGAAATGGCGTGGAAATATCATTGTATGTTGATCGGAGCCGTTGATCTAAGGGGCCTCTAAATGAACCAATAATCTCACAAACTCAGCTTGTCTTTTCAATTTTAATTGGCTGATGATAGCTTTTTGGGGACTGTAATATCCTCTCACAGACTTTCACAGATGTTCAAACAATAAAGAAAAGATGAGTGGGTGCAATTATCAAAACATAGTAGTGAAAAGATGAGTGGGTGTAATTATCAAAACATAGTAGTGTCAGTATCAGTAGCCTAAAGAAGAAACCCTCTTTTTCATTCCAATTTTATGGTGGGACCCATGATCAGGATTCCATATCCTTGAAACATCTCATTTTTTTTGCAGAGATGTTTCATCTATGGTGGGACCCTTGATCTGGATTTCAATTTTCATTCCAATTTGTAGGGAATTGATGCATTCGCCTCCATCTTTTTTACTTGGGACAGCCCCCTCTAGCCTAAACATCTCTTTTTTATGTGCTTCATATCTTCATCTTTTGATATATAATATAATTATAATTTTTTCAACTAAATTTATATTCTTGTCAAAATATCTTACAAGTCACGAGTCGAATCACGGGTTGACAACTATGTATGTATCTTTATGTATTTACTATTTCTCATTGTGGATCTCGGGAAAAGACGAGTATATCTTTCTCTTCATTTAATATTTTTTTTTTGAAATGGACTTCATTTAATGTTCTTTATTTGCAGTCTATCATGTTTTCTAGTTGGGTTTTGTGGATTACTTTGTGTTTTGTTGCACGTATCAGTCTTCTTAACATTTGTTTTTTTTTCAAATGTTGGCTTTGTTTTTTTCACTAATCTCACTTACATATTGCAATTCATTTTTGTATTTGTCATGTAAAAACAAATTTGTGAAGTGGGAATGCAATCGATTTTTTAGTGTTTTAATCCATGGGGAAATGGTGTCGCTGGACCAATACTTCTACGTCAAGAGTAGGTTTGAGGCGGCCTAACGCGTTCCAGTACTATTATAAAATCATTTTGGTGATACCTTGCCTGTGGACACCACCCAGAAACTCTCTACTTTCTCCCTCTAAAATGGTGTCCTGCAACAAAGGGAAACTCTCTCCTTTTATTTCATCACCCCTGAGGCCAAGGACACCTACCATACAATTTATGAATTACTTGTGCTTGCTGTCAAATGCTTTACTAATTTAATGCAGTCAAGCTTATCTACAAGACCCATACTAAACAAGGGTTTCTGTTCACATGGTCCTGTTTAACTTATTTCAGTAGTAAGATGTAGTCGACAATTAATTTAATAAGCCAAACAATTAAAATCAGAGTTAGGATCAAAAGCAGAATCAAAAATCAAAATCAATACCAGGAAGCAGGAGCAAAATCATTGCCAAACACACCCTTATATACCCCATCAGAATCAAAATCTAAAACACGTATCCACAACCACATAAGAACTACATACTAGCAAACCCTATATACATCACTAAATGCACTTATCAAGCTTTTTTCCTTCTTTCTTTCTGTTTCTTTTAATATATATTTCAAAAACCCTAACCTTCAAGAACGACATCAAAGTTTCATAATAGAGGCATTTCATCAAATAGGGACATGTCTTTTACCTCGTTGCCTAGCAGAAATGCCATGCTCTTCCTCAAAGGATGCTGATTCACAGCAACAACTCCGACACCACAAATATCACAATCTCTCTCCTAAAATAAGAGCAGACGAAGAAATTAACAAAGAGGGATACAGTCAAAAGGAAAAAGAAGGAAAGAAAAAGAGAAACCCTAGGTCAGATCCCAATTGAAAGCCCAATTTATACCCAAATCCCCACCGGAATCACAACCTTAACCCCAACGAAACCCTATTACAATTACAGAATCTGAGGAAAACCCTAAATAGACAGATGCATGTGTTAGAATAGGGAGATTAACCCAAATTAGTTTGAACAGAAAAAAAAAAAAAAACTGGAAAACCCCAAATGGTTTGTAACCAAAAAACTGAAAATAACCCTAATAACATACCATTGTAAGAGATATTTGAGAGATTACAGAGATTTGGTAGCTAAAACACCCAGGATTTAGGGTTGTGGACGGACGGAATCCAATTAAGGAAGAGGTTATGAAATGACCCTAAAAAAAAAGAGAGAAGAACGAACAAAGGGAGCCTAGAGTCGCGCGCGGGAGAGAAGAATTCCGTAAAATTTCCTACTTAAAACACTAATCACCGACGTTTATAAATGAATGTCGATGTAATCTGATTCAACGACGTTTTAAAAGCGTAGGTAAATTCTAAATAATTAAGTAAAATAAATTAATTTTACTACCGACGTTTTAAATAATAAGCGTTGGAATATATTAACCTTTAATGACGTTTCAATAACGTCGCTAATAATAAATGAGTGATTTTTAAGGCGGGTTAAGGTTTTCGTGCGGCAACATCCATCCACTGACGTTTCTTCCATGAATGTCGGTGCATATATGTTATTAACGACGGTTTAATGGAATGACGCTACAAAAACGTCGGTGAATCTAACTTTTCTGGTAGTGTTTGGTGACAATGTCAACTGCCTCCACCTATGGATGCCACATTAAGTAAAGGGATTCATATATGCACGGCCATATTTTGATGATGGGACGACTCACCTTGTTTTACACTTCTCTGCTGTTGAGAGCTTCTTGGGAATAGTTTATAGCATTTGACATACGGTTAAAAAGGGCGATGATAATTCTCTCCCTAGGAGAAAAGACGCCAAAAGCGTTCAAGTCCCCCACATACCCCACTTTAATCAGTTCATAGTTACAATATGCCACATACCGTCCTGTAACTCTCTCTCTCTCATACGCTTAGTGGGACCCAACAGCACTCTCTATCGAGAGTCAGGATAATTCCATTTCTTTTCTTTTGGCTGCCTTTAACGAATCATCTTTTCTTTTTCTTTTTCTTTTTTTATTGCTGGTTATGGTCTTTCAATCAAGAGTCGGGGTAGTTCCATTTCTTTTCTTTGGGTTTTCCTGTTTTGCAATAGTTTGGGATGTAATCGATTTATCAGCATTTTCTGATGATTCAAAATAAACTGTTGGTTGGATTATGATTCTTAGAATAAGCCTATTAGGGGCATTCTTGTCATTGTAGACTTTTTTTATTATATAAATACTTCAGTGGGGGAGCGTAGCCCTAACTCACTTTTCTCCAATTCTCTCCTCTCCAACATGGTATCAAAGCCCTAGGGTTTTGATCCCTAGGGACATCATCTTTGCCCTCCTCACCAACCTCCACCCAAAGCCAAATCCATCTCCACCCGAAGCAAGAATCATACCACTAGACCAAATGCCTCAACCCGTAGGCAACCCATCCCTAACCAAAACCAATCTCCAACACCTTACGAAACCCCAACCGTACAAAACACCTCCTTACGGCATCTCCAGCGCCGTACAACATCTCCCCTCCCCCAAATCCCTTGCGGATAACTCCCACCCCTTCTCTAGTGCCGTACGACACCTCCCCTCCCCCAAACCCCTTACGGATAACCCCCACCCCTTCTCCAGTGCCGTATAGAATCCAGAAACTGAAAACCTTCCTACAAAAAGAGTTCGCTACAAAAGACTTGAGAGTTGGGACGCCTTAGATACTTTCTTGGAATAGAAGTAGCATACTTCTCTAGTGGTTTGTCTCTATCACAGAGGAAGTATGTCTTGGGTTTGTTGGAGGAGACAGGGAATCTTGGCGTAAAACATGTGTCTGCACCTATGAATCCCAATGTAAAACTAGTCTCAGAAGGAGGAGACTTGTTGGAGGACCCTGGCAAGTATAGAAGACTTGTGGGCAAGTTCATATACCTTACTATTACTCGTCCTGATATATCCTATGATGTTGGAGTAGTCATTTAGTACATGAGCTCTCCACGTACCTCACACTGGATTCTGATTCTTAAACACCTGAAGGGTGTACCAAGGAAGGGCCTATTATTCAAGAAACATGGTCATATGCGAGTTGAGGGATTCTCTGATGCTAATCGGGCTGGATCTCCTGCAGACAGAAGATCGACTACCGGTTATTGCTCTTTTGTAGGAGGTAACCTGGTATCATGGAAAATCAAGAAGCAGGACGCCATTGCAAAGTCAAGTGCTGAGGCAAAATACAGAGTGATGGCACACATGAGTACATAAATTATCTGGTTGAGATCACTTCTCTCTGTGATTGGAATTGTATCATCTTCACCTTCACAGTTGTACTGTGATAACAAGGCTGCTATCTATATTGCAACTAATCCAGTCTTCTATGAGCGTACAAAGCACATTGAAGTCGATTGTCATTTCATTCGTCAGATGATTCAGAGAGGGGAGATATGTACTGTATTTACTCGTTCTACAGATCAGTTGGTTGATATGTTCACAAAGCCATTGAATAAAGCAAAGTTGAGCGATATTTGTAACAAGCTAGGAATGTATAATTTATACATTCCAGCTTGAGGCCATTGTAGACTTTTTTATTATATAAATACTTCAGTGAGGGAGAGTGTAGCCCTAACTCACTTTTCTCCAATTCTCTCCTCTCCAACAATGATTATGCATTTCCATACTTTTTTGGTTCCCAACGTTCCAAATTTATTTCACCAATAGTGAATACAAGATTCAGCATCTATTTTTTTTCTCAATATATATAATAGATGTTTGAGAATTGTTCCTTTTTTTTTTACAAGGGTTAATGTTTTTTCATTCTTAGATTTTAAGCTGAACTTAAATCTTGAGTAGTAAACTGTCTGTTCTGTAACAAAAAAGTTTCCATGTCTGTGATTCTTTAACGATTGAAATAGGCAGCTTGGTTGTTCTCTCTGCTTTCTCCAATATCTAGATTCTAGAAATGGGATACAGATTCTTCTTTGAACCTGCTCATAGCTACTGGGAATGTTAGAGAGATAACTTCGAGCCTCATGATCCATGGATGCCATGGTTTATGAAATAGCTAATTTTCTTTCTTTTGTTACCACTCTCTTTAATGCTACCTCTTTTTTGTAATGGACTACCATTTTCTCGTAATTAAATGTTTGGAAGTTAGTCTGCCCAGATGGATAGAGTGGTTTGCATATGTGAAATTTTGCATTCTACATATATACATTATTCTTAATGATCAGGATGCTCTGGCATTTGTTGCTTATGTTTACCTCTTGTAGTTTTTATGAGTGGCTTGGAATTTCAATCTGATATTATTTTATCTTTTATTTTTGTAAGTTTATGGGTAAGGAGAAAATTCATGTGAAGAAGAGGCCATTGGCATTCAAGTATGCATTGGTGGTTGACAAACTAAAGGCTGAGTGTGAACGTGGTATCACCATTGGCATTGCTCTGTAGAAGTTTGAGACTACAAGGTACTACTGCTCTGTCATCGATGCCCTTGGTCAATGTGATTTCATTATTGCTTGCGTTTACACTGGGTGGGAGTACACCGTAGGATGATCCAAACCGTCTATTTGATAGGGGACGTCGTGAATAGGTTGTGCCCAAAAAAATCATGACCATAAGATGATCCTAACCCTCCATTCCATGTGGAATCTCCTATTTACATGTTCAACAGCACGCTTCAGGCATGATCCGTCGAAGGTATGGGCCAACAAATGGATGGTTTAGATCTTCCAAATATGTGGGGCCCATTTGTGAATAACAAAATGAATAGTACGTTAGATCAGGGTTAGCGTACTATACACTACCGTGCGCAACGCGCATCCTGCGTACGTTTCCCCTCACTTGAAAGATAAAAATCAGCGACAGAAAGCAAACCCATTGCGCCATGATTTGGAGTTTGGGGTTTTAGGGTTTCAGGAATCCTCTTCTTTTTTTCTAGGGTTTTCTTGGAGGGAAATGCAGACATCCCTGAGATATGGAGGCGATTCCAAAGCTCTCCGAATCCACGCCAAGGAGAAGTTCCCCATCGACTCTAAATTCCACTTGCAGGTCTCTCTCTCTCTCTCTCTCTCTCTCTCTCTCTCTCTCTCTCTCTCTCTCTCAGATTTTGTTGTTTTAAGGTTTAGGGTTTAGGGTTTAGGGTTTAGGGTTTAGGTTAGGGTTTCTGATTTTACCTTTTCTTAAGAAACTAGAAATAGAAAGGTCTGCTTGATGGACTTACAGTACAATCACTGCTATCAAGTTATTTTCCATTTTGACCATGTTTGTTAAACCATGAATAGAATTTTTTTTCATGGAATATTAGGCTATCAAGTTGGAGAGGGAGTGATACAGTGCCAACATGGCAGCCATGTCATGCCTAGGTGGTTTTGGTGGAGTTCCAAGGTGCAGTCCCTCATTAATGTTGTTGGCCCATTTTGAACCTGATTTTTTAGCTTCTAAATGGAAGAATTATGGAAAGTGGTAAACTACAAAGTTGTAGGTCTCTTTGAGATCTTTCCAACAAGTATTTGTGCTTGAAAATTGGATGAGAGGACAGAAAGTTATGGCATTTTTTGTGGACTGTGTCTGTGGATTCCCAAAACAATCAAAGTTAGTCAAAGTTAGTGAGTTCCAATGCAATTAATGTTATGTTAGTCCCTAAGTTAGCTAGTTGAGGAGCTTGAACGAATTTGCTTTGGTTTTCTTTTATTTAAAGAGTTAGAAACTATCTTGCGAGGAGATTTTTGATGTGGATAAACTTATGATGGAATATCAATTGGGTTGAGCATTGCTCCCATTTTCTTCTTCTTCTCTTGTTGTTGTGATCTTGATTTCTATTTTTCTTCTTCTTCCCTCTTAAGCACCCGCATTAGGGAGAAAATTAAGTGAGGAGATGATGCCAACTGGTTCAAAAATAAGGAAAAATAAAACTCTATTTTGAATAGAGTTTTTCCTTTCCCTATTTTTTTTACTCACATCTCATTGTGGATCTTGGGAAATGACGACTTCATCTTTCTCTCCATTGAAAATTCATTATTTGCTGTCTAGTTTTCGAGATAACCGTGCTTCTTATCTTATAGCCATGTTTTTCATTTGGGTTTTTTTAGATTAATTTCTGTTTTGTTGCATGTATCAGTCTTTGTAAGATGCTCAGTTCAAAAAAATAAAAATAAAACAATCAGTCTTCTTAACATGTTTTTTTTTTTTTCCCAAATGTTGGCTTGTTGGTTTTACTAATCAGTCTTCTTAACTTACATATTGGAATTAATTTTAGTATTTATCATGTCGTAAAAATAAATTTGTCAAGTGGTAATGCAATCGATTTTTAGCTTGAATTAAAATCTGATCTGATACATAGTCAATCAATAATTGGCGGGTGATGCTGAAAACAATTAGCTATTGCCCATATCATGGAAATATAGCATTTATTAATAATTGCATTTTCTCTTTCTAATTTATCTAATCATATACTGTTTTTAATATATAAAAAAATATCCTCATTTTATCACTAGATGTATATAACATATATGGTTCTTGTGGAAAAATGTGGTGAGACTGTGAGAGTAACATGACATTATAGGAGTCCCTTGCATTGTGTTTCCATATATCCTATTAATAGGAACAAGTCCCTGGAGCAACTTGGGTTGATTTTTGGAAATTTGTTGAGCTTTTACCATAAAATTTGGTTGGGTCCGGGTTTATTCCAATTCATTTTTTAGCAAAAGCTCAACCCAATCCGACACAAATTGCACCCATAATCCCCGGACGACAAAGCGGTGCTCTTATTTTTTTTGGGGGTTGTCGAATATTTATCATGATTGTGGGACTTTTTAATCCTTGTTTTGAAGTGCAGGGTGGATATTTTATCATAGTGATTGTGTTATGGCAGGTTCATGGGGAGCTAGATACAGGGGTTGGAACTCCTAATTGTTTTGCTTTGATAATTCGAAACTTTTTTCCAGAGGTAGGGCATCATATTTAGTATTATATGATTTTGGATAAAGACTGTGGCATACTGTATGACTGTTAACCGTTCTATAGATATCAGCCAGCACTGGTTTAGGGTTCCGTTATGATAAAGACGACAAGCTTAGATATAATATGCGTGTAAAGAAGGCATTTCCAATCACCTCAAATGGCTTACTAAGCTTCAATGCCAAGGGAAGCTGTGATTTCGACGAAGAATTTAAAAAGGTTTGTGTTCCTATCACTTTAGAAGAATCTACTTCTGAATGTAGCTGGATCTTTGAAAATAAGACACTTTGAAATCTGATGTCTTTGGCTATCCCTCTCCATTCATTCCATTGTATGTTCCCTACTAAGCACCATTGTGATTTTGTGTTAGTCTCTTTGAATGTTCCACTTTTACTTGTGAAGTTTGTAGTAATTCAGAACAAAGTCTTTTCATAAAAGAACTTATCAATCTTGAAGAAACCATTAAAAATATATATCAATCTTGAAGAATCTACCTCTGAAGAATATTTGGAAAATGAAATGTGTAAATGTAATGTCTGTGTCTCTTATCCTCTCCATTCATTTTTATGTTTCCTAATAAGTGTCTGCTATTTTGTATTTATCTCTTTGAAAGTTCTACTTACTTTTTAGGCTTGAAGATAGGTAGAAATAAGTTTTTTTAGGATTAATTTCATATTGCAGTTTGTAATGGTATTAGGTTTTCTAAGGGCATGTTTGGCAACCCTGAACTTTTTTATGGAATTTTTTCCTTGAATTGTTTTTAGGTTTGATTCACATCTTATAACTTTCCTTGAATTTATTTTTTTGGTTGAAGGTTTGGTAACCTTGAAAATTTTTTCCATTGAATTTTTCTTTCTAAGAGAGAGAGAGAGAGAGAGAGATTAATGGAAGTCCCTCGGCTCCTTGGAGGTTCGCCCATTGGTTTGATGCACAATGGAAGCTATCAACCGCTTTCATGGCAGATTATAGCTTGTTTGTAGTATTGGTTACTTCGTATTGACCTTCCTGGTCGCGGGCTCCCCTCTTTTATTTATAATATTCTTCGCCATTAAAAAAATAGATGCAAATAGAAATTTTTGTGAGATCTAAATTGTGTAGAATAATTTCACCTAAAATCCTAGGGCATTGCACCTGAAATTGACCGAAAAAATCTAGAATAACCGAACAATGAACTCAAAAAAGAAAAGGGAGAAAAAAGGGATTACTGTTGGTGATGATGGCGTTGTTTGCGGGTTAATTTGAATTCTTCGGCGACGGACTTCCATAAAATAAACCGATTTATACGAATTCCACTCTTCCTAATCTTCCTTATAGATCATCCTTTGTATCAAATTAGGACTCTTAAGAAATCTGAAAAATTATGCTCGATAAACATGTTCATTCACCGATCCGACAAAGCACAAACCTCCACTCCATTTGAACTTTTAGCGCCTATGTGGCCAGTAAAGAAATGCAAATCTTTGCCTTCATGATCACCTATCCTTACTTTCCCCGGATTATTTATTGAGATTACAAGCTTGTGAAATCCTTGTCAAATTTAGTTCATATCGGGATTGGCTTAAAAATTCTGAATTTTTTTAATTATCAAAAACTTGGCTTTCACCTTCAGTCATTACGTAAATGTTCATAATTGAGGCTTGCAAGTTCTTTCTGTTCTAGCGTAGTATTGGTTGTGCACAAAAAATGGGAATCAGATTGGGAATAGAGCATCTGCAGTGTATTCATTTCAATGCACACCGACGTTCCAAAATTTACTTCTCGCAATGCCATGATAATAAAACTACAGTGTTGTAGATGGTGATAGTTTGTTCTTACGCCATCCATTTTCTAATATTTCAGAGTAATGCAAGGGGAGCTGCCGAATTGACTTGGGGTATAATCAATTTCCAAAAAGATCAAGATGTAAGGTTAAAAGTGGGCTATGAAGTCTTTGACAAGGTACATCATCTCTCTATTTATATGTTCACAGTTCAAACATCTTTATGCATAAGTTTAGCTTTAGACTACTCTTCTCTTCTTGACAAACTTGTTAATCCCTGCCTATGATCTCATCAGCAAGGCTTTTAATTGTTTGTTTTTTATGGTGCTTTTAATCGTTTGTTGAATATCAGCATTAGTATCTTTCCTGCATTTTGCACTTCGAGCTGATGTTTAAATCGTGGTTTAACAACTTAAATACTTCCTCTTGACTTGGAATTGAACTGAGTTGAGTCGAGTCAAGCACGTCATTGGAGACTCAAAACTAATGTGTGGATTTCACATATAAAGGACTCACTAAGCCACAATTTACACGAGTCAACTTGATTTTTAGTTCATTCAAGTTGGGTCGGCCGAGACTTTAGCCAACTGAGTCTTCAGTCAACTGATCGAGTTTTAAGCTGTAGCATGAATTTTCTGTTTTTTTTTTTTTTTTTGGTCATATTTTCCGGGATTCATTTAGTGATTACGGGTACAAGGTTATCATGTTATTTATTATATCCATTCTTTCTTTTTGATATATCATTCAAAAGAAAGAAAGAAATGGAATATCCATTCCTTTTTTTTTCTGATTTTAATTATTAGTCTTCGATTTTTCATGTTTGAATTCTGCTCTTTTCTGTAATATACATGCTATTTTAGACTACTTTTTGCATTATCTTTTCTGTCTTTATTTTTAGGCATTTTCTTCGATTAATAATTCATAGTGATAGTAGTAACTTTTATAGAATTGATCCATTTAGAAAAAAAGCTAATAATTTGAAATCAATGATCAGAATAATCAATTTGCAGCATCTTGGTTGTTGTGCCTTATTCAAAACAACAAGAAAAAAAAAACTTTCACTCTATTAAATGCCCACCTGATGAGAGGAATAAAAAAGAGAGGAAAATACACCTTGATCCATAAAGAATCTCTGTATATGTTCAGTGGCTGAAACATGCAAGGGCTATCCCATTTGATCAGCTATCTTCAATTTTTTTTCTGTGCTAGCCAATATTTGCCCTTCCGTTCCTATTAGTTTCACTTTCACCAACTGCATGATCTTATCGCATTGCAGGTACCGTATTTTCAGGTCAGGGAAAACAATTGGACCCTCAACGGCGACATTAACGGTAGATGGAACATCAAATTTGATTTATGATCCTGCAGAATGAATCATTCTGTAACTTCCTTTCCTGTGAATGTACTCTGCTTCACTGTGCTTGTCTTGTTAGAAATGAGATTGATTACAGTAGGACTTTTAATTTTTGGATTTGTTATCATATGCATGTGAGTAGCTTCTCCAATTTTATTCTGATTGTTTCCCCCTTTAACTTATAGTTTTAGGATATTGACCCAAATGAAATAGGAGTTGTTTTTTAAACATTTCGAAATTGTGGCACCTCCTTACACTGACGACTATGGGTCCGACACGTGTGGGAGATTCGTTCTTTTCAGATCTCATCAGCATCTTAAATCATTTGCTAAGACTTTTTCGCTCTGAATTCGAGTCATTGATCCTCTTTTTTATCTCAACCATCTATTTGTAGTCAAAAGTTCTCAATTCAAAAGGTTAGCATCAGATCGTCAGTGTGAGTTTTGATCTATGACCCATCAACAAAAGGGCCCACCAAATGAACATTCATGATCTCATCCATAGCTGCCACTTGTATCAGATTAGAGTCTTTTGGCAAGAAGGAGAAGGGTGTTTTGCCCAACATCCTAATCTATTAAACCACTTGTTTCCCCCTTGGAAAGCAAAACCCAAACCCTTGTCTTCCCAATACACTCCAAACCCTCTATTTCAGCTTTCTACCCAAAACCACTCTCAAGATGTTGAGAAGTGCTCACCTTTCATCCCTTTGTGAAGAGAGGAAACAAAAAGGGTTAGCTGTAGCTACTATTTCTCTATTACATTACAAAGCCATATTTACTTGAAATATGGCGGAATGGTTATTGCGCAGTTGATCAACTGTTAAATTTTCTCTTATTGTATGGTTAGGATGTTCTTTCTCCACAATTATTTTAGCATGGGGTCCACCAGATTAACGTTCCTGATTACTTTGAGACACTTGATTTTGATAAGGAAGCTGGAAATTAGTGATTGCATTTAAGCACGCAAATACCATTATTATCATTTATGGAGATGGACTAAGCTCTGTCTCAGCCCATAGTTCGTAAAACGTGAGTCCGCAAAAATACAGGGAAAAATCGAGTTTAATACGGTACTGGTTAAAAAAAAAACATAACAAAACCAAGACACAAAAAAATGCTGTTAAAATTTTGTCATTTACAGAGCATAGTAGGGGTAAAAGTCGCATTTAATATGTCTAAAATGCATTTTAAATGTTTTCCACAAAAAAATAGAGTTTTTTTTTCATGGTAAAAGTTTTAAACGGAGTATTAAAGAGCACACCAATAAAAATGCCATTTAAAATGAAGTTTTGCAAGCTATAGTCTCGCCTGGGCTCCTGTTTTGCAGTAGAATCAGTAATTTTGGGCGTGTTCAGCTGGCATTCTTCACAGTGCTGCTCTAATTTTTGCCATGGGGAGAATGAGAAAGGATAATCCATTTAGGGTGTGTTCAGCTGTCATTACCCACATTGCTTCTCTCATTTTTTTTCTTATCTCATAACATAAAACAAATTTTACTTCCATTTTTACGCCGAAAGAAACAGAGCCTTAAAGGAGAATGGGAAAGGATGAAGAAAATGGAAAGATCACTTTTGGCAAGCTTTCGCCTGAGTTTTTGAAGCCACACAAATTTGATTCAGGATGAAAAAAATGGAGAATGAGAATGGTTGCGAAACACACCCTTAGTCTAACATACTAGCAGAAGAAAATTGCTTGGAGTGACTTGGCTTTGCTTTAAAAATTCGCTCAATTCACTGCCAAATGCTGCTTGAGAATCGGAAACTATAGAAACTGGCTTATGTCAGTAATCTAGAATCAGTTCATGTTTTGTGTGACGATGGATTTTAGGAGATTTTATATGTTGTGAGGCCTTACAACCCTTACAACAATACGGTAGGGGTACCACCCTTGACATTTGATCCAACAGCAGCTCACTTCTTGAGGAGCTGCTGTTGGATCAAATGTCAAGGGTGGTACTTCCACCGTACAAAGGCCTTACTGTTGTAAGGCCTTACACCATATAATTTCTCGGATTTTAGATCACTTCTTAGTTATATACTAACTTCCTAGTAATAAGATGGCTGGCATCAAGAATAAGGGGGCTGTAAGGATCAAGTTTGTATTGCAGACTGTAACTCTGTAAGGATCAAAAGAAGGGTTGCAACAAGAAAAGTTAGGGTACCAACCCTTTCCAAGAATAGTTAGGGTAGCAACCCTTCTCTCATCTTTCTTTGTTTTTCTTCTTTGTTCACACTAGCCATCCGATGAATTCAATGTAAAATAGAGTGGTTATAAAATTAAAAGGAATATGCGTATAGAAAACCTACACAAATTAACACCTAGGATCATCCTAATAATGAAGCTGCTTTTTTTAAAAATGCCTAGCATGGGGACAGACAAATACCTAGTTTAGATCATCTAAGTATGTGGGCCGCCCTATAACTACTTTTGCTGCACTATTTTTAACTTTTAGATAGGGGTGTCAATGGATCCACTTATGCTGATCCATTCAAATCTATAATCAGTCGGATCGAAAAGCGAGTGTTCTTTGGATCCTAGTTCCGCCGTGTTTCAGTAACATCTATTTCAAATCGGACCGTCCATTGGAGCGTCCTATAGGTCCTTTTTTACATTTGACACAGTTAAAATTCCTGGAAATGGACATGGGAGAGGGGCAAGCACTATCCTAATAGGAATCTTCGATAAAAGACATATCACTTATTTTTACTAAAATAACTCTCAAATACTAGAGAGTACATTTGTAAAATAGTATAATAAAATCGGATTTAGGACTGTCTCACTGGCTTTTGTTAATTGTCTAGATCCGATCGGTAATAATTTCAGATCCGGCCTATAATAAGGTCTTGAAATGTGTCCACGGATCGTGGATCCCGGTATTATGCCTAGACTCTAGACCCTGTCCACACCCGTCGAAATTTCAAAACCAAAAGGGTGTAAATATCAAAATCCCACATGACGGAAAAAAGAGTCCGCTTCATTTACGGGTAATTGCTAATTTGATCGTATAGGGGAGGGATTTGCTAGGGACCATCCCGAAAAGGCATTTTATGGCTGACTGTTGCATGTGAAAGCAGCCACATAGGATCACATTTCAACAGATTTTGTCTTATTGAGTAGATCTATCTTAGGGGCCGTTTGGATACTGGCTTTTAGAATCCAAGTTTTAGTTTGAAAACAGCATAAAAGAAGGTTCATGATCAAGCTGCTGTATGTTGTCCCTGACTGCGTTTGTTGGATTTTTAGTAAGAAATCCAAGTTTTAGAAATTTCTCCCCTACCCTAAGATTTCTTAAACCTGGAAATATGGGACGATCTCCTGCTCTCTAGCTCGAAGGAAAGAAGGGCGTGAAATCTGAAAATGACATACGGTCTCATTCTTCTCTCATCTTCCATCCAGCTGGATTTTGAGGATATCTAAGATTCTAAAATCGGCGTATCAAATGCGGATATGCCAGGGACCATCACTAGGCATGTTGTGCCAGGCTGTTGCACTTGCATGTGAGATATTTTTCTATAAAAAAACAAGAGGTCCGAAGCCGGCAAAACTCTCTCTCTCTCTCTCTCTCTCTCTCTCAACCGGAATGGTGGCACCGGTGCCAGTCGCGCTTGTTGCGATCTTTTCCTGTATCCTAATCTACGTCGTCGGACTCACCCTGTGGGCCTGCATCCGCCATTCATCCTCCGGCACCATCAACCCTCATTCTCAGACTCCGGTGAACAAAAGCCTTAAGAAGAACATCCTCCCTTCAGTCCCCAAACTGAACTATAACAAAGCCTCTGACGGGAAGCTCGCCGATTGCGCCATCTGCCTCACAGAATTCTCCAACAATGACGAGATCCGAGTCCTCCCACAGTGCGGCCACAGGCTCCACGTCACTTGTATCGACACGTGGATCGGGTCCCACTCCTGCGCTTCGTGCCCTCAGATATTTGTCGACGTCGCCCCCAGTCAGAATTGTGGTGGTGATCCGGAGACATCCCTCGCCGGAGCTAAGATGGAAGGAGCTACCAAAGCTGAGGATGATGACTCCAATCGGTTTTTACAACTTTATTCATTGAGTTTTTATATGGTATAAACCCAGGTAGATTAGGGGTATACGAGAGATTTCGCTGATTTCATAGCTATGTTCGAATTAGTAGATTTACCATTATCAGGTGCATCCTTTACTTGCTCTAGAGGTCAGAGTCGAAGTTGACTTGATCGTTTTCTTCTCAGCCAAGATTGGGTTGAGGCGGTTCCGGAAGTTTATCAGAAAGTTCTAGCTCATTCGGTCTCTGATCATTGTCCACTTGTTCTTGACCACAGACGTGGGGTCCTCCGCCGTTTAGATTTGAAATTGCTTGGCTTAGAGATCCTTGTATGGAGGAAAATTTGGGAGGTTGGTGGGCTTCTTGTCACACGGAAGGCCCGGCTGATGTGGTGATTGGTAAGAAGTTAAGATATGTGAAGAAAAAGTTAAAAGAGTGGGTTAAGGTAAAGAGAGTACATTTGTAAAATAGTATAATAAAATCGGATTTAGGACTGTCCCACTGGCTTTTGTTAATTGTCTAGATCCGATCGGTAAGAATTTCAGATCCGGCCTATAATAAGGTCTTGGAATGTGTCCACGGATCAGGGATCCCGGTATTATGCCTAGACTCTAGACCCTGTCCACACCCGTCGAAATTTCAAAACCAAAAGGGTGTAAATATCAAAATCCCACATGATGGAAAAAAGAGTCCACTTCATTTATGGGTAATTGCTAATTTGATGGTATAGGGGAGGGATTTGCTAGGGACCATCCCGAAAAGGCATTTTATGGCTGACTGTTGCATGTGAAAGCAGCCACATAGGATCACATTTCAACAGATTTTATCTTACTGAGTAGATCTATCTTAGGGGCCGTTTGGATACTGGCTTTTAGAATCCAAGTTTTAGTTTGAAAACAGCGTAAAAGAAGGTTCATCATCAAGCTGATGTATGTTGTCCCTGACAGCATTTTTTGGATTTTTAGTAAGAAACCCAAGTTTTAGAAATTTCTCCCATGCGTGAAATCTGAAAACGACATACGGTCTCATTCTTCTCTTATCTTCCATCCAGCTGGATTTTTAGGTGGTGATCCGGAGACATCCCTCGCCGGAGCTGAGACGGAAGGAGCTACCAAAGCTGAGGATGATGACTCCAATCGGTTTTTACAACTTTATTCATTGAGTTTTTATATAGTATAAGCCCGAGTAGATTAGAGGTATTAGAAGTCAATAGGGAGGAGACAAACATTTCATTGACCTAGATTTATTACATCGTAGAGTAGTGATAAGTAGTGTTTTGGTTGCAAACCTCAGAGCAGTGGGAGGGGGTGTCATTACCGATATAGAAAGAGAAGAGAGAGAAAGAGAAAAAGCATAACCTTCACCCGACATGCAATTATTACTTCTGAAACTTGTTTGCTAATCTCCACGGATTTCGATTCTACATTAGCAACCAAGCACGAAAAAGTCAAAGAAAAGTGCATTTTTTTATTTTTATTTTTTTGCTTTGGGAATTGCCTGAAGATGCCAGGAATGTGGCATCTAGACCTGGCGTAAAGTGACCCGGACCCGCGGGTCCACCCGGCTCGTCAAAACTGGGCCGGGCAGGGTGGACCTGCGGGTGCCCGGAGAGAAGTGCAATAGGTTTTATTTTGGCACCTTTTGACTTTTTTTTTCTGTAATTGTCATAATTTTTGCTTTTTCTTTGTAGTTTTTTCAGTAATTGCCATATCTTAGTACATTCTTTGGGTTTTTTTTCTTAATGTTTCTACTTTGCTACCATTTTTCCGTAATTTCTCATTTAAAACTTAGTACCCCATGATTATTATTTATTGCTAGCCAACTTTTCACAAATCGTACTTCTGCCGATCTTTGCAGTTTGCACCACGTCGACAATAAGACAAATCTCTCAAACAGTGAACATAAATGGTCGGCGAAGGTGGCTAGCAAATCTCTGTACAAACAAAAAAAATCTTAAAAAATATGTCAAAAATCCGAGTGACCCGCGGGTCGACCCGGCCCGTATTGGCCGGGTGCTGGTCCAAGCTTAGTGGCCCGTAAAATTTTCCGAGTCATTTTGACCCGACCCGTTTGACCCGGGCCCGGCCCTCCCGTTTGCCAGGTCTAGTGGCATCCCAACCAAGCACTATAAATTAAAGGATAATCCATACTGGCCATTTGATGGGCCACAACGTAAATAAGTTGTGCCCCAAAAATCATTTCATCATCTCAACCCTCTAATCTATAGAGTTGCCATAATATGCACGAAGGGTTGGAATCATCCTATGGAAATGATTTGTGGGGCACAACCTATTTATGTTGCGGCCCATCAAAGGGCTGTTTGGATCATCGTATGGTGTGGGCCATGCAACACTTTTGGAAAATAATTGTACTACACCTTGCAACACATAAAATCTCATTCATTAGAAAAAAAAAAAAATTGTCTATTAATTGTTTGTAATTATAAGAGTTTTTATACTCTGTCAGTGTGAACTCTAGTATTTTTTTTCAAAAGTCAAATGGGTCCCACTTGTTCAAATGGACCCCACTACGTAGGATGATCCAAAACTTTGATTTATGGGCCACAATGTAAATAGGAAGTACCCCATAGATCATCTCCATAGGGCAATCCTAACCCTCCAATCTATAGAGGTTTTTATAGTGTGCAGTCCCTCTATAGATCGGAGGATTAGGATCATCCTCTCGAAGTGATCTAAGGCGTAAAGACATGAACGGTTTGTATCATCCTACGAATGGGCCCTCCTGTACTTTTTTAAAAAGACTGGACTTCATGTTGCACTCACCATTTCAAATCTTGTAATTATAAAATATTCCTTATTTGATTTTTGGGGTTTCTACAAAGGAAGTCTCTTATTTGCCTTAATTGCAAAAGCAATCTTCTAATTTGAGTACTGAGATAGTGAACATGATTCTATAATTTATAACTCATTGTACGCATATGCAAGTAACAATTCCAGTAATCTTGATACAAGAAATAATTCATACAAAAGTGAAGCAACAAAAAGAATAAAAAGAGCTAGTAGTATGAGTATCTCATCTTGGTGTCAATACCAATACTGACCCCAATTCAAAGTGAAACCAAACAAATGACCACTAATCACACTATACGATGTAATCAAGCACTTTTTTGAGAGAGTTAACCATCTAACTCAGCAAGCAGAAACAAAATGGAAAAACGAATTACAAACGAGGCATAGATTGTCCAACAAGCAACAAGTCTCCAAGACACCCGCCTTGGCAAACGCATCCCTAAAACACAAGAGTAAAAGAAAATTTTGACATGTTCAACCACAATGGATTTCCACCAACTTCGAAAATGGTCGTCCCTTCCGTGACTCGAACACAGGATGTGGATGTGGTGGCCTCTTTGATACCAAATGTTAGGTACCTAACCAATACGCCAAAAGCTCTAAGTGTTAGGCTAGGCCCTTTAAACTTGTCACACACCAGGCTGTGTCCCCCAGTCCCATACCTAGGCGGCTCCCTCTCAGGACCGGAACAGCAAGCAGACCTTTTTCTCCAAATCCTGGCAAAAAATGGTGCGGAAGAATGAGCTTTTGCCTTATTTTTTGAAGCCACACAAATTTGATTTAGGGAATTCTTACTCTGCCCTTTCTGCCGATTTTTTTATTTGCAATTAAAAAAAGTGTAAAAGTGCTACTGAGAAGGGTTAAAAAGAATGTGAGCTTTATATGAAAGACAGATTAATGAAAAACAAAACAAGGTTATGTCAGAAATCTAGATTCAGTTCATGTTTTGCATGACCAAATTTGTCGCCGGGATTTTAGACCAGTTCTTAGTTATGTACTAACTTCCTTCCTAATAATAAGGTGGCCTACTATAAAGAAAACAGGGGATGTAACTAGGGGTGCAAGTTTGGCCCTGTTAGCCCAGACCCGCCCTGAGCCCGAATAGGGTCAGGGCTGGATTTTCTGACCCTGAGGGCGGGTCAGGGTTCATTTTTTTTTTACCCTAACTAAGGTCGGGCGGGTTTTGAGTTAATGCCTCGGGTACCTTGACCCGGCCCGACCCTGAGTTTTCTATTATAGAATTGAACCATCTGTGCATGTTTCTTTTGCTAATGTTTTCTATCATCTTGGATTGATGTTTCTTTAGATTATTATTAATAATTGTCTCTGTTGCCCGCATGTTGTTGAATTCATATTGTCTTATTTTGTTCCCTTTCTCTGTTTATTGATCATTTTGTTCCATATGATAAGTGGTTGCTTTACTTTTGGCACTCTTAACAAGTATTTCCACTAGGGTCAATTAGGGCCGGCCCGGCCCAGCCCTGCCCAATCAGGACCAGCACAATACCCTGTAGGGCGGGTAATGGGTTGAGGTTTTCCGGCCCTGACTCAGGGTCAGGACGGGTTAGGGCCGAGATAATGGGATCCAGGGTTGGGCTAGGGTTTTGAAAAACCCAACCCAACCCGACCCTGTTGCAGCCCTAGATGTAACTATACACAATAAGGGGGTGTAAATATCAGTGACTTTTACTTAATCACATTAATTTGAAGCAAAAAATATGGGTGAAGAAATTCAGTCTTTTAAACTGCGTATTTTAGACTGTAAGAATCAAAAGATGGTTTGCAACTAGAGAAGTTAGGTTTTAGATGGGGAGATGTTATCAGCACAACAACCATATTTTGATATTTGCCAAATCCAACTGTCTTTTCTTCTTTAATTTGCACGTTAGAGCTTTTTGGGAAATGTAATAACAATTTGACAGCATTTAAAATACTAAAAGACAAGATGGGTTAGCGATAATATCAAAATATGGTTGTGCTGATATCATTTCCCTTCAGATGTCAACACTAAAATGTGTAGATATTATTTTGCTCTCTCTCCAAGAATTTCCACCTCCCATTGCTCGTATTTTTCCTAAAAATGGCGGCATTTCCCTTAACTTTTTTTTTTTTTTTGGAAAACGAAGTCATTCCTAGGAAGACGAATAAAAAGAGTGGAAATCTGGGAACAGTAGGGGAAAGATCATTTCTCCTCTCTTATATTTCTTTGTTTTTCTTCTCTCTTCGCGGTAGCCATCTGATGCATTCAATGTAAAATGGTGGGTTCATAAAATTAAGAGAAATGAAAGTATAGAAACCTCAACAAAATAACGGTTAGAATCACCCGAAAAATGAAGATGATTTTTTACTAGGCCTACCATGGGGACAAACAAATGGACGGTTTAGATCATCTAAATATGTGGACCTTATTAGTACTTTTGTTGACACTATTTTGAACTTTTAGATAGGGGTGTCAGTGGATCCATTCCTCTGATCCACCTATGTCTTAGTCATGATCCATTCATATCTATAATCAGTCTGATCGAATTCTTAGGCCCTCTTCGGTTGAGATTATGCCATCCGATTGTGAGCCCAAAACCAATTATTGGACTCAAATTTACAATTAAATTTGAGTCCAATAATGTCCAATAATAGGTTTAGGATTGACAATCGGTTGTCATAATCTGAAATGAACAGGGCCTTACTGTTCTTCGGATCCTAATCCTGTGTCTTGGTCACGATCTATTTCAAATCGGACCATCCATTGGAGCAGCCTACTAGGTCCTACTTACATTTTGCAAGATTAAAATTCTCACAAGAGGGCGAGCGCGAGCAGTAGCTGCAAGGATGAGCCACAATGGTGACTGACACAATGGGCTAGGGACTTAGGGCCATTGGAAGAAAAGATGGTGACTCATGACTTAAAGAGAATACCAAAAAACTACTAAAAATAGAAATAGTTCAATAAAATACAGGAATTGTTTTTACTAAAATAACCCTCAAATAATAGTAACAAAAAATTAGAGAGTATTTTCCTAAAATAGTATAATATAATCTCTCTCTCTCTCTCTCTCTCTCTCTCTCTCTCTCTCTCTCTCTCTCTCTCTCTCTCTGCAAGATTTAACCTGGAATGGCGGCACCGGCGTCAAAATCGGCATTGTTCAACTTTCACTTGGTCGTGCTCGTTGCGATCTTTTCATGCACCTTAATCTACGTCGTGGGACTCACCCTGTGCGCCTGCATCCGCCGTTCATCCTCCGGCAATGTTCAGTTAAGATTATGCCGGCCGATTGTGAGCCCTAAACCTATTATTGGACTCAAATCATTTAAATTTGAGTCCAATAATAGGTTTAGGGATAACAATCGGTTGTCATAATCTGAAAAGAATTGCGCCTTAGTGTTCTTCGGATCCTACTTCCTGTGTCTTGGTCACAATCTATTTCAAATCAGACCATCCATTGGAGCACCCTAGTAGGTCCTACTTACATTTTACAAGATTAAAATTCTCGGAAGAGGGCCAGCTCGAGCATGAGCAGTAGCTGCGAGAGGGTGACTCATGACTTCAGAGAGATTAACCAAAAAAACTACTAAAAATAGAAATAGTTGATAAAATGAGTGACTTTTTTTTTACTAAAATAACCCTCAAATAATACTTAAAGTAAAAAAAAATTAAAAAGCATTTTCGTAAAATAGTATAATAAAATCTGATTTAGGACTGGCTTTTGTTAGGGTTGCTAGCAAAATGTCGCCGCACTGAGGTTTCATTATAGATGAGTTTGGGGAGTGAAAGGAGGATCTTCTTCTTAAGTCCTTTGTTCGCCCGAGTTTGAGGATGTCCATTGCCGGAGGATGAACGGTGGATGCAGGCTCACAAGTGAGTCCCATGACGTAGATTAAGGCGCATGAAAAGATCGCAACCAGCATGACCAAGTGAAGTTGAACATTGCGGATTCTGACGCCGGTACCGCCATTCTCGTGAAGCCTTGCCGGAGAGAGAGAGAGAGAGAGAGAGATGGTTTTGTAGGTTTAGGAGCTCTGGTGAGTTGGCTGATTTTATAGAAAATTTGAAACCCAGAGTTATGAAAATCATGAAAAGAGAGCCACCTACAGTCACGGAAGGTTTGTAAACGAGAGAGAGGTGGTTTTGTAGGTTTATCATCAGAATTGCGTGTGTACGTAAAATGGTAAAAGAGGTGGATTCTTTTTCACCCGTTTGGTTTTGAAATTAAAAATTGGTCTCGTGAGATTTTGATATTTACACCCCTTTGGTTTTGAAATTAAAAATGCCATCACCACGCATTGTTTTAGACCTTGTTCATTTAGGCCCTGTTTATTTAAGATTATTACAACCAATTCTGAGAGTCAAACCTATTATTGGACTCAAAATTACGTTCAAATTTGAGTCCAATAATCAGTTTAGGACTCACAATCAGTGGTCAGAATCTTAAACGGACATAAACGAACATGACTTTAAGACTGTGTCAATCGATTGTGAGTGCCAAACCTATTATTAAATGCAAAATTACGTTTAAATCTGAGTCGAATAATCGATTTAGCACTCACAATCGGTTTTCAGAATCTAAAACCAACAGTGCCTTAGCGATCTAAATGTAGGGGTTGTGAATGGACCCACATCGACCCCATCCAAATCCTAACAAATGAACGGTTTGTATATCATCCTATGAAGTGGGCCCTACTGTACCTTTTGAAAAATACCGGACTTCATGTGGCACTCATAATATATAATCTTGTGAGTTTTGGGGTTTCTACAAAAGAAGTCTCCTACTTCTTATTTACAAAAGCAATCTTCTAGTTTGACAATTTACAAATAAAGTCATCACATCTGAGTGAATTTTGCAAATCCAGTCTTTCCATCAATCTATACTAAAATAGTATATTTTTTACTAATAAAATGACCAAAATATCCTTGTAGGTGAAAATTTACCTAAGTAAAAACCTTGATTTAATTTGGGAAATGATATCCTTCCAATCAAAACATGAGTTAAAATTTGGGGCACCACTTGATCCGTGGGTTTGATTGGAGTTTGTGGGACTCATCCTACCTTATAGATGGATTTGGGTGGAGATAGTGGGCCGTGTAAAATGGTGGCCCATCATATGCATGGGTTTGGGTAGAGATGGTGGTTCCTATCATATCAAAATCAGAAAGTGTAAAATGGTGCGCGCCCCATCCATTCAATTCATTGGAGTAAAATGATGGGCCTTACCTTATCAAAACTTGTGTTGTAAAATGATAGACCCCACCCATACTATGCACAAGGTGTTAAAAAATAAAACATGCTTATGTAACAAATCAAGAATCACTTTTTGCATGACTAAATTTGTTGCCGGGATTTCAGATCACTTCTTAGTTGTGTGCTAACTTCCTTCCTAATAATACGGTGGCTGGCTAAGTAATTTGAAGGGGAAAATAGTGGGTGTAACTATAAAGAATGAGGGTGTGAAAATATCAGTTTCAGGTTGGAAATAGAAAATTAAGAGAGGCGCTGGGGGAGGGGGGGGGGGGATGTTAGATATCAACACCACTCCCTAAAATTTATTAATTTTGAAATAGAAATGGTAGAAAGGAGAAATTATATGATGCCCGACCGTGAAAATAAAGGGTGGAGAGAGAGACAAAACTTCTCTCCCTAGATTTTTAATCCAAGGGAGAGCTCCATTTTTTACTTTTCCTTGGTTCAAAAACCAAGGCAGCAGGTTTTGTCTCCTTCCGCCATTTACATTTTGACGGCTAGGCATCATATAATTTCTCGGTGGAAAGAATCACAACATTTTCTCGTATGCCTTACAAAATTTTCCAGCATACATTCCATCAACCTTGGGCACATTGTTGCCTATACCATCTTAATTGGATGATCCTAGACCTTTACTTTGTGGGCCAGCTCTTGATGGCAAACCAGATCAATGGTCCCTATTACACGTCTCATGTGGGGCCAAATGTTTATCGATCACCCTCATTGTCGGAACAAAAGGGTATTATAAAAGTGAACGAACGTGGGAGACATGTGTATTGTAGAAACTGAGTTTGAGTTGAATATCCTCTCTGCAACGGTGTGCATACGAGGTGACTGTATTTATAAAAGATAAAGATTACATGGGATGAGATCATGATAGATCCTGTACAATTCTTATCTAGAAAGACTGAAGTAACTGAAGGCTCGGTTAGCCCTCTTAATGGCCAACATATTAGCCAATGGATAGGTATATATTTCAATTCAGTTTCTCATCTTTATCCTAAACACTTCCCCGCAAGTGAAACGGCCGCGAGCAGACCGTGAGCTTGGATCGCAATAATTGAAACCGAGATGAACTTAGCGGCTTGGTAAGAAAATCCGCAATCTGATCCATGCTTGGAATAAAGCGTACATCAAGTTCTTTGCGCCCGACTTTGTCACGAACAAAGTGAGAATCAACTTCTACATGTTTAGTGTGGGCATGAAAAACTGGATTTGCGGAAAGGTAAATGGCTCCAATATTGTCACACAATAGATTCGGAGTAATTCGAGATGGAAATCCTAGTTCCTGAAGAAGTGAATGAAGCGATGTTACTTCAGCTGCGGCATTTGCCAATGCGTGAACTCCATGAAATCAAATTTGGACCAAGGAAGACACAATATCCACCAGTAGATTTACGATCATTGGGGCAGCAGGCCCAATCGGCGTCAGAGATGGCACACTTTGTTCACAGCAAACGAAATGTCTAGACAAGTAAGTGATAAATATTGTAGCACATCAACAGTACTGCGATACTCAGAAGGATCCGTAAGTGGAGTGCCAGAGAATCTGCAAAGCATTAAAGAGGAGGCCATTGGGGTGTTGCAAGGCTTTGCGCCATCCATCTTTGTGTGGGATAGAATGTCAGCAATGTACTTGCTTATATAATAGAAGACCACTAGAAACGTCTTGGACTTCCATGCTCATGCATATTTTTATCTTTATCCTATGTATACAAGTCACTAATTTCAATTCAGTTTCTTATCTTTATCCTTAACATGCAATGTACTTGCTTATATAATAGAAGACCACTAGAAACGTCTTGGACTTCCATGCTCATGCATATTTTTATCTTTATCCTATGTATACAAGTCACTAATTTCAATTCAGTTTCTTATCTTTATCCTTAACATGTATGATAAATTATTGCAAAGATTAAAGTTTAGCATTTGTTGGCAAAACCCATGTTTGCATTGCAAGAAAAACATTTCTGATGGATCCTTGGAAAAAAAATTCTATCTACGATTTAGAGGGAAATGATATTATTATGGTTAATTAAATGGGACATCATCATAAATTGAAGGCCCTTCCAGATAAAAAATGAATAGGGTTGGTTCAAGTTATCTTTTTCGTTTATATAAAACTGGGAAACCTTGGGTTTATCTGATGAGTGTATAAAAATCTTCTCCTCCCTCCCCGAGCATCTTTTTTTTACTCACTGGGTGATTCTAGCTAATATAAATTCAAATTATGTGATGCCTAATCTGGGGTGGTTGAAGTTAAACTTTGATGGCTCAAACTTGAGAAGCCCAAGGCCGTCGGTATAGGAGGCCTTCTAAGGGATGAGAATAGCTCTATAAAGAGGGCATCTTCCTGCCCGATAGGGTATAAGGCTGATGTCGGAGACAAAAATGGACAATCTAATAGTAGAAGGAAATTCCCTAACTCATCAGATGGTTGGAAGGTTGAAACCCCCACCCTTGGAAATTTTCAGAGTTCGTTGATGAGATCTAGCTTGGATAGGGTCATGGGTCACTTCCAATTGTTGTATCCTCACGGTGAAATCCATCAGAAGTTGAGTAGTGTTATTTTTCTTTTCTTTATATTGAAAGAGGAGAATATACCGATCTTTATTTTTCATTTATTTCAAATCACTTCATATTATCTTAGGCACTACCTTCATTTTTATCTGATTGCGCGCATCCTTAGGAATAGTCCCACCCTAAAAAAAAATATTTGGGGGGGGGGGGCGGCATACCCTATGTCAGCAAAAAAAAAAGTTTGATATTTTAAAATATTTTTCTTTCCAAACTTCTCAAAAAAAAAAACCAATCCAAACAGGGCCTAGAGGATGGTCGATGGATCAAAGACTTAGGCAATGTTTGGCAGCCATGAATTTTTTTCCATGATAAATTAGTTTATCAAGTGGTGAGATTGTAGGCGTGTGGGAGAAGGAGAGGGTGAGCAGTGGCTTAAAAATAAGGAAAAATCAATCATATTTTAGGCATAGTTTTTTGTTTCCTTGTTTTTCAGCCTTTTCTCACCCTCTCCTCTCTCAGTCCCTCCCATGTCTATCACTCTCAAACCCTCCTCACCACTAAGTAAGCTAATATAATGAAAAATAAATTCACGATGGCCAAACATCCCGGGCTTGTGATCACCTGACCAATGGATCCAAAGAAGTAGATCATGGGCTAGTTTTGTCTGCTTAGATGAGTGCTCTAAAGTGAAGAAGCTTAAAAGTGGCTTTTTTAGCAGTTTCCTTATTTTTTAGGGAAATAATATCAACATAACCATGTTTTAATAATTACACTAACTTAGCTTGTCTTTTTGCTCCTCCTGGAAAAGGAGAAGCTGCTGTTGGATCAAATATCAAGGATGGGATGATGGGTGCGTTTTATATGGCCCTTCATCATATAATTTCTCATCTTTGACAGCTCTTTAAATAATAAAAGACAAGATAGTTTAGCGCAATTATTAAAACATGGTTGCCCTTATATCATTTCCCTTTTATATTGGTATTATATAGGCAACTTAGTAAAAAGCCGTTTTATGGCTCACTTTTGCAGCATAGAACAAACGCGTCCGTGAATTATTTGAATAAGACAAAACCTTATCCCCTTAAAAACAGACTAAACAGTGAGCAGCGAAACGGTTTTTTTGCGACATTCCCTAGACACCCCCGGAGATGACTAGATAGAGAGAAAGAGGACAAGCTTTTTCATTCTGTAAGTTTCAGCTCCTATTGTTTGTCTTCTTTCTAAATTAAACAAACTGCCTCATTCCCCTTCTTTTTGTTAGTCGAGGAAAGACCGAAAGACATCCAAAGAATGGAAATCTGGGAAACGGGATGATACCCCCCCCCCCCCCCCCCCCGCGCGGCCCCCTAATGTTATTCGTTAAGTTTTAAAGGAAAAATAAAGTGTTAGATGGGGTGAATTTATCCTCGAGCAGTGAACCATTCTCACAGAAACCGTTAAAGGGGGGATTTTATCCGTTTAAGGAGGGCGGAGGGAATATCAGCTCCCCTGGGAAAAGGTGGTGACTCACTAACTCTCTCCATGGTATTCAATTTAAAATTAAAGGGCTCATAAAGTTTTTTTTTAAAATGATACCGTTGAAACCTCTACAAGTAAACGGTTAGATCAAACGTAGAGTTGAGTACAATAGCCAGTTTTCGACTCAAAATCCACATTTTAAGGACATGTTTGTTTAAGATCATGACAACCGATTTTGAGTGCCAAGCCGATTATTGGACTCAAAATTATGTTTAAATTGGAGTCCAATAATAGGTTTGTCACTCACAATAGGTTGTCATAATCTTAAACGAACAGGACCTAAATTGTGACAACCAATTGTGAGCCCCAAATTTGAGTCCAATCATAGGTTTGGGGTTCACAATCCATTGCCTTAATCTAAAACAAACAAGGACAAAGGAGGCCTTAATTTGGGAAAGCACAATCATGTTTTAATAATTACACTAACTTGCCTTGTATTATTACATATATCTTGATCGATATGGGACCAAGTCGTCCAATCATTGATTCTAGAAATTTGTACCTTTTTATAATTTGCTCTTAATTTTTCTATAAAAACACCCATCTCACGAGAGGTTCAAAGCCTACAAAACCGCCAATTCCTCTCTCTCTCTCTCTCTCTCTCTCTCTCTCTCTCTCTCTCTCTCTCTCTCTCTCGGAAATAAGAACTGTAAAAGAGGACGGATTTGGAATTTTATGTTGAGATAAATAAACTAATCTACTCGGTTTGTTACAAAATTATTAGGATACTGATATTGGCACTACCATGTTTTAATGATTTCACAAACTCAGGATGTCTTTTTCTTTTTGACTGGCTTATGACTAGGGGTGTCAATGGACATTCCGAATCTGAACTTAAAGGACAGGACCATGATCCATGGACACATTTTAGGACCCTACCGTAGGATCCGAAAATGTTACTGATCGGATCCAGACAACCAACAGAAGCCCGGGAGACAATCCTAAATCCGAATTTTACTATACTATTTTACAAAAATACCCTCTAATATTAGAGTGCTGCTATGGAAACCGAAGCAACCGAGAGCGGAATCCAACAAATCTATTCACACCACATAAGCATTGGAGGAGTAGTTTTGTCTTTTTAGGAAAAGAAAAGCCAAAAAATCAGGAAAAGATTACTAAGGTGTGATAAGGCTATGTGTTCGGTTACACACTAACCTTGGTTCTACTCTCGGTTACCAAATCATTATTCTTTTTTTCACAATTGTATGTGTTATTTTGGGGTTATTTTACTAAATACAAGCCATATGCATTTTTTCATCTTTCAAGTTTCTCTGTCACCCTCTTCTCTTTCTTCTCTAACCAGTGACCCTAAGTCCCTAGCCTACTGCGCTGTCGCTGCTGTGACTCACCCTCATAGCTACATGTCACATTTGCATTCGTCCTCTTTTTTAGAATTTTAATAGTAAAATGTAAGTAGGGCCTACAAGGACACTCCGTGGTAGGTCCGATTTGAAATGAATAGTTACCAATACATAGGAAGTAGGATCTGAAGAACACTCCGAACTATCCGACCGATAAGAAATTTGAATGGATCGTGAATCGTGATTAAGACATAGGTGGATCAGAAATGGATCCGTTGACACCCCTACTTGTAACCTTTTGACAGCTGTTTAAATAAGAAAAAGGTAAGCTGATTTTGTCCAATTATTAAAACTAGCAGTGCCGATATCATTTCCCCTTAATTTTTCTATAAAAACACCCAACTCACGAGAGGTCCAAAGTCCAAACCCTACAAAACCACCAACTCTCTCTGTCTCTCTCTCTCTCTCTCTCATGCCTTCTCCGGAAAAACTCCATACCACCGCAACTCCTGCACCGGAGTCGGATTCCGGCAACACAACAGCGCTCGCTTTCGCCCTTTTATGCACTGTAATCTGCCTTATCGGACTCGCCATATGGGCCTGCATCCGAGGTTCCTCCTCCTCTGGCTCCACCGGCAACCCCAATTCTCATATTCCAGCGAACAAAGGCCTTAAGAAGAAAATCCTCCGATCACTCCCCAAACTGATCTACAACAGAGCCTCCAACGGAAAGCTCGCCGACTGTGCAATCTGCCTCACGGAATTCTCGGACGGTGACGAGATCCGAGTCCTCCCTCAATGCGGCCACGTGTTCCACGTCAGCTGTATTGACACGTGGCTCGGGGCCCACTCTTCCTGCCCTTCTTGTCGTCAGATCCTTGTTATCGCTCTCTGTCAGAAATGCGGCGGGTTGCCGGAGAGCTCCGGTGCCGGGGCTGAGACGGAGGGAGCTAACAAAGCGAGGGAAGATGATGACGATCGGTTTTTACCCTAAATAGTAAATCCCGCTCGTTTTCTTTTGTTTTTGTAAAATTTGTAGCTCTTGCTTTCTTTTCTTTTCTTTTCCGTTTCTTTGTTTCAAGTCTGTTGTATGTAATGTACGTATAAAATGATAAGTGTTTTTTTTTTTTTTTTTGGGTAGAAAATATGCTTGTTTAGGTACTAATGTTGGCACTACCATGTTTTAATAATTGCACAAACTTAGCTTGTCTTTTCTCTTTTTATTCAACTGTGAACGGTTAAATAGTTCTCAAAAGCCAATTAATGAAGAAAAGGCAAGCTGAGTTTGTGAACTTATTAAAACATGGTAGTGCCAAAATCAATAACCTTCGTTTTTCAACTTTTTTCCTGGAAGTGGTATATCGGCACTTCACGTGGGAAGGATTCAATGGACCTGATTGTCACGTCCACTATCAACTCAACTCAGCTCAGCTCAACTCAACTGAGCCTTAGTCCCAAACTAGTCGGGGTCGGCTAATGAATCCTTTAGAAAATTTTCATGAAGAGGTGAAAGGATCTACCTGCTCAAATTTACTAAGTCTAATCCTGACACTAATTGGGTTCATCTACATTTATCATTTTCTTCCATTCTCTCCTATCCAAGGTTATGTCACGTACACTATATCAATGATAAAATTGAGAGAGAGAGAGACGGCGTAGCTATCAAAAAGAGAGTTGAAATTATCCGGATTTCTCGTAGTGGTTTCTTTGTTTTTAAGAAATTTTACATTGGTAATGACGAGTGGCTCCAATCTCATTGAGCTGAGCGAGTGAAGAAATCAAATTGCATGAGGGGCTGGAAGAACCAAAACAAGGGGGTTAGAAATATCATCTCTTCAGTTTTTGATTGAATTTGTTGTACTTTACAGGACAGCGGCAGCAGGAACTAATTTTGCCACTACGCCAAAAGTGATATATTAGCCCCCTTGTCTTCCCCGGTCCACCCTCTATTGTATTTATGCCATACTCTTTGTAATCCCATTCAATTGTAACGGCCTTTAACTGCTAACTAGAAAAAAAAAAAAAAAAAAAAAGGGGGGGGGAGTGCTATTCCCGAAATGGCAAGCTGGACTTTGGTTCTTGTATAAAATATGGCCAGAATAAAATCATTGAACGGAGGACAAGATAAAACTATTCAAGTGGGATAGCCAATCCTAGGAACGGCTTATCTGAGATTTCTATTCCTGTGGAGAACTACCCATTGTGAGGAATCAATAGTCCAGATTTTCCATTGTGGTGGGAGCAGTGTTTAAAAACGCGGATGCAACGTGGAACGTGACCAAATCAAATCCCAGTCGACTCGGCATGGACGCGGCTAAGAACGTGGTTGACGCGGTCATAATTCAGGAGAGTCAAAGGAGTTTTTATAAACTTCGTAAGCCAAACCGTGGAACACGGATGCGTTACAACGCGGAATGCCGCCAAGTTAAAAGGGAGTCGACTCTCCCGAGTCGATGCGGATGTAGGGGAGTTTTCAGACTATGGGTGGAGCCATCATCCACAGGTCAAACCAGGCTGGACAATGGATAGTAAGAACGAATGGCAGAAAAAAAAAATTCCAAACCTAAATTGAACGATTATGATTGTTTGATGGAATTTTTGGGACGTTGGCGATGCATGGTGGGGCCAACCAGATGGACGATTCTAAATGACTGATCCGACTATCCACGGATCCAATAATTCCATTCACATCCATCAAATCGTAAATTATTAATATTCATTATTTTTAGAAGGTAACACATCAAAATGAAGATAATTATAAACTAAGCCATGCATATTCTGTGCCCATAAATACGCATTATATATCTTCAAAATTAGGAGCTAAAGACATATAATCGGCATAGATACTAGTTGGCAAGCTTGTTAAACTAACATCTATAGGAATCAACATGTATGTGGTTAAGGTTGCAACTTGGGTCGGGTTTTACTGGCCCACATAAACCCAACCTAAATAGCATGGGTTGGGTTGCGTAGGGTTTCATGTTAAAAGCCCAACCCAATCTAGGGTCAGTTCAGGTTTAAAGGAAAAAAAACCCGGCCCGACTCTTATAGGTGTACCATGATTTTCTAAAATATCTCTTCAATAACATGCCAAATTATTTTCAAGTATATTTATATAATTATTTCCACTGAGGTGATCAGGTTTGTGATATGAAAGAAATAGTTGCCTTCTTAAATATATATGCACTTGATAACTTAAGTTTAGAGATTTTTTGTGTGAAGACTTGTTATTTTCTAGCTACAATCTTTTAAATTAATCACTACAGGAAGGTAAACATTAAAACCCGACCTGACCTGACCCAAGAAACTATCTCAGATAGGCCAAGTAGACAAATCTTTGGTTTTCCCTGCTACGTTTGGTTGCCGGAATTTTTTTGATTCTTGGGACTCTTGTGGAATTTCCGCAGGAAACTCACGTTTGGTTGGTGGGCCCAAAATAATCCCAGGAACCAAAATAACCCCGCACGAAACGCCAGGAAGGAAAAAAAATACTCCCAGGAACCAAAATAATCCCAGGAGCCAAAAATAAGCTTGCAGAAGATTTTTTTCTCTTCCCAACAGTTCAAGCAACCAAACATGGGATTTTTATTTTACCGGGATACTTCCAGGGAGTTTTTTTTCCCACCAATCTCCCAGGAAGTTTTTTGTTCCACTAAAATCTCAAGAACCAAAAAATTTCCAGCAACCAAACGGCTCGACCTGATCTGACCCAAGGTGATTTCTCAGTTAGGGTAGGGTTATGGAAAACCCGACCAGCCTGACCCGAGATTCAAAGTTGACAACATTTTCTAGTTAATTTCCCTCGGTAGGCAATATAATAATGAAGGAATATGCAACATGTTACATTAGTAACATTATGAAATTTCAATATATTATCCTTGCACTAAGAACGGTCTCAGTTACTCCATTCCATTTAGACTTTCTGCCAAAACCCCTTTGTTGTCAAGAGAACAGCACGATCATTATCATTTTCCCTTAAAAGAGTAAGAGAATATCCACCACTCAAATTCTCTAAGCAATGAATGTAAAGATAATATTGTTTTGTAATGTGGATGTTTGCTTAAACTGTTTTAACACTATCCGTGGATTATTTTATTCTAAGATTGCCCTGGCCCACCGTACACGTGAATCAGAGTCATTGATTTTGTGGGTCCACCACTATTCTTGTATATTGGGCTCTAGTCATATACTAATCAAGGTTTTAAATATCAGAAAATACCGGTCATTGTTTCAATATATTTCTTAAAATATTGAATTATATTAGGCACTATATTATGATATTTAAGTTTGAATATATTGTGATATTTTAAAAATACAGTGCTAATGGAGATCCCATTGAACTAGGAAAAATTAAGGATCTGAACCATGTTTGGCCACCATGAAAAAATATTCCATGGAATATTTGCGGGGCCAGCTCTAAGAGGTTAAGATCATTCAATCTTAGTGGGTCCAGTTAGTCTAGTATTAGTATAATGGGGCCCATTAGATCAATGGCCTCAATTACTATATAGTTCTCAAAGTGTTATTTGTGCAAAATAAAAAAACAAGATGATATCGGATACTCTCTGCTCTGATATTGGCACTCCTCTTCTTATCTTAAACGTTCCTCATTGACTGCAACAAGGGATTTAAAAATAAAGAAACCTTACAAATTTCCCATCGGAGGTTACAATGCACAACTAGTTCGTAGCTACCGAAAGCCGAAGTGGGAATCTTAAAGTGAGTGGAGGAGTGCCTATATCGAAACAAGGGAGTGCAGGTAAGAGATAAGAAAATTTTTATTCCAATTATAAGTTTTGGACTGGAAATCGATTCCTAAAATCCAAAACAAACAGGGCCTTCAAAATTCTTAACTATAAAGAATCTCAACAAAGCCGTACTAAGTTCAATATTAATCTAATCATCCAAGATTATAAAGAAGAGGTGGGGGCAACCATTCATGGTCAAGACCTTTCATCTATGGTGAAAGATCATCTAATCATCCAATGGTTGATTATAAACATGGGGTGGGGATCACCAATCATAGTCAAGACCTTTCATCTATGGCCTCTATAGTAGATGATGGGTGCAAATGGACGGTCAGAATGAGGACACTGGATGAAAACTTCTGATCAACACTTGCAGTACAACCATCACTCAAAACCTTCTTCCTCGCTACTTTCTGCAAACATAGAGGCCATTTTCATGGCCAGTTTCGCAGCCATTTCCTTCCTCTGGAAATCGGGCATCAACCTCAAGTTCCCGCGCATATGGCTAATCTCACACATCAACTGTTCAACATTCTCAAAACCCAAATGCATCTCATTCTCTGAATCCATCAATTCGGCTACTTTAGTTTCAGATTCTTCCTGTACTACTGAGGATGACGTTTGAGCTTCATCTGCATCATCACCTGTTATGACCTTTCGATCTTGATCTTGGATCGGAATGTTTCCATTATCCGTTCCATCTCCCACAGCCGTAGATTCAGCGAGATTAGATGATCCGTCTCTTGTATCAGTTGGAGGGAGATCATTAAAAGCAACCCATGATTCATCCACGCCGTCCCATGGTTCAGCTGAACCTCTGGATAAGACTTCATACTCAATTTCGTAATCGGATTCTTCATCTGAGAAATCTGGCAGGGAAGAAGAAAGTACGATGAGTGAAAAATCATGTACTCGTGACAAATTCAGTAACAAATTTGATTAATGAGAAGATTTGATAACAGAAGTTCGTAAGGTTTTGATGATTTAAAATGGAAGGAGCACCTTCTTTATCGACAGGGGTTGAATCGGAGATATTGTTTCCGGTTTTAAGGATCATTCCAGGCCACATATGAGCAGAAAGAGCTCCATAAAGTCGCTCTACTCCTTGGGAATCACCATCAACGGACAAACCTGACACAAAACCTTCCGAGTTAGTTCTACTCCAAATCAAAGAAAAACTGCAGGACAAAAAATCAAACATCAAGAAGCATGCACTGAATACAACTAAGATGTAAAAAAGGCATTGATCTGCAAACTAACATTCTGCAAATCAAATGGCGTCGAATAACACCATTTCACTATCCAGAAAAAAGATTGCCTTTCCAATGCACCATAATGCCGAGCAGTGGGCACAAACAGCTGTGGAAGGTCAGGTCTAGGGTGTTGCAGTGTGATACACTAAAAGAACTTCCAATCGTCAATCGGGGTTGGGGGGCGGGGGGGGAACACAGACACTGAAGCCTCCATGACCCGAGAGAATGAACGCCGAAGACAAACCACCTCTCTCATCAACGGCAATCCATGACTACATAATCAGAACTTACTAAATCATTAATCGATCATGGAAGACAAACCAGTTCCCTCATTGACACCGACCCATGACCCCATAATCAGAACTTACTGAGTTAATCATTAATCTCTAACTAACTCAACTCAACTCAACTCAACTAAGCCTTTGTCCCAAACTAGTTGGGGTCGGCTCTTTAACGTACTACGTTAATCATTAATCTTTCCCTCGCTCGTACCCCCCCCCCCCCCCCCCCTCCCCCCCTCCCTCTAACACACACACACACACACAGTCAGTATATTGTCTTATACAGATAAATTGCCATAAATACCCTAGAAGAGTTTAAAAAAATTGACGAGACAAAGTAGAACACACCAAACACTAGCCTAAAGCAAGAGAATGCAGACCCGCTCATTCCCAAGTTGCCTTTTTTGCTTTTTATGACAAATGAACAGATGATATGCCTCATTTTTCCCAATAGAAAAAAAATTTCACGAGTTTTAATGAATATGACTGCATCATTCACAAAAAAATATATTTATTGGTTGCTCCCTTACAAAGTGACAATCAACCACCACCATATGTTGGTTCCTTCAAAACATTGGATTGTAACAACGTTGATGGCACATCAGATAGCACGAGTACAAGTTCATAGCGTGGTCTGTGCACAAATATTCTTCAAATTAATCTTTAACCCAAATGGCTTCATCATCTGAACTTCTTGTAGTCCGCTACTTTTTTGTCTTTCATAAACAAGCTAGGGAAGAATTTCCCACAGTATAGAACCTCTAATACCAAAATCTGGTCTTCCAACCTCCGAATAAATCATTTAAACTCTTTGACGAAACATCCAACACTTCAAAGACCTTCAGGATGAAGTGCCACAACCATAGCCTTATTGCACAATGAATGAATAGGTGATGCACATTCTCTTCAGTTTGTTGCACATGATGCACATACTTGCAAATCTGAATCTTTCTGTTACGAAGATGACCATGTATCAAGATTTTAACAGATGCATGCCATCCTCAAAACAAAAACCTTCCCGGGTGGTGTAAGAGCATCCCACAACTAAGACAAAGGTGAAGGTCCCTGCCCCCCCCCCCCCCCCCCCAAGGCTGCCCCCCCCCCCCCCCAAGGCCCCTACATGCAAGAGTAATTAAAGGGACTTAAATAGAGAAGTCACCCTAATGATCGATCCCTAACCCAGATGATAGGGACCATCGTAGGGCCATATTTTAATTTTTAAGTACGTTTTAGGTGTCTTTTAAGTCAAAGAGTTATAATAGGGGTTTTAGAGTCTTTTTACATCAAAATAGCTTAAGTTTATTGAGTTATGTATGTTTTAAAGAGGCCCCAAATGTGCATTACGGGATTTTTGAGTAGGAAGCAAGCAAGAGGGTATTTTGGTCTAAAAGTGTTGGTTTTTTCTTTAGGGTTTTAGAACTTTCTAGTTCTCTTCTTTTTTCTTATATATTGTAAGCCTTAGTGCACTTTTTGAAAAAAGAATGCTATGTTATGTTATGAATGAATGAAAAGATTTGAAGTTTTTTCCTCTTTTCTGGATGTGATGTCTACTCTTGCAGAGGTGCAATGCCATGATCTTCCCTAAGGTGCGATGCCTAGGAACCCCTTGGTGTGATACCTTGGGTTTTGCTTGGTGAGATTCCGACCTTTCTATTTATCTTTCACGTTTCTTTTTTCTAATTTTTTTTCCCCATAAATCACCTTCTCGGGAACCCGAAAACCTCTCTTGTATTATTTTTCGCTCATCTTCTACACAAAACCCCTAAAATATTCATTAAAAAAATTTCTCAACCGTAGAAACATCACTCGAATCCATCCCTATCCCGTGTCTCTCGCATTTTGTCCCAAAACTCATTTTACACCTTCCCAGCATCCTCAAAGCTTCTCGACATACTTCGAAAACCTCCCGGCATATGTCTGCGCCACTCTAAACGTAGTAGAAATATTTTTCCAATCTCATAACATATTTAGGAACCAAAATCTAATTTTTACCCCCATCCTTTTTACCCCTACCGTCCCCTCTATAGACCCACCCTCATCAGATTTGGTATCGGAGAGGAATATCAGTTCAACATTCGATCACCCTGCATCACCTGATCTCCTGTCTGCACCCTAGCTAAGACGATTAACTCTTCCAAACTATAGAATATTTCTCTGATTTAACACCCTCCGCCTCTTTGAGATTCCTTCAAAAGCCATGCGGATTGACTTTGATACTAACTTTGAAGTTTTGAAAACAGGTTTCAATCAGAAAGAAATAAATTTACATTCAATTTCTAGCAATGTATACAATTGGCATAGAGACTTGACCTTTAAACAAGTTAAATTCCCATCAGAATGGGTGAAGAACAATTTCAATAGATCAAAAAGCATGTCCTAGAAATTAGTGGCAAGGATCCCGTCCTTAACAACCAGTAAAACAAAAGATGCAGCCCTGATTTCAACAATATGATATGATAGCAAGTTTCAAAAGAAGCCATGTAAGTATGAGTCTCTATAAGTATATCAACTATTTGGAAATTTAAAACATAATAAAAATAAAAATCGAGAAATTATAAAAATTATGTGAACAATTAAATCTTTGGCTAGGAAACTTCATAATTCTCCTTGGATTGTTTGAAAATCCATGCCTTGGCCCAAAAAAAAAAACTTACTGGGAGACTTCCTAACACTTTAAAGTAACTAAAAAGAACCAATTACCATACAAGGCTTGAGAGGGACAAGAGAACCTTACATCTGTCAAAGTCAGCATTGGATGCACAAGCTTCTATGTATTCAATGCTGTACTGGCTGCACCATTCCAAACACGATCTCCTGATCTCCCAAGAAGGTTCTTCGTCCCCCAACAAACTACTGCCCTCAGACTCAATAATTCCATAATCAAAGTATTCTGGATGAGGATCGCTAGAGGATTCTCCACGCTTTTGCAGACGTCTTCTATATTCTGAATGAGCAAAGTGACCAGGCAAAAGATCTGCTTTGTTCCCAATGCACAATAAGATTTCGAACTTCTGAATATCAATACCAGAAACCCAATCTTGGATAGCAGCAAAAGACGATAGCTGAAGACAATGGCAACAAACATAAGATTACCTACATCAGCCCATTAATATGTAACATCACCTGGCAACTTTTGGAACTTGTAAGACAGTGGCAACTGAAAATTAGATAGAATGCAAGGTAAAACAGAGAGCTATGATACTGACATCATTCAAGTCGAAAACCATCACCAGGGCAGCCAATTGGTTTGAGATGGGCAATGACCCAAACGAAAAACCCTCATCAAGATGAGCCATCCATATAGAGATATCAGCTGTATAATACTTTGTATCAATGGTCCACCTGTCCAGTGAAACAGCAAAAGTATTATTGAAGAAAAAATTGCCCGTCACTTTTATATATTGAGACACTAAAATGGAAGACAAAATCAGCCCATTTATTGTATGTATTAGAAATGCTATTGTTGTCAGTTGCTGTAGAAACAATATTCAAATCACTTACCCGTGACAAAGAATTTCAGTTGGTAAATCTGAAGCATCTGATAAATCCACTGAAAGCAACCCTACAAAAGTGAAGCAACAAATAAAAGAGAGAAATATAATAGATGTCAAGAAAAAGCAACAAAAGCAATTATGTCATGATAAAGGACAAGAAGAAACAATTGCATGAGTTAAAACTGCACAAACTACAAAACCGATCATAATTAGCTAATAAGAAATTTGTATTAAGAGAGAAAGGCAACCAAGAAAATGTGAAGCCAGCGGGCCGTGCAAGAAATGTGTCTAACCGATTCTTCGTGCTGCCTGCACAAGAAACTTATGTTTGCTAACTTGAAGCCCTTTTCCACAAAACATTCAGCGCGTTACTCTTTTCAAGCATGGGTCCACGGAAAGCAAAGATTCTAAAGGGGATGCATGAATTCAGCTGTCTTCCATCATTCGCCAATTTTCTCTTTAAACCATGGTGTCTCCTGCCACATATTCTCAAAGTAGAACGATTTGGGCCCCCATAGTTTACTTCCAACTCAAAAATGATAAGCGCACAATCCGATATGATTCTACGTAAAGCTAGTTGGAATACTCCAAGAAATGATCCTTGTCCATGGACTAAGAATATGTCCAAGCAAGCTAAAACCGGATCAGGTCGATTGCTTGACCATGTAAAGGGACCCGCACTTAACAAAAAGTCAATGGATTTATTCATGTCGATGAACTCATTGATTTTTTTTTTACCTAATTTGTCTCCGAATATATTTATAGTTGAAGAAAATCCATTCACTGATGGGATGGCAACATTGTTGTGAAAGCATTCAGGGTACAGATCTTTCTATTGTAAAATGCATCACATAACTTATCCTCGACTGGCTCAAGGTTTCACCAAAAACAACCTTCCACAGTTTTTCCTCTAAGACTGAACGAAACACTCGAAAAACTACTAAGAAATATCTAAGCAATTCATTCTTCTTCGGAGCTTCTCTTACTCCCACTGAGGGACTCCACTGGTGGCAATGTCAGATTAGGCTTTAAGATGTTGTGGACGATGGAGGCGCCGGAGAGGTGCGAAACGATGACCAAGCCAACAAAGGCGTTCACATTGGCTGCCTCGCCCTTTGCTTCCTTCTGCTCCCCCCACTCTGCCCTTATTTGAATCCACCAGATGATGATGGATAAAATCCAAGGGTCTGCCTCAAATATCCAGGACTGGAGGTCATGCCTCAAATATCCACTCAGGCTGGGACCAACCAAAGTGGAATCAGAAAATTCAACCAACCATGGTTTAGACTTTGGACGAATCAAAAATGGGCACCACATAACATTTGCATCCATGTACAATTCTCTACATGATTTAGCAGAGCAAGCCCCTATATTCTAAGGAACCAAACTCTCACAAGGTTGGACATAACAAGGGATTTTACACCCAGCTCCTAGAAATCCCTCAGAATTTTCCACAAGTCCCTTGACCCAAAGAAAAGTATACAAATCTAACTCCAACCATGGTATTATTTAATTCTAATATCAAAAAGTTTCAATTAATAGACCAAGTTTCCGATGCATAATTCTTACCTTCTATGTATAAAGTGTAAAAGTATAAGAATTCACAAGCTAAGAAAAAATGAAACGGACAGAAAACCCACAAATTCAATTGCACTGTGTCAGCCATGATAAATCAATAACTCTAATAGATGCCTAAAATCCCTAAATTATGCATATTTACCGGACCCATAAGCTTACTTGAGAGGAGAGTTCGCTTGCCTACGTTCGACGATCCGATAAAGAAGATCCCGGGCCTGTTCTCGACAGGAATCCGATCCAGCTGAGGAGTTATTTCCCTTCCCATGTTACAATTTCCTAAACCCAGAGAGAGAGATTTTCTCTTTTTGCTTGTGTTATGCAAGGAAAGCCTATGGCGCATTTTAGTATAAATATAGGCTGAAATTCTAGTGTGCGCATCGTAAGTAAATGACGAATAATACCCTTACTATGCTGCTAGTTCCCCGTGTATTTCTTTGATTTTTTTAGGAACTTCAATGGCAGCAACACGGAGGGGTATTTAAGGTAACCAAATGGTGTTTCTGAGTTTCATAGTCGAGAGTTTGGAAAAGACTATGATACCCTTCATTCGTCAAGAGTGTGGTCCGTGTGGAAAAAGACTATGATACTATCAAGTGAGAAACCGCGTTCCGGTATTTAAATAGTCAGGAGGTGTTTGGATTTTTGCACTCGTTAGTGAACAGCTAAGATAAAACAAATCTTTGGATAAGCTGTTCTTGCGATTAGAGGTCTTTCTTGGATAAGTGTTAAACAAAGAAAAACAGAGAGAAAAAATGAGGGAATGGTTGATTCAAGGCAAAGTCACCTTTGTTTGCTGTAAAATTTCTCTTCCTTCATTTCATTCAATTACCACTGCTTAGATACAAGCATCAAGGTGTACCATATCACCATTCACCAACCCATTTGCCCACTCACACAACACTTAGGCAATAACTACACCCACAACCCTACACTACATAAGCTATAACTAACCCCAACCCCCTAAAACACATACCCACAACTAAGGTTTTAAATTTCGGTTTCGGAGGTAATTTCAGTCCTATCGGAAACCGAAATCTTAGCCAAAATCCAAAAAATGCCAGAAATTTGGTAACAGGCGCTCAAAATGTCGTTTTTGGGGCCGAAATTTCGGTAATTTCAGCTTAAATTCTGTAAATGAATAAAAAAATAATATTTAATCTTAAATCTCGCCGAAATTTCGACCGAAATTTGATACGTTTTTGGAATTTCAGTTTCAAAACGTTTCGGGTTCGTTGCTGACCAAAATCCGAAATTTCAGTCGAAATTTAAAACCTTGCCCACAACTGCATACTAACTAATCCCATTTACACCACTTAAGAATAAGTTTGTCTTGAAATCATCTTTTATGTTGTTCACGAACATTCCCATGGTAACTGTTTATTCAAGAACAAAGGCCGACATCAAAAGAGGAAAGCAGCTCTATCCTAGGATAGAATGCCCCCTCGTATTCTTGGCAACAGTTTAATTTTCAGGTGTCATAGGCTGTAATATGTTAAGTTCTAGTGCTTTGTTCATTCTAAGGAAAAAACAAACAAAAGGGGATGGAAATACTAGAAAATGAGGAAGAAAAAAACCATTTCCCTTGTGTAGAGAATAAAAGGTCCTCCTTTGTTTTGGATTTTGAGAATCAATTGCAAGTCCAGAACTGATTAATGGACTCAATATTAAACATAATTTTGAGTCCATTAATCAGTTTCGGACTCAATCTGTCGTCAAAATCTAAAACGAATGTAGAATGGCATTCCGCAACCCTGACCTGTTCGCCCATTTTACCAAATTTTTCGCCCCTTGTAGCACTTTTTTTTCAAACAAAACAAAGGCATTTCATGTGATTCCATTCTGCCTCTTTGCCCGCTTTACTGAAAAAGGAATGAGAAGCCCTAAAGAACGCAGACTAAACTTAAGGAAATGATTCCTATTTAAAGAGCCACATGCCATAAATTCAAATGATTCCTATTTGAATGAGTTTTTATATGGTGCCTGACCTTGAAGTCCCTTGTAAGCAGTATTTCAAAAGTACTGCCCTCGATATTTGATCCAACAGCAGACTCTGAAAAAGTGGTCTGCTGTTGGATCAAATATCAAGTGTGGTACTGCTAGCAAGGTACTTGACGGTCGGGCATCATATAAAAACTCATTCAAAGGAAACGTAGACAGATATAAGAAAGAACAACAAAACCAGATGGGAATTGCTAGCGTCCATCTCAAAAGGGTTTCCGCGGCTAGTCTGTCGCACGTCAGACCAGCCACCTCATTAATGGAGACAACAGCTTTTGTCTCCATTCACGAGGTGGCTGGTCTGACATGCAACAGACCAGCTGCGAAAAGCCTTTTGTGATGAACCTTAGCAAATCCCAAACCAAATATAAGGAAACATAGAAGAACAGATATAAGAAATAACAACATAATGAAATATATGGAAACATAGAGGAAAATATATAAGAAAGAACAACAAAACGAAATATAACGCCGGTGGAAGAACTGAAAGTTCCCATACTTTCAAACACCTCAATGAAGAAAAGCAAAAACTCAGAAGCAGCAATCATCATTCCCACTACTTTTCCTGAATCTATCTTTCTTTTCACACTGGCAACTCGTTTTACCCTTCACACTCCAAACACAGCCAATATCATTTTCCGGAAGATAGACGAGATTGCGCACATTGCCAGAAATCTGCACTTAGGATGTGTTTGGCTGCCATGAAAAAAAATTTCCATGGAATTTTAGTTTATCAAGTGGTGAGAGAGGGCTAGGGAGAGTGGGAGGAGAGACTAGAGAATGCATGAGTGAGGAGAGGGTGAGGAAGGGCTGGGAAGGTGAGGAAAGGCTGGAAAAGAAGGAAAATAAAAAATCTAATCAAAATACAATTTATTTTGGCTAATGATGTTGGCACTACCACGTTTTGACAATAGCACTAACTCATCTTGTCTTTTATTATTTAAACAGCTATCAAATGTAATTACAGTTCCCAAAAAAGGTCAGTTAAAAAGGAAAAGACAAGCTGAATTTGTGCAATTACTAAAACATGGTAGTGCCACTGTCACTAGCCTTTTTCCCCTGCTTTGTAGCCACTTCTTACACAGTCTTCAGTCATGGCATCCCAGGTCTCTTCATCTCCTACCCTCCCTGGCCCTCTCACTACTTGATAAACTAATATTCCAAGGAAAAACAAACTCATGGTTACCAATCTCTCAGTGAGTTGGGATCAGTTTTTGGAACCCTGCCCTGCTCCGACGGCGAAGAACTCGGAGATGACTTCAAGAGGCATTCCCTTGGTTTCTGGAACCTTCAAAAACACAAACACCCACGAGATTACACAAACAACGGCATAGATTCCAAAGACACCGGAGAGGCCAATAGAACTCAGCAAAACAGGAAGTGTGTAGGTAACGATGATGTCTCCGATCCACATTGCCAGAGAGCAGATGGCAATGCAGAGTCCGCGGACACTGGTGGGGAAGATCTCAGAGCAGAGGATATTGGGGATCGGACCAAAGCCCGTGACAAAGGTGCAGAAATAGACCACTACGCTGGTGGTGGAGATCGCAGCTTGGACAACGGAGTTCATGGTTAATAAGTTAGACACAACCAAAACAATCAGGGATAGTACCAAAACGGGGATTGTGGTGAGCAATAGCCGCCTGCATGAACAAACAATAACATAGTAATGACAGTAAAAAGGAAGCAAAAGAAATTAAGGGATCTGATATCATCTACGGGGTCATCGAGGATGATTTCCACAATCAAAAAAATGGATCTTCATTTTTTATTTTTTTTTGAAAGCATACAAGACAGATCATCTCAAAACAGAAATGAAATGATCAGCCCAGGTCAATCCACGCTTTCCTTGTTAATTCCCTTATCCCATTTTCCAATTTGAGGGATATGCCAAAAGGAAATAGGAAATGACTAAGAAAGGTCCTACACTTCCAAAACAAACCGAGCTGATCTCCTTTGAAGTGGATAAATAACTTAGACTAACGCATGGCACATTCTGAATTCCCCTCGACAATCAAATTTCCAGACAAATTTTCCTTCAATATATGAAAACCGTTAAGAATCCAATATCCCAATGGGAACAGAAAAGGCCTTAATGACAAGTTCCACATTGTCTTTAAACATAACATCTGCTTTGTTCAGACCATAAATTCTCACTATCCATGTCCTACCCATAAACTCAACCGAAAAAAACCACAGAAAATCTCCTTCCCATATTATAATAGCTCTATTATGATAAAACTCAATAGATATACGCTTTTCTTCAAAAACTTTTCGTTCGGTACCCCGTGAGATCATGACCCCAATTTAGATGTCGCTCGCTGATTTTGAGAAGCAGATCCAAGGGAAAATAAAATTGCCCCCACATTCTATGCACCACTTTACTATGGATGAATAAATGATCAGCAGACTCCTCATTTTTACAAAGATGCAACCTACTAGACAATCTGAACCTTTTTTTTAGGAAGGGTATCACACCCAATGATTTTTACCCGACATCACTAACCAACAAAATACCCTGACTCATGCGGGCCCAGAGCACTCCAAACCCATGCAAAGGTAACAAAAATCCATTAACAGCCATAAGAGAAGCAAAATAAGACTTGACCGAAAAGGATCCTAGAGACTCCAATGCACAAATCCTTCATCTCTGAAAGGAGAAATGTTGACCCCTTCAGGCAAACTAAGGAGAGAGAGTAAATATATGTGGTCTAATTGTTTAAGGTTTCTCCTATAAACTTTTACACCAAAACATATCTTTGGTACTCACCCATATATGGCCAACAAGATGGATGTGGTTTCTCCTATAAACTTTTAGACCAAACAATAACCCCTCCACCCCAGCCCTGATTCCCACGCCGTGCTCATAGCTATCTTTGATACTAACCCATAGATGGCCAACCGGACGATATAGACTCAAAAAAGCATGGCACAAACACAATTCTCCAAACAAAAGATACTCCCCTAAAATCTAATAGCATCACCCCTGCCCACCCTGAACTTTGGAATTTGAGAAGGGAATGATATCAATCATGCCCTTGTTTTAAAAATGGCAATCCTATATTTATTTATACTTCTGTACTTATCTGTCAAAAGGCCGTAACAATTCCCAAAAAACTATTAACATCCAACTAGAGAGGCGTTTAAAAAAGTGAGTGTCGTTAAAAAAAATAAAAAAAGGAGTGTGGACATCATTTCCCTTTTAAAATGAGAATTTAATTATAAATGTTGATGTCATTTCTCCTACATGAGGGATTTGGATAAAACATAAGATAGAGGTCCAGACCTATAGGCAATGAGGAGTCCCCTGGGCTACCCTGCTAACTCCCAGGGAGGAGAAGAGGCTGGCATGAAGGACTTTTTTTCATTTTAATAAATATATGAAGTGCTAACTAGGGAAAACTAAAAAAGAGAAATTGAAATTACCTTCTGCCGGAGACATCCATGAGCCTCATGGCAATACCTATACAAGGAAGCATCAACAAGGTTGTGACAGCACTGATAAGGATAGACGCCGAATCTGAACCGATGCCCAAGTTTGCAAGAAGAACTTCAACTCCTGCTTGCTCAAGAATCTGGGGGGTGTAGTAAAGAACCCCATTTATGCCAGCAAACTGCAAAAAAGCAAAGAAAATAGACGTAAGAATGTGGAATAAACAAAATATTGCTTTTGTAAATGACTGAGTTAAAGCAATATCCATATCATATAAACAAAAAGTATCTATCAAACATTTAAAGCATGTCTCCAAATGGAAAAGGCAATTCAATTCTTAAAGACAAAAAGAAGCATGATTTTAAAGCACGTCGAATGATGAGCCCAAACTCGACGAAAAGGGCCAATCTGCATTGAACTGCCCTAACAATCATAATGGTACACCCAAGTTTCTGAAAATCGGAATCAAATCGTAAATCGTAACAGGGTTCGAATCGTAAATCGGATCATAAATCGAAAGACTTTTTCAGATTTATATTTTAAAAATGAGAAAAATATTAAAAAATATAAAAAGGTAAAAAATGAGAATAAAATGAGTAATTATCTATTTTCCATTTGAAACTATTAAATTAAATATAAAATTCCATGATTAGTAATCCGAAGCACAAACGATATTCATCGCACGATAAATTACTAAACAAAGCACAAACTATATTCATCATATAATAAATGAGGAAAGTGTAGCCGTCGGCTTAAAATATAGTTGGCCGACATTGTTTGGGTGATCCAAACCATTCATTTGATGGGCCCTCACATAGATAGGGTGTGCCCAAAAAATCAGCTCCATTGGATCATCCCAACCCTTCAAACTGTGGAGGCAAAAATGGACAGATTTGTGAAGGTTTATACACGTCCATTTTTGCCTCCACAAATCGTAGGGTTGGGATGATCCTATGGAGCTGATTTTTTGGGCACACCCTATCTATGTGAGGGCCCATCAAATGAATGGTTTGCATCACCCAAACAATGTGGGCCCCCATTGTATTTTAAGCCGACGGAGTAGCTAAGTTAGCTACTCGACCGAGTAGCTACACTTTTCTCATAATAAATCATTATATAATTTATCACAACAGTAAACAAAGCACATCCTCAAATCTATAATAATCATCATACAAAGAAATGTCAGCAATAAACAAAGCATTTTGAAATGATTTTCATTTTGAAATCACAATCAATTCTCAAAATCCAAAAGAGACAGAATCGTAAAAACAATAAAAACAATCATAAAAATCGCACGATTCAAAGTCAAATCGATTTGAATTGTAAGATTTTTACGAAAAAAGATTCTTCGTCCGATTTGAATCGTTCAAGCCACGAATCGATTTGAATCGTAAGATCGTAAATCGTAAGATTTTAACAACAGAGGATATGCCTACATTTATACATAAATGCAAAACACCCATTATATATGATGGGTTGTGTGTGTGTTTGGTGGATTTGGTGGCATTCAGAACAGATAGGATCATAACAAAAGATAAAATCCCCAACTTCCGCTTTTATAAATAAAAGAAAATCTCAAACTTTTACAGATGATATTGATTAAATGCAGACACAAAGAGAAGAAATAGCATTGGAGGAAGAAGAAAATCAAAATCAGTCAAGAGAACAGCAACTTTGACGATGGCAAGAGCAATCTGCGCAAAGCAGATTAGTAGTAAGAAAAAGAAATGAAATGAAACCAGAAAGAAGAAAACAGAAAATGAATAAATAGTTTGCAACATTCAATGGAATTTAACTTATTTTAAAAAAGGCAAATGTAGATCATATTTTCGGAAAGGAAGTACACACATTATGTAACAAGATTGCTAAGCATCAACTAAATCACCCAATATGCTGGAAACAAGAAATACTTCAACAGCATATCTATTTTAATTTAAAATGTAATTGGAATTTTTTTTGAATGCTATAATTGGAAGTATTTAATACTGGTTCTTACCTGCTCAAGAATTTGAATCCCAATCCCGACCATCAAGGCATGCTTAACCCCTGGTTCAAAAATAACCCGCCACCTTGGCCCTTTTGTCACAGTTACAGATGGGTGAACCATAGCTGGTCCAACAGGATGCTGCTCCAAGAGCTTCTTGGAATAAAGTGCGGGCTGGCTCACCAAAGCAGCAGCCTGGATGAACTCACTTCCTTCAGGAGGATCAACCCCACGAAGCGAAACAAGGGAGCCGCGCTGTGACACAGGGGCACCATCCTGGTGCAAATAAATCCTCTTAAACCCTCCTTCCTTCTCTCCATCCTCCCCTTCTCGCTCAGACCATTTCCACGCTAGCTGCCACCCACCACCAATACCCATGCTACTGACTGCCTCCCCTGTGTTCCCCTCCATGAGACTGCTGGGGCGTCTCATGCTTAAACTGCTCCTCCGGGAAGTCTGCGGTGGGACGATGTCCTTCCCTTCCAAGCTGGTTGTCTGACGTGAGAGCAGTGGGCTCTGCAAATTGTCATCGGAATCACCCCCTCCATCAGATGGGTAGTCCTCTGCCTCTCTCTGGAGGCTCTCCTCATCCCAATCATTTTTATGGCGCTGGTCTGCTGTACTAAACATGCTGCCAAAGTTGGGGAAAAGCGTGCTCCGCATGCTTCCCATCTCAGGGAGCTTCTCATGAACACTTCCAAAGAGAGTAACCATAGGATCCATAAGGGGCACACTCTGGCTTGCCGTGCTCCCTTGGCGAGACATGAGACCAAGAGTACTTTGTCCAGTGATGGGCCTGGCAACCCACGAGAGTCCCTCTTCAGCTCCATATAACATGATCTTGTCCTTATCGGCCATTGGTTCGTGGTCATCGGTGAGATAATTGGCCGGGCCTATTATGTATTCTTCTATAGATGTTTCACCTCCGACTCCCAGGCCTTCGACCAGCAAAGCCATTTCTCCTGTAGATCAAGGCATAATCATTATCTTTTGCCACGTATTCAAGTGGTCTAAGTTTTAATACCAATATGACGAAAAGAAAAATGATATTACTATTTCTTTTTAATTTTGGGAAGAAAACAAGCTACCTATTATTAATGGTCCCTGGAATAAATTAATCATTCCGTAACCAATTTAAAGAATAAAAAAAGCCCAACAAAAAAAAACATTATATAACCACATAATTACATAGTAATAGTAATCCTGCTTGTTATAAATTAGACTTGATTGTTTTGAGCTCAGAGATTTTGATTTTCTAATTCCTGGTTAAGTTCCCATGTATGTGTTGAACATTAACTTCCAAGCTGTTTAGTATGCCCGCATTGTAATCAATTTGATCACCGAAGCTATGATTGACATGGAAAGCAGAAGTAAAGATGTTCAATGCAAAATTTTGAAATTATGTAGTGTGTTGAGATAATATAGTTCCTGCACGATATTAATTCTGGGAAGGAAAAAATAGAAAGAATTTACATGTTGGGACTGCAAAGGCCAAGAAGCTTGATCTGAGAAAGCTTTTCAAAGAGCTTATCATGAAGCAGTTTGAAGATGAATACATTGAACAAAATATTTGATTGCCTAATGTACCTAAAATATTCACCGCAAAAGCAAAAAAAAACATAATCATATCATGCATGAATGTCAACGTAGGCAAGCTCTCTACGTCTCTTAATGGATCCTATGTTCAGACAATATGATACAAGTGGGAATCTCCAGAACCATATTTATGTCAGATAAATTATGGATGATATTTAACAGCTAACCGCAAAGCTCCCATGTTAGCATTCAGAGAAACTAAGCCCCAAAGTCCATACCAGAGAATAATTATAACTTATCATTTATCCAGAAAAAGCATTGCTTGAAGACATGCTATAGAATTACAAACCTGAGACATCTTCCCTGCCCCGCAGCCTCTGCAAAACTTGTTTGGCCTCCAGCATCCGCCCTTTACTTACAAGCCACCGTGGAGACTCGGGCAAATAGAATATTGTCAAGAAAAAATACAAAAGGGATGGAATGAAGAGAACTCCAAGCATCAATCTCCAGTTCGGATTGTCCATCAAGGACATCCCAAAAACCATACAATATGATAAAAACATTCCGCCAGAACCACTGAACTGTGGAAGGGTATTCAATAATCCCCTGATGTCTGATGGAGCCGTCTCGGATATGTAAATAGGAGTAAGTGTTACAGCCAAACCGATTCCAAATCCATCTATTAGCCTAGCAAAGAGAAGGACATAAACATTCGGGGACCACAGCATTACCAAAGCACCAAGAAAGTAGAGAACTGACGAGATTATCAGCATTGGACGCCGACCAAGCCAATCTGATATGGGCCCAGAGCATGTTGTAATAATTGTAGCTCCAATAAGTGACATCGCAACTATTAGTCCTTCAACAAATGGCTTACTTTCCAAGTCGAACTCCTCCTTTATGTAAAGAACAGCTCCTGCAGAAAATTTGAAGTATTTCAAAACTGAGAACTGATACCTAGCATTAATGGGTTATCTATTTTGCTTTTAAAAGATATATCATAATATTTTATCATAAAAAACTGGAATTGCATAGGAAAGAAGAATGCCCATGGACCCACCCACAACGCAGATTCACCATCCAGAGAAAAGAAAAAAACCCCACAGTGCAAATCCAGATAATAGATCTGTGCTGTTGTGCAGATGTCTTGTATTCTACAGGACCCTGACGGACTAAGTTTTGGGTTTTCTCTTAAGGGTATTTCGGTAAATTTCTCCATGTAGTGGCGTTGATATATATAAGCCACATGTTAGGGTTGCGGGATTAGGTTGTTATTCTTTTGTGTTTTCTTGGCCAAGAAGAAGAGACTCTGTAACCCTAGACCGAAATAGTGAAAATCTTCCCCGTGGACGTAGGCAATGCCGAACCACGTAAAATCTTGTGTTTCTTGCGTGATTGTGTTTCTCTGCAACGTTCTTTTGGTATTTTGTTGCACATATGTTCGATCCATGTTGAGAAGTATTTCTCGGATTTTCTACAAGATCAAAGAACTCCTTACATGTATATAACTGCAACTATCTTCATGGTTGCCAAAGACACTTGCACAATTAGACTCTTGATGCAAGTGAGCAACCTTGAATATTTGGAGCCAAATGGCCTTCTTTAGATTTAAAGGTTAAAAAAATTGGGAGTTGTTTGATCTTCAAAGCACGGCTATCTTTAAAATCTAATTTTAGTTCGAACAAGTAGTCAGACATCAGTTTAAAAAAAACAAGTAGTGTCAGACATTCTTACACAACTAAGAGAACAAATCACCTGCAATCGTAGCATTATCCCATCCTTGCAACAAATTTCCAATCGAAGCAGCAATTGCTACAAACACAGCTCCTTTCATCTTCCTCCAACAACCAATACTCCTATTCACCGACCAACTACCTGCAAAAGAAAATTCAATATTACAAATCAAACAGTATGGTCCTTAACCATCAACATCCAAAGCCTCCTAACCACGCAGTTACAAACAAAAGTTACTGGCTTAGAGATTTCACACCAGCTTATCCACAAAGAAAGAAACCAAAGAAATTCATCAAAAGACAAAAAAATAAGACACAAGAAAATCATCAGCCCCAAGCAGATAACACGCAATCCTCTAAACAAGAATCAAACAGTAGAGGTGTCTCCATTTAAACATATAGTCAAACCATCAAACAAACACATTCATTCATTCATTTACCCAAATGTTACTCAAAATCGTATCGAGAACGAGATCCCATACCTTTTCAAGATCGAAACACCGCCTTGCAACCTTCTGAGAAGGATAATTCAAATATCCTAACAAGAAACGGTCACGGTGATACTAAAGAACAGAGACAGATATACCGCAAACTGGCTATTTGAGGGGATTATCCTACTAGACAAAACTTCGAAAGAAATAGTAATCCGATTCTCTAATCAAAAAGAATTCAGAACTCGGATTTAGGGTTTTCTAACTCAAAACTCATCCCTTTCTAGTAGAAAAAAATCATTGATTTCAAAATAACTCAGATTTCGAATCCAAAAACAGCAATTCTAAGCTTCAAACTACCAAAGATTTCTTCATCTCCTATTTCCTCCACTATAAATGAAGAAAATCTCTCGAATTTCCAAATCCCACCCCTCGAACCAGCTAAAACCCTAATTTCCCGCCGAAAACTATTAGAAAACTCAAAATCTACTGATTTTCAGTATTTCACCACTCGAATCTAACAAAGAAACCTCCAAAATCTCTGCTTTTCTACTAGAAACTATCAACGATCTGAAAAAAACCACTGGCCTCCAACATGCAAAAGTATTTAGAATCAAAACCTCTTGTTTTCTACTAAAAATCGTAAAGACACGTAAGCTCCAAAACTCAACAATCTCAAGAATATTCGCCAATCTACCCATCCTCAACTTAAATAACGGTAAAATCTCAGAAGCGAAAAATAACTACGATTTTTTAAATGAATTTCAACCGTCAAAAGGCTACGCTAACCCTAAAAAATCCCCGATTTTTTTAAGGTTGAACGGCTGAGATGATTAGAAATCAAAATGACTGAAAATTCAAGGAATATTAAAGTAGTTTTTTCTTATTTTCCTTACTTCTTCTTTTTATCTGCAAATCTACCTGTCAAAGGAGAGACAAAGAGATCACGTTTCAGATGAAGACCAGAAGCTAAAGGGTTAGAAGTGATAGGTTAGAACGTGCCGCAATTTTATATGGACGAGAGAAAACTGGCGGAAAAACAAGAGACTTTAAAAAATCAGGAGTTTTTTTTTATGGTGTAAGCCCTTGTAGTCTCGTTTTTTTTTTTCGAAAAGTCCTGTACGGACCACACTATAGGATGTTCCAAACCGTCCATGCTGTGGGTGTGCCCCCAAAAATCATTTCCATAGAATAATCCCAACCCTCCGATCTATAGAGGAACTGCTCTATAGATTGAAGGGCTAGGATCAGCCTATGGAAATGATTTTTTGAGGCACAACCTATTTACGTTATGCCCCTCTCTCTCTCATGGGATGATCCCAACCGTCCATTAGAGGGCCACAATGCCCTCTTTCTCTCATGGGATGATCACAATGCCCTCTTTCTCCCATGGGATGATCCCAACCGTCCATTAGAGGGTCACAATGCCCCGCAGGTTCGTGCACCTCTCTCTGGTATCCTCCGATTATGAGTGAACCTCCTCTCACAGGTTGGTAGTCTCTCCCTCTCAGTTGTTTAAACCATTGGTAATCCTAAATAAACAACTTATAAACACTCTAAAACCACTGCTAAGTTTATATAAACCACTTATAAACACTCTAAACCACTGATAGGCTTATATAAACCACTTATAAACACTTTAAGTCACTGATTACCCTACATTAAACACTTGTACACACACTAAACCACTCCTAGGCTTGTATAAAACACTTATAAACACTCTAAACCACTGTTTACTCTATATAAACCACTTGTAAATACTCCAAACCACTGCTTACCCTATATAAACCACTTATAAACACTCTAAACTGCTGTTAGGCTTACATGAACCACTTATAAACACTATAAACAACTGCTTACACTGTATAAACAACTTATAAACACTCTAAACAACTGTTTACCCTATATAAACCACTTGTAAATACTTTAAACCACTGCTTACCCCTATATAAACCAATGCTTACACTGTATAAACAACTTATAAACACTCTAAACCACTGTTTACCCTATATGAATCACTTATAAAAACTCTAAACCACTGCTTACCCCTATATAAACCACTTACAAACACTATAAACCATTGCTTACATTGTATAAACAACTTATAAACACTCTAAACCACTGTTAAGCCTATATAAACCACTTATAAATATTATAAACCACTGTTAGGCTTATATAAACAACTTATAAACACTCTAAACCGCTGCTAGGCTTACATGAACCACTTATAAACACTCTAACCCAGTGCTTACACTGTATAAACAACTTATAAACACTCTAAACAATTGTTTACCCTATATAAACAACTTGTAAATACTCTAAACTACTGCTTACCCCTGTATAAACCACTGCTTATACTGTATAAATAACTTATAAACACTCTAAACCACTGTTAAGCCTATATAAACCAGTTATAAACAATTTAAACCGCTGTTAGGCTTATATAAACAACTTATAAACACTCTAAACCATTGTTTACCATATATTATACACTTATAAATCCTCTAAACCACTGCCAGGCTTATATAAAATACTTATGAACACTCTAAACTACTGTTTACCCTGTATAAACCATGTATAAACACTATAAACCACTGATAAGCCTATATAAATCACTTATAAACACTCTAAACCACTTATAGGCTTAGATAAACCGCTGTTTACCCTATATAAACCACTTGTAAACATTCTAAACCACTGATAAGCCTATATAAACCACTTATAAATACTATAAACTACTTATTACCCTATATAAACCATGTATAAACACTCTAAACCACTGATAAACCTATATAAACCACTTATTGTAGACACCCCATTTTGACCTGACCTCTAATTTTCCCCAAATTCAAATAAATCCCCCCTGGTTGAGTTCCCGAGTCCTGAGGCTTAATTGTACAACCTTATCTTGATATTTTCACTAACACATCTTGTCTGCTTGAGCACAGAGTGTTACCCAAAATATTGCCAGTGTTCTCCAAAATCCTCTCGAAAAATTACGCAAGAAATAAGCGAAAAATGGGCAAAAAGACAAGCCGAGTTTGTGCCATTATCAAAACTGGCTGTGCTCATATGTTTGATACAAAAAAAAAGAAGAAGAAAAGAAAGGTAAGATAAGATGAATGGAGGGTGGAGATCAAAGCAAGGAAGAGAAAACCCTAAAATCTAGCTATTTAGCTCAATGAGGGGGGTCTCATTTTTTTGGAGAAAAAAACCAAGAAGCAGAGAGAGGGAGAAAGAGCCGCCGCCGACCACCACTCCTCCGGCGAGCCACCATCTTCTCTACCCTCTCCTTCATCCCATTCCACCGCCACCAGCCGCCCATCTTCTCCACCCACACCACCATCAGCCACCCACAGCCGCCACCTCCACCTCCATCTTCTCGGGCAAACCTCCCCCTTTGCCTCCACCAGCCACCATCCACGGCCACCATCTCCACCCCAAACCTCTACAATCACCCTCTGCCGTTTCATCCACCAAAACCCACTTTCAAAAATCATTTTTCTCCACCTCTCCCAACACAGCCGCCCATCTTCTCCACCCAACATCACCGCCACCTCTGCAACTCCTCCACCACCATCGGCACCACCACTTTTTTTTATTTTTTTTAAACCTCCAAACCCACCACCGTAACCACCTCCATCGCCACCTCTACCTTCGCCCCATCCTCCTCCACAACCCACGGCCATCATCTCCTTAAACCCCAAAAACCAACCCTAAACCCACTTCACAAAAACCCGAATCCATCAAAACAGCCACCACCACCTCTGCAACTCCATCAAACCGCCGCCGCCGCCCCTATTCACCACCGTTCTCAACCCCTTTGCAGATTTTCCAAACCATTTCCACCCAAATCCCCATCTTCCGATCATCTCCAACCTCTAGCCACCACCAGCCGCCACCGACCACCCCAAACCCATTTCGAAAACCCCCTTTCACCCTCATCTTCTCCAACCCCCACCTCCAAAACCGCAACCCATTTCCACACCAAACCCACTTCGAAAACCCAAATCCATAACCCTTAAACCCCTTCTCCTTTTCATCTAAAAAGAGAGAGAGAGAGAGAGAGAAAATCCAGAGAGAAAAAAACCAGAGAGAGAGAGAGAGGGGAACGCCGATCATCTTCCCCAGCCTCCCCGTCGCCTCCACTCGAAATCTGGCCGGCCGATCTTCCCCTCCACCACCGCTACCCCCCATTTAAAAAAGAAAAGAAAAGGGAAGGCAAAGAGAGAGAGAGAGATATATATATATATATATACACAGAGAGAGAGAGAGATTGGGGGTTGTCTTCTTCGGCCTCATTCTTGCCAGCCATTTGCTCCGCCCACCGACCCTACCACCATTTTCTTTTACCCATCAAACCCACTTGGGTTTTCTTCCAGTTGCAGCCACGATCCCGCTCTCCGTTGATCTACGCCCCAAATTCGATCCGTCATCATCTCTGGCAATTTTGCCCCGATCCGCCGTCTCTACCCAATTCAGAAGAAGAAGAAGAAGAAAGGAGAAGCAAAAGCCTGAACCTACAAGGCTCCAATTTCAAGTAATTCTCCCAATCTCTTCCTTTATTTCATTCTTGGTACTCTCTATTTCTCTGTTTCTTTCATTTCTGATGGTCTTAATTCCACGTTATTTTGTTTTGGTCTTGGAAAACAACAAATGATTGGTGTGTGCTTTATGTATGTCCACAATCTGTTTGATTAAAAGCCTCTAAGTGTCGAACATTTATTTGAGTTTTCTTGGGCCATCTTAGATGTGCCGATTGTGATTTGAGGCTCTATTCTTTGAAGTCATAATATTTTGCCTTTAAATCTTTAAGATGAGAAAACCATCTATACTACCATGTACCTGTCTCTTTTGGGATGTGTGTTCTCATGCCTACCCTAATTCGCTAACTTTTGCCATCATACACATGCCCTCCGGTTCTATGTCTAGTAGTATTGGAAGTTAGTATCTGTGTTCGGGGTCTTCTTCGGTTCTTCAGGATTTCCATCGCCTTTTCAGAAACTCCTTCTCGGGCTAGGGCGATGACCGAACGTATCTTGAGCCAACCCCCTCCTTTCCTGCCTTAGAGTCTTCGCAGGTTAAGGGATTTCTTCCTTTTTAGAGTTTGTCATAGAGAGTTTAGGAGTCTGTCCTTCCATCTTTCAGAGTCAGTCTTCAGCATAGGAGTCAGTCCTTCAGTCTTTCAGGAGTCTGTCCTATCATCATAGGGGTTAGGATTCTGTCCATCCCCTCATCAAGTCATGTGATTTTATCCGCTCCTGCAAGGTATAGGATGCTGTCCAACTCTTGCAGAGTCGTGATTCTGTTAATTCCCCCCCGCAAAGCATAGGATGTTGTCCAACCTTTGCGGGATATCAGGAGTCTATCCTACCCTTATGATGATAGGATTCTGTCCTCTTGAGTCAAAACATAAAAAATATCTGAAAAATCAAAAATCTCAAAAATCTCGAGTCATTAGAGTGTAGTTAGGAAAATCTGGTCCGAACTACGGATGGCTTGATCTCTAGCTGAGGGGTACGTAGGCAGCTCAGGCGTGCAGCTGGCATCCTGAGTCCAGTCACCCTTTCACCATCTTTTTACCCCATCTTTTTTTACACCCCCCTTTTTACACCATTTTTACACGCCCTTTTTTTCATCATCATTTTTTTTAAATCGCCATTTTGCAAATATTTCTCATAACTTCATAACTTTCACAACTTCAAAAACTTCTATAAGCTTCAAAATCTTTCAAACCTCTCAAAACTTCAAAAATTCTTCAAAATAACCTTACCACCAATTTTCAAAAGATCTTCCCATAGAGTTAGGAGTCTGTCTTAGGCGTGTGGGGTGTCTTAGAGTTAGGAGTCTGTCCTGATTGTGTTGCTTTGTCATGTCTGGTCGTGTGAGTGTCCCTAGAGTTAGGAGGCCTCAAGTCGTGGTCGGTTAGACACTTAGTCGAGCCGATGACTAGACTAGAATGTGCTTAGATAGCCCATGGTTTTCCTTAGGACACGCAGCCTAGTCACACATAGGGTGTAGGGTCCGCTTTCATTAGTTAGGGCATATAGGGAGTCCTAAAAATTACCATTCACTTGAACTTAAGTAATGGCGCAAGAAGCTTTAAAAACTAGTCAGGTCTAGTTGATCGAGTCTAGGATAGCGGTCCTAGAAGGTTAGGCATTGTAGTTTAGCATAGGTCGCCGAACTACGTTGGCTCTTATTCTTCCCGAGGCCGGGATACGTAGTGCAACTAAGATGGATGGCCATCTTAGTCCGAGTCAATTATCGCATTAGAGTCTAGGATTTGTCATATTGTATGCTGTGTTTTCTTACTTTCCTGTACATATCCTATACCTTTAGCTGTAGCATGCATGCGTTTGCCCATCAGAACATAGACACCAATTAGGCATGGCACGCATAACCTAGCTATTCTTAGGTGGCATGTCTTTCATTTATTTTGTGTGTGCTTTTTATTCATCTCCGAGACATGCATGATTAGCTAAACGTTATCTCGGGGATATTCGTTCCCATTTCGCATGATTTTCGCCCAAAACTCTTCAAAGTTAATAATAAATGGCATAAGAGACCAGGTGCTTGTACTTGGGCAAATCGGGAGCGCCTAACCCCTTCCCCATTCGTTATCAGGCACGGACCTTTTATATCTCTGGTTATCTGTTGCGACAGAGCACAGCATAGGATCCAGGGCCTACTTCCTTGGATGGCGACTCTTTCTTCGTTTAAGGTGCGTCTCGAATCCGGGCTATTCCCCGAGTCGAGAGGTATCTCATTTTACATCGCCGCTCATGCTGTGAGGGGCACTCTTTCGAGAGTTCCTTGGCGGAGCTCTCCTTCACGTGGATGATCCCGAGACTCGCGTGGGGGCACGTCCCCCCGCCTCTCTCGGATCGGGGTCCACACTTATAAACACTCTAAATCACTGATACGCTTATATAAACCACTGTTTACCCTATATAAACCAGTTGTAAACACTCTAAACCACTGATAAGCCTATATAAACCACTTATAAACACTATAAACTACTTCTTACCCTGTATAAACCATGTATAAACACTCTAAACCACTAATAAGCCAATATAAACCACTGTTTACCCTATATAAACGAGTTGTAAACACTCTAAACCACTGATAAGCCTATATAAACCACTTATAAACACTATAAACTACTTCTTACCCTGTATAAACCATGTATAAACACTCTAAACCACTGATAAGCCTATATAAACCACTTATAAACACTCTAAATCACTGATAGGCTTATATAAATCACTGTTTACCCTATATAAATCAGTTGTAAACACTCTAAACCACTGATAAGCCTGTATAAACCACTTATAAACACTATAAACTACTGCTCACCCTGTATAAATCACTTATAAACACTTTAAACCATTGTTAATCCTTATAAACCAATTATAAACACTCTAAACCACTGGTAAGCCTTAATAAACCACTACTTAGGATTATAAACCACTACTGAGGATTCTTAACCAAAGAAGCTATATAAACCACTTATAAACACCCACTTCAGTAGCGATTTATCGTAGTGAAATAGTAGTTTAACTTAAGAAATTAGTGGTTTACAGTAAAATAACAATGATTATAAAGTGGAAAATAGTAGTTTAACATGGAAAACTTTCATTCAAGTTTATAAACATATCTTATAATTGAAAGAGAAGGGAGAGGGCTAGAAATACACACATTTCCATTGAATGAAGGCTTTGTGCAATGGAATGATGGTTTCTAGTGAAGATTTTTGCGATTTCGAAATCTAATAACATTTTTTTGCAATAGTTGTTGTAAATTGAGGCGTTTTCCAATGCAATGAAGGGTTTGGGAGGCTTTGACATCTAAAAATGAGGTTTTCAGCAATAGAATGGAGCTTTTGGCATCTAACAATGGAGGTTTTTGGGTTTTAAAAATGGAGATTTTTGGGTTTTTCATACGTACGTAGGTGGGAGGAAGAAGAAGAAGAGAGAAAAAGGTGGGTTTTGGGATTTGTATTCTAAATGTAATCATTTCAAAAAGGTGATTTAATAGGGAGAGAGAGAGAGAGAGAGAGAGAGAATCAAGGGCATTTTAGTCATATGCACTCTTGATTGGTGATTTACAAAACACCCCTCTTCAAATGTCATAGTCAGTAGAAACCCCTTCTATTTGGTCATTTTCTCTCTTTTTTTCTCTTTCAAAAGGCGCGAAAACCTGGTCAAAACGCAGACTTTTCAAAATACCCGTACTCTTTTTTACCCTTCACCTTCTGACATGGAAATCCGTGTTCAAAATTTATCTCAAAAACATGGTAAAAAGGTGAGATAATATTACCAACCAATTCATTTGGTCATTCCACCCATATTTTTAGTTCGTACTTTTAAGTTTTAACTAGAGAAAACGGTTCCTACACGCGTGTAGATAAGTTATCTACACACTAGCTTAAAATACAGTGGGGGCCACATTATTTGGGTGATCCAAACCATTCATTTTTAAGGCCCTCACATAGATAGGGTGTCCACAAAAAATCAGATCCATAGGATCATCCTAACCATTCGAACTGTGGAGGATAAAAATGGACTAATTTGTGAAGGTTTAAAGACATCCATTTTACCTCCACAAATCATAGGGTTGGGATGATCCTATGGATCTGATTTTTTGTAGACACCCTATCCATGTGAGGGCCTTTAAAATGGATGGCTTGGATCACCCAAACAATGTGGGCCCCCACTGTATTTTAGGCTAGTGTGTAGAGAACTCCCTACACATATGTGTAGGAACCATTTTCTCTTTTAACTAAGCTAAAGCAAATACAAATGTTAGGAGAACGAACGACTATGCATAAATTTGTATGTGAAACCAAGACTGTTGATCTCGAAGAAATCACTAAATGATCACTGCTATGTAAAAATTCAGGTGTGTATTTGAAATCAAGACCGTTGATCATGTAGAAATTATGAGGGGATCTAAATGAATTTTGCTAGCTCTCGAGTGGCAAAATATTTGAATTTTGCATTGAATTCTCAAAGGGGAGCAATCATTCCAACCAATCCTGTTCAGCCCATTTTGCCTTCTCCGAAGTTTAGAGAACGAGAAGTGTTGAAGAGCACACACAACCTTAGCTTCTTTTGACATAATCCTAAGCGAGGATTAATAGATCAACGCCTTAGATTATCAAATCAAGGTGTTCCCAACATTATTTGGCCAGACTTATGGTTGTTGTTCGCATCAATGGATCTGATAACACCCGAGGCCGAAGTTGCGCCTGATAAGGGGCTTTTAGGAAGAGCATAAAACTCCTTTCTCTTTTAGTATTTTCTAAAAGAGAATTTATATGGTCCTGTTAAAAATAAAAATAAATAAATAAATAAATAAAACCCAAGAACAAGAAGAGAATTTATATGGTGTGTGCCCATGAAGTTCAAGTATTTTTCAAAAAGTACAGTGGGTCCCACTTCATAGGACGATCCAAACCGTTCATTTGCTGTGCCACAACGTAAATAGGATGTACTCCATAGGTTGAAGGGTTAGGATCATCCTCCGGAGATAATTCACGGGGTACGGTCTATTTACTTTGTGGGATAACAAACGCACGGTTTGGATCATCTTGTGGAGTTACTTTTTTTTTTTTTTTTTTTTTTTGAAAAATACTGATGCGCTTTTGAAAAATACTGATGCGCACACACCATGTAAAATCCCATTTTCTAAATAGTAATACTATAAGAAGTTCTTGATACAAATAGTTCCATCAAAGGCTAGGATTGGTCCCACCCTGCAAACAATCCTCAACATTGATTAGAGCAGGCACCACCAGATGACTACTAGGGTAATAATGAAGGGTTTAGATCAAATCAAATGCCACATGTTTCACCTATTAAGTCTTCTCCTATTATCATGTGGTCTTTTAGTTTTACCCTTAAAAAGAGGAGTTAGGTGGAACTGACCAAATAAGTGCGTGGCAAAAATAGTCCCAAATTAAATCCAAAAACCATTTTAAAATAATAAATTCTGAAACCGCAGACACATCGGAAATCAAAAGCCCTAGTCAGCAAAAAATTAAATAAAAAACGGAAATACAAGTAGGGGTGGAAAAGGAAAAATGGGGTCCTTGAAAATCGCGTCCAACAATCTCCGCCTTTAAATGCGAGCTTCAAATCCAGTCACTCTTTTTGGCCGGTAAAAACTTCCCCCCCCCCCCCCCCCCTAAATGGATAAAATCCCCCGTCCCTTTCTGTGAGAATGGTTCACTGATTGAAGATAAATTCATCCCCGGTAACGTTTTTCTTTTCCTTTAAAACTTAACGGATAACGTTAAGAGGGGGGGATTTTATCCGACAGAGGGGGGGAAATATCACTTCCCAAACCTTTTCCTTTCCCTCTCTTCTATAGCTTTTTTATGATCCAAAATTCTGACTTTTCCACAAGAAAGAGCTTCCAGATCCATTTATCTCATGTATAATCTTTGAAATTCTTAGAAAAGTTTGTTGATTGATTTGCTAAACAGTTTTTCTCCAGCTGTGATCTGAATCTAGGTTTTTATTATTTCTGTTTTTATTTATATTTTGATTTTGAATGTTGTTGTATGTGTAGAAATTGAAAAGATTTTGAGTGGAAAAGAGGTTTTCTTGTGGAATTCTGTCTGTATGTGTAGAAGTTGAAAAGGTTTTGAGTGAAAAGCAAGTTGTGTTGTGGAAATTAGGGTTTTGTTGATGGATTTTTCTTGAACAAGGGTAAAGGTTATAGGGTTTGTGGATTCCTGTTTGTTTCATGGGCAATACATGCCGTGGATCTTTCAGCGGGAAGTATTTTCAGGGCTACGCGGAGCCCGTAGATCAATCTATATCTAGACGAAACCCATCTGATCATTCCCCTAAATCCCTACCTGTTTGTGAGGATAACAACGATCCATCAAATTTCAATTTAGTTATCAAGGAGAAAAGCATGAGACGAGGGGGAGATAACCAGGCGTATTTTGTATTAGGTCATAAGACCGCAAACATTCGTGATCTATACGCGTTAGGTCGTAAATTAGGGCAAGGACAATTCGGGACGACTTATTTATGTACTGAGATTTCAACTGGGATTGATTATGCGTGTAAATCGATCTCGAAAAGGAAATTGATTTCTAAGGAAGATGTTGAAGATGTTAGGAGGGAGATTCAGATAATGCACCATTTATCTGGTCATAAGAATGTGGTGATGATAAAAGGAGCTTATGAAGATTCATTATATGTTCATATTGTGATGGAATTATGCGCTGGGGGTGAATTGTTCGATCGGATTATTCAGAGAGGACATTATACTGAGAAGAAAGCGGCTGAATTGACGAGGATTATTGTGGGTGTTGTTGAGGCTTGTCATTCTCTAGGAGTTATGCATAGGGATTTGAAGCCAGAGAATTTCTTGCTGGTTAACAAAGATGACGATTCCTCCCTCAAAGCCATCGATTTTGGGCTCTCGGTTTTCTTCAAACCAGGTAACAACATCAAGTCTTGGCACCATAGATAGAGTTGCATTACAATTTACATCACAATGAATTCAAAAAAAATGGAAATATTTTCAATTGCAGAATGATGTTATAAGTCTGATTTTGTTGCCCCTGAAATGTTCTCTGCATTGTCTGCCTCTATGGTATCATTTTTTATTGTAATTTGCTATTACTTTTATAGTGCCAATTATCTTCCCTTGCGAAGTAGTTTCATAATTCTACAATCAGGGCCCTGCATTATTGTCCACACTTTCATACTTGATTTCACCCTGTTTGAAATTCCTTATCCCTGCCTTCCGTTTCTTATTGTAGTACTATTTTCGCCATTCGATCTCTCTTTATAAAATCAATTGTAATTCCAAAAAAATAGGATTACATTGTTTTTATCACTGGGTCTAAACATTTCAGTTCTAGAATAACTTCAAAGTCTGCTACTTTAATCAGTACTGTTTGGAGTTATATGGTTCATTTTACCCTATTTCTTCAGGTCAGATTTTCACGGATGTGGTTGGGAGCCCCTATTATGTTGCTCCCGAGGTGCTATGTAAGCATTATGGGCCAGAAGCAGATGTGTGGACGGCAGGAGTTATACTCTACATATTGCTGAGCGGTGTGCCACCGTTTTGGGCAGGTATGACATTTAGATACTTGTGTCATTACAAGCTAATGATTCGATTAAACTAGTATGCTGATTTTTATTTTTTTTTCTGTTTTGAGTTCAGAAACACAGCAGGGGATATTTGACGCAGTGTTGAAGGGAGTTATTGATTTTGACTCAGATCCATGGCCTCTGATTTCTGACAGTGCCAAGGATCTTATCCAGAAAATGCTCACTTCTCGCCCTTCCGATCGCCTGACTGCCCATGAAGTACTATGTATGTTAGCCCCTTTTATAATCTTTTTTTTTTTTTTGAACCATAGCCCCTCCTATAATCTTTCACACAATAGTTTATAAGATACGCTTGGGCAAATTAATAAATTGTCTTATCATTAAAAATAAGACATAATAAAGAGTGTCATTTGTGAACAAATTGATGATAACAATCATGTCTCTGAATGGACTACAAAACCATTTCATATGACCATAATACCCTCAGTTCAGTACCCTTGGTGCACTTTTTTAAAAGGTAAATTGAGGACGGTTTGCAATGTGTTTCTTTTCTCAAAATCCAGGCTGGTTTCAGTCATGTTCAGAAATAACGAAATTATGCTAGTTCTCTGCTAATTGCTTAAAACGAATGTGCCAATGCAAATGGCTCAAAAAAAAAAAAAATTTGTGCCAAAGCATAACTATATGCATTATGCAAAATATTAAGAATATGAGAATATCAAAACAAGTAGTTATCTTAATAACTTATTCTATTAATATACTACTTGTAGGCTGCGTTCAGCCCGATTTATATAGTAATCTTTCTTAAGAAAAGGATCCATACAAGACGAATTGGTAAACAAGCTGTTAGGAGTGTATGGATCCTTTTTGCCCCTCCTTGAGCTTAAAGTTACTGGCTTCATAAAGTTTGCACAAGCGATCCATATCATCCATTTGTAAATGTATTTTCGTATTTCTCATAAAATCCAAGTAGAAGTAATCGACTGTCGCCCTGCCTGCATGGGGAAATTCTCTCCTCAAGGTGTGGATCATCACAACATTGATATAACTTTTACTTTTGTACTTAGGTCATCCTTGGATATGTGAAAATGGAGTTGCTCCTGACAGAGCATTGGATCCAGCAGTATTATCTCGCCTTAAACAATTCTCTGCAATGAACAAGTTGAAGAAGATGGCTTTACGGGTGAGTAAATATGCTAACACCAAAACATGGATACTCCTTGACATAGATCAAATTGTTTATGTGCTAGAATCTTTCAAAACAGAAAAGAAAATTGTCTGTTTGGATGGTTTAACTAGCATTACAGGTCCTAATTAATTATGTTGAAACTGGCATCCTATTGATACCATTCATCCTCCACTCCTCCCTGACCCCAGCAGCTATTGTTTTGATGGTTATATTGCCTTTTGACATTGAATACAGTTACTACTACCATTTATGGAAACTTCTTACTGTTATGTCAATATTCATGATGGAATTCTCTTTTATAGTATGATCATCGATGAATGATTAAAAGTTTGCATATTTCTTGTAGCTTACATATTAGTCTCAGTCAAAACTCATTTACAATTAAATAATTTCTTCTTTATTACCTCCAGTCTAATACAATTACTACATTCAGTTATTCTTCTGTATTTGACACATCCTATCCTCCAAGTTTAAGCTTTTTATAGAATAATATACTACTGTATCTCTGTCTTACGGCTAGATGTTTTATGTCCAATAGTATATTTTCCTGTTTAAGTGGCCCTCTTTTCTTATACTATTGGTTTATGTCCAATAGTATATTGCAGCATCTTTACCTTTATTGGTTGAATTGAGGAAAAGGAGAGAAAGATGAACCTGTTGTTCATAAAGGAACTCATACATGCCAATGGACAGAAAATTTGAAGCAGGTTCCATTCCACTGAAAAAAAGTTACGTGATAAATATCAGCAAACTAACCTGCTAATTGTGGTAAAGCACTATAGTGTTATTATCTACGTGTAAGTAAGAACTAATATTTACATCCTCACTGTTTAAATTATTATACTCATGTCATGACTCCATGCTTAACTACCTATCTTGGCCCATGGGCCCTCATGTCAGGTTCAAGCCCAACTGAGAGTGGACTAGGCCTCTAGTCACATTGGCCTGCTGACTCATTGACAGCATTAATGTCTCTTGTATCAGATATAACTTCACTTTCTCTACCTATATACTTTGTCGATATTAATGAGATCTTTGATATCTGATCCATCCATATGATGTGAATAAACATATCAGGAACTGGACCTACGAACAGAAGGCTAAAGTACTCATGAACAGAAAGTCAGAAATCCCAAGCATGCAAAATACTGCTTTGTACTTATAGTGCTTAAACAACTATAATGAACGTCTGACTGTTTTTTAACACTTAAAGGATGCAACTCATAGATAGGTATAGATGATAAGTTTGATTACTTACATTTTTGTACAACACTGCCTATATCGGGAGTGATAAGAATAATTTTTCTTTCTACAAAAGGCTGGTTCCTCCCATGTCGATTAACTTTTTGGACAACTAGGTGAAAAAAATGCTTGCCTGGTGTTTGCTCATCCTTGCATAGATGTAGGGTGTTGCTTGTGGCAATTCTGTATTTGTCTTTCCTAGCATGCATGACTGACCTGATGGAGGGAGGGATTCCTTGTTTATTCATCCTTTGCTTGTGTTTTGATTGGTTTTGGCCTGTCTGGTTTTCTACACTAATTGTGTTTGACTATGTTTATAGACTAAATCACTAGCCGTGCATGTCTAAATTACTTTGGTTTGGCACTATCACAAAAATTTATAATTCCATGATTTGGTTGAGAAACTAAAATGAAGTGGATTTTGGTAATATTTCTTTTTCTTTTTTTTGAAAGATAATATATTAAAAGGGGCCGAGATGGACCACACGAGATAAACAGAGATACAAGAAATAATAAAACAGAACAACAAAAATACATCAAACAAATCGCCCACTTCTCACGGAGGAAGGAAATCGAACCACTCCAACCCTTCCTTAAAAACTCCAGATCGAGCGAGGGAGTCCGCTTCCCCATTTGCTACGCGACGAATATGCTTACAGACGATGGAAGAGTGCTCAATAAGATCATTAATTTCCTCAAAGTAGTTTAAAAATCGCCACGGAGGAGCCACTTGCCCCGATAACCATCCGATGACATTTGAAGAGTCTCCTTCCACAATTGTCCGATCATAAGAATCCAAACTGAGACGCTTAATCCCTTGATATGCTGCCCTTACTTCCGCTTCAGATGAATCAGATATTCCAATTGGTCATGCGAAAGCCCACGACACTACCCCTCGGGAGTCCCTACAAAGCCCTCCAACCCCAGCTGGACCCGGATTCCCAAGATAGGACCCAAAATTCAATTTAATATAACCATCAGGAGGGGCTTCCCACTTTAGGCTTATCTTCTCTCTGTGCAGACTTTCACAGCACACAATGTGCCACCCCTCCCAAAGCTCGAAGGCTGAGACAAACTTAAACAAAGGGATACTTTGGACCCAAAAAACGACTAAAGCTATAATTTTAGTATATAACCAATAAGCTGACTTTGCCACCCCTTCGAATACTCTCGAGTTTCGTTCCTTCCAAATAACCCACCACAATGCTATCAAACATAACCTCCAGAGCACCTTACCTTTTTTCCTCCATGGCGCAAAATCCCAACTCAATAGTAAATCTGCAATCGACTTGGGAAAAACCCAACAGATACCAAATCTGACCAGAATGAGGGCCCAAATCGCCCTTGAAAACTTACAGTGAATAAAAAGGTGATCAATCGATTCCCCATCCTCCATACAGAGCGAACAATGATCCACCAGGCACATGCCCCGTTTTCTAAGAAAATCAATGGTCTGAATCCTCCCATTGCACACTGCCCAACTGAAAAATGAGACCGATGGGGGCCCCAGAAACTTCCAAATACCAGCACAGCTAGGGGACCCAGACGCAGAGAGAAGATGATGATAAAAAGATTTCACTGAAAACATTCCAGAAGCAGTCCAACTCCAGATCCGTTTGTCCACCCCACTCCTTTTTATATAACACCCCTCAATAAGAGTTAGCAGTTGAGAGATTTCCGGTAGTTCTCGGTCAAAAAAGTTCCGTCGGAAGCAAAGAGTCCAAACCACCTGATTGTGAATTCTCTGGAAGCAATCAGAAACCGACACTTCTTTGACCAAGGCCACTGAAAACAGCCCCGGAAAAAGCTCCGCCAAAGTTTAAGCGGCGCACCAAGGGTCCAACCAAAATTTGATACGATCTCCTATGTAAACTCTAAACCGAATGCCAGCCTCAAAATTTTGCTTAAGTCTCAAAATATTACGCCAAATTGATCCTCCTTTTTTACCATACTTATCATCCGAACACCACTTACCTTGTAAGAACCCATACTTGCTCCCTATAACTTTGACCCATAGCGAGGATTGTTCCACACCAAAACGCCATAACCATTTTCCCAACAGAGCACGGTTGAAAGTTTTCAACCTCCTTATCCCCAGCCCTCCATTTGTTAGAGGAACACAAACCTTTTCCTATTTTACTAAGGGAATTCCGCCTTTCGAATTTGACCCACCCCACAGGAATCTTCTTTGAATCCTTTCAATTTTCAAAATGACACTCACCGGGCAGGTAAATAGGGATAGGTAATATACCGGAATGTTAGCCAAAACTGCCTTGACTAACACCAACCTTCCACCTTTCGACAGAAGTTTTCTCTTCCATGTTTCCAACCTTCTTTCGATTCTCTCTACAATAGGATTCCATAGCTCTTTTTTTGGATTTCCAACTCCCAAAGGAAGCCCAAGATACGATGACGGTAAAGACTCCAGCCTGCATCCCATCACATCTGCAAAATCGATAGCTTCTGCTAAGGGAGTGTTTATAGCAAACAAACTGGATTTCTGGAAATTTGATCGTTGACCTGTGATCAACTCATAACATCTTAGCACAGCCTTCAGATTTAAAATCTTGACCCTATCAGAGGTACAGAACAAGAGGGTATCGTCAGCAAATTGCAAAAGCGACACTTCAACTTTGTTTCGACCGATGCTAAAGCCCTGCAACAGCCCCCTACTGCTTCCTCTTACTATCAACCGGTTAAGGGTCTCTGCTATGATTACAAACAGAAAGGGAGAAAGTGGATCACCTTGCCTTAACCCTCTGGAGGACTGAAAGAAACCTTTTGGCGATCCATTTACCAGAATCGAAAACCATGCCGATGAAATGCACTGCTTCATCCACCCTCTCCAGCGGTTGCCGAAACCCATCCTCCCGAGAAGATAGTCCAAACACTCCCAGTCCACTCTGTCATAGGCCTTCTCCATATCGAGTTTGCATAATACTCCCCCTGAGCCACTTCTGGAATATGATTCAATGACTTCATTCGCAATCAAAGAACAGTCCAATATTTGTCTCCTACTCACAAAAGCACTCTGACTATCAGAAATTAGTAATGGGAGTACTACTTTAAGCCTATCTGCTAACACCTTGGCCAACACCTTGTACAAGCATCCAACCAGACTGATTGGCCAAAATTCAGACACCCTGGATGCCCCTTTTACTTTGGGGATCAATGTGATAAAGGTAGCCCCTGTACTTTTATCAAGACTCATTCCTTCAAAGAATTCCTTGAAGAACCGAAGGATATCACCTTTAACAACCGGCCAACAAGATTGGAAAAAAGCTAAGCAAAAACCATCCGGACCTGGAGCTTTGTCCTTGGGAAGCGCAAACAACCCTTTTGCCACCTCCTCCTCCGCAAACGGCTGTTCTAAACTTGCACTTTCGACCAGGTTTAAGCTGCTGAAATCCACTCCCTCGGGAATAGGACGTAACCTCCCTTCTGAAGCATATAAATCGGTATAAAACTCAACAATAGCCGAGGAAACCTCTTCCTGAGAATTCAACATAATGCCATTGACTGATATAGACTCAATATTCGATCTTCTTCTAGCGCTGGCCATCTCATGGAAGTAAGCCGAATTTTTGTCGCCTTCCTTCAGCCATTTCACCCTAGATTTTTGTCTCCAAGAAATTTCTTCCCGCAGCAGCAGCCCTTTGTGTTCCTCCTTGACTTTTCCCAACTCTTCCCATTCGACCTCGGAACTGAGTCCACATTCCTCCAGCGCTGACAGTTCTTTGAGACGGTTTTCCAACCAAAACTTCCTAGCTTGGTTCAGATGATTTTGATTCTTAGACCAAGCTTTCAGATTTTGCTTAACAAATCTAAGTTTTTTTTCCAATCACCACATCTGCAGGACCCTCCACATGACACGAGGACCACCAATTCCCCAACAGATCCTCCATGTTTGGGAATTTGAGCCAAGCCATTTCAAACCTGAAGGGAGGATAACCCCAAGACTCTAGACGAGGGTCGAGAAGAAGAGGACAATGATCCGAGACCGAATGCACCAATGCTCGAGAGAAACTCTCAGGGACCAAAGCCAGCCACTCAGCACTGACAAGGAATCGATCCAGCCTACTTTTTCGGGGACCCCTGGACCACGTAAAAGAGGCTCCCAACATAGATATGTCAATAAGCTCAAATTTTGCAATGAACTCAACAAAAGCTTCTATATTGATGGTAGACCTCTTACAACCCAATCTTTCACCCACTTCTTTCACCTCATTGAAGTCCCCCCCAATACACCAAGGAATGGACCAAAACTCCCTGACCTTTTCCAATTCCCCCCAAAATTGACTTTTTTCATCTCTACGCACCGGACCATAAACCCCTGAAAACAACCACAGTGAATTGTCCTCCTTCTTTAAAACCACCGACAGAGAGAACCTGCCCCTCCATACATCCTGGAGTCGCCAGACATTTTCATTCCACGTTACTAGAATCCCACCCAAGGCGCCAGAAGAGCCCACAAAAGAAAAATCCCAGCCCTCTGGTACTCCTAATCCCAGCACGACACTTCTATTTACAACCTCCATTTTAGTTTCTTGTATGCAAATTAGATCTGGTTTTATCTTTCGAACCAACGCCTTCACGTGAAGTCGCTTCTCCTGATGATTCAGGCCATTAACATTCCATGAAAGGATTTTCATCACCCACTGAATAGTTCTGCGCGCTTCCCCCTCCTACCACTAGGAGTTCTTCTCGACTTGACCACCGAGTCTCCCATCAAAGCCGCTTCTCTCGCAAAATTTAAGTCGATCCTTAACTTCTGTAATTCTCTATCTTTCCTACTTGAAAGTTCTCCGGTACCCTTACGCAAAGATTCCTTATTCACAGAATCTCTCGGCTCGGCAGATTGAATTTCAGAAATATAATCTTCCGCAGACTCGGCATAAACCACACCCAGCTCCTTGCTGACCCCCACCACATGACCAACAAACACATCAATGGCCTCAAGATCGGTGCCTCCTACCGGAGCACTTGGAGGATCGATAGCTAGCTCCAGAGGGGGTCTATTCAGTCTTGACCCCTCCCCTAACTGCAACGGACTAATAAAGAATTTAGATTTTTTCTTAATTCCTTTACCGACACTCTGCAACTTTGACCCACCCTTAATACAAGGCAATCGGCAGATCGAATCATAGGCCACGGAAGTAAAGGAAAACTTCTGGAATTTCTCCAGCACCAAATTGCCAAGACTATCCAATCGGATGACCACATCGGGTCTCCCTTTATTCTGGAGATCCCAAAAACCCACACATCCCTCAATCTCTAAGCTCAAGGACCGGCAACCTGCACACATGCTCGCTCCCTCCTGTGAAAATTTCTCACCTACTTTTTGAAATATGGCCCCATACGCTCCTCTATCCCCCTGGGAGCTTCTCTCGAAAGGCCACGATGCTACCTCCAATATGCTATCTTCCTCGAGATCTGAATCGAAGTTAATATGCGAAACATCTTCAGCTAGAGGAATTCTAGGAGCAGCAACTTCCGATCTTCTAACGTCCGATAGAAACTCCACTCGCAGAGGTCTGTCTTCCATAGAGAGCGAAAGACATGAATCATTCCCTCCTTCAGTCTCCCTTCGATCCCTACAACAATTGATATCGTCTGAACGAACTTTCTCCATACGTAAGTAACAGATAGGATAGAAGGAATCCGACCATTCGTTGCTTAAAACTCCAGGCCCATTACGAATGGACCCACCAATCCTTTCATCGCAAGTAAGGGCCTCCGACCATTGACCATGTTCTGCTACAGGTGGCAACCAATCTTCATCCCAGTCCTTCCTGACATAGACATCAAGAGCCGGATCTCGCTGAGAAGTCGAATCCGTCTTTTTCGAATGCCTGGGAGAGAGAGCTGCAATTATATCAGAGAAGCTGTTCACGTGACAGGGAGGGCCCACCCCGTCTGAACTAACAGTAGACCCTCCACAAATGCTGGGCCACCTGTAGCCTACAGGGGATAGATTTTTTTGATTTTCAAAAATTCCGCCAAGTGTCTCTGCACTACCGTGCACCGCATGATAGCCCAGTTCACTATCCTGTGCCTCCTCGTCCACCGGGACTGGTTCAGAACCGAAAACCCCTTCTCCGATCACAGGCTCCTCCTCCGCCGCCGCCCCCAATGATGCATCCGCTGAAAAATCCCGCACGGAATCCTCCTCCTCACCTTCACCTTCGACCTGAAATCTAATCTTAGTAAGATCCAACCTCTCAGTTGCCTCCTCCTTCCAAACTCGAACCCAGCGGACGGCTCCATCCAGTGAAACTGGGATGGACAACTCCTTACCAATACTTCCTTCAACAGAAATTTGTAACCGAGCAGTGGAATAACCCTGCCCAGATTGACAAGATTGATCCATTTCCACCACCTTGCCGATTTTCTCACCAATCCGTCGGAAATTTTCCTCACACCACGCCTGAGGCGGGACTCCTTCTATGCTCCACCAGATGGGATGACCCTCGGGACAGAACTTCTGATCCCATAATGAAAGCTCCATAAATGGTGAATTTATTGCATTAGACCAGACATTCATTAGTTTAGTTCTATCCATCCCCATCTGAACACTGATCAGTATCTCCAGTTCTGCAAGTCTGTAAACAATAACTTCAGAATTGATTCCCTTCCTACTTCTCAACCACCTTTCCATACCTTTTAAGTCCCCTAACCATCTTGGAGAAACCCTACCCCATATTCCCAATGCAGCATTGCTTATAGACTGTAATGGAACTACTTCCAGAGAGAAGCTCACACCCTCAGAAATCTGGGGTTCAAATGTTTGCTTTCTGGGTTCTAAAGGGATCTCAGTTGTCGCCTCCTTAGATCTCCCCAGCTTCCGACCATCTGCCATAGCAACCCGACTCCGAAAAGAAGGAAAATTGTAATCCAGGTTGGACCAAATTTTATTGCACTCCCAACAAGACTTCCTTTTTTTAAATTCCTAAACCCACATCTACAGCACCTCCAATCTCCCAAACCACCCACCGACCGGAGACGGGATATCCTATCCAGTCTATTGGACCACTTATTCTTCACATCAACCCAAGAAGTTTCGGAACAATCCTCTCCTAAGGGAATCCGATTAGAGCCTGTCGCTACACCAGCGCCGGACACAAAATCGATCACCCCGCCCTCGATCATCCTTCTTATTATAATAATACTATCCTCCCACACCCAAACCTAGAGAATGTGCAGGCCACTCCTTTGGGAAAACCCACCAGATTCCGGCACCGAAACCAGTGAGGATTCAGAGACCGAGATCGAATCTGAAGAGAGTATTGAAGAATCTGATGAGGAGCTCGATGAACCTGAGGTTTATGAAGTAGAATGTTCTACCACAAAGACTTCTGGAACCGATTCTGAATGGGAAGAAATAATGGCTGAACTGGAAGAAACACCACGATATAGAAGGACAAGCACCACCACCCCAAGAGGGCCTCTCCAGCCGCAAAACCCCCCTCCACCTACGGCTAACTCGGAGGAGCAGCGCTCAAGAGACAATCTACCCTATACTCACCAGAGAGACTCGCGGCCATGACCGTTTCCGAAAAAAAAAAGGAATCCGGTAATATTTCTTTCTTATGAAGTCCTTTTGGGTCTAGATGCCCTTCTTTACTCTTTTGTATTATATTCTACTGTTTCATTTTTCTTAATATTCTTTTCTTACCCGGTAAAAAGAAGCATAAAACTTGAAATAGCCAATAAGGTGACGTTATAAGATTTTCTCAACACATAGCAAAACAAGAAAAAAACAAGGTCACAATAACAATGATAAGTGTTAAAATAGTATGATCAGTAGGTATACCACATGAAATAGTGTTGTTATTCCGATTAAACTAGCCATCCCATCATGTGTTTGGACTTTGGAATGATTGATGCAGGCATCTTTCCCTTGAAATCACAACAAACATGCACATGCATTGCTTTAACATGGTTTGTAAGGATAAATTTATTCCTCCCATCCTACTTTTCCTATCTTGAAGTATGGAAAAAAGAAACTTACATTCACTTTCTATAGAGGATGTCAAAATTGAGATGTTGGAGAAAACCAAAATGTTATTAAATATATTTGCCAATTCAGTGTGTCTGTTAGTTAACACTGGCTCGATTAAGGGATCAAGACACAGTGGAATGCCCTGGAAGCAACATATGATAAAATGTTATCCCTCTATTGAAATTATGGGATTCCTAGTTACTAGATTTCATTTGTGATCAAAATAAATTCAACATAGATTAAGAAAACATGCCCAAAGGATTACCCGACTGGTAATCTTTGCTTGGTCTATAATAAAACTCGGGATTTTGTATATTGAGAGAAGTTTGTTCTCATAGTGGTTAAACAAATATAATGAATGCCTGACCCTTTTTGAACACTTAATGGATGCAACTCATATACATGTATTTTTTTGGATGGAAAAACTCTTATTCATATACGAAGAATTCTTGTGTTAAAGATTGAAATCCAACACAGAAACCCTGTTGACAAAGAAACCCAAAAAAAACCAAATGAAACAGGGACGGAAAGAAACCTCAAGAAAACCCAATGTGACGTGGACGGAAAGAAACCCCAAAGAGAGAGAGAGAAAAATGCAAAAAAACCTAGTGAGAAGAAAGAAATAAAGATGAGGAATTCATGTGTTGCTAATGGAAAATCCAAGAAACAAATCCCAAAAAGAAGAAATAAAGCCCAAGAATGTAAACAAATCGAAGAGAATGAAACAAACCGAAACACACCCAAAAAGAGCCAAGAAATGTCATATTGCCGACGAATCTTCTGGTGGAGACGATGGAGAGCCAGCCTGGGACTCTGCACTCGACAAGGAAAAATACTCTTCATATGCATCATGGCCTCGGGAGGGGATACCTTCTTCTGGTGGAGAATCCGAAGGGGCACCTTCTCCATTTGAAGAAGAGGTAGGGTCGTTCTGGGGTTCGAGAATATCAGGGTTGTTTTGCGGTTCGAGAGTAGTATGAGGAATGCCGAAGAAATTCATTTTGTATATCATCTCGATGCGTGGTTGAAAGCTAATGAACAAAATCGAAAGACCCAAACCTGAAATGATGATGATAGAAATGCACACAAGGCGTAAACAGCATGGGGTTGGTGGACGGGGAGAAGGTGGTGGTAGTTCTGTACCCATGTTTCGAAGAGAGAGGGAAGGGGATGGAGAGAATGTGAAAGAAAACAGAGTTCACTAGAGAATGCGAAAAAAAAAAAACAAAGGTCACGCCTCATGGACAGGTATATATGATAAGTTTGATTACTTACATTTTTTGCACAACACTGCCTATAACAGGAGTGGTGAAAATTATTTTTCTTTCTCTAAAAGGCGGGTTCCTGCATGTCGATTAATTTTTTGGAATGGTTGCCTGGTGTGTGCTCATCCTTGCATAAATGCAGGGTGTTGCTCATGGCAATTCTGTATTTTTCTTTCCTTGCATGCATGACCGACCTGATGGTGGGAAGGATTCTTTGTTTATTCGTTCTTTGCTTCCATAAAAGAACGATTTGAATGTAGAAACAAACCTCAGTATTTTTTGTATGGTCAATGGGACAAAAAGGAACATGGATTGCTCTATAGATCCTAAAAATAAATTGAAAAAAGTGCCATATTTCTAGTATCAGCTTATTTTTCCCTATTGTTTTCCAACCATTGTATGGTTATCATGAGTCTGACAACCATCCAGAAGCCCTATTGGACACTATTTCTTCATCAATATTTTGTTTTGAAAGTTTTGTTAGTATTTGAAGTTCTTTGTTATCAGGTTTTGTTCTCTAGAAATGATTCTGCATTTCTTTTTGTGATTGGATTATCTGAGATTTGTGTTGTATGCCACCAGGTAATCGCTGAAAGCCTTTCCGAGGAGGAGATCGCTGGTTTAAGGGAGATGTTTACTGCAATGGATACTGACAGCAGTGGTGCCATCACATTTGATGAGCTGAAAGCTGGTCTGAAAAGATACGGCTCTAATCTAAAGGAATCAGAGATCCGTGCTCTTATGGATGCAGTAAGATTACATATTAACTACAAAATGTCCTTGTTCTCTTATGATGAATAATTAATGAAAGTGAATCACCTTTCCTCTTATTCAATAACGGGGCAGTTGTAGAAACATGATGCTGCATCTTTTCCTATGAATATGGAGTGCTGCTTTTGAATCTTGGAGGTTTGGAGCATTGTTGATTACATTGGTTCTTATGTATAAGTTATGGCGTCTCTTTTGATGTTATTTTGTGTCATATTTCATATCCCTTTTGATGTTATTTTGTCATGTGAGATAACAACACACTTTGAACTTGATAGGATGAAAGGGAGCCTGAGCTCTTCATTTTTCACATATTCTTAAGAGTTGGCATTTATCTGACCATTGTAAACGATTGGAAATATTAAACACCACATAGATGAGTGGAAAAGATGGAGTTGGTAAGAAAACCTTACATCTTCCGAAAGAAAATGAAAAAATAATTAAGTAGCATATTTGAGGCCAGTGTTTCAAGCACATAAATATCCATGTAGCAACTTTTATCCATCATAGTGTCATGTGTTTTTGAATTACAAAGTAGTCCGATTGATCATTTTTCCTCCAGTATCTTTGTTTACTGTCTGGAAGCTGGTTGAAGTATATGGTTTTTTTTTTTTCAAATGGTAAGTATATGGTTTTCTTTCGTCTTTTTCTTTTCTTTTTTTCAAATGGTAAGTATATGGTATTCTTTTTTGTCTAATTCCTGCTTTCTTGTCCTCAGTATGACATTCTCTTTTTGATGCCTTCGTTTCACTATTCCAGTAATAGTGATCTATTGTTCGGTGCAACACTATGTTTCCCTCATCTTGAACTGTCAGTTTTCAGAAATTACAGGAGGACAAACTCTAATTGACATCTTCCTTCTTTTGTTGTTAATTTATCCCATTTGTTATTTTTTGGTTGGTGAACGTAAAATACATATGTCCGGAGCTGTTCTAAAGGGAAAATATTCTCTGAATACTCGAAAATATTAAATGTCTTATCTGGTAGGCTTTCTATATGGCTGGTTTTCGATGGGGTTATGTAAATTGGTTTCAATGTTAGGATCCAGGAATACCCTTGATTTATTGGATTAGTTTTTATAGTAATTGGGATGAGATCTGTACTTGCTCTGTTTATTGATTGTGTGAATCCCTCTTAGGCTGATGTGGACAACAGTGGCACCATCGACTATGGGGAATTTATTGCTGCGACAGTTCATCTCAACAAGCTGGAACGTGAAGAACATCTAGTTGCAGCCTTTTCATATTTTGACAAGGACGGAAGTGGTTATATTACAGTCGATGAGCTTCAGCAAGCTTGTAAAGATCATAACATGACTGATGTTCTTCTTGAGGATATTATCAGAGAAGTTGATCAAGATAATGTAAGTTACAATTCTTTCAAAGTTTCTAATTTCAACATTCCTCATTTCATATGATTATCAGTAAACCCTTTTTCACCATATATCAGACATCTAGAGATTTATTAGTATTAGTATTAAGGAAATGATATATTCACCCCCATTCTTCCTCAGACCACCCCTTGTAGTGTTGAAGGAGATATAAATACACTATAGGGGGTAGCCTGGGAAGAAAAAGGAGCGGATACATCACTTTCCTTATTATATTTAAAGAATATGTCAATTGTCATGCCTTCTTTTTCATCTATCATTATCTCTAAGATAAACCATTATGCTCTGTTTGGTTGCCAGGTTTTTTTTGTTCCTGGGAGTTTTGTGGGAGAGTAAGTTAAATTTTGGTCTCATCCCATGTTTGGTTGCCTTTTAACACTAGGTTTATTTTAATCCCACTCTTGTAATGATTACTTGTGGGGTGAATTTTTTAATCCCACTTTTGTAATGATTGCCTTTTCATCCCATCCCAAGATAACCCCAGGAACAAAAATAAACTCAGGAACCAAAAATAAGCTTGAGAAGAATTTTTTTCTACCCAACAGTTTAAGCAACCAAACAAAGGTTTTTTTTTTCTCCCACCGTATCTCCCAGGGTATTTTTTTCTCCCACATAACCAAACATGGGATTTTTATTTTACCAGGATACTTCTAGGACTTTTTTTTTCCCACCTATCTCCCAGGGTATTTTTTTCTCCCACATAACTTCCAGGAACAAAAAAAACCCGGCAACCATACAGAGCATAAGGGGTGCTTCTCACAGACTTTATACTTTCTTTGTTTCCTTATACGCCACATATTCCTTTTAACCCTTAATCTCTTTATGTTTTAGGATGGTCGGATCGACTACGGGGAGTTTGTTGCTATGATGCAAAAGGGCAATGCAGGAATCGGGAGACGAACCATGCGAAACAGTTTGAATATGAGCATGCGAGATGCGCCGGGGCCAATTGAATTTTGATCACTCGCGATGTGTACAGGTTCTATTTTTCAAACATTTATCTTTTCTTCTTTTGCATCACTTTTATATTAGGGATGGAGATATGCATGTGAAGAAAATGTGTAGGCTTTGCAAGATCCAAGTAACACTTAAATACCCTTCTTAGCACACATCAAGAGATATGCTAAAGGTGCAAATCGGGTTGATTTTTTGGGAATTTGGGTTGAGATTTTACCATAAAATTGGGTCTTGTTCGGGCTGTTTCCAATTTTTTTTTAGCAAAAAGCTCTACCCAACCCAACCCAAGTTGCACCCTTAGCTTCAGTGTTCTAAAACTTGTACTCTAGCCAAGAATTCGCCCTTATGCAGTGGTTTTTATTGACTCAAGTGAGTCAAAGGAGCTTTTGATCGACCCGATGGGCGAAAACTTAGTCAACTAGGCGAGTCGATAATTGACTAGAGGGTTTTTAAACACTCAAAATAGGAAGCATAATACTAAGATGAGGGGTGGCGGTTGGTTCTCTTCTAACAGCCACATCATGGACTCTGATCTGTTTATCCGCCTGATAAACCATTGACCCCACCTTGTTAGCACCTTGATCCATCAAGCCAAGTCCAGCAGATCTATATATAGTTTTTTAGATAAAAAAGAATAAACCAATGAGTCATAATACTATAACAATAAATACTACTAAAATAGCATATTCAATTTCCATATAAACTAGAAAAAGGCTGATGTTCTCAAAGTAGGTTCATAATACTATTACAATAAAAAGAACCCATTATTTTCTTTCTTTTTAATTATTACATAAAATGGAACAAATCTATACTATACATAATGGGAAAAATTTTGTGGCCCCTGAGGTTATAACCTTATAAATGTTTAGTTTCCTTCTACCATTTAATACCTCGTAAATGTAAATTTCTTTGTAGTTATTTTTTTAAGCAAAAGATAACTATATTAAAAGAGAGAAAAGATTACAGTTGCAAGTCAGCGGACAAAGATTGCCTAACATACAAGGAATCTCTCAAGGCCCGCTGATTTGGCCAAGTTGACGCTCTTAGCAATATTTCAATATGGACAACAGAAAGAAATCTTTCATCATATGTTACCGAAATTTCATCCAAAACGGGTCTCTACACTCTTATCTTGAGCTTAAAAAATAACATTAGAGGAATCATCTTCCACTTCCAACTTACCTTCCATCTGCTCCCTAAATATGTTCATGCCGAGGTGGATGGCCGGAACCTGTGCCTCTGTGGAGTCTGTTAAGCCAATTTCTTTATAGTTATACATGTTTAAGCTCAATCTCTATCTCTACCTCATAAAACTTTAATCATAATAGCAAGTATTATTCGCAGTGTACTGTTTTCTAGTCAATAATAATTTCTTAAAAAAAATAATCTTATATTTTAAAGTTCTTATATGATTCTTTACCATTGATGATAATAGGTTTTACAGCAAGGCAAGAACGGAGGGTGGCGATGCTTTATTTGGATACCTGTTTTTTCCCTGGGCTCCCAATTTGGATATCATTAGCCAGTGATGAGGCGGCTTCATTTTCAAGCAGATTATTTAGTATGCCATGTTTGTAGTGGCCAAATAATTGAAAATATTCTTTAAAAAAATTACGAGTCCAATTGAATGTAGTTTTTGAATTTTTCAAGTTTTGTGTGTAAACTGCTTTCTCGTTTAACTGAAAACTGAGTTTATCGCCACGAAGCAATGAGGATATTTTCGGATTCTGGGAGTAATTTTCTTTTCCTGTTTTTGAAAGATAAATTCTGCGTGTAATTTTGCTAGCATTACTTTGAAAATTTTGAGAATTGTTTGGGAATACTTTGGAAAAAATTAGAAAATTTTTGGATTAATTAAGGCATGGAAGGATGTGAGTTCAGTTTTCACCACAATATCTTTTTCGGTAATTTTTGAATTCTCAACTGTTTAACTAATAATATATGAGAAATAATTGAAATTTTTGTTGAATTTGCATTTATTTTGAGGAAAAAAGTTACCTTTGATTAGAGAAATATGGGAATTTTGGTGAAAATAAATTGGAATTTATGTAGGGCTATCTTAATTATTTGGAGAATTTTGTAATTATAGTTCCCAATTTGTATTGGGAAATGTTATCAGCACTGCTATATTTTAATGAGGGCACTCCTCACTTTATTAAAAGTACGGTATGGCCCGCACCATAGGATGATCCAAGCCGTCCATTAGATTGGCCACAGCCTGAATAAGTTGTGCCTCAAAAATCATTTCCATAGGTTAATCTTAACCCTCCGATCTGAATGTTAGAGGGTTGATCCCAACCCTGTGTAGATCGGAGGGTTAGGATCAACCTATGGAAATGATTTTTGGGGCACAACCTATTTAGGCTGTGGTCCATCTAATGGACGGTTTGGATCATCTTATGGTGTGGGCCATACCGTACTTTTAGTAAAGTGAGGAGTGCCCTCCTCAAAATACAGTAGTGCTGATAACATTTCCCTTTGTGTTTCATAGGATATGCAAAAGTTCTACAAGATGAATTGGAGTCGATGTACAGGTGGAATATCTGCTTGGTGATCAGGACTGTTGATGGGCCCCATCACGAATGATCTGAGGTTCTTATAAGATTATTGACGTGGCATCATCTCCTGATCTATTTTGGCACATTAATGTTGATTTTGGTGGGCCATCATGGCCCCACAGCAGCCAAAAAACCATAAGTTGCCCATTTCCTGAGCAGTGGATAAAATGAGAGAGAGAGTTCACCATGGGTGCATCCTTTGTAAGTTTGTAGACACCAAGAACTTAGTTTTCAGATATTATGATGCCTTTTGTAAGTTTAAAACACAGCTTTTGTTATGACTGAAGAAAATCTAGTCACTTTATGACATCTTAGTCATCTTGGAGTGTTCATAAAACTCTTCCCAACTCAAGAAAAATATATACAGTGGTTCTCATTTCTCATTAGGGGATACCTGTTTTCCACCCTCACAAAGGTAATTTGGTCATAAAAATAGCAAAATATTCATTAGTAAATTAAACTAGTTAGGGTGGTAAAGAGGAATCCTCTCTTGAGTTCAACTGATGTGAATCACTCTATTTACTTCTTTAAAAATTTACAATTGAGGTCATTGTGCCCTGTTTTTTCTTTCTTTCTCATAATCCAACAATTATCTGATTAGGAGCTACTCTTTTTTTTTTAAATAATGATATATTGAATTAATGGGGAACCGAGATGGTCCTCAAGCATTACATAAGGAAAAAATTGTTAACTTATCAACTTCTCCAAAAGCTTAAGCTGTTGGAGAAAGGCATTATTTATCTTTTATACTTTTAACACTCCCCCGCATGTGTGGCCTACTTGGCAAACACATGGCACATGTGGTCCCACTTTGGGCCAACCATTGCATGTGGATTTTTGCTATCCGGGAGGTTTGAACTCGAGACCTTTGGCTCTGATACCATGTTAACTTACCAACTTCTCCAAAAGCTTAAGCTATTGGAGAAGGCGTTATTTATCTTTTATACTTTTAACACTCCCCCGCACGTGTGGCCCACTTGGCAAACACGTGACACATGTGGTCCCAATAGTTAGCAAAACTCTGTTTTTTTTTTAAAAAAAAAACGCTTTTTATCGGTGTGTCGTTTAAAACTCTGTTTAAAACTTTCACAACGAATAAAAGTCCGTTTTTTTTTTTTTTTGAGGCAAACATTTAAAACACATTTAAAATGCGTTTTAAACACGTTGTTTTGGGCCAACTTTCCAATTTTACCCCCACCATATTTTGTTAATGACAAAATTCTTAACTCATTTCTTGTGTTTCCTTTTTTGTTACTACGTATTTTTGAACCAGTACCGTATTAAACTCGAATTTTTGCCGTCCCGTTTTTTTTTGGCGAATCACGTTTTGCTAACTATGGGTTGGATTGCCAGAATTTGGTATTGGAATTGGTATCTTATTCCGGTTTCACATGATTCCAGCGTTTGGTCCCAAGAATTCAAGAAAGAACGTAATCAAAGGGGTGGAATGAAAGGGTGAAAAATGACAGAATCTGTTTACTGCCCCAAGAGGTGGTATTCTAATTCTCTAGTCGTAATGAATTTTTTATGAATTAAGTTTGTTATTTTGATTTTTTTTTCATTCTGTTTTACGAGAAAATCAGAATAGGAGAATTTGAATTCCTGATTCTGAAAATCCAAAATAGTAATTGAAATCAACATCATATTCCGATATTCTTATAAACGGAATCAAAAAGCTAAAATAAAGAATTTAATTGATGGATATATGGTTCGTGAGCTAGAGCTCAGCCTGAGCTACAGCTAACAAACCATATGTCCCATAGTTCTTTGACTTATCTAGTGCAGTCAGTTTATAGGTTATGGTTATGATTTACCGAGGTTTAAAATGGATGACTACAGATTATGGTCCTATAGATCGAATAGTTAGGAATATGGTATGAAGATTATTTCTTAGAAACATCCTATCCATGTGAGGTCCTATAGAATGGATGGGTTGGATGAGCAAACAACTATGAGAGAAAGGGTATTTTCAGCTCTAGCGCAGGCTGAGCTCTAGCTCACGAACCACGCCCCCTTAATTGATATTATTTTTGAAAAAAAACGTTCATTACAATTGGGGTGGAATCAGAATACCACCTCTCGGGGATGAAGGTTTTAGTAAAGATGGGCAAGTTTTTAATGACAGCAATTTTACGATATTATCCTTCCTCTTAAAAGAAAATTTGATATTGGCTCCTCTTCTTCTTAAGGGTGATTCAAATGACATTTTAGCTCCCATAGATAAACAGGGTGTTTAAAATAAGGGAAACCCTCTGTAGAGGTACCCTACGCTCCATGGAATCCCCACTATAAAGAGCCACAAGTGAAAAAAATCAGTATCAATAAGATGATTCAACTAATGGAAGTGTTCTCTATTCATCACTTTCTCTTCCCCCGCCCCTTGTTCTGAGTGCAAAAAGAGTATACTCATAAATACACTGAAGGGGGTGGTCCGGGGAAGAAAAGGGGGAGAATAGAAAATTTCCCCTTTAACTAATCCCATCAATGAGGTCTGTCCGTCCATGAATGTGAAGCAGAGGGAATTTGTAGAACAGACTAAGTTGTAGATACCAATTGGACAGTCAGGGTCTGATTTTTAAGTTCGAAATAGGGGTCCCACATGGTTTGACGATCAAACCATTCAATTCTTACGACCCTGCTTAAATAGGCTGTTCCCAAAAAATTGTCTCTATAGAATGATCGATATGGTTTCTATAGTCTCAACCCTCTATGCACAGTATATCGGAAGGTTAGAATCATCATCTGGAGATTTTCGGTCAGGCTCAACAAATGAATGGTTTGGATCATTGTACCATATGGGCCACACTGGATTTTTGAAAAAAAAGTACTTCTAAAATCATGCAGCCCTCCATTGGATTATCAACAGTCCACTGAAGATCCAACCACTAGCAGGGTCCCACCTGCCCAAACAGGTTTTTTTGGAGGCGCTTAGAAAAAGCACTTCAACCAAGAATTACTCCCTGATCTGAGTTTGTAATCATAGTTTAGAAAGACCCAAGATTCAATCTACATCTGTTTTCAGAAAAATAAATGCAGTTGGATTCAACTTTCTAGTACAGAAACAGGCAAGTGAGAAACTGAAGATTTCCTATTATTCAACTAGACATATGAAGTGACACCAGAAACCCAAGACTCCAGATGAACCTACCTATTATTCAACTAGAATGAAGTGAAACACCATAAACCCAAGACTCCATATGAACCTACATACAGGATAACACTAAATGGAAGGCCTGTATATAAGAACTAAGATTATTGCAAACCTAAGAAGCTGCCTGAAAATCCATGTACTCCGGCCACACGTTGTTTATACGCGAACAAAGCTTTCTGCATCATGAAAAGCAAAAAGCTCACGTTAGATGATATAAAATAAGCTCACGGTTTGAATAATTCAGAAATAAAAGTCTCGAGTTCAAAAAAAAAAAAAAGCATGCTTGAATGGGACACATATATTTCTCTGGAAGATGTCGGAAGGATGGTTTTGGCAGTGGAAATGTGCTGCCTCTGCCATGGTTTTATGAAGGGAGCTGGAAGAACTGTGTTGGTGGTGGAGAATATTGCTGTTCTTGTTGAAACTGTTTTTCTTTTCTTTTTTTCCAGAAGTGTACTGTTTTTGCTTTTCAATTTTGCCTAGCTTTCGAGGCCATCTCACTCCCTTAATTTACTTTTCTGTTTTTAAGTTTATTAAAGTTTTGTTAAAGACTTTAAAAAAAAAAAAAAAAAAAAAAACTACAGTTACAGCCGAAAGCCAAAAATTAGGCCTTGAAGCTCTCGAGATCTAAAGCTCAATCCATGTGTAGGCATACCATTATGCCTAGGACGATAATATATCAATTCCATTTCTGTATGAGAATCATCAGAACTAAGTTCTGAGAGAAGGGAATAAAAAATCTCCAATCCGTTCTAGATAATGCTAGCCAACTAGTCCGCATCGCATTGAAACGTAACTGAATGGCCATTTACTCGAACACATCTCCTCAATCTCGTTGGTGAACCTCCAAGGGAAGCTAGCTCCCTGCTTCATCCATCGTATGCCATTAATAAAATCTCCTTCCACAATCAATGAATCTAAGTCACCTTCCTTTGCTAGGCGGATCTCGATCAATAAAGCCTTGACTTTCACTTCATCCGAGTCTCCTGTATCCAAGGGGCAAGAAAATGCTAAAATGGCTGAAAAAACCCGTGTGGGGTGGTGTGTGTGTGTGTGTGTGTGTGTGTGTGTGTGTGTGTGTGTGTGGTGGTGGTGGTGGTGGTGGGTGTGGTGTGTGGTGCGTGGTGCGCGCGCCGGGGGGGAATCCATAGAGGTCTCCGATACACCCCGAAAGGCAAACAGGGTATAAGTTTGAAAACCCTGATCCTGTTCCCTTCGTGAACTCTAAAGCGAATTCCTTAAAGAAAGTCGAAAGGCGCTTCATAATATCCCGTGAAATAGTACCAACCTGTTGGGTTCCATCTGCCAAAGCTAGCATCATATTTCTTTTCGATCACCATCCTCCATGTAAGCGATCTGTCCTCATCGAATCTCTAAAATCATTACTCTATCCAACACTTTGATTTGCTTGAATCCTAGATACCCGGCTCTTTTCTGTTTGCAAACCTACATCCACTTGAAAGAAAATTTATTTAAAGCTGCTCCAGCATCTTAGTAACTCTATAGGGCACTTAAAGATTGATGTGTAGTGAATCAGTAAATTACTCAAAGACAGATTTGATCACGGTGATCCTACCCCCCAAAGAAAGTGAGTTTTCTTCCAAGCCGACAAGCATTTCTAGGCCTTCTCTATATTGGATTGTAAAGAGACCGCAAAGGTCTTCCTCCACGTATGGGGTCACAAGTAAATGTTTGGCAACTTTCTAGGTCCGCGGCTGAGGATATTGACGAGTCTCTCCTGCTCATCTTCTCTTAGATGAATGGTCATTACAGTGGACTTATTAAAGTTCTTTCTCTGACCCGTCATTGCCTAATAACACCAGAGCACCCCTTTCAAATTCTTAATCTTGAATTCGTTTGCACTATTGAAGATCAATGTGTCGTCTACGTATTGAAATTCTCACCATCACCCCTGTGCGTCCCACTCTGAAGCCCTCGATAAGGCCACTGCTTTTGACTTTATTAATCATTCTGCTTAAAGTCTCTGCTACGATCAGGAACAGAAAATGAGAGCGGATCATCTTGAGACAGTCGGGAGGATTTGAAGAACCCATGGGGTGAGCCATTAATCATAATCAATCACCACACAGATGAAAGGCATCTATAAATCCACTTCCTCCGCCCAACTCCAAATCTCATCTTGTTCATCAGAAGATCAAGACACGCCCACATTACTCTGCCACAGGCTTTCTCTATATAAATCTTGCACACCACACACCTTTGATCTATGTGAGTATAATTCTATGGCCTAATTAGCGATCATAACCCCATCCAGAATTTGCCTTCATTGATTAAAGGATATATTTTTTCCCCAAAAACTTTCTTTAACATGCCATCCAATACTTTGGATAACAGCTTATACGCACATTCTACTAGACTGACAGGCTGAAAATCCGTCAATCAATCCGCCCCATCTTTCTTGGGATGATCACAATGAAAGTAGTGCATGTTCCTTTATTGAGGATAAGACGTTAATTCCTCGACCAGGTTCAACAAATCTTCTTTCACAGTATTCCAACATACCTGGAAGAAAGCTAAACAGAAGCTGTCGGAACCAGAAGCGCAGTCTTGCTCAAGTGAAGATGGGCAATTTCTGATTCCTTCTGAAAAGCTGCTTCCAAACCATCAATGTCCTTTTGAAGGTAATCCCAAGCCAATCGAAGGTAATCTCTTCCAGGGAGGGAAATCTTCTGCTCTCCAATGCATACACCATTTGATAGAAGCCCAAAATTTCTAAACTTACCTTATACTCGTCATCGCATCTTTCCCCGTTGATCATCAAGGATTCAATTCTATTGCGTCCTTTTGGCGATAACAATGCCACAGAAGTATGTAGTGTAGCCAGTTTCACCCTAGATCTCTGTTTCCACATGAGTTCTTCCTACAAAATCTTCCTACTATATTCTTCCTTAGCCTTCAACCTCTGAGAGCTCGCATTTTCTGACATGCTGACATGGTCCACACTTCCTCTTATCTCCTCCAACTCCTTGAGGGTCCTAGTAGCTCACCTTTCTTCTGGGGATCCTTTACTCTCTCTTCTCACGACTCCATCTTTGATGTTTCTCTTTCACAAATCTCAGCTTGTGGCCAATTCTGACATATGTCGGGCCAAACGCCTTCACTTCTGTCCACCACCCCAAGAGTCACTCGATCATACTAGGCTCCTCTGACCAAACAAGCTTGAACCAAAATGGAGACGAACCTTTCTTCTAGGAATCCTTTACTCTCCCTTCTCACGACTCCATCTCCGAAGTTTGTCTTTCACAAATCTTAGATTTTGTCCAATTCTAACATCCATCGGGCCAAACGCCCCTACTTCTCTCCACCTCCCCAAGAGTCTCTCGATCATACTAGGCTCCTCTGACCAAACAAGCTTGAACCAAATTGGTACGAACCCCAAGAATCTATTCTTGGGTCCAGAGCAATGAGGCGGTGAACCGAGACCGGTTTGAGCAACACAAATTGGAAAGGGTAAGGGAACTTCCATGCAGTGTTCTTTTTTCTTTTTTTTTGAAAAGATAATATATTAAAAGGGGCCGAGATGGACCACACGAGATAAACAGAGATACAAGAAATAATAAAACAGAACAGCAAAAATACATCAAACAAATCGCCCACTTCTCACGGAGGAAGGAAATCGAACCACTCCAACCCTTCCTTAAAAACTCCAGATCGAGCGAGGGAGTCCGCTTCCCCATTTGCTACGCGACGAATATGCTTACAGACGATGGAAGATTGCTCAATAAGATCATTAATTTCCTCAAAGTAGTTTTAAAATCGCCACGGAGGAGCCACTTGCCCCGATAACCATCCGATGACATTTGAAGAGTCTCCTTCCACAATTGTCCGATCATAAGAATCCAAACTGAGACGCTTAATCCCTTGATATGCTGCCCTTACTTCCGCTTCAGATGAATCAGATATTCCAATTGGTCCTGCGAAAGCCCACGACACTACCCCTCGGGAGTCCCTACAAAGCCCTCCGACCCCAGCTGGACCCGGATTCCCAAGATTTCCATGCAGTGTTCTTATCACCCTCCTTAGGCCAGTTCACCCTAGATCTCTGTTTCCACTTGAATTTTCCATACAGAATCAGCCTATTATATTCTTCCTTAGCCTTAAATCTCAGAGAGCTCGCATTTTCTGACAATGCCCTCACTTCAACTTATCTCCAACTACTTGAGGGTCCTTAGTAGCTCATCTTTACTCTTCTCACGACTCCATCTTTGGAGTTTGTCTTTCACAAATCCCAACTTTTGTCCACTTCTTACATCCATTGGACCAAACGCCCTCACTCTCTCCACCACCCAAAGAGTCTCTTGATCATCCTCGGCTCCTACGACCGAACAAGCTCGAACCAAAATGGAGACGGACCCCAAGGATCTATTCTTGGGTCCAGAGCAATGAGGCAGTGATCCGGACCGTTTTGAGGCTTTGAGCAATACAAATTGGAAAAGGTGAGGATAACAATCCATCCATACGAGCAAATGAGAACTACTACTGCTCTGATTCTGGGCCCACATGAAGCAAGACCCCAACAAGGGAAGGTCAACTAGATTGTTCCTTCAAAAAATTTCTGAAAAGGCACTCAAGAAATTCTTTCATAACCAGCACGTTCGTTGAAAAAGCGAATGGCGTTAAACCCATAGTTTTAAATTTCGTCCGAAATCCGAAATTTCGGCTGAAATATTTCGGTTTCAGTCATTGAATCGAAAAAAGAAAAAATACAGGATTTCGCCAAAGTTTTGGGGAAATTTCGTTTTTCACGCTTATTTACAAAAAATTTACCAAAATCTTAAAGATTTCAACGGGAATTTAAACATTTCCATGGAAATTTCCACCAAACTATATTATATATTTCGATGGAAATTAAAAAACAAAGACACACTTACCTGGAAGGATTTTTTCCGTGTCGACACGAACACGGGTATGGACATGTGTCGACACGGACTTAGACACGGTTGTCCATTTCTGCAGATAAATTGTCATATTTTATTTTTTTAACTTAATTAGGGGAAGTGACCAAAAAAGAGACCTTTTTGCCCAAATATCGGTAGCGCAGGGGAAAGTTCTAAATGACCAAAAGAGAGTGTCAGGTACGGACTTTTTTCACCATCATCTTTTCCCCCCTGCCCTAAGTTACTTTTACATGTTACCTTTTCACCTTGGGGTGCCTTTCACCTTTTACTTCCCTCTGTCACCTTTCATCCGCCATTGCCATCACCTTCAAAAAAGCTCGACAACAGCCCCATCCGCCATTAGGTACACTCTCCACTCTCACTCCCTCTCTCTCTCTCCTCTCTAGTGCAGAGGAAAACCAGTGCGTAGAGGGAGGGAAAGTTCTAGTGTGAACGTGACCTTTTTGAACCACTATCTAGACTTCTTTTGAACCACTATTTAGAACTATTTGAACCAAGACTGACCTCTTTGAACCACTACATTTGAAACACTATTTAGACCAATATGAACTACTAATTAGACCTATTTAAACCCTCTGACACTTAGACGAATTTAGTGGTTCAGAGGGTCTAAATAGTGGTTTAAACTGTCAACATAGGTCTAATAATGCTTCAGAGGGTCTAAATAGTCGTTAAAACTGTCTAAATAGGTCTAATAGTGGTTCAGAGGGTCTAAATAGGTGTTCAAACCGTCGAATAAGTCTAATAAAAAATAAGAACTCATATAATATTAATAAATTAGGGTCCAAATAGTGGTTCAAACTGTCTAAATAGTCCAATGGAAAAAAAGGGGCGGTAATGCACGAGGCTTCTGCCATTGCAGGGTCTGGGGAGGGCTAGATGTACGCAGCCTTACCCCTGTTTCTGTGACTCGAACCCGTGATCACCAGGTTAGAATAGAGCAACCTAATAAGTAATAGAAAACCATTCGATATCGTAATAAGAATTGTTTGCTAAAAAACTTGACACATACAAATCATCTATTTATCATCCAAACCCATGCATATTGGATGATAATCTTAAACAAATGACAAATATCAATCATAAAAGACCGAAATCTCTGGTGTTGTCCTCATTGTAGTCGGTCTCCCACCTCGATGTAAGTAATCCTCTCAAGCACATGCATTGTGCTTGACTAGTTCGATTCGTTCGAACTCCTACTCCTCTTTCTTCTCCCTTCCAATGTGAGGGATTTCAAAGGTTTCTTATATATAGAAAGGAAATGAGGTCTTTCGAAAGAAAGTCCTATTTTCTTTTATACAAAACTTAATTTGGATAAATCGCATGAACCGTACGATTTATGATCAAATCGTAAGATTCAATCGAAAATCGTGAGATTAATCATACAAATTAAGATTCAATCATAAGATTTTCAAAACAATGGTGCAGATCAAATTCAATTTTGACGAGAGAAATAGTGTTGCGCATTCGATTAACACTTCTACCCTGGCAACTTTTTTTTTTTTTGGTTTTTTTTCTTTGGGGGGGGGGAGGGGGTATTTCTATCTTCTGCAACAAAAGTTATGGAAATGTGAAATAGTGTTAAACTTGTATCTAAGTTTTTTTCTTACTTTTTTTTAATGGAAACTTATATCTAAGTTTGACCTTCATAAGGTACGGATTGAATGTGACTTCATTAACATCATATGTTCACTCAAGGGGGAATCCCTCACTCCTTGGCAGTTTAGGATCTATCCTAGGAAAATGAGGGATACTCCACCAAAATTTGAATGTCGATTCTCACTTCATCACATAGGAAACAATCAGCCAGATTCTTAGGCAAAAAAGTTACTAAAGAAGCAAGAATGTTCATTGTCCAATAAATTGCGTTGGATGTAAAGGTTGAAGAAAATAGAGTTACTTGATCAACGATCCCACTTTTCAATGCTTTGTAAATGAGATGACTTCAATAAGCGACATATATCGAGCGATGAGCAATATAGAATGTACAATTCAGACAAATTCAAAACACAGATGATCAAATATTTCATTTATTTAGTGGAAAGACAGATCGTTTAAAACGGGGACGTTGCAAGAATCAAACTCAAGACCTGTTGTGCCCGTAACAAGAATCATACTGCTAGACCAAAACACGCTAGCCAAATTACAGGTTGATATCATAGAACATAAGATTCAATCAATCTCTCAGAAGATCCAAAAATCATACAACTGAACCAAAACACTCTTATTAAATTATGGGTTGATGATTAAACAAAAAAATTCAATAAAACTCTCAAAAAGATCCTCAACCTTGAGTACATGAAAGACCTTGGAAAAACAGACTACAGCAACAATCTTTCTTAAACAGATGGGAATGAAAATTAATATTTGATTCATGCTTGTTCCAGCAGCACTCTTTACTTACTCATGCTACTACATCTTCAAATCATGGAGCATATTATCATTTCCAATGTGATCGATTAAACTTATAAACCCATGCAGACTCTTTGTATCAGTAATTGCAATATAGAAATCAAAATCTATGGCCACCTATCTCAATCTTCGACAACTTAACGTTTATTCCCTACATTTCCAAAGTTTTTGTAAGGATTCCCCTTTTTCCCATATTCGCATAGAGTAATCTACCATTAGATCACCGCGTTTCTTTAAGACCACTCCCCTTCCCAAAAAATAAATAAATACATAAACAGCTCATTCAATTGAAAATCGAAACCCTAGTTCAGTATTCAACAATTTAACATTCGTTCCCTAAATTTCACAGCTCATTCAAATGAAAAATTGAAACCCTTTAGTCTTCAACAATTTACCATTCGTTCCATAAATTCCCAAAGTTCTTCTAAGAATTCCCCCTTAACCCATATTCGCAGAGAAAGAATATCAACCGCCTTTCTTTAAAAATCCCACCAAAAAAAGAAAGAATAAAAGATCGCATTCAATTGAAAATTGAAACCCTAGATCCAGATAATACTGCAAAATCATATCAAACAAACTGTAGAACGAAGACAAACTGCAATGAAAAAATCAAAAGGAGAAAATAACCCTAACCCTAATTTAAGAAAGTAGGGCTGAGGATCGGACCTGAAAGGGGGAGAGGAACACTAGTTGGTGGTGGGCTTCTTCTTCTTGTTGGGGTGGTCCTCGGGGCAGTACATCAAGGAAGCAATCATGGCTCCTGGTAATACTATATATTCTGCCAAGGTCGCGAGTTTTGCCACTAATGGCTCTCCACTCATAAACAACCCTCCTCTCATAATCCGAGCTCTCATATACCCCATCTCTCTCTCTCTGAATCTCTCTCTATCTCTCTTAGAAATGCTCCGTGAAGTATTTAAAGGGAGGAATAGAAAATGAAAGGTAGGTGGAAAGAACCAAAACAAGTAGGCGGCGATTTCAGCGCCCAATATCGTGTAGAGAACGGATACGATGAAAGTTCACTTTCATCAAATTCGCACCCACTTTAAGATAATTCGCACCCTGTACGTGAGAAAGCGTTAAAGTCTGCCACATACCTCACGTTCAATTCAAGCGGTGCGAATTATCCTACAGGGGTGCGAATTTATCACCTCCCCAGTTTTTTTATGTGAGATTATAGAGTGGACTACCGTGCATGCAACCAAAAAAATCAGTGGGCCCACATTATTTGGGTGATCCAAACCATTCTTTTGTTGGGCCTGACGTGGTTAGGTTGTTGGCAGAAAATCATCTCCATAGGATGGTCCCACAAAGGAATGGTTTGTATCACCTAAACAAGTGGCCCCCACTATATATTTGGACTGCATCCATGGCCATCCACCAGTTTAAGAGTTTTTATACGGTGTAAGTGTGAATGGTTTGAGTATTTTAGACAAAAGTAATGTACGGCCCACACCAGAAGATTATCCGAACCATCTATTTGATGAGCCGCAATGTAAATAGGTTGTATCCTAAAAATAATTCATGAGTTATGTGCGACCTTAAAATACCTACCAAGTTGAAGAGAACGTTTTATAAGAGAGCTGTGTGGCCAGCCATGTTGTACGGCTCAAAATATTGGGCACCAAGAAGCAGCCTGAGCATGAGATGGTAGGGCTACAAGAAGCAGCGTGTGCATAAGATGGTTGGAGTGTAGAGAAGATGCGAATGCTTAGATGGATGTGCGGCCAGGCAAGGCTAAATAGAATAAAAAATGAAGACATCCATAATAATGGGGGTGGCACCAATTGGGAGAAGATAAGAGAGCACCGCTTAAGATGGTTTGGGCATATCCAACATAGTCCTTCAATGCTCAGCGAAGAAGTGACTCGTGCCACTAGATCAACGGTCGTTAAAGTTACCAAATGGCTGCACATGCTCTCTCTGTTTATCTTCTTTAACTAAAACTCTGAAGCCCTATTTTTCTCTCATTCTCACATTTCTTGTTGGGACTGCTTTTGCAACCATGACGACCCTCTCTTCCGCTTTAGTTCTAGGGTTCCAACGGTCGAATTTCAGAACTGAAACTCCATCCATTTCCATGCACAGACCCCCAGGAAAGATCATCGCTACTCATTCGAGCTTAAGGTAACTCAAAACTTTTTTTTTTTTTTTTTGGCATTTGGGTTTGTTGTCTGATTTTGGGATTTTGCACTAGTTCTGATTTCAGCCCTTGTGTTCGTCGATACTTTTTTTTTACCCTTAGGTTCTGATTGGATTGCAGGAAAATCATGTCTAAAAGAATTTTTTTTTCATGGGAATTTTTTTTCTTTGCATGATTTAGACGGAAATGAAATGATTATGACTAATTAAGACAGATATTATCATAAATTGAAGGTCATCTAAGTGGAAATTGAATTGGGTTGTTTTGAAGTAATTATTTTGCGTGTAAAAAAAGTAGGAAATTTTAGAAATATTTTTCCTTAACTTTTTCAAAAAATTCCTGCAATCCAACAGGGCATTAGATTAAAAAAAATCCAGTTTGGGGATAAATATGGACAAAAGAACACCAAATTCAAAATTAGAAAAGATGTTTATAAAACTCGACTGTTCAACCTGCAGTCTGTAGAGTAGAGTCGCTGTTTAACTGATTGGTTTTATGAAAAACTCAATATGTGTCTAATAGCCCTATGGGAGATTTGGTTGGAAATCCTGGTATTCGAGCACTTCATAGTTTATATAGTCAGTTGCATACAAGATTATGACATGATGAAGCATGTCTTTTTTATGTTCTTTTCTATGGAAATTCTTAGCAAGATAAATGATGGGCAAAAAATTAGGTGGGAGGATTGGGTGGGAAATGATATGAAAATCATGAGAAGTTCTTCCACATTTAAAAGATCAGAGCTGAAATGCATATGCAATTTCTGAGATGTCTTGACTTTTTATTTGACCATTTCATTAGTCGATTACTGTACAGTAGGCCAATATAGACAAGAAATAGGTTCAAAAGTAGGAGAAAATAAGGAGCAATGAGAGACGTATAAGAGATAAAGAGATTGCTTTTCCTTTTATTGTTCTTTCTCCTTCTCCTTTCGTCTGTACTTTGGAGTCGACCATCTCGGTCTTCTCCTTTCTATTTGAATGAATTGCTACTATTCAAAAAAAAAAAAAAAAGGGAGAGAGAGAGAGAGAGAGAGAAGAACAAAAACACGGGTATTGCTAAAAACATTAACAAGTTGATCATTCGATTATACATGCGGCAAATACACTTGACCAGAGGCATCTCTCTCTCTCTCTCTCTCTCTCTCTCTCTCTCTCTCTCTCTCTCTCTCTCTCTCTCTCTCTCTCTCTCTCTCTCTCTCTCTAAGATAACGTGTCTATCAACCTCGATGTATTTGGTCTTCTCACACTGGACTAGATTATGAGCAAGAACATCCCTTAGTTATAAATAATTGCATAATGCCCCTATCCCAACAAATACGAGACTTCATGTTGATGTAATTCACTATGTGGTGCTCTTGTTTCAGTGTATGCAACGCCATAAAATTTTGGTGTTACTATTTACTTGATTTAGCAAACATCGAAGATTCGTGAGAAAATATTTAGGATTTTGACCTTTCAAAACACAAATTTTCTCAGATAAGTTGTGTAAGTTCGAAATTTGTTGAAAGTGGAAGTGCAAAGGCCAGCTTTGTAGATAATTATGTAAAGATTGTCCAGAAAAACAAGAAGGAAAAGTTTGGAGAGAATGATTCTTCCTCAGTTTTCTGGCAATGCTTTGGGGCAGTGGAAAAACCTGGTATGAGCAGACTCTTTTTTTTTTGTTACTCGATTCGATTCAAATTCCAAAGTTACTCGAGTCTTAGGGTGTAGAAGCCTGCCGACAGTCTGAAAATTTGTGTTTGTAGCCATACTGATTTATGCTTTTGTTCAATGGTTTTTTCCATTGTCTCCTTAATTTAATTTAAATCCAAAAAGCTCCCATTTCCTGGTCAAATTTTTTTTTTTTGTTGAAATCTTCTGTGTGTATCACTAGAATTTCAAACTGAAACCTACCATTGCATCTGCAAGTTTATGTATCTTAGATAAACCCTGGTTTCCTGATTCGTGGCCTTATGATCCACAGTTTCCTCATCCTTCTTTGTCATCCTTCTCAAATCCAAGTATTCATATGTTCTCTAGTGCAGTGTCCATTTCCAAAGAATTGGCTCTCTCTTTTCTATATCTTCTATGTTACCGAGTGATGTTTTCTGAGATTGGTTTCCCGAGATCATTATTTTATTTATACTGTCCACTCAAAATTAGATCAAAATTAGATCAGGTTCCACTTCCCACTTCCCACTTCCCACTTCTACATGCAGGCACTGCGGAATTAGTTCAATTTCATGGTTAACTTCAGATTTAACTACACCAATTAAAGCTAAGTTCCTGCCACTTGATATTAAAATAATACCAGGCGTTAAAACATAGTTTTATTATTATTATTAATTTCTAATTACTTTTTTTTAATGATAATTTCCAATTACTTCTACAATATAAAACTTTCAGATACAGATAAGCTGTATGATACACAGATCCATACCCATATTGTTTCATGTCCAACATGGATACCTGACGGATTGGAAGGATCTGTCTACCGTAAGGCTATATTTATTTCAGCCATGTTGATTATTCATATAGGATAGCTCCTTCCCCAGTCAAATCGATGAACTCGTATATGTCTAAAGCTTGCTGTCATTATTTACATTGCAACATTGAAGTGCCGTGCTAAATATTGAGATAATACTAATGCAGTCCAAAACTGGTTTTCCATTGTCGACCAAAGCACCACATGTTTTCCTTTCTCTTTTCTTTTGGATCACAGAAGCACAACATTGAGAGTTACTGAGGCAATATCCATTACCCGGTACTCTTATCAACTCTAGGACTCAATTTAATCATTTTCCATTTCTTTTCCTTGTCCAACATGCCATTTTCCATCTCAGTTTTGCCGATCTCTTCTTGGGTGAAGCTTATGGAAATCAATATACTGCATTATAAGATGTTATTGTTTCTGTATAATCTCCCCAACATCAATGTGAAGTTGCATACAGTGATTATTTCACAAGTCATAATTCATGCCTCGCACCTGCCCATGATCTTGTCCAATGTTTTTTTTATTCAACTCGAAAATTCCGATTACATCGTTACCTTTGGTAGCTTATATCATAAATCCATAACCTTTTTCTGCCTCTGCCTTTTCCAATCTCCTTGCCCATTATAACTGTTCCATTACAAACCACGCCCCCCCCCCCCCCCCCCCCCCCCCCCCACCCACCCCCCAACCACCACCTCCCCATCAATTGAAATGAATGGGAGGATGTTTGCGAATAAGAGATCACAAGGAGGGTGGCGTGCTTTCCTTTTCGGAGCCAAAAGGCAGGAAGTATTCGAATGAAGCAGAGGCTTGTTCTTTACTAACCGGGTTAAAACTTTGTATTGGAGATCTTGGTGGCAATCTTGTCTTGGAGGTTTATTCATCTAATGTTATTTTGCAGGCAAAGAAGCTCTCCCTGGCCCGTTGAGTTTAGCTGTATATCCTTGATTAGATTTCTGAAATCTGTAACTGATTTTTCCTTTCATTTGTTTTTCATATCCTCCACTTGCTCTCCAAGGGAGGAATGACCGGGGATTCTTAGTGTGTGTGTGTGTTTTGAGGGGGGGGGGGGGGGGGGGGGGGAGATCTCTGCCCCCTTTGTAGCTTGTTTTTTCTTCTTCTCTGCTTGTTTATTATAGGTCCTTAATTGCTTATAGCGTAGGAATTTCTAGTTTCCAACTATCCATCTGTGCTCGGCTTATTAATTATTTCCGTCGAAAGAAACACTCCTTTCATTGCCCTGTGAATTACTGTCTCCCCCTCATTTCATTGAAACTTTCATGCCTTAATGAGCCGACTCCAACATATTCTGATCTGTTGATGCAGAAACTACTTAAAACCCAAAAGATTGAACAGTGTTATGCATTTGTCTGACACAGTTGTGGATCAATCAGTGTTCCTTATAACAGTGGCATCTTTTAAACTAAAAATTACTGCATGTAAACATGTATCTATGTTGCAGTACATTTCATGGGGTTCTGTTTCAGGTTTTGGACTGTCAAAGGCTCACAACAGAGGCGGACACTGCCTATTGTATTCGTCTCAGACGGCAATCCTCCCGACCAGGATACCCTCGGAGAGAAGACCAACAGTGGTGGCCAAGGTCCCCCACTCCTGACCATTTTGGCTGGGATTGTAGTCTTTCTCTTCATATGCTGGATTGTAGTGTCCATAGTCATGTGGCTTATTGGTTTAATTTTCAATGTACCGGCGTCTTAGAACTCTTCAGCTCCTTGTCTTCTGTCTCTGTGACATTACATACAAATTTAACTGGTTAGAAGCATGAAAGCTATGCGCTCTTCGCCGTTCAACTCTACAGCTCTTGTTTGATCTTTAAGCGCAAGAACTCTTGTTGAATCAGATCCGAGTGCAATCACTGAATCTCTCACTGCACCACCATTGAATTTCAGCATTTGTTTAGGTTTGTAGAATTTGGAAGGCTCTGTTTCTTTAAATTTAAAATGGGTAAAGATCTGTGTAAAACAAATTGTGTGCCCAAATTTTGAGTGGGAAATGGGCGTAAAATTTACATCCATTTTTAGTGGGAACTGAGTGTAAAAAAAATTATGACGTTCTTTTAGTGGGAAATGGGCGTAAAACAAATTTTACATACATTGTTAGTGGAAAATGGGCTTAAAATTTGTTCACGCCCATTTTATGTCGAAAGAAAATGGAATTTTCATCACGAGTGAACAAACGAAGCACATGTTCCCATCCTTTTGAACTCTCGTTAGGCACGTATTACACTAAATCTTTTTTGTAGGTAAGCTGGGATTGGACCTCCGACCTCTAAGTTGCATAACAAAGCCTTACCATTGAGCTACAGGTTCAATCCCAAAGAGAGGGGCTCAACACGAGGGCTTATTGACTTGCCAGGAGGTCACCAATTCTATTACTATTTTTGTCTAAGCATGCTTAACTTCGGAGTTCTGATGGGTGTGGGTGTACTGTAGGATTACACTCTCCGCTTCCTCACTTGGGTTGTTTTTTACGCACAAAAGCGTTGAGGAAATATTGCAGGATTTCACTCTTCACTTCTGCACTTTTGTTGTTGTTGATGCACAAAAGTGGTGAGGAAGTGTTGCATGCAAGAACTCCATTCAGTCTGATCTTGTGAGGGAGATGGTACTGGTACTTGTTTTGATAATGATACTAACGTCTTTAACAGTTTTCTGATTGTGTTTTAATGGCTCTGGCAATTGAGAATGTTTTTGAAGTTTAAAACAAAAGAGTTTTAAATCATCTTTGTATGTTGTTGATTAGTGAAACCACTCCTACTTTTTAGGGGCCTAATTAAAATTGATTTCGTAAGTTTGGTGTGGACGGATGGGAGGACTGAGTTCTCTCCCTCCAATAAAATCCTGGTTGCCCTTTTGTCACACAATTGGGTCGGGTTTGGGTTGGTTTAAATTCATTGTATTTTAGCAAAGGCTCAATCTGAGCTATGAGATTCCAACAGCAGTCATATTTCGAATCACCTCATGTTCGAGATGTGTTGTACTGGAGTATCTATGTCATCGTGGCCTCGGAGAGTTATTCGTGCATCATTCTCCAAGGTCGTGCATCGATTTGTATTTGGGCCATCGGTTTGTAAATAATGACTAATAACGTTCTATGCAAATACTTTGTTGAAGGTATTTGGATGGACTACAAGAATTTTAAGGAAAAGTTTGGTTAGGATTTTTTTTATCCAGTATTTCATGCATTTTCATTACAGTTAGGGCTCTTATAATTAATATTATCAGTGGCTTTATTTTTATATAAAATATTAGAATCTATAAAGTATCAGAAAAAAAAAACTATCGCCCAGATTTTCTCAAAGTTTCACCGTCCTTTATCACCACGTTTTACATTTTATTTCATTCTTAGCATTTAATGCTTTTAATACCGATAGATAAAGAGAGTAGGAAGAGAGAGATGGGCATTACACTTGTGTCTTAAAAAGAAGGACGTAAGGCTTACACTTTTCATTTCAAAGAGAGATGACCGGTGACTGCCCACAACATCTAATGCTCTTAGACGAGAGCCACAGGAGGATGGGTGTATTGTTAAGGCTCTTTCACTACCGTCTTTTCTCTTCCTTCTCCTGTTTTGTGCCAACATATAGTAAATATATACCCCAAACAACATTTTCTAGAAGGGAAATGATATCCCCCCCCCCCACACACACACTAGATAAAATCCCCACTTTAATGGTTTATGTGAGAATGGTTCACTGCTTGAGGATAAATTCACCCTTGTAACGTTTTTCTTTGCCTTTAAAACTCAATGAATAATGTTAAAGGGTCCCATTATATATTTATATCCGCCAGGAGGGGGGGTATCATTCCCCTTTCTAGAAAGGTACTTTCTTATATCTTATATCACTTAGATTTTTCTATTTCTCTTTATTAACTATTAGAAATAAAAGATTGTGAATTATCATAGGAACAATGTCGGTTCTTGATCTAGCAATAAGATATTATGAGAAATTATATGATGGCCGACCACATTGAAGTCCCGTCAATGTGGCAGCAGCATTTTGAAAATGTGCGCTGCTGTTGGATAAAAAAATCAAGGGCAGTGCCGTTTTGACAGTACTTAACGGTCGGGCACCATATAAAAACTCAGGATATAAAAGCTTATAAATTCATGTAGCATTAATTACGAGAGCCCCAAATGTATTTGATCACATATGAAAAGGAGTAACTTGAACCACCACAGTTCAAGTTCAAGCTCTAATATTTTCCCTTCAATCCAAACCGGGTGTTAGTAGAAGTGGTGATGACATCTATGAAATAATGCCTAGTCGCATTGTTTTCACGAGAATTGCATGATGTGGCCGTACAAATCCTTATTTTCCAAAAAGTAGGGCCCACTACATTGGATGATCCCATTTGTTGGCCCACAACGTAGATAAGATTTACCGTACGGCCCAACAACTGGACGGTTTGTATCATCCTAGTACTTTTTGAAAGGTAGATCATTTTTCACCCCCTGTAGGATAATTCACCCCCTTGAAGTCTTTAACGTGATTTGACGTCAAAAAGTGTTAAAAGTCTACACTTTAAAACCAGGAATCCAACTTCTCCTGATGAAAGGTCGGTCATTCCAATCACTTTAAATCCTATCCTCTTCCTAACAAAGAAAACATTATTCATCGGTTTTCATCAAACCCTAATCCATGATCTTCTCGTCAAGCCCTTGAAAAGCTCGCCAACATAGCATTCATTGTTCTCCGTTTCCGAATATCATTGGCACTGGTATTTATTTTCACTCGATCTTCTCATTTTACTCTTAGTTTTTTTTGTTTTAATTATCTCTTCCTATCATTTGAATGATAAACCCTAATCTTTCATCTTCTCATCAAATCAAGGTTGATCATTACAATATTTAGTACTATCGAAGTAAAAAAAGTACTCATGAAGAGAGAAAAAGGATAAGTACAAAGGGCATCACACCTCTAGGGTTAATCGAGGCATCACCTTAAGATCAATAGGGAACCACTCATCCATGAGTATGGTAAGGCTTTACAATATGTATAATTGTATATACTCTCACTTATGATCATGATTCTAGTCTCTTCTTACTACTCAAACACAAGACATGTGGCCTACTTTGACCAAAACCCTAAGCTCATGAAGGTTCCCCCTTCAAAACCCACCAAAATAAGACCTCCCCTCTAATTTCACGGCTTAAAGCCCCGTCTTAAAACATGCCATGGGATTTGATAAGTGACTTAAAATATGAAAGGGCATGCATAGACTAGAATATCCCTAACGACTTGAGTGACTCAATTAAAATCCTATGACAAAAAAAAAGACATTTCTTGCCCTAATGATTGGGAAACCATTTTATTAAATTTTATACTGTTTATTTATATTATAAGTTTGTAATATTGTATTGAGATAATTATGAGGTTCCACGTGTCAGTTTCATTTTTAAAGAGAGAGAGACCCGCGTAGTTATGTCCTACCATAACCACTCATTGCCATGTTTCAGTCTCTCTCTTAAAGAGAGAGTCCCAAGTAGTTTCGCAAATAGTTATGTTGTACAAAAGCCACCCATTACCATGTGTAAATTTCTCTTTCAAAGAGAGTGTGTCCCAAGTAGTTATATCCTAACAAAACCACCCATTGCCATGTGTAAGTCTCTATTTTAAAGAGAGAGCCTCAGTTATGTAACTACCAAAACATCTTTTTTTTAAAGAGAAAAATTTGCACATTTTCCAAAGAATGTTGGAATAAATGAGATAATTAGAGCAAACCTGGCTTCGACATGTTGCAATAGGATTTCTACAGGGAGGATGATATTTATTCAAAAGAATATGTTAAAGTATAAAAGATAAATAACTCCTTTCTCCAACAGCTTAAGCTTTTGGAGAAGTTGGTTAGTTAACATGGTATCAAAGCCAAAGATCTTGAGTTCAAACCTCCCGGATAGCAAAAATCCACATGCGATGGTTGGCCCAAAGTGGGACCACGTGTTTGCCAAGTGGGTGACACGTGCGGGAGAGTGTTAAAGTATAAAAGATAAATAACGCCTTTCTCCAACAGCTTACACTTGCGGGAGAGTGTTAAAGTATAAAAGATAAATAACGCCTTTCTCCAACAGCTTAAGCTTTTGGAGAAGTTGGTTAGTTAACAGAATAAAACTTTGTTTATGTTTTAGCGATAACTTTGAGCTTTCGTTTCTAGAGAAGTATGATTATTTTCTAGCTTGGCGGTGTGAATCCATGAGGACGAGCCTTGGCGCAACAGTAAGGTTGCTCCATTATGACCTGGTGGTCATGGGTTCGAGTCACGAAAACAGCCTCTCTGCAAAGCAGGGGTAAGGCTGCATACATCTAGCCCTCCCTAGACCCCGCAATGGTGGGGGCCTCGTGCACTGGGCTGCCCCTTTGGTGTGAATCCATCGTGAACATATCTAGATTGGTGGGATACTGTTCTAGTTGGGATTTAACTTGAGCTAAGTTGGGATGATCAGTGAGATACTCTTCTAGTTGTGATTTAACTTAAGCTAAGTTGGGATGGCGATGCAAGACAATAAGATTTCGATAGGAGGATTGATTGAAGTTAAAAAAAGGATGAATCATCGACCTACAAAGAAGATGATTTTGATTCTACACTCGACGGGGTCAAATTCTTTTCAAGCGAGGGAGAATGTAGGGGACCATCAGTCATGAAAACCATATCTTTTTTATATTTTGTTATGTTTATTTATGCTGTAATTTTGTAATATTGTATTAACACAATTATGGGGTGCCATGTGCCAGTCTCTATTTTAAAGAGAGAACCCTAGGTAGTTATGTCGTACCATAGCCACCCATTGCTCAGTCTCTCTTTTAAAGAGAGTCCCAAGTAGTTACCCAAGTATTTATGTCCTACTAAAGCTACCTATTGCCACGTGCCATTATCTCTTTATAGAGGGTGTCGCAAGTAGTTATGTCCTACCATAACCGTCCATTGCCATGTGTAAGTTTCTCTTTTAAAGAGAGAGCCCCGGTTACTTATGTAACTACCAAAGCCTCCCATTTCTTAAAGGAGAAAGCCTTGTACATTTTTTGAATGGATGAATGAATACATATTTTGAAGGTTTGTTTGTGCAATAATGTTTAGTTTGGGTAGAAGCGCAGTGTCTAGATTATATATATATATAATCTTCAAGATATTATGTATGCCTTGTATTACTTATGTTGAGCATTTTTTCAAATATTTTTCATGGTGTTCTTTGCTTGAGAGGATAAATATCATTGATTTGTGGGCACGGACATGAGTGTCGCGCGTCGACACGGACACAGAGTGTCGGACATGGCAAACCCCCAAACTTTAGAAACGGGGACACGGCTAAAATAGAAAGTATATGTAATCATGATTTGTGGATATGGATTCGTGTGTCCAATTTCGACATAGATACGAGTTGTCTAAATGAGGTAAACACAATATTTAGTGAAAAAAATAGAATGTCACACTTGACACGGTACAAAAACATGTCCACACAACCACATGAAGTCTAACACTTCTTGCAATACAAGTAGAAGTGTCCAAAGGAGTATCGACACGTGTGGACACGGGTGTCGTGTCGGACATGGCAGGACATGTGAGTTGGCAATAAATTTGAAGTGTCGGCCAAATCATAGATAAAAGTACTTGGAATCTCTAAGATATGTATGAAAACATATATTTAGGAAATGTTTAAACATTATAGACACATACATATATATATATATATATATATATATATATATATATGTATGTTTAATATGTTTTATGCGCAGACCTACACAGATATGTGTACATAAATACCGCATACATATAATTATTTATCTAGTTAATTTATGCTGTCTTTTTTCCAGCTATTTCTATGTTTCTATGCCTCATAGGACTATGAGGTCTCTTTCTCGGTTTCCTTGCGTTTGGCAACGATTCTGATTCTGTTTCTTGATTTTGATATTGATTCTTGATTTTGTTTTTTATTCTGATTTTGATTATAACAATTAGAATCACGTTTTTATTTCTCTTTTTCTTGCAACAAGATCCTATAATTTGTGATTGAAGTTGAGATGGGAATATTAATAACTTCGGTTGCCAATCCATTTGGATTTTGTCACCCATATCTTTCTGTATGTAGGTGCTCCATTACTCGGTTGTTTGATATATGCGATTACTATCAAAATTAATTTTACTCTGCTCCTTGTTTTCTTATATATTGACAGTTCTGTGCTTTATTTTGAGACAACAGAATTTGCTAACTTGACGGCATTGGAATTTGAGTTTCAAGCCAGGCTATCCTTGGGGAAAGGGGTCTAGAAGAGAAAGCAAAGAGTATAAACTTTTTGTGCATTTATTAAATTCTCTATGCAATGAGCCATCTTTCAAATGCCTTTTCTGTGCTCAATTTGGATGTTGAAGATGATAAAGAACATATGATTGCCGCTCCTGCAAAGGATGGAAAAGGTGCTTCTGAATCAGGTTAGATGTTTACACTTTATAAGATGAAAGTCTTATGAATAAATGTCCAAAAATAACTTACGACTATAAATATGAGCCATATACATTTGCACTACTAACCCTACTAAGAAGGTTTTGTCACTATTCCTGTAACTGTTGGTTCTAGTGCCTTTATGGTCCTTTTGAGTTGTTAAAAATTTAATTGATTTTAATGCGTTGTATTCTGTGTTAAAGGTACTCTAGTTGGTGCATGGAAATGTTCTTGAATCAATCTGCATAAAAATCTCTTTCAATGATTGGTTGTACTAGCATCCCGTACTGCTATAATGATCTTTTATTGGTGCTAGTTCAGTTTTGCACTCGGCATCATTTGATCATATGATACCAGGACATAAATATTAGAATCTTGGTATAAATGGTGGCAAAACCCAAAATTCATCTTGCCAAGAACCGACTTATGTAGGTGACATCCTGTTATAAATTATTAAAGACATTTCTCCTTCGGTAATATAAACATGGGAGTACCACAAAAAATTAATCAATATTCCATTGCCTAAAATAGATCGTGATATCTATGAAGGATCATTTCAATATTTGAATCAAATGGTCTTGTAAAACTTGGAGTATTGGTTTGTGGTCCAGCTATACAGCTTTTGATCTTCCTAAGCATATGCCATGAGTGAGCAGTGGTTCACTGGAAGTTACATGTCTTCCTCACCGTCTTTAACAAATTACCAGGACAGAGTTGGTTGGGCCAAAAGTGGGAGTCACTACATGGGTTTTTGGGATCAAGAGCCCAATAAGAACTAGAACCGTCAACAATATCCGAAAGAAAATTAGTATATAACTCGGATTTGTTTTCGTCATTTTGGCACTTTGGGGAAGTGGTATATTATATACAATTATTTTCTTCAAGTTCAATGGAGAAGTAAATTTCGGTTTCTTATACATACTTCATGTTTATGAGATTTTAAGCATGCTTGGGCTTATGAATTTTATATTAACTGTATTTTTAATTTGACCTAATAATGCAGTTGAATAGTACAATTTTGTTTGGCACAAGTGGATGAACTTATTAGGAAGAGGTAGGTTTAATATGTGTTGATGACACTATTTCCGTAATGCAGACAAGGGCAAGAAAAAAGGTAAACGCTCTGGGAAAATGCAATTACTCAACAATGGCAACTCTAAGCAGCAAAGCCTGCCAATGCCTTCAGAAGAGTACAAGTATCCCCTTGTTTGGATTGACTTGGAAATGACGGGTAGGTATTTGTTTCATTCATGCAATAAACTAACCTATGATAAACATCTAGCACTTCTGATTTTTTCGTAGTTGACATCTAAATTATTTTTTTATTTATTCAAGATGAGATTTTACGTCTTTATATGCTTTTTCATATTGATTGCTTGGTGATGGATGAACAAGACGAGTTTCCATTTGCAAGAAATTGGTCAACTGCACGCATGTTTCGCACGTCTAATTAGTTTCTTATTAACATCCACCAGTTCCAACAAATTGAAAACCCAAACAAAACCAAGCACGTACCATAATAAAGGATAAGAATGAGAGAAGAATATGTTCTGCCTCAAAAGAAAAAAAAACCAAAGAAAATAATAAAACTCTACCATTCAAAAAAATAATAATAAAACTCCATATGTAAAATTCAATTTCGTAATCAGTCAAAAGTCAAAACTCTCCAAAGTGAGTATTTTACATCACATAAATAGACTATTTTCACCTCCAAAACACTTTCTTTTCTAGACACAAACATCCTAGACCTTTCCTACACACTTTCCTGCACAATTCGAACACACCGTGAAACAAGATAGGATTCTTTACGAACAAAAATAGAAACGTATGTTAGAAAATAAACCCAAATCCCCTCTAAAAATTACTTTCCATCCTAAATTGTTTATAATTATAAAGTATTCATACTTCAACCTTTCTACTTCAACTTAAATCTCTTTGTTTAAAAAAAACTACTTTAGACGCTTTTACCAATCCTGTCTTTTTCAAAACATAGAATTTCTAAAACCTAACAAAAGTACTCCAAAAATTCAAATAAAATCGCCAAAATTCATAAAAATTTCTTTCTTCAAAAATTATCATTCCTTCTCCGAAATTTGCAAAATCCATGAGTTTGCGCTGCATTAATTGGTTCTGGTTGGAGAGATTTTAACGCTGGCAAATTGATAACACGTCCATTTTAAACCTCCACAATCAAAGGGTTAGGATGACCCTACGGAGATGATTTTTTGGGCACACCCTATCTATGTCAGGGCCCATCAAATGAATGGTTTGTATCACCCAAACAGTGTGGCCCCCCACTGTATTTCTGGTCGATGGACCTGATAAGTTATTTGGTCGGTTGATCAGTGTTGGAATCAAAATTTTACAACAAGGGCAAAATAGTAAATCCCTTATTAAAATGAGAAGAGAGAGAAAAAGGGTGGTTACGCATCACCTTATCCCTAAAGTAAAACGGGATAAATATAAAAAGTTAAATCCCTAAATTTTAGGAAATAAAAATGACTCTCGCAAATTTAAAAAAAAAGGAGTTACGTAACTCCCTGCAAAAAAGAGAGGTGATCGTGGAATCCCGGATAAGGAATGAGGTGGCACCCACAACGGCTCAAAAAAGAGGAAGTAGAGATCATGAAGTTGAGAAAAAAGGGGGTGAGGTGGCAGTTGCTAACTAGAATTCTATAAATAGACTCAAAATCCTTTAGAAAGGGATGGCATCTTTGTGAAAGAAAAGCTACATGAAGAAGAGAAGAAAGAGGAGAAAGAAAGGTGAGAAAAGATTATTGGCTAACAGTGCCATTTTTTTTCTTTCTTTCCAGGCTACTCCCAAAAGGTTCCAGAAAAGAGACCAGGAAGAAGATCTTTCTCCTTCGGGAGAAAAAGAGGAAAATCCCTTTAGAGAATCTTTCTCTGAAGGCCCCTTTAGGATCTCTTTCCAGAGATTCCCGAAAGGGAGAAGACCCTTCTCCTGAAGGAGAAGGATGATAAAGATGCAGGCTCCCAAAAAGAAAGACGGAGGAAAATCCCTTTAGAGAATCTTTCTCTAAAGGTCCATTTAGGATATCTTTCCAGAGACTCCCTAAAGGGAGAAGATCGAGGAGAAGGATGATAAAGATGAAGGCTCCCAAAAAGAAAGATGGAGGAAAATCCCTTTAGAGAATCTTTCTCTAAAGGTTCCTTTAGGATCTCTTTCCAGAGACTCCCTAAAGGAAGAAGACCCTTCTCCTGGAGGAGAAGGATGATAAAGATGAAGGCTCCCAAAAAGAAAGACGGAGGAAATCCCTTTAGAGAATCTTTCTCTAAAGGTCCCTTTAGGATCTCTTTCTAGAGACTCCCTAAAGGGAGAAGACCTTTCTCCTCCAGGAGAAGGATGATAAAGATGAAGGCTCCCAAAAAGAAAGACAGAGGAAAATTCTTTTAGAGAATCTTTCTCTAAAGGTCCCTTTAGGATCTCTTTCCAGAGATCCCTAAAGGGAGAAGACCTTTCTCCTGGAGGAGAAGGATGCTAAAGATGAAGGCTCCTAAAAAGAAAGACAGAGGAAAATCTCTTTAGAGAATCTTCTCTAATAGTCCCTTTAGGATCTCTTTCCAGAGATTCCCTAAAGGGAAAAGACCTTTCTCCTTCAGGAGGAAGATGACAAAGACATCATATTCCAAAAAGTTAATTAAAAATGATCTGTTCACAAAAATCAGATCTTCAAGAATCCCTCTTTGTGGAGGAAAATTAACCAAAGTTGTATTTAGATAGGGAACCTCTTGATGGATAATCAGAGGTATTTTCTTTTTTCAAGAAATGTACTTAACGGCCAATAGAGCCGGAAGTGTACGATCCCAACCAAAATTAATAAAACCTCTTCTCGCAAGAGGGAAATTTGATCCCAATTTATTTTATGTGTGTGATTCTCTTTTTCATGCATGTGAAATTTGTTGCGAACAACCAGTTACACTTTTATGTATATATGGGCTGTATTTATCTGATCGACATAACTTATCTGGTCCGTCGACCAGAAAGAGAGTGGGGCCTACTTTGTTTGGGTGATCCAAAGCATTCATTTGATGGTCCCTGACATAGATTGGGTGTGCCCAAAAATCATCTATATATATATATGAGAGAACATTTCCTACACACTTGTGTAGGTAAGTTACCTACACACTACCTTAAAATACAGTGGGGGCCCACATTGTTTGGGTGATCCAAACAATTCATTTGAATGGTCCTCACATAGATAGGGTGTCCACAAAAAATCAGATCCATAGGATCATCCTAACCATTCAAACTATGGAGGCAAAAAATGGACTAATTTGTGAAGGTTTATACACGTCCATTTTACCTCCACAAATCGTAGGGTTGGGATGATCCTATGGATCTGATTTTTTGTGGACACCCTATCTATGTGAGGACCATTCAAATGAATTGTTTGGATCACCCAAACAATGTGGGCCCCCACTGTATTTTAAGGTAGTGTGTAGGTAACTTACCTACACAAGTGTGTAGGAAATGCTCTCTCTCTCTCTCTCTCTATATATATATATATATATATATATATATATATATATATATATATATATATATATATATATATATATATGGAGTTTTGATGTACTGTTCATGAGGTTAATGGATAGTTATGAAGTTTCCCTTTTACATTTTGGGCCTTACCCTTCTTTGATAGTGTTCATATCGAATCTATCGTCATTTCATTTGTCTCTAGCAATGTTTGTGAAATTCAAAGAATTATTTGTGTGATTGTTCAGTTCTCTCTAGCAACTTTCCTACTTTGGTGGATTTCCATTAGTTTACATACATCATATATTGCTAGCATTGTTGTTTCTACACCATTTTATTTTCTATTGTGGCATATGTAGGTTTGGAAATTGAAGAAGATCGAATATTGGAGATTGCTTGCATAATTACTGATGGTAATTTGACCAAATTGGTAGAGGTGACTAGTAACTTTTAATGCCTTTGCACCTAGCTTTTGGTCTTTTGTTTTATTCACATTGTTATGTGGTAGCCACCACTTCTTCTGTGTTTTCATTTTGCATTGCTCTTTATGTCTTTTTTTGGCAAGTCTATTTTCTTACACACAATCTATGGCAGAGAATAGTTGATTTTCGAATGTTCAAACTTAAAAATTATTTGGATCGCAAAATATATCAGTCCTACATTTCTGTGCCAAATAATTGAGATTGATATTTTTAAAGAAATCTAACTGAATCTTGACCTTAGTTGGCATATTTCAAAACCGTCCACAAATTGCTGACTTATTCAAGGGGGCATGTTTAGCTACTTATAGCATAGTTGCCATTTCTATCAGGCTTCCACGTTCCAGTGACGATGTATGAAATTGCTAGATGTGTACCGAGCATGGCCCAAACCAACGACTTAAGCTCTTATGGATGCTTGACAATTTGCCGTGCTCTTGTCATTCAAAAAAAAAAAAAAAAACAATTTTCATTGCTCTTCAAGACACATGAAGTAGAAGAAATGGCCAACACAAGCAGTTGAAAGTGATACTTGGTCATCACTTGATGAAGAAATGAAAGGGTTTGTTGGTGCTTCATCTACCCATCATGAAGAGTCCACTTGAAAAGCCCCCAACTGAAGAGTGACATGAGACTACACTTCCATAAAAGCTCTCAATCTCAAGGTCATAACTCTCTGAATAGTGGAAACATATAGATGCAAGTGACTTTTGCCATACCGAGCCAATCAATTCAAAAGTCAAAACTCCTTTTACTTACCTGAGTGAATGGAAAATTGACTGCGTCAATCCTGGACTCCCCAAACTCAACTGTTCTCAAGGAGGTGAAGGACTACAAGTTTCAAAACTTAATAAATGAATGTCACTGTTGTAATTTCATTACATATAAGTACCAAATGTCCTTTATGTACACAAGAATTAAAGAGCGCATAAATTATTCTGTGCCTTCATCAATAGCTAAAGATAATTAGATAAATGGATGGATAAGGAATCTAATTCCTAATACCTTCTATCATGCTGAGATGTTGATGTAGAAAACCTAAAATTATCTTCTCAAATAGGATCAAACTATGTCACAAATATCTCCGATATTTTCAAAATATAGCGATTTTATCGCAGCATTTTGATAAAATGACAAAATCCCGAAATAATTCCGAGAATTAAAAAAATATAGCGGTATTTTCATTTACGGCGATAATATCGTGATAATATCGCGATATTTTACAGTATTTTTTTGATATTTTTAATTTTATATTTTTTCTTAATTTATATATTTCTAAATGTTTTTTTATTATTTATTTCCCTATATAAACCCGAAAAAATAAAACAAATCTAATATATCCTGAGATTTTCCATTGCCGAGGAATTCCCGGGAATCAATTTGTGACTTAGGATCAAACAATATGTGCAACAAATGTCAAGAAAAAAGACGCGAGATTTCCAAAACTCTCATTCTTCTTGGCCAAGAAAATTCAAAGAAAACCTCACAACCTGTAACCCTGATACGTGGCTTATATATCAATTCCACTAGATCAAGAAAATTACCAAAATACCCACATTAGTCGGTCAGGGTACCGTATAATTCTGAAAAAATAAAACAAATCTAATATATCCCGAGATTTTCCATTGCCGAGAAATTCCCGAGATGCACAACAGTTGAACTGCACTAAAAGTCTAAACTCATATGACCATATAATTGCGTGGGTGATATTGGGTCGAAATGTGGTTAAGTCAGCTTTGCAACAACGTCATTTGATATTTGGTGATATTAGGTAGATACATGTGGTTAAGTCTGTTGGTGCTTTAGCAACAAAGTGTGTCACTTTATATAAGGTAGATACATGTTAATTGTGGGGAAACACTTTTTCTCACATGGCTCTGTTTCTTTCAACGTAAAATGGGCTCAAACCAAATTGTATGTCCAATCCAAATTTATGGAGTGTTTCTTTCGATGTAAAAAGGAATTTTACATCCACCCCTCCCTTTAAAATTATCATTTGAAAAGTCGTCGGATTTTATAGACGAAGGCCACTTATTTTACGTCCGATTTTGACATAAGATTTTCCAGCGTAAATAAAGTGTGGTCTGCTCGCTCGACTAATTCCCTCCTCCAGAAACCAAAGTACCCCTTTCTCATGGAGAATGACGAAAATACCAGTATCTTATGGAAAATGACTAAAGTATCCCTCTCATAAAATGACCAAAATGCCACTATATCATGGGAATTGACCAAAGTACCTCCACAAGAAAATGACAAAGATACCCGTATCTCATAGAAAATGACAAAACGCCCATATCTCATAAATTGACCAAAGTGCCCCCGTCTCATAGAAAATGAATTAAATAGCATATCTCATGGAAAATGACATAAATACCTCTATCTAATGGGAAATTTTCAAAATACTCATATCTCATGGAAAAAGAAAAAAATACCCATATCTTTGAAAAAATATCTGTATTTCTTGGAAAATGAAAAAAAATACCCCTATCTCATAAAAAATGGCAAAAATATCCACATTTCTTGGAAAATGACCAATGTACCCCTATCTCATAAAAAATGTCCAAAATGCCCACATCTCATGGAAAATGATATAATAGCCATATATCATCGAAAATGGCCAAAATATCCTATCTCATAGAAAATGAGAAAACACTCCCATGTCATGGAAAATGCAATAGGGATATATTTTTTTACTTGATCCTAACCCTCTGCTATATTTGGTATAAAATGGATGGCTGAGAAACTTTAACAATGACGAGAGTAAAATTTGTGGTGAAAGAAATGCTGTAAAAATGTTGGCTCATTTGATGCCCGATTTTATTGTGCGCAAAGAAAGCCAAAAATAATGTTATGGTAAGAGTTTACTTGGGAAAATCTTACCTCTGTATGTTTTATCTCCATAACTTTTAATGTGTCCATTACGTCGAAAGAAATGAATCCTATATGAAATGTTAATCAATCTCCACGTTCTTGGTTCTAACACAAAATGCGATTGGAGGAAAAAGATATTTATGTTGGTTACATTAATAAAGAATGGATTTTCCTTATAAAGGTGTAGTTTTTTGCCAGCAGATTTTCTCCTCATTTCTAGTATTTTATGATACTTTAGGGGCCGTTTGGATACACCACAAAATTGTAGTTGGGAGACAAGAGAAGAAAGAGAGCAGCCGTCGTTTGCTGATATCTAGGCCTTCTTTCCGACAGCAAGAGAGTTGGACATCGTCCCATGTTTCCAGGTTTTAGAAATCGCAGGATATGGGAGAGATTTCTAAAACCTGGTTTTCTTACTTAAAATCCAAGAAACGCTGCCAGGACAGCATACCAGCAGCTTGATCATGACCCTCCTTTACACTGTTTTCAAACTAAAACCTGGATTCTAAAATCCGTGTATCCAAACGGCCCCTTATTCTTTTTGGCTGGGTGGTACCCTATTGCTCCTACTGATTGCATCGATTCAAAGTACATATCATTTTATAATCTGCATCAGATAGAAAATCAAAGCCACACTGATCATTTTGACTAGAACAAAATGCAACATATAAAGCGAAGAAGAACAATGAAATGATACAATCTTGACGCCAACGATATGTGATAAATAAAATAAAAGGAGGAATGCTAGATTCACAGGTGCCCTTGCAAAAAAGGGGACAAAGGGCGCCCCTATTGGTCAAGTTACATTATAGACAGTTATGGTCTTAATTTTCTGTGCCATCTTAAATATAACTTGACCAATAGGGGCGCCCTCTGCCCCCTTTTTTGCAAGGGCGCTTGTGAATCTAGCATTCTGCAAATAAAAGATATGTTTTAGGATCAAGCCATGCAGATGCTGCTGGTAATCTGGAGGATGATAAACACAGAAGGAACAGGTTAATATAATTGATAGAGTGTTTGTTGATGAAGTGTATTTTATTCATGTCAATGATTTTTGTGTACGAATTGAAGGGGTCTAGATGCTGCCCTCAATTCCTGTACTCCCTTTGACTTTTTTATTTTTGATTTGAGTATGGCATTAGAGGGCGAGCCTTGGTGCAACGGTAAGGTTGCTCCATTGTGACCTGGTGGTCACGGGTTCGAGTCACAGAAGCAGCCTCTCTGCAAAGCAGGGGTGAGGCTGCGTACATCTAGCCCTCCCGAGACCCCGCAATGGCAGGAGCCTTGTGCACTGGGCTGCCCTTTTTTTTATTTTAGTATGGCATTCCTCCCTGTTTTTCGTTAAGCAGATGGAGAGTTTTTTGTAGTACTTATTCATCATTTTTGTGTGATTAGAAGAATTTATGAGTAAACATTAATTCTTTTCGTCTGATTGGCAGAGTTGATGAGTAAACACCTTTTTTTCTAATTCTTTATTACCATTCAAAAAAATGAGTAATCACCTTTTTCTGTTCTTTTCAGGTGATTTTTTAATGGATTTGCTAGCGTCCATCGCAGAAGGCATTTCACGGATGGGCTGTTGCATGTGAGAGCAGCCACATAAAAAAAGAAGACAATATCTGCTGAAAAGTGAGCCGGTGTGTCTGCTCTCACATGCAACAGCCCATCCGCGAAATGCCTTCTGTGATGGACACTAGCAAATCCCTTTTTTTAAGAGAAGATTTTTTACAATAACTTTCGTGCATTCCCTTCTTTAATTGTAACTTTTATCGGAAGGATTTTTATTCTTATTGTTTGCATGCTTGCCAATATTAAATAGATTTATGATTGCAAAATCACCCGGTCTTCCTTCAAATACTAAATTAAGTTTTTCCTGCTTAGGGCCCGCATCTGGTAATTCATCAAACTAAAGAGTGCCTAGATAATATGGGAGAGTGGTGTCGAAATCATCATGCAGCTAGTGGTATGCTTTTCTTCGATTATAGATGTTTTGGTCCAATGCTACAATATCCTGATTCCCGCCTATTATGAAAGGAAGCACACTATTTTTTAGCACCCACATTTTTTAACAATATTTCATTTCTTCAATTCTGTTTTTAACTTTTTGAATCCATGTAGGGCTGACAAAGAGAGTACTCCAAAGTACAACCAATGAAAAAGATGCTGAGAAACAGGTATTCTGGATTTTTTTTTCCCCAAGCTAAACTTACTTTTCTTCTTGTATCCCAATGCTTTTCTCTCATGAAAGAAAATTTTCAGGAGCAAGATATTCGGTGGCAAATAAGAAGATGATGAAATTTTACCATTCAAAAAGATAATGAAATTTTATAATATTGCATGTGCTAATAGTTACTGAAAAAATGATCAAACTTTTGTCTTCATTGCATTTACTGAATCATTTTTCTTTATTGGCTGCATATTCTGACATGACTCTTTTATATTAATTGGATCCATCTTCTGACAGGTGCTCTTGTTCTGATGGTGTTTGTTGTATAGATTAATTTTTTATTCTTGAGATATTGGTATTGAAAGAGTAAATAATGTGGGACCAAGTAAGATCAAATGGTTGATACCTGCAGAATTGTGCTTCCAGGGAGTTTCATTTGATCATTGCCATTGCATTGACTACAAATTCTTATCTCCCTTTGCAATATCCACAAAAGTAATAACCACCTTAACATTGTTTTATTTTGTTGTTGGATACCTTAAATTGATTTCTTTTATATTTGCATCTGCAACACAAGTAATCGGCTTAACCTTAGTACAATATTACCACTTCTATTACGTTATTCTTGATAGGCAACATGGAGATTAGAAAGATTAAATTTGAATACAATTAGCCATCTAGAGGATCGGACATACATAGATTTCATGCCCAATAATTATCTTCTAGAAACAATACTATTTGTAAATTTTTGTAATACCTTGCACGATGAAGGGATTACTGAAAACAGAAACTAAAATCTAATTAAAGTTCTAGTCATCGGACCAACTACTAGAAATGGTGGAAAGCAAGCATACAATTAGGTTTAGATGTTGAGGTGAATCTATGACAGCCATGAGAAAGAGAGAGAAGGAAAAGATAATCAAAATCAAGAAAAGAGAAAAGATAGGAAATATCAAGATAAAGAAAGATGGATCGTGAGAGAAAAAACAGAGTGGTTTATGAACCGAACTAGGGAGTAGGGGCGGTTTATGAACCGAACTAGGGAGTAGGGGTGGTTTATGAACCCAACCGGGAAGGGTGAAGAAGGGGAAAAAGGGAAAATTGATGTGAATTCATGATGAACAAGTGAAAGAGAGAGAGAGAGAATAGATTATCAAGATCAAGAAAAAATTATCTCTTCTGATTTTCAAAAAAGAAAAAGATCAAGAAAAATCAAGATCAAGATCACGAAAGAGATCACGATCGAGAAGGAGATCAAGATTTAGAAAGAAAGGAGATAAGGGTAGAAATAGACCTGGCAAACGGGTGGGCCGGGTCGGGTTTCACCCGACTTGTACGGGTCCGGGTCATACGGGCAGGGTAAAAAAATGACCCGAAATTTTACGGGTCACTAATTGGTGGACCTGGACCCCACCCGTACGGGCCGGGTGGACCCACGGGTCACCCATTTTTTTTATTAGAATTTTTGTTGTTGTTGTTGTTGTTTTTTTCTTTCTTTCTGTTTTTGCCCTCTCACTACAATGTAATGTAGGATCACTAAAACCTAATTTGTGCCTACAATTGGAACCTGAAACCTCATATTGGTAACTTTGTTCCTAATATGCTGTACGAAATATGAATTGATGAAAAAAGTCGCACAATGTTGAAATCTTGAGTAAATAAACAACAGGCTGACTCCATGTAAGTAGCTGTTGTGCTAACTGCAAAAATGGTATACAATAGATTCTAAAAGAAGGAGAGACTAGAAGAAACATTGTCAAAGTTGGAGCTCCTCAAAGTTGTAATCACAGGAATCAGTTGCATACTTGCATAAATCAAACTACTGCTTGAACCCTACTAAAAACCCTATTAAAAACCCAAACTGTAACCCTATTAAAAAATCAAGAGAAGAGAATAAGAGATTAGAGATACCCTAACCCTGCTCAAAAAATCTACAGAACCTAGGGTTAGGATCATCTCCCTAACCCTATTAAACTCAAGATATATATATATATATATATATATATATATATATATATAGAGAGAGAGAGAGAGAGAGATACTTGGAGCAAGGCGGAAGGCCGTCGGACAACGGCGACGGACGGTCAGAGATGGCCAGAGTCACGGGAGAGAAGACAAAGGCTGAGGCCTTTAGGGTTTTGGGTGTAAGTTCTGTTCTGCTGACTGTTGAAGACTTGTCGACTGAAAAAACATTTATGCGACTTTACAAAACATAAAATTCGAAAAAAAAATTGGTTTTTAGTTTTTATGGGCACCCGCGGGTCCACCCGGCCTGGTCCAGTTTTCCCATGACCCGTACGGGCCGGGTTGAAAAATCAACGGGTCAGTAATCTGTGTCACAGACCCATAAATTACGGGTGGACCCGCGGGTCCGGGTCACTTTTTGCCAGGTGTAGGTAGAAAGGGAAGTGGTTTATCAGCCCAACGAGGGGGAGCGATTTATGACGAGTGGAGCTGTTTATGAACCCAATCGAAGGGGGTGAAAAGGATCTAAGAAGGGAGATGATTAGGGAAGGAACAAGGCAAGCAAGCACAGATATAAAATAGGAAAGGGGAGAAAAAGATGAAAGGAGGATCGATCAGATTTGGAATATAATTGATCAGATCTATCACACCCTCAATCTGAATGCCCGACAATAATTAAAATGAGACTAGCACAACCCTTTTTTTTTTTAATGGTAAAGAAAGTGAGATTAATACAATCTTAAAGGGTAGAAAAACAATGGGATAGTTTTTCTTAGGGTTTGCAAAACCCTAGAAGTAGAACCCGAAATAGAAAGAAATTGCAAGTCATGCTCCCAAAGCAAGTCACAATTTTCAAAAAATCAAAAGTATATTACTAAGCCTTTTCAAAATGACATAAATACTACTCCCTTCAAAACGTGATTAGCTGGCTACAAAACATAACTTAAAGCACTTTAAAACATAACTTACGTAAGTGAAAAAAAAAACTAGCTAACTCCCAATGTGGGGCCACGTAATAAAGTTGACCAAGTTCTCGAACACCTTTCAGACACTGTTCAAACATCCCAAAAAGTCAAAAACTTTATGCGAAATGCTTTCTAGATCTCCCATAGATCCATGAATTGATCAGCTTCAGTTTCCTCCATTGTTGCATCACCTCTTCTTTGTCTAACAAAATAAAAACTAGATTACATCACTTGTCCTGGTTCTATACATTAGCTAAAAGGCATAACAGGTAATTTATCCTAATTGACATATATGCACATACTTGCGTGTATAGAAGTTACATGATGCTTTTAACTGTGACATATATACACCATTCCATGGTATATGTAGGGCTATCTTTCACAATGTCCCCTCAAATTGATGCATTGGGGCTGATAGCAACAAGTTTCGAGTCAAGAAGTCATTGTCTCACTCATGTGATGTCCTTTGTGATGATATCTAGTGAGGATTAAACCTATGAAATTGATATCCAACCCAGTAGCACTGGCATAGGTAGTGACAATAGTCACAATACAACTCAATATGCATTGTGCTCTCATGGAAAACATGATTCGCGGCAATTTTAAATTCACTCTTATGAACTCTTTATTTGTTAGTAAGAATTTTTAGTTTAAAATGGGTCCGTTTGAAAGGAGAAATCAATTAGAACAAGAATATTTAAATGTTCTTGTTCATAATGTTTACAACACGAAGCTCCGAGAAAGGAGAATGAAGAGGAAATAGAACATTGTTTTGATCTTGGTGGATTATATTGATTTGATGACTGGTGGATGGATAACAGTGAGATGGTGTTTGATGCAAGGTTTTAAATTTCGGTCCGAAATTTTGGGTTTCGGTCGATAACGAAACCGAAATCGGTTATACCCGAAACTGTATTTTATTTTGGCTGAAATTTCGTTTATCCCAAAATTTCGTCTGAAATTTAAGGGATTTCACCCAAAAATCTGGATTTTTGATAATTATTTAATAATATCCCACAATTTTGGAAATTTCGGTCGAAATAAATTAGGAGTAAAAAATAGCCGTTCAATAGATTTCGTCGGATTTCGGCTGAAACTTCGGTTTCGGAGAGGACAGAAACGCATTCCGGAACTGGAATTTGAAACTTTGGTTTGATGTAACTGCTATTTAATCCATTCCCATCGGTTCAGTTGATGTACCACTTTGACCACCATCATATCTGTTGATTTTAGTTTTGGATCTGCTTCTTAGCCTAAGATTAGAAAGAGTATTCCTCAGAGTGAGTATACTTTCTCGTTTTATAGTGTCTATACTCTAGCTTAGGTTTTAGCTTTTAAGTTCTACATTTAATTTATAACAAGTAACTATTGTGCGCATTAATGCCTGTATAACTAAAGGCTATTATGTGTGCCCATAATGTTAACATAGATGAAGAATACGAGTTTGATGATGAGGGTGATGAGGTGGCTGGAGATGATGTAAACATCCATTACATGGATGAAGAGGATTAGGTCGATGTGATTGAGGATGATTGCATAGGTTGTTGGTGAGTCTAAGTCCTTATTTATACACATTTTAGTTTTTTTTCTGTTTGTGCCTTTGTGATGTGGATATGTAATGTGAACTTGTTATGCTCGCTACTCTATATTATTTGATTGGTAAATATTTGCAAACTCATGGGCTCATAGCCATTAACTGGTTGTCTGACTTTTCCACATGTCTGTAATAATCTTTTATATGAGGTTCATATTTCATTTTCTTAGTTTAATGATGACTGTATGATGAATTTTGCTTGGAAATGAAGTACATCTTTTTTCTAGAATTTATAGTATTACTTTGTATTTATTTTTTTCTTAATTTTTATTTTTATTTTTAAAAAAATCAGAAAATTCGTGAGACGTATGGCTCGCCTCTTAATACACCGATTATATCTTCCGTCCTCTATATACTCTTGATATTGACATCCTAAATTGGCAATTGTGTTTGTATTATACTTCTCATCACAGGTTGTGTTCTTGACATTTTAGTGGGTAAAATGGAAGCACTTATTGGGATACAAGAACATGTTGTTTTTTATTGTTTAAGACTTTGTTCACTCATGGTCTGTGTAAAGCGTTGATGACATCTTATACTTGGAATTTTTAGCCATGTCCCTTTTTTGTCATCTTATACTTGAATTTTTAGAATGGAAGCACTTATTTTGTATTTATCATTTTGCTACTGCAGTTGTTTTTACTATCCTATTTCAATTTGTTGCAGGTAATAGAGTTTGTGAAAAAGCATATCGGGACGCATACACCTCAACTAGCAGGAAATTCTATATATGTTGACTTTTTATTTTTGAAGGTAAGTAAAAATAACCATCTCCTACTTTTCTTTTGTACAATGTTGGGAAAATGATAACTTTACTCTAAATTATTTTGATAGTTTCGTTCAATATCATCAACATATACCACTAACACAATAATCCCTGACTTTTACAATGTAAGATAGATTGGCATGCCTCATTTTATTCATCCCGTAAGCAATCATCACTTCATTGTATTTTTTATACCAAGCACGTGGAGGTTGTCGCAAACCATAGATTCACCTCTTCAATCTACATGCCCTATCTACTCCTGTTGAGCAACATACCCAAGTGGTTGCTCTATAAATACCTATTGCAAATCACCATGGATAAAGGCGTTTTAATATCTAATTTAAAGGGAGACTAATAAGAAATAACAAGTGAAATAATGATTTGAATATAATTGAGCTTCGACATATAAGAGAATGTCCTTATATAATCAATACTGTAGGTCTGGGAGTAACCTTTACCAAGTAGCATCAAGGCAACCCTTAAGCCGATCAACTGATCCATTTGAGAAATACTTGACTCTGTACACCCACGTACAACTAACATCCTGTTTTCATGTAGGTGAGTTTGTTAATTTTAATAAATCATTTGCATGTAGTGCAATCATCTCTTCTTCCATTGCCTTATGCTATCTGGGATGGTTAAGGTCTTGACTATGAGACGAATGAACAATGACATAAGACATAGAAAACTTATGAGAAGTAGGAGATATATAATGAAAGAAAACAAATCGGGAAATAGGATGGGTTGTACAAGAATGCATACCTTTTTGAAGTGCAATAGGAAGATCTAAGGAATATTCAATAACCGAAGATGGATCAATAGAGTCTAAAGTCAACTGGTGTTGAGATAGTGATCTGGTGCCTGTGGGACAACATTGAATCATCTGATGTCCAGTGAGTGGAGGTACCCGACGACTCGACAAGAGTTTTGCATTACATTGTTAATACCACCAATCTCAAGAGAAGACACTTGCATAACAAGAAAATAGTGGAAATAGGATCAACACTGTTAAAGTATAAAGGATAAATAACGCCTTTCTCTAACAGCTTAAGCTTTTGGAGAAGTTGGTAAGTTAACATGGTATCAGAGCCAAAGTTCTCGAGTTAAAACCTCCCGGATAGCAAAAAATTCCACATGCGATGGTTGGCCCAAAGTGGGATCACATGTTGCACATGTTTGCCAAGTGGGCACACGTGCGAGGGAGTGTTAAAGTATAAAAGATAAATAACGCCTTTGTCCAACAGCTTAAGCTTTTGGAGAAGTTGGTAAGTTAACAAACACATTTATCAACTCGAGTAGGAGTTGAGAAAAAAAGGTGTACGCTCAAAGGATGTAACATCTGGATGCACATATATTGTTTCCTAGAAATATGAATATAACAAAGATAACCCTTTTAAGTACGAGAGTAAACCACCCTTTTAAGTATGAGAGTAAACCAAGAAAATACATTTAACAGCGTGATGATCAAATATACCTTCATCCGAACAAAGACGTTGAACAAAGCATACACATCCAAGCATGCGAGTGAGACAAAGGCGAGAGAAACATTACAAAACAAAATGGAATATGGAGATTTACCATGAAGAATAGATAACATTGGTTGATCAAATAGCAATTTTTTTGGAAAGATAATGATTGTGATACTTTAAGAAAATTCTACTTTTTTTCTGTTCCACTACTCTACTGAGGAGTGTCCATACCAGAAGTTTGATGCAATATATCATGTTGATCAAAGAGTTGCCTGTTTGGAATAGGCCCGATTGGATCGGAACAAAATGGAACTGTTCGGATATTTGGGCATAATGTTTCATTCTGTGCTTTGTTCTGGATGAAACGGAACAAAACATTTCGTCCAGTCGAACGAAATACAAAGGAATCTATGTGTACAATATATCATGGAAGACACAAAATGATTAAAAAAGGAAAGATGTGAGCTCTGAGTTGGAATAAGTTGAACCAGTCTGATTGGATCAGGTCAAAGACTCGAGACAGAGCAATTATGTCCAAGTCATACCAAGTTTTGGACTGGGTTGGTCCTTTTTCTCAGACTTGACTTTTGTGTCAATTTTGTTGATGAATGTGTACCCTAGGTCACTTCGGGGAGTTTCTAATCTATAAGTCTACAATTGGAGATGGTGCTGATATCCATCATTTTCAAATGCACATTTTCCTGGAAAACCAAATCCTTTTGAAAAATTGGCAAGTCTGTATCCAAAGGTGCCACTAGCATCATTGTAAGTTGCTCCTTAGCAATAAAACAACTCCTTTTACACCGTGCATCACACATTAGGAACATATACCCACCTTCCCCTGAAGTAGTGAGGTTGAGTTGATGGCATTCCCTGTTTTCTGATCGAGGTTTAAAATTTCGGTTTCGACGTCCGTTTCGGCCTCAGCAGAAACTGAAATTTCGGCCGAAATTTTGGAATAACAGTAGATTTTGAATTATTTTATTTTATTTTTTAAAAAAAAAAACTACATTTTCCCGAAATTTCGGCCGAAATTCCGATATTGGTACTTTTGGTGTCGGTCCTGGTCCGGACCGACATCCAAAATTTTGGCCTAAATTTCGGAGTGTTGTTCGAAATTTAAAACCGTGTTTCTGATCTGGCATTTGGGTATCATGATTCTCAGGTAGAAAATTTCTAATTTTGGTTGCATATGTTTGATATCTTGTAGGTTAGCATCATCATCATCATCTATCATTTTAGAAGCTGCGCATCTTTACTCTAGTGACTAGAACGAGCTTCGATAATCGCTGTCTCTCTTTTATTAAATCAGTCCTTTATTATTGGCAAGCATATTGGTTAACTTGTTACTGATTTTATTTTTTTCTCTTCAGAAATATATGCCAGATTTGGCAGGTCTCTTCCCTCATATACTTGTTGATGTTAGTAGTGTGAAAGCTCTATGTATACGCTGGTATCCCAGAGGTAATATTTCCACTTCTCTTATTTGGTTATTATGTTTTAATTATTGAAGAAATGGTATTGATTTTTATTGAAATTAATTTAAATGTGAAATGCAACAATAGCTTGTGTCCAAACAGTACGCCTTGCGTGAGACAACCAAGAGAAGGAAACAAAAGTTCCTTACATGTGGAGGCAATCAACCATATAAGTTACTTTCAAATAGACTAAATTTTCATGTTTAATTGTTTAGTTCCCTTGACCTGCAATTTTGATACTGAATATCACATAAAATTTTGCAAAGTTATATTAAGAGCTATTGATAATGGAGCCCAACTCACCTTGTTGTTTCTTTTTTAACTGGCTACCGTGAGCCTTTTGGGAATTGTAATAGCTTTTGACAGCTCGATAAATAGTTAAAGACGATATTTTATATGGGATGTTCGTGTGAAGTCGAGTATTTTTCAAAATGTTCTGTGGTCCCACTTTGTAGGATGATCCAAACCATTCATTTGTTGGGCCATAACGTAGGCTGTACCCTGTGGATCATCTACATGGGATGATATTAACCGTCTGATCTATAGAGGGACTGCATATTATAGAAACCTCTACAGATCGAAGGGCTAGGATCATCCGATGGAGATTATTTATGGGGTACAGCCAATTTGTGTTGTGGTTCATGTTTTGAATGGTTTGGATCATCCTACAAAGTGAACCCGATAATACTTTTTTGAAAAATACCGGACTTAACATGCACACTTCATTTAAAATCTCATAAAAAACAAGCTGAGTTCGGCCCATTATCAAAACATGGTAGTGTGTAATAATATATGGCCTTTATATAATGTAACAACACCATCTCTTTGAGGTCTAATATGGAGAGGAAGCTCAGTTCATATTTCCAATGGTGTTGCCTGTGGTGCAGAAAATAAAAGAGCTCCTTCTAAGGAAAACAAACACAGAGCTATGGATGATATCAAAGAAAGCATAGCAGAACTCAAATTCTACAAGCAGAACATCTTCAAAGAATCCGAGTCAAGGCGTTGATGTTAGAGCTCTGGTATGTAATTATGTATTGCCTAAATTGAAGGCCTTCTAAACAGATTTCCAATTCATCTTATGCGTGATTTGTAACGACCAGGTCTAAAATAAATAAATAGATAGGCAACCCTTATCAAAATTGTGTACTAATTGATATGAACACCCCTATGTAAACACGCTCACTTATTTTTTTTATTATTATTTCAGGGTGCACTTGTTTGATATTTACAACCCTCCATTTAAATACGTATGCCATTGATATGTACACTCCGATTTAAAATCTCCAAGATCAGATTAGTAGCCTAATTATATTAATTGGGTAGATCCCAGTAAATGCATAATTTTAGCCATTAAAGTATAGCTTTAAGGCATTACTTGCTCAAAAAGAAACTTAATTTAGGTAAGCTAGGATTAATGAGAGAATCTAACGAATTTGAAGGATTTACTTCTAAATATAATTATTTTAACTTAAACACTTCTTGTTTGAGTCACACCAATTAAAGAAGAAAACATGGGAAAAGGAAATAAGATCCTTTTTTTTGGATTTTAGAAAGAGGGTGTGATGGGTTTTAAAGACCCATCGTATGGGTCTCTACCCATTTTGTTGCCGCTCAAAACAGAGAGAGAGAGAGAGAGAGAGAGAGAGAGGGATTGGGAGCAAGCCAAATAAGAAGAAGTAAAGGGATTGAGACCCACCTCCAAATTTCAAGTAGGTACCACCAACTGTAATTCTCTTCTTCCTTGTTTGATTTCAATTGATTAAACCGAATTCATAATAACTCATTAAAATCCTTTTTTCTTGGCAACCATGAAACCCCAATTTAATATCACCATCGAAGCGTTATGATTTCACACCCAAAACTGTTGAGCAGCCAAGACACCTTCACCCACGACCCTCATCCATCTAATCCACGGCCCTATTTGATTCACAATCAGTGCACTCCCCTGCGCCCTTATTTTTATCAATGAAATTTATGCCTCCATAGGTCCGAACCCTCTTGGATAGGACCTGCAAATAGAGGAGAAGAAGAGATGGGGTAGATAGGAAAAAAAAAAGAAGAAAAGAAATGGTGATGGGATTTAAAGAATAAAACATTGACTTTTTTTTCTACCTTAGGCCACCCTTCTTAGTATCATTTTCTACTTACGAACACTACAATGGGGTGGTACTGGTAGGAAAGGGGGGTGAGTAGAACATGATTACCTGATCTTGTAACCCGTACTATATTTTTAAAATAAATAGGCCACAGTACGTGGATTCTATATAACATGTATGAAATAGACCTCTAGCTCCAAGGGGGGGGGGCCACCATCTTTTGGCTGTTATGATAGTGTTCCAAAACTTTGTCCATCAATTTGATGGTTGATCATCATGCGGGCGAATCATGCGACCTTTCTCGCTATATAAAAATCTTACACTAGACCATTGGGCATTCACGTATGAAATCTGTCACGTTTAGTCAACATGGCCTATTGAACAAGATCTGTCACGTTCAGTCAACATGGCCTATTGAACAAGATCTGTCACCATAGAATAATTTAATCTAGTATTTTATTTCAATAAGTCACAGTTGCACTGTTGCTCACTAGGAGAGTTTTCTATTCCAATTAGTAAGGGTTGTTACATTAATAAGGAGAAGCCTCTATTTATAATAGAGGGCCCATCTACAGTGACAATTATATTGGGACCCCTACTTTCAAAAAGAATGCATTACGCATTAGGACTTCTTGGAATTTCATCTCTTTTGTTAAGCTACCACTTGAACCTGACAAAGTTAATAATAGCTTTGACATCTCTATTTGATAATGACATCCATAATGATACAAACACGCAAGAACCCATTCCAAGAATTTTATACAGTATTTAGGACCCCTTGAAACTCCAAAACTTCGTCCGTGAATTTGCGGCCACAAACCCATGTTCAATACACGCATGCTAGCATCAGTACACTTGTTGCTCTCACACACCTTCAAAACCTGCAAAACTCAAACCTTAGTTAGAACAGGAATTGAAACAAATTGTGTGTGTATATATATATATATATATATATATGATGAATCTTTTGATCACTAGAAGACGGGGAACCAAGATAAAATCGAAAATTCCAACACCGTTGTTAAAACAAAATTAACCCAATTAAACCTAACAAGATAAATAGGATGGTTAGAACGGTGGTTAGAACACTTATCGGATGATGATAAATTTTATTTGTATAGACTGCAGCCTTTGCAACTTATAGAGACCTTTCTTACCAGCACCAAAGAAAACAAGGCAAGTGAATATGGACTCGCTTCATAACGGTAACTCAGTGTAATTCCTATGATTATTTGATATGTGACTGTGTTAGAAGGTAAAGGCATCGCATATGTTTCAATACCATATTTCTTTAGGCTTTCATTTCAGAAAGCAAATTTGCTATGATTTATGTTAGATAAAGTTGTAAATTAAAATAGACCCAGCATGTTCATAAAGAAAAATTGTAGATTCTGTATGCCATTCTAGGATTTGGAAATGAGGGAGGGAGGACTAAGGCAGACCCTTAGATTCGTCCTTGGGCAAAAGCCCAAAGTTACCCAGGCTGAGAGTGTACGACACCTGGCTGACAATGCATTCCGGGTGGAACCATATGGTGACCCAAAGAGAACCCTAGAAAGGAGCACGTCTCATTAGGGGACGGAGGACTCTTTGATGGTCAATAGTTGACGGCCAGGCTGGAAGGCCACCGAACATGATCTTATTGGGAATTGCCGTATGACTATTGGGGATGAGAGTACATATTGCTTGATTTATTTCCACCTATATTTCTTCTTGAAATTTGAATAAATAAAATGCCAATGTAGTTATGTTTCATTTATGTAGGATTTGAGAAAAACTGTATAGTTTAAAATGGATTCTAATATTGATCATTGAGAATTTTTATGGTTATTGTACCGTGTTGCTTTTATATCGTTAGCCCTTTTTCCTTGCTCTTACGTTGCTACTTTTCCCTCCATAGGATTAGTAGAAGAGGGAGCCTTCGCAAGCGAAGACATAAATAAAGCGGGAATGGGGAAATAAATAGAGAGGGTGAGGTGACAAATGGGTCACCTGTCGTTTTATTAAACTCAGTTTAAGTTATTTAATTTCGAGCTGTAATAAATTTTATTTGGAATGCTAGGTCTTTAATTTGGAACAGAGTAAGTTTTAAAATTTTGGATGGATTTTATTATTGTGAATGCTTCCGCTCATTTAAGTTGTTCCTTTCAAAAAAAAAATTTCAGGTGATTTTGTCAAATAGGTGTAGCGGCCTGGTTCTGGAAATCGGGTCGTTACATGATTACTCTGCTTTTACAGTAAAATAGAAATTTACAAGTGGTAATGTCTAATTGTAAATGTAGAAATACCAGCTTTGTTTCAAAGAAATTGTTCTTTTTTGGGAGTTAAACCAAGAGGAACTTTTTGGAGAAACGAATAGTTCTACAAATGCACGGGGATTGCATGAATCTTGAAAAGGGTCGTCTAGGCAAATTTGCAAAAAGCACTTCTGAAGCCCCTCTTTTTCAAAGAGAGAACCACCTTGTATGAATTAAATAAATGACAGATTAAGCTATGAGGTGTCTCGTCTCTCCTGAAAAAGAGGGGCCGCAAAAAGGCTCAGGGCCCACCAAACACTACTTACCACTACTCCGAGGTAATTCTAGGCAAATCCAATGCTCGTATCCTCCCTTTTGACTAATTCCACTACTCGCCACGACAGGGATGTCAGTTGTGGGTTGCATCACTAGCAACTTTGTTTATCAAGAGTGAAATGCGTGGCATAGGCTCGAAGAGTAGTGGAATAAGAAGTCAAAAGGGAGGGGACAAGCATTGGATCTGTCTAAAATTACCTCTCGGAGAATAGTGGAATAGATTGAGTAGTGTTTGGTTGCACAGCATAGTCTCAGATAGTAGGGAAAGAGTAGGGGTGCCATTGCCAATATAGTGTGAGAGTACTATTTTCAAGAATTTTCAGCAAAATTTTCCCTTCTGGTCCATTTCAAAATAAAAATAAAATTCTAGAATTTGATTCAAAAGTGAGAGGAGATGAATGTGGCAAAGAAGCAATAATTATGTCAAAAACATGTTGAAGAGTCTTATGGAATTTCAATGCAATATTGTAGGAATCGGCTTTAGTTCTCTCAAAATTCTAATGGATGCTGAGCGTTTATGCAACCAAACACTTCCAAAAAAGAAGTCTTCCCCTCCTTCCTAAAGTTTAATGATTGTGCTACCATATTTTGATAATGAGACGAACTCACCTTGTTTTATGTCTTAACCATCTGAATTTTAGGAATTGCCTTTGCAGTTGATTGAAACATATAAGGCAAGAGAGTTTGTCTCATCATCAAAACATGGTTGTGCGAATATTAATTCTTAAATTACACTTATTGGCCTGCCTGTCCCTCATTTTTGTGATCAGGTCCGTTGATCCAAGCGACAATCATTTGTCCGGCCAAATGTTGTTGAGATCACCTTGATCACATTTTCATGCACTTTATCTTAGGGTTCAACCTAGAAAAGATAAACCATTGATTTTATATCCATTTCTCTTATGCATAAGATGTTCGTCTAGGATGAGACCTGAAAGTGCAGATAATTTTATTGAGTTGTTTTCCTGTAATTGCAGATCACCCTCTTCTGCCACCCTATATTTCATTCATGTAATTTCAAAGTGGTACTTAGAAATACTTCTCAAGATCCTGCTGAGGACTTTGAATTAGTGTTGCACCTCGGGTAGATCTTCCAAAACCCTACCACTTCATCCGAAAAATTATCTCTGGTTGGGTCGGGTTTTTCCACATTATCGCAGATTTAAACCTGTTATTCTAATTTATCCTAAACTTCAAAATTATATTACATATGTAATATAACCTGATTTAAACATTTTAAAGGTAACCTAAACTTTAAAACTATCTTAGATCTGTAACAAGACCTGATTTAAACCTGTTACAAAGTAACAAACTTGATTTAAACTTGTTAGAGTTGGTGTTATTTAATCATTTGTACTTCAATACCAGCTCCTCCAAAAGCTTAAGCTGTTAGAGCTGGTGTTATTTAATCATTTATACTGCAATCCGATTCCTCCCCGTCACATGTGGCCCCTCTTCTTTTTCTTTTTTTTTTGGGTTGGCCCATGTGAACCTCTTTTGGGTCGGTCGTACACTTAATATCAAGGAGTTGTTGGGTTTTGAACTAGGACCTGCCGTAGGCAATAGCTCTTATATCATGTGAAACAACCAATTACTCCAAAAGCTTAAGTTGTGAGTTAATGTTATTTAATCATTTATACATCGAAGGAACTGATATAAACATAAGAAACCCTGTTGCAAAAAATTTTAAACGCAATTTTTTAAGATCTTCAGTTACCATTTTGGACGGATTATTGCGCCCTTGTAGAATGAAATCTCTTCAATTACTTTATAATATGAAGGTATTTTGAACGTATAATTGTATTCTTCACACTCTCAAAGCAGCAGAGCCGTTGTATGCTGAAGGCATGGTAGAAAGCCCATCTGCACCCTCGATCAGTTGTATGTGGAGGCGATATTTGCCTTAAGGACAGCATATTTAGATTTGTAACTCCGGCTCTTCACTTTCTTTACATTTGATTATTTTTTACTCAATTTATTAGTATAGTCAGAAACCCTATGCATATTATGTTACAAGTTGCTAATACTCTTACTTTGTCAACTGATACATTGCTCTACTCTATTTTTTACAAGTTGCTCTACTCTACTTTACCAGCTTATACATTGCTCAACTCTATTTTTTATACTGTTTTTGAGTATCAAATTATCTTCTATAAATGCTGGTGGATAAACCTGTAGGGAATTTAACCGGGTAGAACTCATCCCTAAAAGCTAGCCATTAGAGCGAGGGTGTCCATTCCCTTATACCATCCACGTCCATTTCACATGTCCGATGTGAGACTATTGCTTTTGCGTGGAACCCAAACAATCTCCCCCTCCACGCGGAAGCAACGTGGACTATCTAGCCCCTCCACGCGGCGGCAACATGGGAACCATGAGATCTTCTCCGAGGGAATTCACCGTCCTCGGAGGCACACCGGGGTTACTAAGATCTTCCCGGGAGTTACCACGCCCCAGCTCTGATACCATTTGTAGGGAATTTAACCGGGTAGAACTCACCCTAAAAGCTAGCCATTAGAGGGAGGGTGCCCATTCCCTTATAACCCATCCCCATCTATTTCACTAATCTGATGTGGGACTATTTGCTTTTGCGTGGAACCCAACAAAACCAAAAGTAGATCGCTTATGTGTTCTCGAATTAATTTCCAAAAACCATTTCTTTTTTCAATTACCATACCAACTTTCCATCTATCTGATCTAATATCTTCATTCAACTGTGTTGCTATCTAGCTTCCAATTAATTATCTTACGGTTCATTTGGATGTACTCCTGCAAGTTGGGCCTATCTTTAAATGTACCCTTAAGGCCTTGACTATCTTGAAATCTGTATATTGTGTGTGTACTTGGTTGCACATGGTGTGCCGAACTGTGTGCATGTGCTCTTACATGGTTTTGATTTTCTTTTAGATCTTATATCTTATATCTATAAGTACATTGATCACATGTGAGCAGAAATCATGTTTAGACTGGTGGTATTTATGTGTCGTATCATTTAGAACTCGAACTTCCCACATTTAAAGCAAACAGAACTCCCCATGTGATCTCTAAAGTATGAGATATAGTGCTTTTGCTTAAGGAATTTTTCATCTCTCGTCTAAACTTCCACCATTTTAAATACCAAACCCAATTATTCAAACCCCTTACAGACTCATATTTCCCTATCAGTCTTCCTCTACTAGAGAGATAAGTCTCTCAAAGAATAAATTTACTTCTTCTTTGCTCAGCCACCCTTAAATGCTCAACCCCTTCAAATCTCAATGAACCTCATCAATCTCTAGCAACTACCCATGTGATACCCAGTCTTAAAGTATGAGATAGACTGCTTTTGATTCCAGAAATTTGCATCTCTCATCTGCACTTCCACCATTTAAATGCAAAACCCAATTATCCAAACCCCTTCTAGACTCAGTCCCCTACCAGTTTTCCTCTAATATGGTCTTAAGATTTGGCTATAGAGATCAGTCTCTCAAGGAATAAATTTTCTTCTCCTTTGCACATCCACCCTTCAAATGTTCAACCCCTTCAAATCACAATGAATCTCATCAATCTCTCTCCACTCCTACTTGCTGTTTGTGTTCTCTCTACTGCTCTTTTCGCTATTGGTATTGATTTTCTTCCACCCCACAATGGCAAAGATAATTTCAGGTTTAGAAGGTTGATCAGAATGCAGTGTGTGGAAAACCCACTTTCTTGCAAGGCACTCTCTGATAGCCATGTCTGTTGCTTTAACTTGTGTAAGGACATTTCAGCCAACCCACTTCACTGTGGTTCATGTGGCCATGCATGCCAGTATGGACTGTGCTGCTGTGGAGGAATCTGTGTGGATATAAGAAATGATCAGGAGCACTGTGGAAATTGCTGGAATTTGTGTGATCCGGACGAGAGCTGCGTCTTTGGCATGTGTGACTATTCATAAGCAAAAGCAAAGGGAGAAGGTGGGTGAAGGTTGATAATTCCAGCCTACGGAGTAGTGTTGCATTTGAATTTTATTTCAAATAGATCATTTTGTTGAAGTATAAATGAATAAATAACCCCAACTTTAACAGCTTAAGCTTTTGGAGTAATTGGTTGTTTTCACATGGTATCAAAGCTATTGCCTAATATACTGGCAAGGGTCCGCCTAACCACGGCTTACCGATAAAAAAAAAAGGAGCTATTGCCTCACGGTGGGTCCTGGGTACAAAATCCAACAACTCCTTGATATTAAAAATCAATGTGTATAGCCAGCTCAAAGAGGAGCGACGCATGAGGGGGAGTGTGGAAGTATGAATGATTAAATAACACCAAAACATAAGTTTTTGGAGTAATAGGTTGCTTTACACATTTCATTGTAGACAAATAAGTGGATAAACGATGACTTTAGCTAGGCAAATGATATAGGCACAATGTTTTGAGGGATTTGCTAAGGTCCATCGCAAAAGGCTTTTTGCGGCTGGTCTGTTGCACGTCAGACCAGCCACCTCGTGAATGGAGACAAAAGTTGTTGTCTTCATTAACGAGGTGGCTGGTCTGACGTGCCACAGACTAGCTGCGAAAACCCTTTTGCGATGGACGCTAGCAATTCCCATATTTTGATAATAGGCACGGAATCAATTTATACTGCATGCTTTAGCCAGCAGTGCTTTTTTTTGGGGGAATTTTAACATATGGTTAAAGCATATAGAACAAGGTGAGTTACTGCATGTTATCAAACATGGTTGAGTGTACCAAATGGTTAAAGCATATAGGATAAGGTGAGTTAGTGCGTATTATCAAAACATAATTGTGCATGTATCATTTCCCTTATTGTATATACTTGTATGAAACTGATTAGTCTAAAGACAGATTAGTCTAGAATCACTTTCAAACTGTGCTCTTTTTAAGAAATATATGTGGGGAAATGCTATATTCGATCACCCCCATGTATAGCCCGGGCTACCCCCTCTAATATACTTACACCCCCTTGTAGTGTAAAAAGAGTAGGCATAAATACATTAGAGGAGGGTGGCCCGGGATGAAGGAGGGGGATGAGAGAGTGTTTTTTTTTTTTTTTTTTTTGGGGGGGGGGGGGGGGGGGGGGGGGGGCGGGGGCGGCGCAAATATATCACTTCCCCATGTATGTTTTACTTTCATATTTTTTGGAAACGTATTTTTGATATTTTACTAAAAAAACTTCATCGGATCGTAATTTTTCAATTCTTTAAAGTTTTTCTTATTCATTTCTTCAAAATAAAAAACTTTAGAAAAAAGCTTCAGAGTGGACGGGTATCCCTTCCCCAAGGATTTGTTTTTACTAATAAAGCTTTGTAGAACATTTAAAACTTTGAATTTAAAAAAAAAACTTCTTAATTCATTTTTTTCAAAAGAAAAACTTTGGAAAAAAAGCTTCAAAGTGAAGGGTATCTCTTCCCCGAGGATTTGTTTGTCATTCCTTTTTGTTCTTTATTTTCATTTACATTTGTAACTTTTCTTTGATTGTGGTTTCTTGTTGATGAAATTCATTGTGATTAAGGAAAATAAGGGTATTTCATACTCATCTTACGATCTTGCGTGAAATTTAAGATTTGTTGAAATACGGGATGTAGAAAACAAGTATTGTTAGATTATTTGAATTAGTATAGGTATAAATATTCTAATTCAATTATGTGTTGATAAGTTTCAAGAGCTTTACAGAAACTACAAAAATTGAATTCTAGCATTCTAAGTCTTGGCTGTAAAACAAGCGACGTTTAGATCCTTTTTTCCATATGAATACTTACAGAATTTTATATAAGAAATGAGTCTCAACTCAACTCAACAAAGCCTTTGTCCCAAACTAGTTGGGGTCGGCTAAATGAATCCTTTAGAAAAAATTTATGAAGAAGGTGAAAGGAATCTACCCGGCTCTAGTTGGGTTCTTCTACGTGGATCATTTTCTTCCATTCTATCATATCCAAGGTAAAAAGAAATGAGTGAATTATGTTATTGTTTTAGATTTTAGAATTTGATGGTATGTATTGATAAGCATTTTAGAATTTTGCATGTTTGTAATTAAATTTTTTGATCTTGTTTTACTAACATGGCAATGGGAGATGGAAGTGGATTTAGCAATGTGGTCATTTTTTAATGATCATTCTATTTAGTCGACAGAGGCCCATTTTATCTCACCTGTGGCAAATGATGAACTAGTTTCGTGATCTACCTACCTTTTTCTCTTTACCTAAGAAGCCTCAAACTAACCATGTCCGCATTTAGCATCAAAGGAAATGATATCCACACTGATGTTCAACGAGATGAAGCACCTTGAATTCTCGATCAGTTGAAGGTCCATCAGGTGTTGGCAATCAATCACTCGTTGGCGTACCTCTGTTAGAGGATATGAATCGTTATATTAAAAATAGGGAGATGATATTTTCACCCCCTTGCATTATGCATGTGCTTCCCTTATAACTTTTAAAAGGGAATTTGACGTGAACAGTGTGCAACTTTAAGGATTTTTGACGTCAAATCACCTTATAAGGAGAGCCATTGACACCTTATAAGGGAGCCCGTAATGCTGCGGGGGAGGGGTGTTGAAAATATCATCGCCCTAGAAATATGAACAAGGAAATTGCTAGCGTCCATCGCAATTGACTGTTCAAAAGGTACTATAAAAAGTGTTAAAGAAGGTTGATATGCATATGAAAAGACAGACTATTGGGCTAGAAATTGCAATTATCTAAAGTGAAGGGAGCCCATTGCAAAAAGGAGGTGAAAGGGATCTCCCACTGGCTGCACTCCCTTTCACCTCCTTTTTGCAATGGGCTCCCTTCACTCTAGAATTCCTCTTTTAAAAAAACCCATCAAGAAAAACCAACTAAGAAAGGGGGGCGCGGGGGGATAGCCATAAGAGGGGGGGAAATATCACTGCCCAATAAATAATGATGACAACAAAAGCTTCAATGGTATGATTTCAAAATTCAAAATGATTTCAAATAAAAGAAATTGGTGTATTCACAATGATGTGACCAGGGCTGCATCGGGGTCGCGTTGGGCCGATCCCATTATCTTAGCCCTTGCCTGCCTTGACCCTGAGTAAAACTCAACCCAGGCCCGCCTGGCCCACCCTGATTTGCCCTGAATGGGTTGGACCGGGCCGAGCACGCCCCGATTTACACCTTATTTTTTTCATTTTCTTTCAACATTCCTAAATCTTAGATTTCTTCTTTCTCTTTCAAACCCTTTGAAGATTGTAACATGTAGAGTGAAACCTTCCAAACCCTCTATTATATCTCTCTGACTCCTTCTCTCCCTTTAAAACCGTAACAAAACATCCCTAAAAACCCTAAATGTGAAACAAAAATATGTTTATTCACATCAACCATGGAGTCGGATGTGGTGGTCGCGGCCGTGGTTGTGAGCGAGGGAAAGAGATAGCGATGGGTTGTGGTGGCCAAGCTCTCTCTCCTCTTTCTTCTCTTCTGTACTCCCTTCAACCCTCAAAATGAAAATGAAGACGTGAGAAATTCCTTTTGCAAACGTGAACTAACCCTAACCCAAAAGTCGATCTTCGGCATCCATTTGAGGTGACCCTCAACGGCCAAGATCGATTCACCCAGAGGAAATGTTATCAGCACAGCCAAGTTTGGCATACTTTGTAAATATCAAAATATGACATACAGTGTAAACAGGGTCGGGCTAGGCCGGTTTAGGCTTGCACGACGTATCAATCCTGAGACCGACCCAATCCGACCCGACCCTACCCTGTCTTGGGCCTGCAAAAGTGAACCCAAGCTTGCTCTCAGAGTTGGAAAATCTAGCCCAAACCCTGTTCGGGCTCAGGGCGGGTCAGGGCTCACATGGCCAACCTTGCACCCCTAGATGTGACTCATCACGTGATGGAGAATAGGTGTCTTTCAATACACCTTCAGTAATGACTCATAGATGTTGGCCAAGGTGACACGGAGCTCAAGTTCACCTTATGCAATGTTGTGATCGTAAAGAGCATGTTGCGTGCCAAATGTCGTCAATAAAAATATGGTACATGAGATTTTCCTCAACAGTCATGGAATCGAGATGGTCTTTGAATTCAATTAGTTTGTTTTTATCGAGAATATAATATTTCTTAAGAATAGTTATGGGAAGTGATATATTTGCCCCTGTTTTTTACTTGGGACAGCCAGCTCAAGTGTATTTGACTATTTGTGATTGAAAAGGGCTGATGTACTTAACGTGGGAAGGATTTAATAGGCCTGATTGCTGCATACACTTGAACTGGTCGTCCCGTGTAAAGAAATGGGGTGAATTTGTCATTTCCCATAGTTATATGCCAATTGCATGTTTTCCTTGCGTCGATACATAATGATATTTAAGAGATAGAATACAAATGGGGATCTAACAATTAATATTGTCTGTGGCCGCATTTTAGAGAGCATTAATTACCGGATATATAGGTGTTGGCCACCTCCCATACTCCTAGCCACGTGAAACTTGGGGGAAAAAATCTAGCTCTTTGCTCTTGTCGTACATATATTTCTGGTGCATTAGATTCTATGCCTGTATGGCTGGCAAACAAATAATCTTGCACCTCCTGCTGCTAGTATCAAGCAAGAGTCAGATGCTACTGCCCATGCCTGTGTCTATTAGTGGTGTCATTGCCAATGTAACGCCAGAGTCCAATGTTGTTACAACCACCATAACAAATTCTACTCAAAATGCTAAACATTGTTTCCTATGTATCTACATGCACTAGGTACCTACATGCAATATGTACTTTGAATAACAATATTATTCACATATATATACTTTGAACGGTGTTTCCTAATAAGTTGCTCTTTATCTCTTATATCTATGGATTTTTATATTGAGATTTAGAAATAAGAGAGTGCAAATTATCAGCATTGGAACAATGTTGATTAATAGTATAAGCAATAGGTTACAAGATCTTAAAAACATAAGGAGCATTAATTAGTAGAGCCCCAAATATTTAAAAAAAAAAAGACCTCACAGGTGGGTAATCATCGGCTATTACTTATTTTTCCCAAGTTAATCGGGCATGAGGAGATCTGGCATAATGGGGCTTACGCGATTCGAACCCGACGCTGAGCGTGGATTATACGGCTTCCTACCACTAAGCCACCGCCCCAGATGTCAACAAAAAAATGAGTAGATATACTTACATATATTGAATATTACCAATAGTCACTATTCAAAATTACTATGCATTGACACTATTTACATCACTATTCATATTTACTATTCACAATAGGATTATTAATAACTTTAAAACTATCTATTAGGATGCATATTAAAGAGTTACTTTAGTGGTGATGAACAGGGAAAAGTGATTTTTCCAAGTCTTTTTTCTTTCTCGTTTCTCCTTCTCTATCTCTTTCCCTTTTCCTCACTCTCTCTACTTTTCCTTAACATTCTTTCTTTTCTCTCTCTCTCTTCTCTCTCTCTCTCTCTCTCTCTCTCTCTCTCTCTCTCTCTCTCTCTCTTTCTGTTTTTCTTCTTCTTCTCTTCCTCTATTTATAGGGAAAGCTGGAGTGAATAGTGATGTGAATAGTGACCTTTGAATAATGACTGAATAGTGAATGGATAGTGACACTGAATAGGGAACGACAACTTTCGTCAACTTTTTCAACTACTCTCTTAAATGCTTTTACGAAAATATATGAATAGTAAAGGTATAAATAAATAAATAGTAAAGGTTGTTTGAATAGTAACAGGATGATTAATATTATTTAATTATTATTTTTGTCAGCGCGACTACTCATTAATGATAGTGGTTGTGGAGTTCACCCGCTTAGTTAGTGAGTTAATGAAAAGGTTGCGGTGTGTCCTTCTTGCAGTAGTTCTCACTAATGATGGATCCTGCTAGCTGTAGGTCCCGCTATTTGTGGGTCCCGCTTGTGGTGGGTCCCACTGGTGGTAGGACCCGCTTGTGTGGGACCCGCTTGTGGTGGGGCCCGCTGGTGAATAGTACTTTGTGGGTCCTACTGTGAATAGTGATGTAAATAGTGTCAATGCACAGTAATTTTAAATAGTGACTATTGGTAATATTCAATATATGTAAGTATATCTACTCATTTTTTTGTTGACATCTGGGTCGGTGGCTTAGTGGTAGGAAGGCGTTCAATCCATGCTTAGCGTCGGGTTCGAATCGCGTAAGCCCCATTATGCCAGATGTCCTCGTGCCTGATTAACTAGGAAAAAATGAGTAATTGCCGATGATTACCCACCTATGAGGTCATTTTTTTACCTGTTATTACATTTTACCCACCTTAAAAAAAATTCGTCCTCGAAATTTGACGTACCTTATAGAGTAAACAGATGAGGATACTTTTGTCTCATTTCCTCCTCCGGTTCCCATGTCGCTTTCTCGATGACATGGCTCCTCCACAAAACTTTCACCAGTGGTATTCTTTTTGTCCGAAGAATCTGTTCCTTTCGATCGATGATTTGTACTGATTGCTCTTCATAAGACAAATCTTGTTTCAACTGTATTGGTTCTGTTTTCAGTACATGTGATGGGTCCACCAAGTATTTCCTTAAAAGTGAGACGTGAAATACATCGTGAACATGTGACAAGGCTGGTGGCAAAGCTAGACGGTAAGCTACAGGTCCAATACGTTCAAGTATTTCGTATAGTCCAATATATTTGGGACTGAGCTTCCCTTTCTTTCTGAACCTTATTACGCCCTTCCAAGGTGATACCTTTAAGAATACACGGTCACCAACTGCAAACTTCAGGTCTCGACGTCGATGATCGGCGTAGCTCTTCTGTCTGCTTTGAGCCGTCCTCATATGTTGTTGGATCATACGTACTTTGTCAGTAGTTTCTTATACTAACTCTTCGCCTAGAAGTTTCCTTTTTCCGACCTCATCCCAACACGTTGGTGTTCTACACCTCTTACGAGCTTCATATGGTGCAATCTGTATACTAAAGTGATAACTGTTATTATAAGAAAATTCAACCAAGGGTAAGTGTTGGTCCCAATTACCTTGGAAGTCCATTATGCAAGCTCTAAGCATATCCTCCAGTGTCTGAATTGTCTGTTCGGATTGACCATCTGTCTGAGGATGAAAGGCAGTGCTGAAGTTCAACTTTGTACCCCAATGCTTTTGTATACTCCTCCAAAAACTAGATGTGAAACGCGGGTCACGATCAGACATAATGGATGCTGGTATGCCGTGTAACCTGACTACTTCTTTGATTTAGAGCTTTGCCAACTGATCTAAGGAAAAAATTTATCGTATTGGGATAAAATGAGCTACATTCGTCAGTCGATCAATGATGATCCATATTGCATCATTTCCTTTCGTAGTCCTCAGTACTCCCATAACAAAATTCATTGCTATCATATCCCACTTCCACATAAGCACCTCTAGTGGTTGTAAGACTCCCTTTGGCAGCTGTCGTTCTGCTTTAACTTGTTGGCAAACCAAGCATTTAGACACGAACTCAGCAATGTCTCTCTTCATATTATTCCACCAATAATGGGTTCGAAGATCTCGATACATCTTCGTACTCCCTGGGTGTATGGAGAATGCTGAACTATGTGCCTTAGTTAGCAACCCCCTTCTTAATTCTGGATCAGAGGGCACACACAGTCTTTTGTTGAATCTTAAGATGTCATCTTTATCAACATTGAATTCGGGAAGTTTGCCTTTTCCAAATTGCTTCAATCTTCCTTCGTAATTCAGGATCGTCGACTTGAGTTGCCTTGATTTTATCCAATAGTGATGGTTGAGCAACTATCTGTGCTATGCAGCCCTTGGTTCGAGGTTCCACTATTTCCATATCCAGTTTTCTCAGATCTTGGAGTAAATGCTTTTGAGTGGTTAGCATTGTTGCCAAGGTTCCGAAAGTTTTTCTATTCAATGCATCTGCCACTACATTCGCCTTTCCAGGATGATAATGAATAGTGCAGTCATAATCCTTTAGCAACTCTAACCACCTTCTCTGTCTCATATTCAACTCCTTCTGGGAAAATATGTACACCAAGTGTATACTAACTCGAGCTCATGTAACCTTTATTGAATACTTTTTGAAATAAAGTCGCATTTTTCTTGAAAATTGAAGGATGAAACATAATTCTACCAGGCTTGGCTTGAAAACTAATAGATGAAGATCAAGATGACAAAGTTTGATGGTGGAGAAGATTACTTATCAATGATTTCTATTTATTTTGTGAGGTGGAATTGCTAGGGAACTAAATGTTGTTTACAATACTCACCAAATGACATCGCTGAGTGAAAGAAACGAACACATGTTCATGATTCTAAAAAATGTGTAGAGACACTATTATTGGCTTGCCACATTGCTAGTAGAGATCCTTACAAGAAACTTGAGATTACTTCATATGAAATATGGGATGGGAGGAGACTTAACCTTACTTTTGAGTCCAATAATCGATTTGGGCCTACAATCGATTGTCATGATCTAATGAACGCGGCCTTGATCATTTTGTTCATTGCTTGAAGAGAACTATCAAACAGAGAGATCAAAAACTGCCAAAACTCAGCCCCTTCTCCCGAGTATAATATTTTACTTTCAACTTGCACTGCTCTCTGCTCCCTCACCTTTAGCTAGAGTGTGGGAGCATCCCAACTCTGCCTCGGGTATGCGCTTTTGGGTGTCATCCCTCCTCCATAAAATCCTCAAGGTCTTTGAAACCGTCAAAATATTAATTACAAGCCATTGTGCGCTTTGTGTAAAGGGGAGGAGAGCCGGTGGATCACATGTTTCTCCACTGCGCTTTGGCAAAGTATATGGAGTAGGATTCTGGATATGTTCGGCATGCACTATGTTTTCCCCCAAAGGACGTGTGAAACTGTTTGATTGCTGGCCCTTTGCCCCTTGGAGAAAGAAGGGTAGGATTCTTTGGAACATCATGCTGGCCACGAATTGGGTCTTATGGAAGGAAAAGAACGCCAAGGTGGGCTGTTAAAAAGTCCTCCATTCATCTTCTTGAAAATTCTTGCCTTAACAATTGCTCGGGTGAGGTGCATTCCTTCATTCATATTTGTTTCAGCCTTTGACCAGTAGCATGGTTGGGGAGAAATTTGCTGGGTTCATGCCCTTGATCGGAGCCCCCCTCGCCCGAGCTAGGATGGTTGAAGCTTAATTTTGATGGTTCAAGTCTAGGAAACCCCAGGCCGTCGGGTATTGGAGGTTTCCTTAAAACAATAGTGGGTCCCCAAGGTAGTCATTCTCATGATCAATTGGCATGGCAGATTCTAACGAAGCAGAGCTTAGAGTGGTCTTCCAATGTGTTAGTATGCTGGAATCTGCAAAAATGGATAAGTAGTGTAAAGTGATTCACTTGTAATTCGGTAGTTGAAGAGTTCTGTTCCGCCTCCTTGACGTTTGGTGCTTTGGTTGGACAGGATTCAAGACCGTATAGAAGAGTACACAATTTCTTTGCCCCCACGTAAAAAGATCAGCGAATAGCGAGGCCGATAGGTTAGCCAAAGACGGAGTGGCAAGGGCATCATTGAAAATTTTCAATTATCTTCCCCCTCGAGGGTCATTATATATTTTTTCTTTTCTCCTTCACCTTGTACATACCATCGTGGTAGCAGGGTTCTCCTTTTTTCACTTAGGCTCCGTTTCTTTCAATGTAAAAATGGACGTAAAATTTGTTTTATGTTGTACATAAAACAAATTTTACGTAGAAAGTGACGGAGCCTTAATAATTATTTTTTACCATTACTATTAAAAAACAGAGATAAAAAATGCAAAAACAAAAAGGAAATGATATTTTTACCCCCTTTTCTAGCACTTCACTCACTTAAAATAGAGGTGTCAATGGACCCGGACGGTCCAATGGATTCTCCTCCGAACGCTAATGAACAGGATTTTCGGATTGGATACGGGCGTGCAACAAATGTCCATCCAATAGTCACAATCCCAAATGCCTTACATGAGTACCCTCCAAATTTCTTTGGGATAATTACATTTACACCCCCTCTAGTTTTTGACACATCCACTTCCACCCCTATAGTTTAAAAAGTGACAAATACACTCCTGTAGTTTCAATTTGTTTAAGGTTTGCCCCCTCAGCTGAAGGTTCGTCCATAGATTGAAGGGTTAGGATGATCCGATGGAGCTGATTTTTTGGGCACACCCTATCTATGTCAGGACCCATCAAATGAACGCTTTGGATCATCCAAATAATGTGGGCCCATACCCGAATCCAAACACTACCAACCTTAAACAAATTGAAACTAGAGGGTGTATTTGTCACTTTTTAAACTATAGGCGTGGAAGTGGATGTGTCGTAAACTAGAGGGGGGTGTAAATGTAATTATCCCAATTTCTTTATGATAACTATTATCTGAAGGGTATTTTCGTCAAAAATTTCCAATTCAGTATTTCCATAATGCAATGTCCGTAATTCTTTCCGTAAGGCCGATAATTTTTTACCCACTGTAGGATTATGCGCACCCCTGGTCACGTGATTTGACGTCAAAAAGCGTTAAAGTCTGCCACAATTCAGGTGACAATGGGAGCGCATAATCTTACATTGGGGCGAAAAAGTCATCTCCCTTCCGTAATTGTAGAAGAAAATTAATCTCCTTCCTTCACGCAAACGAGCCCTATAATGACTAATCATAATGCCAGAGCTTTAACAGGCGATACCGGTTTCATTCCCGCGTATAACCGGCAGTAGCCAGTAAATATCCCCCCCCTCCCCCCACTTTTTCATCGATCAGATCTCTCCTTTTACCATTTTCACATTCCGCTGTAGAGAGCAGACGAATCTCTTCGTCGACTCTCTGTAAGTATAAAAAACGTTCTTCTTTTCTCTCAATCTCTAAACCATAACCCTAATTCTTTCTTTGAGTTTCTCTGTATTCGTTTTTCAATCCTCATTATTAACAGATCGTCGTTCTCTGCCTGAAGAATCAGTTAGGTTTCGATCTCTTTCGATTTTTTAGTGATTTCTTTGCTATTCAAGCTCTTATCTTGTAATCTCTTTAGCTTAGATCGAATACGTGCAACTAAATCTTTCAAATAGTTGAATCTGCAACTTTTTTTTTGTTCCATAAGAATCAGTTCGATTTCGATCTCGTATTTTTCTTTCTTTTCTCTATCTGTTGTAATCTCTTTAGCTCTTGCCTCTGGTCAAATATGTATTTTTTTCCTTATTTGTGTAACCTAATCTTTCAATTTGTTGAATCTGCAATTTTTGTTTTGTTCTATTTGAGTTTAGTAGGCTTCCTGTTTCAGAAGAGTTTTTTTTTTTCCTGGTTAAATGCACTTGGTATTTTCTCTTGTGGTTAAAATCAACTTGATATAACTCATCTTTCGTTTTAACATGAGTTTATTTCTGCTTTGATTTATTTTTTCTGGTTAAAATGAACTTGGTTAATTGAATCTTCATCTCTGTAGCGGAGGCTCTTTTCTTTTACTTTTTTTTTTTTTTTTTGGTTTTGTCCTGTCTTTATCTGTCTTGAAGTTCCTTATTTTTAATCGTAAAATTAGGTATGTTATTATGCTAAAACGCTGTTTCTGTTTGACATATTCTTCGATTTTGTATTTTAATTGATTTGGGCCTTTTTTCTGCATGTTATTATGCTAAAACCCTGTTTCTGTTTGACATATGTCTTCGATTTTGGATTTTAATTGATTTGGGCCTTTATTCTACTTTTCTTTAGAAAATGTCTTTAGCGGAGGGGAATTGGGAACGGTTGGTGCGGGCTGCTTTGCGGAGGGAACGAACTGGGGCTGATGCGTTTGGGAGACCTGCTAGTGGCATTGCTGGTAATGTGCCTTCTTCTCTGGGGAATAGAGATATAGATGCAATACTAAGAGCGGCAGATGAAATTCAGGAGGAAGACCCGAATATCTCTAGAATCTGTGAGTTTCTCTCTCTCTTTTTGATTTCTTTATTATCCTTGTCTATTCTCCTATGCAACTGAAAGTTGTTGCTTATGTTGATTGCTTCATTTGGTTTGGTTGCTAAGCATGGCACCAGCATTCTATTTGAAATCATTCAATGCAAGTTCATATGGTCTTTGTAAATACAGCATGCAAGGGGCATTTAAACGACATGTTCGATAGTTTAGGGCCTTAAGCGGAAGGTATGTGGTCAATGAGGTGATATAAAACCATGATATTGATGTTGCTAGAGTCCTAATTGGAGTGCTTCTGCAGAAAGACCCCTTCAGATCCGATTAATGAACACAATCAGAGGAAAATTAAAAGCAACCACAAATTCACAAGGAATCAATACATAAGGAACACACAAATTTACGTGGTCCGGCCCAATGGCCTACATCCACATGTGAGATCTCTTTCTTCCACTATTTGAGAAATGATAACACAGGTTACAAAAGGGATTAATACACATTCCCATAAATCCGTAACCCTTATTTGCTTCTTCCATGGACATACTTCTCTCGCAAACCCTTTCTTTATATAGGGAAACCCCCCTTTACACTACAAAACCACACGAGAGAAACAATTTCACCTTCTTGTCTTCCTACACCCGAGGAAAAACACCAAGAGAAAAAACTCTTACCCTTTTTCTTTGATCTCCTTTTATTCTCTATACAAGAGAATAATTCGAACAAAACTTGTCTTCTTCTCCATCCCTTTTCCCAAGAGATACACTTTCTCTTCCGCTCTCTATCCACAAGAGAAACCCTTTTTAAGAGAATAATAGTTCACTTTTGCAAATTTAAGATCCTCATGTTTCCATGTAAAATAATTTTAAAAACTGTGTACCATTTGGGAAACAAAACACGAAACAGAACAATCTCCACCTTGGCTTGTTGCACAAGTACCTGGAGATCAACTATACCGTGTATTCAGTACTCCCAAGGACACAACTCTGCACCTCCTGCACATGAGGTACCCACCCCACTGCATGTGGCTCCCCGCCAATTATCTACACGTGGTGATATTGGCCAAGTCCAAGCAATGCTTGAACTTAGTTGCTGCAACCGGCTTACTTAAGATATCTGCAACATTCTCTTTCGTATCTACCTATTGTGAGGAGCTCTTGAGCCTTCCATGGCCGGCTATTGATCACTGAGCTCCACCATTTGAATGTCGTGGCGTCCTCGTCACTTTCTTAAAGTATGGAAGATAGATACCTTCTTCGATGTATTCTCGTATCTGGTGATACTTCACATCCATATGTTTGATTCTTTCGTGATAGACTTGGTTCTTTGCTAAGTGTATGCCACTTTGACTAGCGCAATATACTAATACCTTGTCTTGTTTCAACCCATGCTCGTTAACTAAACCGTTAAGTAAACCATTTAGCCAAATAGCTTCTTCTGCAGTTTCTGTGGCTGCCATGTATTCTGCCTCTGTAGTCGATAATGCAATCAGTGATTGTAGTGTCAACTACCATCTGATAACTCTACTTTCAAGTAATCAAGTGTGACTATTTTTACCCACTGACACCCCTATTCAAGTGTGACTATTTTTACCCAGGAGAAGACATTCTCTTGTCTAAATTACCTGCGAAATCCGAGTCAACGTAACCCACTACTTCACTTGATGCCTTCCATCTATCATTTTCCTTAAAATTTATTGCCTCTTGGTAATATGATGAATCCCCATTTGTAGTTACTAAATCAAAAGAAACCATGTCTTCAAAACCATATCCGACATGCGCTTTAGTATCTCTTTTGGCCTTCTTTGCCAGACAGTAAGGCTCCTCATGTTGCTCTTGCATGATGCTCTCTGATTCTACTTGAAAAGATTATAGTATGTCATCTCCATCCTCCTGGGGTTCTGGTTGGCATTAATGATGGAAGAGATGGAATCTATCCATAAGGAAAATACTTTGGAATTCGTTGGACTTGTTCTTTTTCTTTTTTTGAACTGGTTGAATTTTGTAAGGGAAAGAAAGTTATCGACTGCAAGCAAGGTTTCAAATTTCGGTTTCAGTCCTCACCGAAACCGAAATTTCGGCCGAAATCTATTTTTCCTCCTACTTTATTTCGACCGAAATTTCTGAAATTTCGTGATAATATTAAATAATTATTAAAAATCCAGATTTTTGGGCGAAATCCCTTAAATTTCGGCCGAAAATTTGAAATTTCGGTGGAAATAAACTATGGCTTCGAGTATAATCAATTTCGGTTTCGTTAACGATCGAAATCCGAAATTTCAGCTTTCGGTCGAAATTTAAAACCTTGACTGCAAATGGGTATTCAGGAAGAAGGAAGCATGTGAAAAAGAACCTGGACGGTTTAAAGCTCGGTTAGTAGCTAAAGGATATTCACAGAAAGAGGGGGTAGACTTCAATGAAATCTTCTCACCAGTAGTGAAACATACTTCAATACAAGTATTATTAGCTATGGTGGCGTTTTATGATTTAGAGTTGGAACAATTTGATGTAGAGACCTCATTTCTTGATGGAGAGTTAGGAAGAACAAATCTACCGAAGCAACATATCGGATTTAAAGAACACGGGAAAAAAATTACGTGTGCAAGCTGAAGAAATCTCCATATGGTTTAAAAAACGCTATATATCCGTACTACTTGTTGTGGTTTGGGATGGGGTAGTGAGTAGTTTTGAATGATGATTCTTCAAGGTACTGGTTGTTTAAGGCGGACTAAGGAGACTACAGGCAAAAAAAAGCGAAACAGAGGCGATTTGCAGCGCCTCCCTCCTTAGGTCGGCGGATGCCCTAGGGAGGGAGGCGGTCCCTCTCTCTCGTTCCCCCCCCCCCCTCTCTCTCTCTGGTTTCCTTCCCTCTCACCCCCTTTCTCTCGCCTCCCTCTCTCCGTGTCTCCCTCTCTCGTCTCCCGCTCTTTCTTTCCCTCTCCCTCTCCCTCTCATCTCTCTTCGTCTCACTCTCCCTCTCTCTCTCTCGTCTCCCTCTCTTCCTCTGTTTTGTTGAGTATCGCCCTCTCTTTCTCGTCTCTCCCCATTACTGTCTGTCTCCCTCTCTTCCTCTGTATCTTTTGAGTCTCGCCCTCTCTTTCTCGTGTCTCCCCATTACTGGCAAAAGAGGAGCCGTGGAGGCCGAATCTGGAACTGTGGAGGCCAGATCTGGAGCATGGCTCTTCCGTGGTGGCTAGATTTGGGGCCGTGATGGCTGGATCGAGAGCCGTGGAGGCTGAATATGAAGTTGTGGAGGCCGGATCTAGAGCCGTGGAGGCCGTGAGCTGGATCTGGAGCCAAGGAAAACCGCGGAGGTTGCTGGAGGCCGTGGGTTGCTGGATCCGGAGCTGTGGATGGCCGGCTATACGCGGAGCAAGGCCGTGGATTATTGGATTAGCAATGGGCTCGCTGGGCTTGTGTGTAGGAGGCTGTGGTCTTCAGAATCAAGATTGTGGCTGGTGGCTTGAGGACAGGCGTGATGGCCAGTGGCAAAGGAGGTTACCTGATTCTTGATGACGGTGGCGATAGCTGAGACACCCCTGGCGGAGATGACTTTTGTGGAGGAGTTGCAGGAATGGGTGGAGGTGGTTGTTGGCGTGAGGATGACCCGCCGGTAATTGGTGGGGGTACGAGGTGGATGTCGCCGGAGATCCGACGATGCTGTTGGGTGGTTGGCTATCTTGCATGGTAAGGGGCGCATGATAGCTCTGGGCTTTCGAGTAGAATTTTTGAAAATCGAATTCGGAATGTGGTGGAGAAGTTTGTGTGACGTGGCAGGGGTCGCGATATTGACTTGGTGGGCTCCACAATATGGCATTTTTTGTTGGATTCGATACAATTGAGGTTATTGGGTAATGTAAGGGGTAATGGGTTTTTCTCTTGGGCCAAGGAGTATGCTCTCGGACAGTTCATACTATGTAAATCTGGTGGGACTACTGGTCCCCTTTGTAAACTTTGCTGGTATGAATATATTTGTCTATTTTCAAAAATAAAAAATAAAAAATTCTTCAAGGTACTGGTTTAAGAAATGTGTACTTTGATTGGGCGCTTAGTTTCTTGTTTCAAGAAAATTGAGTTGGTCGCTTCTTGGTCTTAGTTAGAGTTAAATCATTAAATCAGCGTGTTTTTTATCTAAAGTTGCATTGAATGCTCTCAAACATGATACCTCGTTTTCTGATTTATATGTAGGAAAAGAAATCGCTTTCTTCCACTACATCACATCATTGTTCAAAATTCATAAGGAATGAATTTTGGCGTCTTGCGAGGGGGGTTTAGGTGGGCTACTGAAGTGCAAAATGTAAAGAATCGTTTCGGAAATCTTTCATGCTTGGGATGGGCCATCTACCTACTTCTAGAGTTGGTAAAAACAATCCCTTTTATCTGCGAAAGATTATCCAATGCGGCATTATTTCGCCAAGGGGACCCGTTATTCCCCTTTTCTATTTGTGAATGTTGCCGAGTCTTTGAGCCGGCTCTTAGAAAAATAAAGAAATACCAGAATGATTGAAGGCTTTAAAGTTGGTCATAACGATATTGAGGTGTCTCACAGTTCGCAGACGATACTCTACTGTTTTGCTCTCCCCAAATTTCGAAGACAATGAGTTTAAAGGCTATTCTCAGGTGTTATGAAATGATGACAAGACAAAGATATAACTTCCATAAATCCAGAATATATGCCTTGAACATTGATCATCAGGTGGTGCATGGAATAGCTGGAATCATGAGTTGCTCGCTGGATCAATTCCCTTTCACATATTTAGGGCTGCCCCTTGGGATGGGTAGACCAAAGAAACCTACCTGAGATCCACATTGACCATCAGGTGGCGCTTGGAATAGCTGGAATTATGGGTTCTCAATTCCCTTTTACATATTTAGGGCTGCCCCTGGGGATAGGTAGACCACAGGAGCTACCTGGGATCCTATAGTAGAGAGAATTGATAAAAGCATTGTTTTGACAATCTTACGATTTACGATTCAAATCAGATCTTATCCATACCGATTTGAATCCCATGATTGAATCTTAATTTGTATGAATCTTACGCTTTTCGATGGAATCTTACGATTCGATCATAACTCATACGATTCATGTATAAAAGAAAATAGGATTATCTTTCGAAAAATCTCATTTCCTTTCTACGTTACAAGAAGTCTTCGAAATCGCTCTCATTAGAAGAAGACAGAGGGGAGTAGGAGTTCGAATGAATCAAAAGTCAAGCGCACAGTGGATGTACTTGAGGACATTACTTATATTGAGGTGGAAGGCACTATAATGAGGACAACACCGACGACTCCAGTCTTTTGTGATTGATATTTGTCATTTGATGTTTGAGACTTTGAGAGTTGATATGATCTTGTATATTTTTTTAAGATTATTATCCAATATGCATGTGTTTGGATGAGAAGTATATGATTAGTATGTTTCAAGTTTGTTAGCAAACAATTCGATATTGAATGGCTAATCATGCTAGTTTCTATTTGACTTAATAAATTTGGATGAAAAATGAATAATTGATTTTTTTATTCTTTAATTTGTTTATATTTTTTATTCAGGATTTGCTAGCATCCATTGCAAAAGGCATTTCGCAGCTGGTGAGTCGCATGTCAGGGCAATCGCAGAGGCCCACTTTTTAGCAAATTTTGTCATCATTCATGAGGTGGCTGCCTTGACATGCGACAGACCATCTGCAGATTGCCTTTGCGATGGATGCTAGCAAATCCCTTTTTATTATATATATATATATATATATATATATATATATATGTGTGTGTGTGTGTGTGTGTGTGTGTGTGTGTGTACATATATATATATATGTATGTGTATATATATATATGTATATATCATATATATATATATATATTATAGATCATACATATATATATATATTATATGTATATATGTGTGTGTCTATATATATATATATATATATGTATATATATATCTCTATATACTATATAGCAGAAGAGAAAATGAGAGAATTATTTGAATTTCTCCCAAAATTCTATGAGAATTACGCATCACTTTTTTTGACTTTTTTTAACAAAGGCATCCATTCAACTCACGTATTTTCAATCCTACCCCCTCCTTTATGCTTTTTAACAAAGACATCCATTAAAGCCACATAATCTCAATCCTACCCCCCTCCTTTATGCTTTTTTAATTGTGGAAACCTCTATAGATTGGAGGGCTAGGATCAGCCTATGGAAATGATTTTACGGGCACAACCTATTGATGTTGTGTTCCATTACATGGACGGTTTGGATCAACCTATGATGTGGTCCGTACAGTTCTTTGTCGGCTTGTGCATCACACAGGGTTTTTTACTAGTGTACACACACACACATATCTATATACTATATAGCAGAAGAGAAAATGAGAGAATTATTTGAATTTCTCCCAAAATTCTATGAGAATTACACATCACTTTTTTTTTTTTTTTGAGACGGTAGAAAAAGAATATATTAAGAACCGAGCTGGTTCAAAGCAAGATACAAAAAGAGTGAGAGAAAGAAAAGATAAAATCAAGGAGGGAGATAATCAAACCGCTCCAAGCTAGTGCTAAATACACCACTTCGAGCTAGGGAGTCAGCCTCTGAATTAGCTGATCTCCTCACATGCCTAAAGGATATAGACGAGAGAAGAACTAAATCATCGAGTTCCTCAAAGAGAGATATAAAACGCCACGGAGGAGAGGCCGCACCCAGAAGCCAGAGGATAACATTAGAGGAGTCCCCTTCCACTATCACCTTATCTAACACAGACATATCCAACGACTTAATCCCACAATGAACAGCTCTCACTTCCGCTTCATTCGAATCCGCCACTCCAATGGGGCCCGAGAAAGCCCATAGAACATCCCCCTTGGAATCTCTGCATAAACCCCCAATCCCTGCATCACCAGGATTGCCAAGAGAGGATCCATCGAAATTCAGCTTTATCATTCCCTTAGGAGGAGGGAGCCAGGGTTGAGTAATTTTAACTTTGCTAATCCCCTCCTTGCAAATAGTCTGCCAACCTTCCCAAAGATCATACGCTGAGACGAAATGAAACATAGGTAGGCTTCTAGCCCAAGAAATAACCTCGGAAATGATATTAATAAATATCCAGTAAGACGATTTTGCCACACCTTCAAACACTCGGGAATTTCTTTCCTTCCAAATGAACCACCATGAAGCCACCATACACATCTTCCATAGCAATTTACCCTTTCTTTTCCAGGGGCACCATTCCCAGCTTTTATTGAAATCAGATCGGGTGTTAGGGAGAGCCCAAGATACCCCAAAGCGAGATAGAATATAACCCCATATATCTCGAGCAAAGTTACAGTGAATGAAAAGATGATTAATGGATTCACCATCTGAAGAACATAAAGGGCAATGGTTGACCAAAATCATCCCTCTCTTCCTCAGGAAGTTTATTGTCTGGATACGACCACAACATACTGTCCACGCAAAAAAGGAAATCCTTGGCGGGCAAGAAAACTTCCAGATCGAAGCATAAGGAGCCTCCACTTCTCTACACACCAACTGATGATAGAATGATTTAACAGAGAAAAATCCGGATGTACACCAAAACCATACGCGGGAATCACTCCCACTCCTCTTAATATAACACCCTTCAATCAAGGTCATTAATTCAAGGACTGAATTCAACTCCCTATCAAAAAAATTTCGTTTGAACTGCGGCTTCCAAACCACTACTGAGTTCACCCTTTCAAAAAAATCCGCCACCCATCCCGCCTTTTGAGAAGACACTAGATACAGATCAGGGAACATTTCCTTGAGAGGAGCTGCTGAACACTACGGATCTGACCAGAAACGGATTCTATCCCCAACATAAACTTTAAAGCGAATACCTTTGGAGAATGGAACCTCAACCTTCAAAATATCCCGCCAAACAGTTAGACCGTTGAACTTAAAATTATCCGCAGTACACCAATTTCCTTCCCTCACCCCATATTTGCTCCCTAATACTCTTACCCATAAAGCAGACGGTTCTGACCCAAACCGCCACAGCCACTTGCCCAATAAAGCCATGTTAAAGCCTCTTATTCTCCGAATCCCTAACCCTCCATTTTTCAAAGGGAGGCACACAGAACTCCATTTAACCAGGGGAATTCCACCAGAGGAAAGAGAGCCCCCCCACAAAAACCTCCTTTGAATCTGTTCAATTCTGAGGACTACACTCACTGGGCATTTGAACAAGGAGAGAAAATAAATTGGAATGCTTGATAGAACTGCTTTGATGAGAACTAACCGCCCACCTTTAGAAATCAAATTACGTTTCCAGGAGTCTAGATGCCTCTCAACTCTATGGATGATTGGATTCCAAAATAGTTTATTCGGTCTTCCCACCCCCAAAGGAAGGCCAAGATAAGAAGCAGGCAAAGACTTCAAAGAGCACCCCAGAATCCTTGCAAAGACAGAAGCTTCGGAAGAAATAACATTTATAACATATAACCCTGACTTCGAAAAGTTAGTTCTTTGGCTCGAAACCATCTCATAACACCTTAAGATGGCTTTAAGATTCAATATCTGAGAGAACACTGGGGCACAGAATAGCAACGTATCATCTGCGAATTGAAGGAGCGAAACCTCCACTTTATTACTCCCGATTAAGAAACCTTCAAAAAGACTCAACTCAGTACCTTTTCTCAAAAGCCGGCTAAGAGACTCCGCAACAATCACAAAGAGAAAGGGGGATAGAGGATCCCCTTGCCTTAACCCCCTAGATGATTTGAAAAAACCTTTGGAAGAGCCATTAATGAGGACTGAGAACCAAGCAGAAGATACACAAGCTCTTATCTAACCTCTCCACCGAGAACCAAAACTCATTTTTCCAAGACTATAGTCCAAAGACTCCCACTCGACCCAATTGTAAGCCTTTTCCATATCAAGTTTACACAAGACTCCTCCTTGACCGCTACGTCTGTAGGCGTCAATGGCTTCGTTTGCAATGAGAGAACAATCCAGAATTTGTCTTTTATTAACAAAAGTGCTTTGACTATCAGATATTATGGAGGGAAGAACTAATTTGAGGCGATCCGCCAAAACTTTTGCCAATACTTTATATAAACAACCGACTAAGCTTATCGGACGAAATTCCGACACCTTTGAAGCCCCCTCTACCTTTGGTATTAGGGTAATGAAGGTTGCCCCAGTTCCTTTGTCTAGAGCAAGCCCTTCAAAAAATTCTTGGAAAAAACTCATCAGATCCGATTTAACAACTTCCCAACAGACTTGGAAGAAAGCCAAACAGAATCCGTCCGGGCCAGGAGCTTCATCTTTAGCCAAGGAAAATAAACCTTTCTTTACTTCCTCCTCAGTAAAAGGAACTTCCAATTTTGCAGCTTCCCTCAAACTTAAACTGTCAAACTTCACCTCTTGCGGGATAGGGCGAAGGATACCATCAGAAGAATACAAATCCTTGAAAAAACTGAGAATTTCTTCTGTAATCACCTCCTTGTTAGAAACTCTCTCCCTTGCCACAACCAGAGATTCAATTCTATTCCTTCTCCTATGAACACTAGCCATAGCATGGAAATAGGCAGTATTTTTGTCACCCTCTACAATCCACTTAACTCTAGATTTTTGACGCCAGGTTATTTCTTCCTGAAGCCGCAAACTATTATGCTCGAGGCTAACCCTTCCCAGCTCCTCCCAATCCTTTTCCGAAGCAAGACCACACTCCCCCAGAGCATTTAATTCTAACATTCGATTCTCCAGCCATCGCTTACGCCCATGATCCTGTAGCTTTCTCTCCTTGACCCACGCCTTCAAGTTTGCCTTAACAAATCTCAGTTTGTTTCCAATTACTATGTCAGCCGGGCCTACCACATGACAAGAAGACCACCAGCCCCCTAACCTCTCCTCCATCTGGGGAGACTCCAACCAAGCAATTTCAAACCTAAAAGGAGATGGATCCCACGATTCCATTCGAGAATCTAATAGAATTGGACAGTGATCCGACACCAAATGAGGAAGCGCTGTCTGAAAAACCTCAGGAACGAGTTCCAACCACTTCCCAGAAATCAAGAATCTGTCCAGCCTACTTCTACACTGCCCTCTGGCCCAAGAGAAAGAGGCACCACTCAAGGGAAGATCAACTAATTCATTGTCTGCTATAAAATCAGAGAAAACCTTCATGTTATTAGTGACTCTAGTACACCCTAACCTCTCCCCTACTGCCTTAATTTCATTGAAATCACCCCCAATACACCAGGGATGAGAACAACACTCTCTGACCTTGACCAATTCTTCCCAAAAAAGGCCTTTTTCAGTAGATGTAAATGGACCATAGACTCCAGAGAAGAGCCAATCAGACTTATCCACTACCTTTTGGAGAGAAACTGATAAGGAGAAGTCTCCATACCACACCTCCTTTCTAGACCAAGAAACACTATCCCAGGCTAACAGCAAACCTCCCGACGCCCCTTTAGAAGCTAAGAAAACAAAATCCCAATCTTTTTTAAAACCCAAACGTCTGATATCCAAGCTACTAATGGAAGCCAATTTTGTTTCCTGAATTCAGACTACCTCTGGCTTCCAAACTTTTAGCAATTCTTTAACTTGTAATCTTTTCTCCTGGGACCCCAGACCATTAACATTCCAAGATAGAATCTTCATAATATCACTTAAATAGAAGGCATCTTCCCCAATCTAGCATCTGAATATTGTCCTTTCTTCTTCGAGAGAAGGCTCTTCCCACTAGATCCCGAATCATAATTAATATTCGATTTTAAGCGAAATAATTCCCTATCCATTCGTCTCGAGCTATAAGCTGCAGACCCATTAGAACAAGAATTCCTACCTTCATCTCTTTGTTCTGCTACCTGAATTTCAGCTCGATACTGATCCTCAGGACCCGCATAGACCAACCCCAATTTCTTACTTATGCTCAAGGTGTGGTCTACCATGAACTCAACCAGATCCTTTCGAAGGTTCAACACAGGGACCAGCCTGAAATTTCCTCCAAGATGCGAGGACATCCTCAACAGAGAAGAAGATTCCAACCGCCTGCCGAAGCTTGAGTTGAAGTCATAATTGACACCTTTAGCAGAGAACATGACTAAGAATCCCATTTCAAAAAAAACATGACTAAGAATCGAAAAGGATACTCCCTGTGAAGGCTAAAAAGACAATTCACCAAGCCACTCATCCCACTAAGGTCAATCAAAAGATTCTTCCGGCCACAGAGCCATGGAAAACAAAAGTCTTTCTTAGAAATTAGAGATCCGGATCGCTCTACACCTTTTTGTTCATACAATACTTCTTTCGAAGCCCATCGCACCAAATTTGCACCAAATAACACTTCAGCAGCCTCAAAATCCCCCTTCTCTACCCGATCCTTTTCAAAAACCAGGCGAGCACTTATCCCGCTTGCAAGGATCTTATCGTGAAAGCTTACCTGAGACCGAGAGTGGCTTAATAAGGACGAAGAGAGAAATCCTTGGTTAACACTCCCTGAAACTTCGAGTTGGGAATGTTCTCCAGGGGAGCAAAAAGACAACTCCCTCTCAATACAGGTAGGGATAGACTTATTAAAGATCCCCTCGGAAATTAAAGAGTTGGGCGTCTGATAAACAGGGCCCAAAGCAGCTTCCGTGAAAGCCCAACACAAGGGCCCATAGGAAAAGTCTGGAGGAGACAAAAATGTTTGAGATTTATCAGGCCCACTCGCTCGATCTCCAAAAGATAAAGAGGGCTCTTTTATCAAGACGTCAGAGATAGAGGCATTGGGAAAGACCATATTATGACTTCTGCGTAGGGAGAGAGCAGAAAGGATATCTTCAAAACTATTAATAAGAGAAGAAGTGGGCCCCGCTCTAGAAGAGGTAGGACAAACAAGACCACACAAGCTGCGCCATCTGTAGCTTTCTGGAGACCCCGAATTTTGAAATTCAAAAAATCCGCCACCTGTTTCTATGCTATCTTGCACATTGAGCTGCTCATGATAGATCTGGTGGCTAACATGCACCGCCTCCACCGTCCCTGCCACCCCGTTGGAGACTCCATGCTCGGTCTCCAAGGACGGAATTTCTTTGATGACAGAAATGTCATTCACAGCATTAACAGAAGCATTTAGAGGTATTAAAGGATCTTCAACTACTTCTTCTTCATAAATCTCGTCATTTCCAACGTTTGCTGAAACCCCACCCTCTTCTACCCTCTCGAAACAGGATTCCCCATGAGTATCTGCTTTCACAAGGGAATTATCACCTTCTTCTTCAAGCAATTCTTTTGAAGCAAGAACCCATGTGATGGACCCATCAAGAGATACTTGAATCGAGATTTCCTTCCCTGGTGCACCAGACGAAATAACAAGAATACGCCCTTTTTCGTAACCATTGCCAGCAAAGCATGAAGGGTCGATTTCTACAATTTTACCGATTTTCCCCCCGATTCTCCTGAAGTTATCCTCGCACCAAGCTTCCGGCGGAACGCCTTCGATACTCCACCAAAAAGGGTTGCCTTCTTTTGGAAATTTGTCACTCCACACCCTAAGGTCAGCAAAAGGAGAGTTGACTGCATTTTTCCAGCACGATATTATCTGAGATCTAATTATCCCTCTTGGAATGGATATCTGAACTTCCAGTTTCGCAACTTTGTAGACCACCACCCCCTCCGGCATATTGCTCTTCCGAGATAACCAAGACTCCAAACTTGACCAGAACTTGTTACATTTCCAGCCTTGAACTCGTTTTCTGAAGTTTCTAAATCCACATTTACAACACCTCCAGTCCCCCCATTGCCCGATCTTTCTTCTCCTGAGAACACTTTCAAATCGTCTAACATTTCGGTTTTTAACATTAGACCACCCAGAATCTGCACCTGAATTCGTAACTCCCGCCCGAGAACCACCGACAGTGCCCAGAAGAACCAGATTAGCTCCCGACGCAACTGATTTGCCGATCCCACACCCAACTATAGGCGCTGCTTCCACTCTCCTCATTTCCAACAGACCATACAAGAAATCTCCCGGCAATAGTACAGAGATGTGCAGACCCCTAACAGGTGTAAACCCTCCAGATTCCAACTCCGATACACACGATGACACAGAAACGGAAAATGAAACCGAAGCAGATGCAGGAACTGAGACAGATACTGTAGAAGAGAGTGAAGAACCCAATGTATACGAGGAGGAAGACTCAACTTCAGAGACCTTAGAAACCGATTCAGAGGTAGAAGAAATCCTGGCTGAAGTGAGGGTGGCCTCAGGAAGCAGAACCCAGTCTACCAACACCACGATTGGACATCGCCGGAGAAGAGACCCCTCCCCACTACCTCCCAACTTAGAATCCCTCCGAGCAGCTTACCAGCCGATAGTCAATCGCCATCGTAGAACTCCTGAACGCCCTCCGAGTCCCATGATATTTATAGATCTATCAACTGTTTCGTCAGACTAGCTTGATGACACCGGAGACACTCGCCGGAAACACACTTGGGAATCACAGCATCATACTCTCACTGATTCGTCAGACTGTACCCTAAGGGTCAGTTTGGTTGCAGGTTTTATGAACATGAACATGAAACTGAAAAAGAAGTTATATGAACATATTACACATCACTTTTTTTGACTTTTTTTAACAAAGGCACTCATTCAACCCACATATTTTCAATCCTACCCCCTCCTTTATGCTTTTTAACAAAGGCACCCATTAAAGCCACACAATTTCAATCCCACCCCGTCCTTCATGCTTTTTTAATAAAAAATCTATAAGGCAATCTTAACCATCCGATTTAAGAGGAACAACATATTATGGAAACCTCTATAGATTGGAGGGCTAGGACCAGCCTATGGAAATGATTTTTGGGGCACAACCTATTTATGTTGTGTTCCATCACATGGACGGTTTGGACCAACCTATGATGTGGTCCTTACAGTTCTTTGTCGGCCCGTGCATTGCACGGGGTTTTTTTAATAGTGTATACACACACACACACACACACACACACACACATATGAGCAATGATAGATACAAGGGAGCCCTTGCATAAAGAGCCAAAAAAGGGCTCTTGATTGGATCCACGTCAACAGATGTAACTGATTTTACTTTTTTAACCAATTTTAAATTGTAACTGAAAATGATGTGGATCCAATGAAAAGCCCTTTTTTGGCTCTTTATGCAAGGGCTCCCTTGTATCTATCATTGCTCATATATATATATGTGTGTGTGTGTGTGTGTATATATATGTGCGTGTGTGTGTACACACACACACACACATATATAACATGTGTTTGTGGCACTCTAGCTCATATAAGCTATATGAGCTCTGGCTCACAAACAGCTTTCCCATATATATATATGGGAAAGCTGTTTGTGAGCTAGAGATATGGGAAAGCTGTTTGTGAGCTAGAGCTCATATAGCTTATATGAGCTAGAGTGCCACAAACACATGGGTCCCACATTTTTTTGGGTGATCGAAAACATTCATTTGGAAGGCCTTTACATAGATAGGGTGTGTACCAAAAATCAGGTCCATAGGATCATCTTAACCCATCCAAAAGTGGAGGGGAAAATGGACAAACACTGTTTGTTGACAAATCTGTCCATTTTGCCCTGCACTTTTGGAGGGGTTAGGATGATTCAATGGACCTGATTTTTGGTACACACCCTATCTATGATGGGGCCTTGCAAATGAATGGTTCGGATCAGCCTGAGCTAGCCACTATAAATACACCCTCTCCATGTTGTTTGACTCATCCAACCGATTCATTCTATAGCACCTCACATAGATAAGGTGTTCCTAAAAACTCTTTGAAAAAAATAACCTTCTACAAAGGTTGCATGCAAGATCTACTCCCACAGGAAATCATCTAAGGGCTTCATGAATTGAGCGTTCAACTACTTGATCTGGTCAATATTCAAGATCCGAATGAAAATTCCTGAATCGGCATCTTACTAACAAGCAAGGAATTCATTTAGACTAGATCCGAACAGAGAAAATGCCAACATTCCAGTTCTGGACCATGTTGGTCATTGTTACTAGTAATTAAAACCCTATAATGGAGCAACATGGAAGAAATAACTGGAAGAATACAGAATCGAAGTGGAAAGCAGAGATTCCTTATCTAGTTCATCAAACACGAACATTAATGCTAATTCCTAAACTCGATTTTCACCAATTTTCCCCAATCGAACAAATTGGAACTCAATTCCTACCAGATTTTTTGGTGAATTTAAAAACCAAACAGATTCAAAGCTCTTACCATTTCTGCACCATATTTTCATAGACTTTTAGGAGTTAAAACTAGAGGTGTTAACACTTACATAGGTGAGATGAGGGAGGTATTCGATTCAAGATCGTATTAATTCCATGCATAATCCAAGCATTCTTTTTTCTCTCTCTAGGATCTGCCAGGGCTAAGAAGCCTTGCAGCAGAGCATTGAGAAATTTACCAAATACACCTGCAGTAATGGAAAGTCTCTGACAAAACAGATCTGACCGAACCACTTCAAATCTCAGCAAATTTTCTTCCAATCATTTGTTCTCTACTCCAAGACTGGTTGAAATTAAGAAATTCCAGCCATTCTTGGCTCTGATATCAATTGACGCAGTTGGATCAGGGAGCGTTCTTCCTCCATCTTGAAGATCGTACAGATCTGGAAATTCTTGATCTTATTTATTATTATTATTTTTGTAGAAAATGGATAGATTTTGACCACACCACGAGCGAAGGGACACACGAGCTCGATCAAGCGCGTAATCGACGGATGATTTGATTTACGCCACGAGCGAGGGGACGCAAGAGCTCAATCAAACGCGGAATCAATGGATGATTCTCGCATTCAACAAGTAATGACAAGTGATGGAAGACATGGAAGAAAGATTAGCACTCTAATCTTCAGATTCCATATCCTAAGATAAAAGATGAAGGATAAAGAGAAGATCCAAGCTCTATCTCAAATTTTCTCTAAAAGAGAATATCTCCAAAAATTTCAATTCCAAAAACTTCTTCAAGTGAGAGGGAAAGACACCTTACATAGGCAGCCTCTAATATAACATAGAATTCCTAAACAACCCCATACTAATGCAAAAAGACATAAAAGTACATTTTTCAACTAGAAAAATGACCAAACTAGTCACTAACTAATGAAACAAAGAGCTATGTATGTAGGGCTAATGTAAATGATGGATGCTTCTGTATTAGAAGAGAGGATACCAGAGTTACCAGTCATATGATTGAAGGCCTCTGAATCAATGAGCCATGATCTAGAGGTAGAGAGGAAACAAGAGGAGTGGCTACCTTGCTAAGCTAAGGTTGTAGTAGCCTGATTCCCCCCTTGTCCTTATACCGTAAGTACTCTTAATAGTTAGCCTTCGAAATAACAAAGGGAGATCGGCATGCTCGGTAGAGGCACTGGATGGAGGAACACTACCATCGGAAGCCGCAACTGAAGCCTTGTCTGCAGTATCAGGAGAACGTTAACTCAGGGTGAAGATCATTACAATAATAGACTGTGTGGCCCTTGAGAGAAGAATGAGTACAGAAACAAGTGGAACGCCTACCATAACCACGGGCACGGCCTCCTGCGGAATCCCGACTAGTGCCACGACCACGACGCCCTTTACCGCAGTCTGCACAGTAAGAGCATAGCGCTGCACGGATGAGACAACCAGCACCTCAACCCTCAGAGCGTTGGACATGAGAGAAAACTTCATCATGAACCCTTATCATTACACATATCATAACCCATATCATTACACATTATATGCGCACTATCATAACCCATATCATTACACATGAAACATATTTTATTCTTAAAACTCTGTATGTAGTTGCTAGGCTGTCTACTCTGATTGCAGTTATCGAAGATAAAATGTTGAATATGTCTAGACAAAGGGGCATTGCCAGGGTTCATGCATATAGAATAACTAGATCTGGAAAAAACAATTTATGTGCTTGTAAGGTGGAAAATATACTTCTGGTGGCATACTCTGGCATCAAGGGGAAGCAACAATATGGAAAGGGGGCCACTAATTTGATAAAGTTGACTTGGCCTCACCCACCCACCACCACCACACCTCCACCTCCACGACTGCCACTACACGCACCCATCAACAAACACACAAACAACAACCATACCCACTCACCCAATGACACACGAGTTCCATCTAGTGCTGAGCTGATAACCTTCAGATAATAAGATAACTCAAATGATTCAAATGGGTGCACTTTCCAAATGTTTTGCTGTCTTGTTAAAAATAAGAACCCCATGGAACATATTACAGTGGCAATTTGGAATAAGGGAACTCTGGATTATAAACATGGCATGTCTTTTTTGAAGACAATTTTGCTAATGGTAGAAGTGGATGGCGCAATGGGATAGATTTGTGCACTATTTATGGTATTTCTGAGGGAAGTCGTGACGATGACTGTAGTCAGCTATAGAGAAAGATATCATTGTGTTTTTTTTTTTTTGAATATTATCATTTAGTTTTACTGTTCACTATTTTATACTCGGTCCATTTTTTTGAATATTATCATTTAGTTTTACTGTTCACTATTTTATACTCGGTCCATTGGAAATGTAATTTACTTGTAAAACGACAGACACCATTTGTGGTTAACATGAAGAACATGGACAGTATTCAGTAGCTGCATTAATGTATTTGCTGTTTCTTTTAACTAATATGCCATATTTATTTTTCCTCTCTCGTCGTCTGTTGTCATTTCGATGCAGTGTGTGAGCATGCATATTCGTTGGCACAGAACTTGGATCCTAATAGCGAGGGCAGAGGTGTTCTGCAGTTCAAGACCGGTTTAATGTCAGTCATCAAGGTATATAGTGGCTTGTGGAAGACAATTTTTTTTGGCAGTTGGATTCATTAGCCGACCCCAACTAGTCTGGGACAAAGGCTTAGTTGAGTTGAGTTGAGTTGGATTCAATGGGAATTCATGATGTCCATTAAACACTTCTTATGGGCATTTGAGCTGAATATTGTATGTTTGCTTTTCTCTGGGTTGCTTTTGAAGTAATTAAACTGTTGAGTGTTTGAAGCTTAGCCTTGCACTGTTTACATAGTTATGTATATTTATAAATTTTATTTCTGTGTTCTTATTTTGAAATTCCTGTGTCTTTTTGTTTCTCTGGAGCAAATTTTCAGCAAAAGCTTGCAAAGAGGGATGGTGGAAGCATAGATCGGAGCCAGGACATTGCCCGCTTACAGGAATTTTACAAGCAGTATAGAGAGAAGAATAAAGTAGATGAACTACGTGAAGATGAAATGAAGTTGAGGGAATCGGGGGTTTTCAGTGGTAACCTTGGAGAGTACGTGTTCTGATTCGCATTTATTTTATACTGGTCTATGCATGCATGCACCTTTAATTTCCTTCCAACTCCAAATACTGGAGATTAACAAAACAAACTTTGCATTTTTCACATAGCTTCATTGCATGAATTCATATGTATATATTGAACAAGTGAAATAAAAAAGTCTTTTCTATTGCTAGAGGAGAATGATTTGTTTCACTTCTGATTGGATCACGGAGAACTATTTTCTTATTTTTAGTAGTGTCACTTCTATTGCAAGAGGAGACTGATTTGTTTCAAGGAGATGTTTTCTCGTCGTAAATGCGCCCATAAGTTCATTTCTACAATGTTTTCTTCTACAAAATATTGTATTATGTGTGCAATAAAAAACAATTCACAACAAAAAATATCTAATGTATTATGTGTGCATTTCCTTCCGTCATATTTGGAGAACGGCTAACGGGGATGCCGATAGGATGGCGAGAGCCGGGGCTCGAGCTTCGAATGAGGAGTTTTCAATTTTCTTCCCCCTTAATGTGGTCTTGTTGCTCTTTTTAGCTTTCCTTTTTGTATATTCTCGCTCTCTTTCTTTGTATTGGTCCTTCTCGGTCTTTTTAATGAAATCTGATCATTTTACCATTCAAACAGAAAAGAAAAGAAATCACAACAATAATATCTATTGTGCAATCAATCAGGCCTTTGTTAGAGAAACAAGAAAAATACCTAAATGCTACTGTGGCACTTTGCGGTGGAGTGCATTGTGAAGAAATTGGCTATTTAGAAAGTTAACCTTGTTACCGCCCTAATAATGTTGGCTTTTTTTTTGTTAATCTATCATATGTCATTTCTCACCACCCTGTGGGTGTGTTTGTCACTTGCATCCTCTACAGAAGGATTGTTTTGGAGGGGTGGTGTATATAAGATTCAAATATGAAATTCTAGTGATTAGGCCCTAGATGGAAACCCAAGAAGGGGGGGGGGGGGGGGGGGGAGTGAATTGGGTTTTGAAAACTTTTGCCCTTGTTGAAAATAGAATTTAAAACACAACGGCAAAACCAAAGCAATATAGCACAAAGAAGAATAAAAATGAAATGCACAAAAGAAATGGAGAGAAGAGTTAGAAAGAGTGCACCGGATTTTTATAGTGGTTCGGTCCAAGTATCCCACCACTGTACCAAGATTCTTGATGGCTTCACTAAACCTAATCCTCTTAAAGGTGAAGACAAAACCCAATTACAATCTGAGATAGCTTCGCATCTCACATTTGCTCTGGAGATGGCTCTGTGTCTCCTTCACTCGCCTCGGAGATGGCTATGCATCTCCACACCCGCCCTTTTACAATGTTGAAAGAAAGAAACAAAAATCTCTTCAAAGGGTTACAATCAAGATTTTAAATTTCAACCGAAATCCGAAATTTCGGTCCGAAATTTAGGATTTCGGTCAACACCGAAACCGAAACGTTCCGAAACCGAAATCCTTGAAACGTAACAAATTTCTGTAGAAATTTCGGAAATTTGGTCAATTCAGGTCGAAATTTCAATAAAATATTATTATTTTTAATTTCTTTACAGAATTTCAGCCGAAATTTCGGTTTCGGTGAAGACCAAAATTATAGCGGAAACCGAAATTTAAAACCTTGGTTACAACACTTTGTAGAAGATTTACAATGAAAGCCTATGTCCAATCTCACTTTGAATCAAGAGAGGCACAAAAGAGATCAAATTCGTTCCAATATGTTTTGGAGTGTTCAAGGGTCCATAAAACAATTGTTTAAACTTATATTTATAGTTTAAGTCAAATATAGCCGTTTAAGGGCAAAATGGTAATATTTTGCCTTAAAACAAAACTAGCTGTTATAAGCTCCAACGGCTATAATCGCCGCGGCAGACGTCTGGGCAGGCAACAATGAGAGAAAATACAACTCTATTGGGAGCAGATGTTTGGCCAGCCGTCTGCTTAGAAGTCTGGCCCAACGTCTGTCTATGCTCTCTAGCATTACCATATGAGGTCCAAATTAATCCAATTTGATTTGTCTTTCTTAGGCATTTTGTCAAAGGTCTCTACTACAAATTTGGGTCCTATTAGGGTGTGTTTGATGTGCCTCTAACAACCCTAAGGAGATTGGACTTGGTACATTCTACAAAAATGAACATGAAATGGACTAAGTCTTCAATGAGTCTTCATAGCTTCAAGTCCACCAATTCTTGGATCTTCTAAGGTTCATTTGAACTTCAATGATCCTCCAATGTTTGCTCCTTGCCTTAGACCCAAGCTCCTTGATGTTGCTCCAATAATCATAAGATCTACAACTGAACATGTAAACCCATTAGATACACAAAATCACTTGTATTTGGAATCATCAAAACAAGATGGGAATTAGCCACAGGTTGAACCATTGGGCTTACAAAATATCACCTAGTGCAACAAGAGGAGGTCCTCAAGCCAGAAGAGACTGGTTGTTTGGGCATTAGAGATCGAAGGTTGGTAAATACAATGTTGTTGGGGCAGTGTTTATGGAGGTTTGGGGAGGTTTACACAAGGAGAGGAGGTATGGGGTGCCACAAGATGGATGCGAAGCTAAGGTTGCGTCAGCCTATGTATGTCGAGGGCATTACTGAAGTTCCAACAAGGGGTTTGGTATACTGTTGACCTTGTAACCATTTTTTTAAAATTTCGACCGAAATCCGAAATTTTTTCGGTCAAGACCGAAACTGAAATGAGCCGAAACCGAAATTTCTTTTAAAAATATATTTTTTAGTATTTTACTGAATTTGGCCAAAATTTCGGCCCAAAGAAATGAAATTTCGTATCTTTTTACTGAAATTCGGCTGAAATTTTGCCAAAACCGAAATTTAAAACCATGCTCGTAACTATAGTAGGTTCTAGGAGAACTTGTGGTGTGGTGATTCTCCTTTGTGTGTGTGTGGATCATCAAAGTCTTTATTGGGTAATACAATTTAAGACACTTAAGTTAAAAGATTAGGTGCTAATTTGAGTGGACAATCTAATGGATATTGGGTGCAATTCATGTGTAAACTTGCACTCTAAATTTTATTTAAACTTCAAGTTAACACAAATTGCTCTTAAAATCAATCTGGATTGCATATCTAACCTAGCCCTAGGTTTTGAGAGGACTAGAAGTGTTGTGATTCCACTTTGTGTGTGGAGTATCAAAGTCATTATAACGTAGTTTAGTCCGAGTGAGTTAAGTGATTGTTATGACATATGAAAGGTAAGTGAGTGTTTTACTTTTAAGAGGAACATGATGATACTTTTTAAGAGAAACCTGAAGGATGAGATTATTTGCTTTGCAGTTTCTCAGCTAGGTTAGGTGGTATATGCATAGGCGAAAGGGTAAGGGATTGTAGGTATTGGAAGTGAAGTCCATTAGGGAAACTTCTTAGTCAAATATTTATATGGGTATTGGGTTTTGGTCTTCAGGTCATGGGACCCTCAAGTCGGCTTTGGTCTTTCTCCGGACATCCCGTGTTTTGTATGTTTAAACAAGTTTCTACCAATTGGCCATTTTTTTAATAGATTACTCCATCAGATTCATAAATCTTGCTTTTCCCCCAACAACGATGTGTTAATAAACAAAAAAAGGGCAAAATCCCATACAAAAAAAGGGGCACAATATTGCAATCCCATTACAAGAAATTCCTGTGGAGAAGGCATATCATGCTAGACTATAAATTCATCACAGCACCCCACTCCCCTACACCATTTGCTAACTTATCAGCTAGGCTATTTCCTTCCTTACGTATCAGGGAACACAATCAGTCAAATATCATGATGTTGTCACACACATATCCCAAAAAAAAAGAGCCTTCTAAGTTTCCACGGAGGACTAGATTTCTTATTAATCCATCAAATCACACTGTATGCGTTGCCTTCAATCCACACCTTTTGGATGTTGCTTTTGTTCAAAACCAATAAACCAAACCAGACCCCCGTAACCATGGTTTTAAATTTCCCCCAAATTTTCCTGAAATGGCCTAAATGTTTCCATTTCCATCCCCACCGAAACGAAATTTACATAATTTCATTTAACGTCAATATTTTTTCGAAATTTTAACTGAAATTCTTGAAATTTGACCAAAATTCCCAAAATTCGACCCAAATGGTCAGGACGACAAAAGATTAGATTATTTGCATCTCATTTCATTAATGCAGGGAATGATATTTGGTAGGCAACATCATTGAACTACACAACAAAGTAGCCATATCTTATGCATGGGATGTCAGATCGGCATGGGACCAATAACAATACCTCGTAACTATATGTGGTATTGACATAAAGATGGGGTCCTTAGAGGGGATACTGGTCATTGTACTTTCTTATACTTCTTTATTGGCTTTATTGTTCTAGACCTGCACGACAACACGCCACTAGGTGTTCGATGTGATTAAGCCATTATAGATGGGTTTGTTGCTTATGTGATGGTTTCTTAGTATGTGTTTGTGCTTATTGTAGCATTTTCCAAAGTTTCATATTAAAGTTTTATCATTTGCACATTTTTTTAGAGATTAAAAGCTTTCATCGTTTTGATATGTCTCCATGAGCTTCCGTGATTTTACAAGATTTCCGCCGAAACCGAAATGTTTCCGTTTCCATTCCTTGACTGTTTTGGTGGAAGGGGTGGTAGTCATTTATCTACCAATTCAGGTGCTCTTTGTCGCCTTTTGTCTCAATAGTAGGACCCCTACTTATAAGATGTAAGATGATGCTGTGCAGTCTGGATCCCTACTGAATATAAGTGGGTCACATATATTTCCACTTATGGGAGAGCTCTGACATGGATGTTGAATTGGTAGTATAAAATCCTAGCTCTTAATAATTCCTGTATTTGTTTGGTTGATAATTAACTTTCGTGCAATACAGGTTGGAGCGTAAAACAGTCAAAAGGAAGAAGGTTTTTGCAACTCTGAAGGTCTTAGGGACAGTAGTTGAGGACCTCACTAAGGAGGTATCTCCTGAAGAAGCAGAAAAGTTGATACCTGAAGAGGTTAGTTTTTTTGGCCCTACTAATTAGTGTACAGCTGGAGGCTTGGAAGCTGAATTTCGGATTAACATACAGTTTCTTTGATCTAGTTCAAGCTTCTTCTAATACTTCTTACTGTCATTTTTTTGTCTGTTTGCAGTTCTTTTTTTTTTGAATGGCTTGTTTCCAGTTATTTTTTAGCCATTTTTTTAATAATATGGTCTATTACATGTGTGGACGTTTTTGGCTTGACTTTTTTTTTTGCCAAAATTTCAGCTGAAGCGGGTAATGGAATCGGATGCTGCGATGACAGAGGATCTAATTGCTTATAACATTATACCCCTAGATGCTCCTGCTATGACAAGTGCTATTTTGTTTATGCCGGAGGTATAAATTGTGATTTTTTTTCTTTGAATGATAGGTATAAATGGTTAATGTGGTCTTTATTTATTTATTTTGAATGGTAATATGGTCTTTTTTCTGATACTCAATTAGTTGTTTTACTTGACCGTATGAAACTTATGTTCAGGTAAAAGCGGCAATGTCAGCTTTAAGCTACTTTAGGGAGCTACCGAAGTTGCCTGGGGGTTTCTCCATTCCTCCTTCGAGGAATGCAGATATGCTAGATTTTTTGCAGTATATTTTTGGCTTCCAGGTTTGTTTTTTAAGTCAATCTCAGGTCTCCTAGAAGTATGGTTATCTTTCTATTTTTCGGAAGTACATCCTAATTAAAATGTTGTTGAAACTAGCTCTGTGCTTTGTGGATTGGCTAGTGCTTTTATGTCGCATTAGTATGCTTATGTTGATGTCCGGCACTTCATTATAAAATATCATGGATAAAAGGGTTGGATTGATTCACCATTAAAAAAAAAGGGTTGGATTGATTATATTCAACACTCTTGGAGTACATTCTTTATTGATTATCCAATCCTGTAAAATTGGTAAATTCAGATTGGATAGGGAAATGATATATTCTCCCCCTCCCCTTTCTTCCGTAGGTCACACCGTTCTATTGTAAAAGAGTTGTCATAAATACACGATAGGGGAGTGCTCCCCAAGGAAGAAAAGGGGGCGAATATATCACTTCACTATCGGCTATAGGTTTATTGGTAATTTTATCTATATGAATTTATAAGGGCCTTAAAATTACGAATGACACCTGTGTTATTTTGTCCAGAATGTAAAAGCAAATCAAATTAGAGAAACTGACGTTGGAATTTGCTTAATTTTATGGGTGTCAGTACCAAGTCACTATCTATCTGCATATGTTATTTTTTGTTTGTACCGAATCGGATATAATCTATAGGATTGACATGAAAATGGTAGTATTCTGCCCATCTGTATAGTCACAGGCCCTGTTGGTCACTTATAGGATTGTGTGGAGGTTTCCAAATTGTCCTCCTGTTGAGGACTAATGCTGGCCTCTTACTTTTAGCTGACACACTTCATATTTTTCTTTGATTTGCTATGAAGATCGTCATTTTTGTACTGGACCGGACCCTAATATATATATTTTTGTTTTGGCTTTGAGACAGAGAGACAATGTTAGTAATCAGCGTGAACATATAGTCCTCCTCCTTGCTAATGAACAGTCACGACTTGGCATCCCTGAGGAAATGGAACCAGTAGGTATCTTTGTTTTTGTTTGTCTTGTTTTGATTTGAGACCATATTCCTTGTAAAATGCGCTTTGTTTTTGCCCATTTTGCTCTTTTTTATTTTCTTTTTCCTTTCTTCACGTATTCTGTTTATGTAAATATGTACACATCATGATTACGAATGCACACCAAATGTGACATCAATATACTGATTTTCTTGGTCCTGTTGTTGAGATGAATGTGCAGTTTATTGATCATAAAGGAACCAATTGGGGCTTTTGTGCTTATGTTCCTTTTCCTTTGTCCATAAACTCAACTCAACTCAACTAAGCCTTTGTCCCAAACTAGTTGGGGTCGGTTAATGAATCCTTTAGAAAATTTTCATGAAGAAGGTGAAAGGATCTACCCGGCTCAAATTGACTAAGTCTAATCCTAATACTAGTCGGGTTTGTCTACATGGATCATTTTCTTCCATTCTATCATATCCAAGGTCATGTTCTCTGTTATATTCCTAGCCCTCAAGTCCTTCCCCACTGTTCCTACCCAAGTTGTTTTCGGTCTGCCCCTACCTCTTTTTACTCCATCAACTTGGCACGAGTCACTTATTCTCACTGGAGCATCCAAAGGCCTACGTTGGATATGCCCAAACCATCTTAAGCGGTGCTCTCTCTCAAGGTTTTAAATTTCGGTTTCGGTTTCGGTACGAAATTTCGGATGAAATCAATTTCCGAAACGTTTCACCGAAATTTCCGAAATTTCGGGTGAAATTTTGTACTTCACCGAAACGTTTCACCGAAATTTCCGAAACGTTTCGGCAAAGTTTGGTACTTTTCCGACTCACTGTGAATTTTGTTTCGTTTTCGTTTCGGCCGAAATTTAAAACCATGCTCTCTCTTCTTCTCCTCAATTGGTGCCACCCCCACCTTTTTACAGATGTCTTCATTTTTAAGTCGATCTAACCTTGTGTGGCCGCACATCCACTTAAGCATTCGCATCTCTGCTACACTCATCTGATGCACATGCTGCTTCTTGGTGGCCCAACATTCTGAGCTGTACAGCATGGCTAGCCCCATAGCTGTCTTATAAAACTTTGCCTTCAACTTGGTAGGTATTTATGACTGCTTAGAACTCCTGAAGCATGCTTCCACTTCAACCAACTTGCTCTTATTTTGTGGTTAACATCCTCTTGAATCTCTCATTCCTTATGTAGGATTGAACCATGATAGCTAAAGATATCCCTCTTAGGTACCTCCCGTTCAGTCATATTTACTACATCCTCGCTCTGCCTCCGTACATTACTAAAGTTGCACTCCATATACTCTGTCTTAGTGCTACTCGGTCTAAAAGCTTTGGATTCCAAAGTAGTCCTCCATAACTCTAACTTAGCATTAACTCCTGCTTTGGTTTCATCAATTAATACCATGTCATCTGCAAATAACATACACCATGGCACCTCGTCCTGGATATCCTTCGTAAGTCCATCCATAACTAGAGTAAAACGATAAGGGCTTAGAGCTGATCTTTGGTGCAATCCTATTGTAATTGGAAACTCACTAGACGTGCCATCCGTAGTTCTAACACTATTTACTGCTCCATCCTACATATCTTTTATCATATCAACATATTTAGTAGTACTCTTTTCCTTTCAAGGACCCACCACATAACACTCCCGGGAACCCTATCTTACGCTTTCTCCAAGTCAATGAAAACCATATGAAGGTCCTTTTTATTTTCTCTAAATCTCCATTAACCGCCTAACCAAGAAGATAGCTTCCATAGTCGATCGTCCGGGCATGAAGCTAAACTGATTCTCTGACACCTTAGTCTCTATTCTTAGTCTATGCTCAATTACCCTCTCCCAAAGCTTCAAGGTGTGACTCATTAGCTTAATTCCTCAGTAATTGGTGCAACTTTGGATATCCCCTTTATTCTTATAAATAGGTACTAATATACTCTTCCTCAACTCATCAGACATCTTCTTAGTCTTCAAAATATTGTTAAATAATCTAGTTAACCAAACCCACATTACCCAAGCATCTCCAAGTCTCGATAGGAATACCGTTAGGCCCCATAGCCTTACCTAATTTCATCAAAAGTGTTATCAAGTTCTCCCAAATTCGCTACGGGTTCTCCATTAAAAAAGTTATCAAAGTAACTTCTCCACCTCTCTTTAACCTCGTTTTCTTTTACAAACAATCTTTGATCCTCGTCTTTGATGCATTTTATATGATTCTTTAAAAAGGAATTTGACGTTTGGGAGCACAAATTTGTGGCTTTAACTTTTTATCAAAACCACAACTTGTTGAGCATCACGTAGTTTAGATAGTATATTTAGGAAGGATTCTAGAAGATTTTTGATAGCTTTTTGGGAAGTTTCTAATTAGAGCAGAAGTTGTGGTTTTTGTTTTGGTAGCCACATGTAATTTTCTTTCTATCTCATGCAGCCTTAAATAATTAGAAGCTTGGTTATTTAGGTAGTTGTAGGGGTTGAAACTGATCCGAAACTAATGTTTAGGATTAGGCTAGGGTTTTGAAAGGTTTTGGGTTGTATGTATAAAGTTTTGGCGTGCTCTTGGAGTGGTCATTGTCTAATGGCAAGCTTTATTTGTTAATTTTGTTTCAATCTTATTGCAAGTGTTTTTATGGTGGATTTGAACTAGCATACTTGCATCATTAGCAGAGGTCCAAAAGTTCTAGAGTATTTGTTAATTTTGTTTCAATCTTATTGCAATTGTTTAAGGTAGTTTTGAAGTATAGTATTTGCATATTTACCAAAAATTCCTTGTAGTGCATGAGCTTGTAAACATGGTTTTAAATTTCCATCCCGACTTGAAATGACCAAAATGTTTCCATTTCCATTTCCATCTACATCAATATGTATTACATAATTATATTTGTATGAATTACATGTGAAATGTGTTGTATGTATTATGTGTAAATATTTATATGAATTACTTGTGAAATGTGGTATGTACCGAATTGTCTAATATGCTCGATAGCTCATATTAATAGGTGTTTGATGTTAAACCATTATGAATTGTTGTTTACTCATGTGATGGTTTCTAAGTGGGTATTTGTGCTTATTCTAGTATTTCCTAAAGTTTCACCATAAAATTCTATCATTTGCATATGTTTCCATACCTTTCCGTGATTTTACTGTATTCCCACCAAAATTTCCTACCGAAACAGACACGTTTCTGCTTCTGTGGTGATCGAAACTGAAATTTAAAACCTTGCTTATGAAGGAGGTTGGATTTAATATAGATGGTGAGAATGATTTGTTGGTCATGCATGGTGCATGAGATGCTTGATTTAGAAAGGCTGGAATAACACATGAAAGCAAAAAGACGGAGTTGGGTTCCTATGGGGCTTTGATGTGGAGGAGATGCTTTAATTCCATGACAACTTGTTCTTTGGGAAAGCGACATGGCCTGATGAGGATTTCAACCCCTAGTGGTCTGGTACTAGCATTGTTTAAAAAATTTGACTCAGAACTTGCTCGAGTCGATTCCATTTTACCTTGGCTGTGTTCCGCGTTTCACCGCATCCGTGTTCCTTTTTTTGTCCTACAATGTCAATAAAAACTCCTTCGACTATCCCGAGTTATGACCGTGTCAATTGCGTTCTTGGCTGTGTCCGCGCCGAGTCGACAAGGATTTTTCTTGGCCTCGTTCCACGTAACATCCGTGTTTTTAAACACTGGAACTTACTCTTTAGATCATAAGTGGATGTGGGCAAATGGTGTAAAAAGGATAGGGTGAATGGAAAGGCATAAGCCATGATGGAGGGAGAGGGTTGTAACATGGCTATTTTTGTCATTTTTATTTATTTGGAAAAAAGGACAAGTTAGTGGTGGCAATTATGTACTTATATAGTGTTAATGTAAAAAATGACCTTGTGCGTACTTTCACATGCACATCCAGGCAGTCACATGCGCGCGCGCGCGTGCACACACACACACACTATTGGGGCTGTTCTTGATGGAGACAAATCCTTGGATAAGTTTATCTTGCGTAAGTTTATCACACTTGGATATGTTTAACATGAATTATCTTGTTTGTAGTTCTCAACTAGAAATCCTCGAATAATCTATATCTACTTAGTTAATCCTAGAATAACCCTCCTTTTCCCATGAATAAATGATGTCTATTGGAACCATGGTTCAAAATATTAGTGTTGATCAGGATATATGCCGAAGCCTGAAATGATATGTATCAGCCATATCGCCGATATGCGCCTAGCATATAGACCATATCGACATGAAATAGGTAATTTATTCTCATGGTCTCATAAAGAGGGTGATCCACGATATTTCGATCATATATATTTGTTTATGTCAATTTTAGTGATTTTTAATACATTTCACCCAAAAGCAATGAATTGATATTTCGAAGGTAATTGGACTATGCTGGCGAGCACATCGATTGCCTATGCATCTTACCTGGATGTCAAGCATTTTTGTTACTATTTCATGTTAAAGTAAAGAAATAATTATGGGGAGGATCGAAGGAAACGAGGAGTCTCTCTTTGGTCTCTTGGGAAGATGTATGCAAGCCTGTAAAAGGCGGAGGTCTGGGGATTAGAAAGATCAAATAGGTAAATGCTGCTCTCTTGGGGAAATGGTTGTGGAGGTTTGGCGAAGAACAGTCACAGTTGTGGGCGAAGGTTATTTGTGGTAAATATGGCGCAGACGTGGGAAATTGGAGATCCCTAAATCGTTTCAACAAAACAGGGGTGACTTTGTGGAGGGATATTTTGCGGTTGAGTTCACGGTTCAATCGCGGAATAAGATAGAGTTTACTCGGGGGATAGAATTTCTTTTTGGAATATGGTATGGTGTTCCGTCATTCCTTTAAAAGATTTGTTCCCTTGTTCCCTGATCTATATGTTGTGGCCGCAGACAAGCAAGCTTTAGTTAAAGATTGTTTCGAGTTTCGAGACAGTAAAGTGATTTGGAAGTCGCTGTTTCGCAGAAATTTCTTTGACAGGGAATTGCTCTCGATGGTCTCGTTATTTCAGGTCTTGGAAGGTAATTACATTAGTTCTTCAGGGGTGGATAAAAGGTTATGTGTTTGGGATTCTACGGGTTATTTTTCGGTAAAATATTTCTACATGGGAGTGAATCCGTTTGAGGAAAATCTTTCTGTTGCAAAATTGTGGAAGATTAAGGCTCCCCCAAGAACTTGTTTCTTTGGATGGTCGGCGATTCAAGGCCGTATTCAAATGGTAGACTTTTTGAGGGCAAGGAATATGATCATAGTCAATCATTGCGCTTTGTGTATAGAAGCAGGGGAGTCTGTGGAGCATTTATTTATTTATTGCAAAGTAGCTCGAGAGGTTTGGGGAGGGGTACTCTCGAGATTCGGTATCGCGTGGGTATTCTCTTCTAATGTGAAGGATCTTTATGAAGGGTGGTCTTTTATTCCATGGAGGAAAAAAGGGAAAGTTTTGTGGTCGATTTCGTTATTGGCGATGTGGGTTCTATGGTCGGAAAGAAATAATAGGATTTTCGTTGGGCGTGCTAATTCTTCTTACTATCTATAATATATCAAGGTAGTCGCGTTATCGATTTCCTGGGCGAGGGCGCTGCCAATGTTCAAATTTGTCTCGGCTTTCGACCTGTGGGCGGGATGGAAAGTGGTTTGCATTAGTCAAGTCCCCGATCCTAGAATTTCTCAGAAATGGGTCAATCCTCCGGTTGGCTTTTCTAAGTTGAACTTTGACGGATCAAGCTTGGCCAACCCCGGTCTAGCCGAGATCGGGGGTGTCTTAAGAAATTCAAATGGAGAAGTTGTGCAGTCTTATTCTGGGCCTATCGGCGTTGCAGATTCAAACGAAGCTGAAGTTAGAGCCGCATATCAAGGCATTTTGCTGTTAGGGAGCGAGAGGGTGGCGAACACTATCGTGGAAGGAGACTCGTTAAATGCCATTAGGTGGCTTAAGGGTTCGGTGGTACCTCCTTGGAGATTTCTTCGTTTTTTCGATGAAATAAAGGATATAACGGTTGGGTGCTCTATGGCGTTCCAAAATGTAAGGAGATCAGCTAATGAAGTCGCTGACAAGTTGGCTAAAGCGGGTGCGGTTAAGCAGACTCGGGAGCTTTACGACTTTCTGCCCCCTTAATGTCTTATTGTATTGTTTTCCTTTTTCCTTTCCTCCTTTGTGTAATTCTGTCATAGTGGGGTGTGTGGGGGGACTTTTTCGGTCTCTCCCTTTTTAATATATTAAGTTACCATTCAAAAAAATAAAATAATTATTTAACTAAAGAAATAATAAAATAAGGAAAATGATTGCAGCGCTCCCATGTTTATTAAAGATGCGCGAGATATCTCGTCGTGTACTATTTAAAGGGTTGTCAGTAGAATATTATGGTTTTCAAAAAAGCTCTTTGAAGCCCTTTAAATACTACATGACAAGATGCTTCGTGCATCTTTATCAAAACGTTAGGGTGCTGAATTCCCTAAAATAAACTTAAAGAAATAATTAGTTAACTAAAGGAATAATAAAATAAACTTAAAAAATATATAAAAATATAAAATACTAACTTTACTTCATATTACAAGTCCCACACTACCCAGTCCCCACTAGGACACTAGGACGGCTACAATACTAATAGATATTATTATCATATTAACTATGTCAATGAGTATCTCATCTACAAGACTATTGGAACATATTGATGGTGATCAAATTGTATCATTGCAAATGTGTACTAAGGCGGCTACAATACTAATAGATATTATTGTCATATTAACTATGTCAATGAGTATCTCATCTACAAGACTGTTGGAACATATTGATGATGATCAAATTGTATCATTGCAAATGTGTACTAATATTTCCTTAAATCAGTGAATAAACCAGTGAATATTACGGTTCTCAAAAAGCTCTTTTAAGCCCTTTAAATACTACATGACAAGATGCCTCGTGCATCTTTATCAAAACGTTGAGTGCTGAATTCCCTAAAAAAAACTTCAAGAAATAATTAGTTAACTAAAGAAATAATAAAATAAGCTTAAAAAATATAACTTAACTTCATATAACAAGTCCCACACTACCCAGTCCCCACTAGGACACTAGGGCGGCTACAAGACTATTAGATATTATTATCATATTAACTATGTCAATGAGTATCTCATCTACAAGACTATTGGAACATATTGATGATGATCAAATTGTATCATTGCAAATGTGTACCAATATTTCCATAAAGTAGTGAATATAATAATTTTAGGGCATCAATGGAAATTATGTTTAAATAACATAACATTTTAAGGTAACATATACTTGGCTAAGTTAAAACCTAATAATAACCTGAACAATATATGTTTATATATTGACTATTAAGTAATTCATTGGATATTTTAAGCATATTTTTTTGTTTCATTGTTTTATTGGGGATTGACTTTTTATTTTTATGATTTTTTATTTATTATCATCTTTATCAATATATTGTAATTTTGAAATATTTTATATATTTATTGTTTATTTTGACCATTTTAGGATTTTTTATAAGTATTTGGATTGATAATTATTTATTTGTTTCATTTATTGGTTTCATAGTACTAAGTTTCCGAAAATATAGGAGTGTTAAATGTTAGATAATGGGAAGTGATATTTACGCCCCTTTTGATCACTAGGGACATCCACCATTAGTGTATCTATGGCAAAAAGGGGCTAATGTACTTTTTGTTAGGAAAAATCCAGTGGCTTTGATTGCAAAGTACACTGGCAAATGGGTGTCCCTGGTGATAAAAGGGACGTAAATATCATTTCCCTAGATAATTACATGATGAAAGAGAGAGAAAGAGAAAGAGAAGAGAGAGAAGAGAGGAGATGGAGAATGGCGTGAGAGAGTTAGAGCTCTCACCTCACGAAAATTATATATATATATATATATATATATATATATATATATATATATATATATATATATATATATATGAGGAAACTGTTGGTGCGCTTAAGCTCACCAAACTTATGGTGAGCTTAAGCGCCCAATCACATGGGGGCCCACTTTGTTAGGATGATCCAAAGCATTCATTTGAAAGTCCCTTATATATATATATATATATATATATATATATATATATATATGAATGGTTACAAATGACATAAATACCCTTTAAGTGACGTCTAACACCCCCTCAAGCCGGAGTGTATATATCATATATTCTAGGCAGGCCCTAATAATGGTTTAGTAAATACATCTGCAAGTTAATCTGCTGCTCAAGTGAACATGGTACATATTTCGCCTCTCTGCATCCCAAGACGAATGAAATGTCAATCAACCTCAATGTGTTTGGTTCTTTCAAGAAAGACTGGATTGGTTGCAATATGGATCGCAGACTTGTTATCACAATATAATCTTGATGGTCCTGAAGATAAGAGACCAATCTCTGATAAAAATTAGACCTGACAAACGGGTGGGCCGGGCCGGGTTTGACCCGGCCCGTACGGGTCTGGGTCAAAATGACCCGGAAAATTTTACGGGTTCCTAATGGTGGACCCGTACCCTGCCCGCACGGGCCGGGTCAACCCGCGGATCACCCGTTTTTTTTTTTTTTAAGAATTTTGGTTTTTAAAAAAAAAACTCTTTTGCTTTTTCTCCCTCTTTAATAGCTTTGACTCTGTTTCTCTTGATGCCCACGGATGGTAATTGCTACTATTTTGCCTCGGGATAATCAGCAGCAATGACAGGAAAAAGGTAATTTCTCTTCTTTTTTGGCATGAAATGACAGGAAGAAAAAGCAGGACCTCGGTTGCTATTATTTGCTGACGAAAATGCCCTCACAAATTTAACATATTTTCACATCCTCTCCCCAAAAAGTATTCCACTTTTTAACGGACATCATCAGCCCAAAAAGTATTCCCTTTTTAACGGGCACCCGCCGGTCCACCCGGCTTGGACTAGTTTTGACGGGCCGGGTGGACCCGTGGGTCAAAATTAAACGGGTCACTATTTTCGGAGCTGGACCCAGAAATTACGGGTGGGCCGAGTCGACCCGCGGGTCCGGGTCACTTCTTGCCAGGTCTAATAAAAATGAGCGTAACCAGATCAGTTCTCTACTTGTATATGACATAGCTCTGTCCTATGCTTCTGTGCTTGGACACAATGTCTTGCTTCTTGCTCCTCCATAATACCATATTAACTCCAATAAGAGTATAATAACTAGTTGTGGACCTCCTGTTTGCTAGAGATCCTGCCCAATTTGCATCGGTTAATCCCTCTACCCTTTCATGACCATTCTTCTTGAAGTACAATCCTTTTCCGGGAGTACCCTTCAAGTACCTTATGATCTGAATTACTGCTGCCCAATGGGATGTACGAGGAGAATTCATAAATTGTCTGACCACTCCTACAACTAAAGAGATATCTGGACGAGTAACTATCAAGTAAATCAACTTTCCAACTAACCTCCTATATCATCCTGGATCATCTAACATGTCTCCTTCATCTGGAAGGAGTTTAACATTTTGATCCATGGGTGTGGATGCTGGCTTTACCCCCATAGAACCTGTCTCCTCTAGAATGTCTAAAGTATACTTTCTCTGTGACAAAGAAAGTCCATACTGAGAGCGAGCAACCTCGATGCCTAGGGAATATCTGAGGAATCCTAGGTCTTGAGTAGAAAACTCTTCCTGAAGGAAAGTTTTCAATCTTCTTATGCCAACTTTGTCATCACCTGTGATTTCGATATCATCCACGTATACTATAAAAAAAATATAACCACCACTAGTGGACTGATAGGTTAAAACAGAGTGATCAACAGCACTATTTCATGCCATATTTCAGAATTGCAGCACTGAATCTCCCAAACCATGCTCCCAGAGATTGCTTTAGCCCATAAATTGCGTTCTGAAGGCGACCAACTGAGGAGCACATCTCCCCCCTGAGCAACATACCCAAGAGGTTGCTCCATATATACTTCCTCAATTAGATCGCCTAAAGGAACACATTTTTCACATCCAACTGATACAATGGGCAACCGCGGTTAACTATAATAGAAATCAGAACCCGAATTAAAGTTATCTTGGCCACTTGTGAGAATGTCTCTTGATAATCAACCCCAAACGTCTGAGTATGTTCTTTGGCCACAAAGCGAGCTTTTAGATGCTCAATGGTTCCATCAGGAGGTACTTAAATCCAATGACTCATCTACACCCAACAATCTCTGCCCAGAAGGTAGAGGAACGTGTCGCCACGTATTATTAGAATGCAAAGCTACCATCTCAGCATCCATAGCCTCCCACCAACCAAGTTGAGCAAGGACATCTGGAACTGACTTTGGCAAAGAAACATAAGAAACAGTTGAGACGAAGGAATGAAAAGATGGTGAAAGATCATAAGAAACAAACTGTGAAATAGGATGCGCAGTAGTATGCGAATGAGTGAGAGAAGCAATAGGCGAATCAGATATAGGAGAAGTACCTGGCGCAGGAATATCCGACTGAGGACGAGGATTAGCTGTCTCCGAGTGAGGATGAGGATCAACTGTCTGAGATGATGGCTGGATAGTAGAAAGAACAACCCATCGTGGTTCTCGAGTATAGACTTTTGGCTCAGGTGCGGGACTGTCTTCTAGCGTCTCACTATCACTCGTCACTTGGGGTTTTAGTATAGGTGGCTCGACAAGACTCTGTTGCAACTGGAATAACAGAGTAGGCACCTCAACAGGAGCTGGAGAATGATTCAAAAAATAAGGGCGATCCTCAAAGAATTTAACATCTGTAGAAACAAAAGTTTTCCACGGTCAAGGATTATAACACTTGTATCCCTTTTGGGTACGAGAGTAACCCAAAAAGATACATTTCCCAGCCCGTGGATCGAGTTTATCTAGATCCGGTGCTAATTTGTGAACAAAACATGTACAACTAAAGACCTGAGGGAGCAAAGGAAAGAGATCACCTAACAGATATAGGACAGAGAACAATGTCTGACCATACAAAACAAAAGAAGGTAGCCGATTCACTAAGTAGCAAGCAGTGAGGACCACATCACCCCAATAAGTCTTGGGTACACACATGTGGAACATGATAGAGTGAGTAATATCCAATACATATCTAATTTTCCTCTCAGTGACACCATTTTGCTGCGAAGTATATGCACAAGACTGATGGATGATGCCATGTGAAGTAAGAAATTCATAAAAACTGTTATAGTTAGAAAAATATTCTTTAGCATTATCAGTACGTAAGCAAGAAATAGAACATTTAAACTGGTTAGCGATTTCAAAGTAAAAACTACGAAATACATTAAAAACTTTAGAACGATCTTTAAGTAGTACAACCATGTAGCATGCGAGAAATCTTCCACAAAGATAACGAAATATCGAAAACCAAATAACGAAACACTACGTGAAGGACCTCCGATGTATGAATGAATAAACTCAAAAAGGTGCGACGCGCGACGAACACCATGTGAAGGAAAAGACACTCGATGGTGCTTTCCCAACTCACAAGATAATGATTCAAGAGGTCTGGTTAGAAAAGGAGATTTGCAAAGACTGTCGGCGGGAGGGTGGCCCAAACGACAGTGCCACTGATATGCATCAACAGAAGTACGAAGAGCAGCTCCAGCAGGTGTGGAATCAAGATCGTATAACCCACCCATCTCACGACCTAAACCAATCCCCGTCCCAGTCTTCAGATCCTGAAAGGTGCAATAAGAAAGAAAGAATGAAGAGAACAGTTTAGAGTTTTAGTTAATTGATGCACAAATAATAAACTAACAAGAAGCTAAGGAACATAAAGAACAAAGGGTAAATAAAAACCATTAGAGATGGAAGCTACACGAACCCAGTAACATGGGAGGTAGTTCCATCTGCTAATGTAACAGTATGAGGAGCACTAGATGGTGTTGAGTCGAAAGACGTAAGAAGATTGAGACTACCGGTCATGTGATGGGATGCCCCTGAATCAATGAGCCATGATCCAGAAGTAGAATAAAAAAGAAAACAAGGCGAGCTACATTGCCGGACAGATGTGGTAGTGGGCTGCTTGCCTCGATCACGTAGGCGCACAAGTTCTTCATATTCAGCACGATTAACTATTATGGATTTTGTCCAATATAGCAGGAGCAATATGGGTCCAATATAGCAGGAGCAATATGGGTAGTGGTGTGGCCATCAAACATAGCAAAAGAAGCAATATTAGACCGATAGGGGCAAAGCTCCGGATGCAGATCTTAACAATAATCTATAGTATGGGCCTCCATACTACAGTGTGTACATTATCGAGACCCACGAGCACGGCCTCCCTCCCTGAATCACGACCACCACCACCGTGGCTACTACTGAATCTAGTAAAGCCCTGACCTCAATTTTCACCATAAGTAGCAAGAGCAGATCCATCAACACTAGGGTCATTTTATTGAACGACTCTCATATGCTGTACTCGAGAGGAGGGCTCCACAAGGTCCATAATAGACAGTAACCAACAATAACAAATGTACAAACTCTAGGAAACACCACCAAGCAACAACAACCACAACTAAGGCAACCAATAATTCAACCAGCAACGACACCAAGAACAACCTCCAACAAGTTGACCAACACAATAGAATTGCCAACAACCACTATCAATGAAGTCACAACCCACATAGCAAATCCTCCACCACTCGAACACCACCACCAATATCAGCTACAAAACAATCGCCAACAATAACCCAAGTAGTCACTTGATCCCCACCAAAGCCAACAAATGAAATTCTCTAAGATATTTCATCGAACAGTTGGCGTGCACTTATCAATACCAACAAATCGACCAACAAGAACCTACAATCACCACCAACCAACAATCACCACCACGAACAAATCAACCAACCACCTCCACCGAACAAATCAACCAACCACCACCACCGTCAGTAATCATTAGGCACATAACAAATGGTAACAAACAGATTGCCACAGTTACCAAAAACTCCGCCACCAACAACTCAAACAACAAGAATCACCACGAACTAACAATCACCTCCATCAATCAACAATCACCACCAACAACCACGAACAATAATCACTAACGAAATCCCTTTTCTCAGCAGACAGCATAGACAACTAAATTCTAGAGGCTCTAAGTAAAGAAGAATTCCCTGCAAAGGCCTGTTGATGTTACTTTTTTGAACTGAAAAATAATGGTAGAGGATTAGCAATGTCCCTATTGCCTCCTACCACAACTTTGGATGGCGGAAAAGATGTAGAAGGTGCTCGCAAGCCAGAGCGAAATCGATCCCCTCACCTGTTATGCGATTGTTGGGGGGTGGGGGAGGCTCAAAAGGAGATCTAAGCCAGGTAAAGGTAATAGATCTGGAGTCTGGTCTTGCTCTCCCTGTCAATAGCTTAACGTCAGATGGTGGGATAAATGCCGCTGGTGTCATCGGGCCAAAAACCCCTCAAAATGGGTACCCCATGCTAGCTCAACTTCTCGGATAGAGTCCAATTGCGGTGGGGATGATTGTTGGCCTGATTCTGGCAAAATTTATCAACATAAGAGTTCAGAGAGTCCATCTTTATCTATCTCGGGTAGGGAAGTGGATGTACTAATGGATACCCTAAAAGCTTACCTAATAGGGAAAAAGAAAAAACCCTGCAGGAGCTTTGGAAATGGGCACAAAAGTCCTAGGATATTCTCATATTCCATCTTTACAATGTTCTTCTATATTGGCGAAGAACGAAATTCTTTTTATGTTTGAAACAGAATCACGGGCATCACAGATCCTCACTAAGGGACTTGAGGCCTTGGATAATTACTTGCTCTCCCTCTCATCGTGGAAAAGGGAGTTTCTTCAAGGCGAGGAAGCTCACTGGGTTAACTTTTATGGCATCCCATTGTGTGCTTGGGCTGTTTCAACGGTGGAGGCTATAGGGGGCCTTTTTGGTAAGGTTGTAGAAACCAAGATGGAAGGCAACCATCAGAATTGTATGAGTTTTTTCTCGGCCAAAATCCTAGCCCCCTTGTTGGCATTTTCCTAGTTCCTGTTTTAAAATCAGGATTTTAGACCAGACCTATACCATTGGGGTTGATCTTTCGGAAAATAAAACTTGTGTTTGTTCTCCTGAATCCTCTATCTCCTTGGGCCTTCCTGGATTGGGTATCTGCTCACTCGCTGAGCGATCCCTTGCGAATTAGGGGTGGCTTCCTGGCGAGCCTTCGGATCCCGTGTTGATTTCAAATTTTAAATATAACCAATCAAATCTTCCAGTTATGCCGCCCAAGGATGAGCCTAAGGTACGCCTCGAAAAAGGTGTGGTGGGATCCGGAAATAGGAATTTAGGTCAATCCTGTCTACCCTTGGCAGGCCCCGAGACAGTTAAGCCAAAATACCCTGCCCCTAGGCGGAAAGTTGCCTGGCTGGATCTACACATCAAGAATACCAAGACAGTTGGCCTCCATCCAAAAGCAAGGAACACCTTTGATTAGCGAGCCCCTGGCGGCTATCATGATGGTTTAAATCTCTTGGCTAGGGTGCCAAGATCAAGAGAAAATTTTCTTATGAATATTTTGAAGAATCTTCTGGTCACAAATTTAGGGTGAAGGAAGAAAAACAGCAGATTGGCAAATCTCTTAAAATTTTATTCCAAATCTACCAGGATTGGCTCCGTTTATGGCTAATCCAGTAGTTTTGACCCCTGGACGGTTGTAGATATTGGCTTTTCGGGGCTGGGGGGCCCCGTTTGTCTAGTATCTACTTTAGATGGGAGGCCATAGTGACTAAAGCGTATGTGGGTGTCTCCACTATCTTATCTCTTCTCGGTTGTTGGGAAGTGGGTTATAACTTCTACTTATTCATTACACATCTTTTCAATACTTCTCTGTTCCAGCGCTCTTTTCTAGGTGGTTGTTTCAAGGCTTTGAAATTGCTATTAAAAGGTACCTTTAGTCCAGTATCTTGAAGAGGCACAAAAACTAGAAGAAAGATTTCATCGGATTGTCCTGGTTCTATTTGTCTTCACCATTAACAAAGGAGGAATGGAAAATCTCGGTGATTCAGGAGAATCTTCTTCTTGTTTTGAAGGACGTCGCAGATGGCTATTCATGGAAATCATGGTTTTAGAAAATCTCCTTAAGAGGATGAGATCGATGGTCTATAGTGAAGAGTGGGCCTCCATCAATGCCCCAACCCACAAAGAATTGTAGGGAGATCTTCGTGTGTATTGGAAATTACTCAAGCTAGAGTCTCAAGACAGGCCGTTCACTTGGTATAACCTCAGTGGGTTTACTTTGATCAAAGATACCCATTCACCGTTGCACGAACACCCTTTCTTTAAGCTACTCGCGATTGATGAAAGGGAGGTGAGGAGGCAAAACTGGGAAGCTACTAAGATGGTGGGTATCCGGCTGGTGGAAGAAAGGATTACGAGCAGAAGAAATCCTGGATTCTTGGATCGGATTCCGGAGGTCCTCCTCCTTGATTTGCTTGATTTCCAAATCCAGCATATCATGGAGGAGTTGGAGAAGTGTTCGCCTTAGGCGACTTGTCTATAAGTACAAACTAAATGACTATTTAGATGGTGATGACAAGTCTGTTTTGATGAATGCCTTGCCTTCCTCCCGATTTGCAGAGATGGGAGCGGGACCTCAAGAAATAAAGGACTTTGGTAAGGCTTCTAAAGGCTTGAGAAGGGGTTGACTCTAGGAATAGATTAGCTTCTAAGGGTTTTGAGAAAGAATCGAGTCTTAGATCTGAGCGGCGTGTAAAATCTGCCCATAGCTTGGTGCAGAAAGGAAGGGTCTCGACACTGTAAATTAGGCACTTTTTCCTGGATTTGACTCAATCAAGGCTATTGGGTATTGTAAGGGGTAATGGGTTTTCTTTTGAGCCAAGGAGATCGGTCCTGAGCATCTCATACTATGTAAATCTAGTGGGACTACTGGTGCCCATTGTAATTTTGTTAGTATGAAAATATTTGTCATTTTTCAAAAAAATAATCACTAACAAAATGCTCTACTACTCCACGAACAACAATTACGTCCAATCGCCATCCACAACCAACATTCAGCACCAACAACATTCAACAAGAAACACCTACCGCCACAAAATCATCAATCAACAAAATGGATCACCAACAACCACGAAGAAGAATCAGCACCAACCAATAATCACCTCCAACATCCAATAAAATGGCCAACATACTCATGCGAAAAGCATACCAACAAGCATGGACCACTAATCAATGGTCCGGAACCACCGACAAAAGAAATGGCAAGAGGAAACTATTTTAGATCATATATAAGTGCAAGTTAGGTGCTGATTTGTAAGAAAGATGGAGTTGGGAAATGATTTAATCATAAAACAAGGTTGTATGGTAAGGTAAAGCTTGGGCTAGGTTGAGGGTTTGCGAAAGTCACATATAAAGAAACTCGGGTTAGGGTTTAGACAAAGAACATGGGGATTTAGGGTTGAAGATGGACCAAAAACGGAAGGGGGGTTGGGCAAAAATGATAAATGGCCCCTAGAGAGAGTTTGGCTAGTGTTGGATCAGGGTGAAGAGATGCGGCTAGTGTTGGAGTTAAAAACCCATAAAAAAAAAAGGAAAAGAAAAGGAGGAATGAAAGATTTGGCTAGGATTGAAGGAGAAAAAGGGAAAAAAATGGTACCTTCAAGGAGGGAGGATCACTTCCACCTTTGGCTACCATGTTAGATTGTTACATGTGAGAGAGAGAGAGAGAGACCTCTATATATATATATATATATATATAGGAATGGTTACAAATGACATAAGTACCCTTTAAGTGATGTCTAACATTAACATTGTTTTTTACCACCAATATCACTTGGTTTCTTTAAATTGTATGTTTTTAAAAGGGAGACTGCCCCTGTCTTTTCCCACCGATTTCACTTGTTTCTTTAAGTTTTATACTTTTAAAATGGATCCCACATGTTTATTACAAAAGTCTTAAGTGATAGAGGCATTTAAGTCATTTCTAATTAATCACTTAAGTTGCTAAATGACTTGCACGTGAGTAAGTCCTTGTATTTGTGGGACTAGAAGAGAGTTAGTTTCCATGATGAATTTGGGAGTCTTTATGGGTTTGAAGAAGTCCATGTAATGAAAGTTTTAAGTCATTAGGAGTTGAATGAGTATTTGTTTCATGTCTTGTTTCTATTGGGTCTAATGGGTTTCAGTCCATGTAATGAAGGCTCTTTGTGGGTAAGTACTCTCTCTCTCTCTCTCTCTCTCTTCTTATTTTCTCTTTGCATACTTGCCAATCCCCGATTCCCATACCTGTTCCCCAAGCCTCACGACAGCCTTAACCTACACCCTCTAAACCATACGACTGCCGAGGAAACCCTTCCTTGCCCATCAGCCACCGTAGCCCTTCGGCCGTCACCCTCAGATCTCATCACACTCATGACAACCCTTCCCTTCATCTTCAACTACCCTACTCGTGCTAAACAGCCCCCTATTGACTTTAAAACCCCATTCGAGTAGCCCTTTCTTGAACTGTTTTAGACATGTAACTGTCGTGGAACCTATAATCCAATCTTATAACCTTTTGAGTATGCCCAGAATTATAGATCGGATCCTAGCACTCCTACAGTTGATACCTCAATGCATGTGGTCGATCCTCATCCTAAGGAATCATCCTACGTAGCTTGTTTCCAACTTTAACAATCCCAACTGTGGGATTCTTCGTGAAACCCTTTGTGAGAAATATAAGACCCTCAAGAAATCATGCGCAACTCATCAAACATAAGTGATGTTTGGCGCAAGAGGATCGAGGTGTTGAATATCATGCAGTTTTCTCCCAAAGCAGATCATATCATGCTTATCGAGGGGCTTATCAAATTGGTCAAGGAGATGCTTAGCACAAGAGGACTCATGTTTTCTCGACACTATTCGTTGTCTCCTTAGGGTGTGTGTTTTCAAACATTTGACTTGTGTTACTTTTAACTCCGCATATTGCCAAAAGTACATTATGAATCTGCTGCTGATGTAATGTGATCTGTTCTTTCTTTGTTGATTTTTTCTGGACTTTAATTCACCTTTCTATTAATTTTTCTACTTTGTCTGGTTGGTTGTCTAGTTGCATCAAATCACTAACTTCAGGTGGAGTGTTAGCATCTGGGAATTACTTTATGTTTTTTCTGTTTAGCCTTTTATTGCCCACCAGCTTATTTCTGTTCCAATAAAATAATTCGATTCTAATCATGCTCTATTTGTGTTTATATTCTGTGCTTTTGTTGCAGAAAATGGATGAGGCTGCAGTGCAGAAGGTATTTTTGAAGTCCCTTGACAACTACATCAAGTGGTGCAACTATTTCTTCATTAATCCAGTTTGGAGCAAGTATGTGATTTGCTTTTGTTGATAGATTGGTCTTGTGCTGCCTGTTCTCTATTTGTCATTATTGGTGATGTTTTTTCGTAGTACCTTTTCTGTTTATTCTTTTCTTTTAACCCAGAATTTATCTAGTAACCCGGGGCAGCACCTTAAATTTTATTACTAGGAAAAAATAGTTACACGAGGAGGACGTAGAAACTTGCCTCTAACCCAACACAATACAAGAAAGAAATATAAAAACCATTTTCTGTTTATGCTTCTGTTAATTGAGAATTTATGTGATTGAAACAGTTTCTTTAACTATTTTTTTGTGCAGTTTGGAGGCAGTAAGCAAGGAAAAGAAAATATTGTTGGTTTCTTTGTACTTTCTCATCTGGGGTGAAGCTGCCAACATTAGATTTTTGCCCGAGTGCTTATGTTACATATTTCATCATGTAAGTTTCGCTGCACTTATTTTCCAATGTGTCTTGATGGAGTGTGGGAGTATCAAACCTGCAGCCCAAAATTTACCATTTTCATTTGTACTTGAGAGTGAGGGAGAGAGTATCAAGCCCGTGGCTCACGATTTTCTATCATCACCTCTAGTCAATTTTCACTAATGTTGGTCATACATGCAACGTTTCCACTTCATTAGATCCACAAGACCCATCTTGAGAGGGGAGGGGAGGGGGGGGGGGCAGGAGGTGGGACAAGACCCATCTAGAGAAGGGTTGAATAATATGGCCATCCGAGTTTCTAAAGATGCTGTTGATCCCAGCTCAATCCAGGTTCCGTTTGTAGCTCCCATTCAAGTTGAATTTCAGCCAACCCACTGGAGGAGCAGGGTTGAGGGTTTGTTTCTCAACCTTGAGGTCCCAGCTTCGATCTCAGCTTAAAAAAAAAACCCACTGGAGGAGGGTTTCATCTTGGAGTGATTGACTTTTTAGCAGCTAAAGATCTCATATCATCTGCCAACTGGAACCTGCAGAAATATGGCTATTTCTCATGGATTCATAATGGTTCCCTGCGTCTTCTGTATAAACCCTGTAGCAGAAGCAAGAACTGCAATTCTCCACCTGAGCTATAAAGTCTGACATTTAGGGACATGCCTTAACTGTGAACCAATGACAAGAAGCATGACCTTGACTGAATCGTGATTTATCTGCTTAATGACATTGGTTGGGGGCTCTGTAACTGTGGTTACAGGATTGATAGCCTGAAGGATGTTTACCTGGATTTTATAGAAGTCGATTACTCTGTTTTTGATGCTCTTTAAGCTTTGGAAATTCAGAGAAATTGCTGTAGGAAAAACCTAAGCGTACATGGAAATGGGAAGAGTATAAATTCCTCTTCTCGGTCCTCACCGAGGGATGGATAAATTCAGGATTCTGGGTCTGGAAGCGAGGTGGAGAGGCCAATACGTGACCGGAGAACCTTTCCGGGAGAAAGGATAATACATGGTCGATGGGGGATGGGAGCAAGACTAAATATCGCCTCAGAGAAGCCTTTTGTAGGTGACTGGAAATGTAAGGACTGCAGCTACTACTACTGTGGAAGACGTGGTTGTTGCAGAAAATTCTTGATGGAGAAAGGAGGAGATGGCAAAAAAGAACCCTCAAAGTCCCATGACTAGTGGTATGGAATAGTTTGCCCTTAAATCTGGAATCGGTGCTTCCGAAAATAAGTGTCTCTGGCAGAGAGATTGTGGATCGGAAAACGGCTCTCAAAAGGTGCCTAGTGGGCGTATGAAAGGTCCTAAATGGAAGCTTGAGGAAATCTGGGAATGGGCCAAAAAATCTTGGAATATCCCTCAGCTCCCAATTCCCCTTGCAATCAGTCCTTTGGAGGTTTTATTCAGGTTTGAATCGGAGAACCAAACAAGCTGGGTTCTTCGACAAGGAGGGGAGAGCTTGGGAAACTGTATCGCTTCTTTACTTACATGGAATCCGGCATTTCAGTCAGGTGCCAAGACTATCTGGATAAAATTCGATGGTATTCCAGTTCATGATGGGATTTCCTCAACAATAGAAGCACTATGTAGGGTTTTTGGCCAAGTCCTCCAAGTTAAATTACTTAATAGGTGTGTCACGGAACCATGATCACCGTATGGCTGTTGCTTCAGATGAAGTCCATACCTCATATTGGAAACGTTCCATTTATTAATTTGAAGGTTGAGAATAGAAATTACTTAATAGGTGTCATGAGCATGTTGGAAGAAGAGTCTATTAACGGTAGATTGAACATTAATGGTAAGTCCATTCTAGAAGTTATATCCGACCCTGAGGAAGGGGATAAGTCCAACTTTGGCATATTGATATCGGAGAATAACATAATCTCCGGCGAGACGAGTGAAGGAAAATCAGTTCTAGCCCAATCGAACGAACTGTTCAAATTTGAATTGGGGTCTAATCGGGCTGAAACATCATTGGCTGGAATGATGAGGCCTCCAAAAACTGGCAGATGGGTAGACCGGCTAGTTGATTTCGAAAATCAAGAGGAATTAAATGGGCATATACGTGGCAACCCAGGAGCTGACACCCAGGTTGGGGGGTTTGAAAAAGTATAAAAAGAATGATAGCAATTCAACCCCTGGTTGGGGGGTGCGAAATATAATAAGACGCTTTGGGAAAAGAAGCAGAGATCTTTTGTTAAGCATCATCCGGCTAGAAAACAGTTTCCAAGGCTGATTAGGAAAGGATTTCGTAGAAAAAACGCCTCTAGCATGCACGCATGGTTTTAAATTTCGGTTTCGGTATCAGTTGTGGACCCCACCGAAATCGAATTTCGTTCGAAATTCGACGAAAAAAATAAAGCCATTTTTTATCCCGCCTGAAATTTCGGGCAAAATTACCGAAATTTCAGTAATTTTGGAAATACTGTGTGAAAGCCAAGGCAGATAAAGAGAGAGAACAAGCGGTTGTTACGGTTGTAGACAGAGAGGGAGACAGACGAAGAGAGATATGGTGAGGGGGGGGGGGTTGGCGGTGTGGCTGTGAGAGGAGGAGGGAGATAGAAAAGAAGGAAACATTGATTTTTAACCCCGCCACGTAGGGGTGTAAACGAGCCGAGCCGAGCTGAGCTTGGCCAGGCTCGGCTCAGCTCGTTAAGTTCAAAAGCTCGGCTCGGCTCGGGCTCGGTCAGGCTCGGCCAGGCTCGCGAGCCTTACCGAGCTCGGGTTGTATTATGTTCACACCCCTCATCTTCCCTGGACAGCCCTACTAGTGTAATTTGACTACTTTTTTTACACTATGGGGGGTGGTCCTAGTAACAAATGGGGTTCCAAAAATGAAGTGACATATTTTGCCCCCTCCTTTCACTCCCTGGACAACCCTTTTAATGTATAAATTAATATATAATATATATATTTAAATATATTAAATTCTTAACGAGCCTTAACGAGCCGAGCCGAGCCTGGCCTAAATTAGGCTCGGCTCATTAAGCTTAACGAGCCTGGTGAGCCGGCTCGGCTTGGCTCGTTAAGGATTCGAGCCGAGCTCGAGCGAGCCTCCGAGCCCGAGCCAAAATTGACACCCTTACCGCCACGTTCTCTCTGCCATCTTTATTCTACTTTGGCTGTATCTATCTAAAAGGTGGGCTGGGTTTTCACAGAAGGGTAAAGGAGAGACTTACACGGGGGAAGGTCACGTAAGGGTTACGGGCACATCCGTAAGACTTTGAAAAAAAAAAGATTCACTCGTGGCTTACAGAGAGAGATCCTCTCGTTGATCGTACGAAATTATGGGGAAAAGAGATAGACATGATGAAAAGAGATAGACATGATGAATACAAAATAATTTATTCCTAAAATTTCGGACAGAAATTCTCAAAATTTCGGCGAAATAAAGTTACCATTTCGGGTATTAGCCGTTTCGGTGTCGGTCCCGACCCAAACCCAAAATTTCAGATTTCGGTCAAAATTTAAAACCATGCATGCACAATACTCAAGGTTCTGAAAATTGGAATTGAATCGTAAATCGTAACAGGGTTTGAACCGTAAATTGGATCGTAAATCGTAAGAATTTTTTCAGATTTATATATAAAAATGTGAAAAAATAATAAAAAATATAAAAAAGGTAAAAAATAAGAATAAAATGAGTAATTATCTATTTTCCATTTGAAACTAGTAAATTAAATACAAAATTCCATGATTAGTAATCCGAAGTACAACCATATTCATTGCACAATAAATTACTAAACAAACTACAAATTATATTCATCATATAATAAATCACTATATAATTTATCACAACAGTAAACAAAGCACATACTCAACTCTATAATAATCATCATACAAAGAAATGTCAGCAATAAACAAAGCATTTTGAAATCACAATCAGTTCTCAAAATCCAAAACAGATAGAATTGTAAAAAGAGTCGTAAAAATCGCATGATTCAAGAATCATGTACTTGAATCGTAAGTTTTTTACAAAAAAAGATTCTTCGTCCGATTTGAATCGTTCAGCCCATGAATCGATTTTAATCGTAAGATTCAAATCATAAATCGTAAGATTTTAACAATAGAGACGATACTTATGGGTATGTGGATAATTATTACATCCTGTCGCCGCCAGTGGCCAGTAGGGCCGGTTCCTTTTTCTATACGAAGAGGGGTGTAGGAAGACATGCGGATACGCGTGAAAAGAAAAAAAATAAACTCGCCTCCAAGGTGATTGCAATGCTAGAAAGCTACGACTCGTCTGGGAATTCATCCTTTTCAGATGAAGGGAAGCCCCTGGACCCCAAAGGTAAAAGGAAAGTTGCCCGAGACGAGGGCTTGAGTATAGGTGAAAAGCAAGCTTTCAAGAGAGGGGGCTACAATAGGAAGAGGAAGAGCCAGGAGTTGGCCTCGAAGGGGGAAGTCACCCTCGAATATCTGAAACTTCAATGGAAGAAGCTTCAGGAGGAGGCCAAAGGAAAGGAGAAAGAGATTGAAGAGCTCACTGGAAAGAAATCGATAGAAGAGTGTTGTGTACCAGTCTACAAGTTACCACACTTCAAGAAAGCTTTTGAAGAGGAAAGAAAAGCATTAGACAAAGATTCTAAAAGTGATGATCTCCATATGGAACAGACAAGTGAGAGCCACTACAATGGGTTAACCCTCCCCCGAGATTCCTTGGATGCATACCTTAGTGGCAAAATTAAGTCGTGCTTATTTAGGCCTGAGCAAGGCTCTAAGGAGGAGGCAAAAGTGAGCCTAGGAGAGGAGGAAAAGGCTATGTCAGAGGAGTTTGAGGAGATGTCAAAGGTGGGAAGTGCCTTGGGGATTGGTTTCGAAGAAAATGTGGTGAAGACTAAGAAAATGTTCTTGGAAATTGAGAAGAGGATAAGATAGAAAAAAAAGGAAAACGCTGGGACGTGGTAGTAGAGAGCTTAAGGCTCTGATGGATGGATAAGGAAGTTTGGGTCTTTCAACTTTTTGGGCAGGTGGTGATGTGAATAGAAGTGCATGGGTTTTTTTTTGTCTTTTTGGGTAGGCTTGGGGACGGACCTTGCTGGGAGGTAAATTAGGAAAATGGATGTCTCTTTGGGGATTTTGGTACTCAATCTGTCGTTCTATGTATAGGGGTCAATTTTTAGGATTGAAAGGGCTATGCATTACTGCTATCCGAGAGGTGCTTGAGAGACCTTGGTCCTTCACTGCTCGTGATCTTTCTTGATCCCTCGATGATCAACCTATGGTGATTTCAAATGATCTGGAAATTTCAACGCTGGGTGTGTTGGTGGAGATAGCTCCGAGTGGTTCTGACTTTAGGGGCTCTGAATCTAGGAATGGATGCAACTCCGATATCTCTGCCGGAGGAGCACTTTGAGGTTACAATTGGGAGTTTCAAGATGATGGTGTTTTACTTTTTCTTTCTTCTGGCCATTGGAGTACCCTTTTGGTATCCTTTGTTATTATGTAAAGGGGTGGGACTACTTGTCCCCAACTCTTGTAAATCTTCTTAGTATGAATAGATTTGTCAATTTAAAAAAAAAAAAGTTTCACTAATGTTGATATGTGTGAGCCGACTACTGGTTGTCAGTAGATTTTTTATTCTTACCTCCATGTCTGGGCTGGCTGGGTTTCTCGGGTAGTAATAAGCTCGATCCTAGCCTAACCAAATTTTAGCTTGAGCTTGAAAAGTAATCCCAATTCAAACCCAAGTAATACATAAAATTAGCTCAAAGATTACTTATATTCAGTAGACATGCACTTTTCTAACTACTAGAATGTTTATATTTTAATTATTTAGTTATTTAGTTGTCCTTTGTCTTTCTTTTTTTCCCATTAACAAGGTTGTTATTGCTTTAGCTTAATTGAACTATGCTTGGGTATGTACAGATGCTGAGGGAACTAGAGGAGATTTTGCGGCAGCAGATTGTTCAGCCAGCCGGTAGCTGTAACTCACAGAATGGAGTATCATTCCTCGATCAAGTTATTTCTCCTCTGTATGAAATTGTTGCAGCAGTAAGTTCAATGCCCCTATTTTCTACGCCTATTTCGTTTTATGATGCTATTTGCTGTCCTAGTGTTTTAAGAGTCCCGTGATAATAAGTTAACATGATTTTGACACTACAACTGGCAGTGTCTATCTTTTCCTCAAGTTTTTACACTGATCCATGCAAAACCTGTAACTTTTAGTAAACATTTTGGATACTTCAGCCGAAACTTAGTAATAATATTAATTTAAAAAAAAAATAATTCAACTTCTTGAAATTTTGGCTGAACTTTGCGAAATCCGAGATTTCGCAAAAATTCTGTTTCGGTCCCAACCTACGGACGAAATTTAAAATTATGTGTAGAGGTAAGTGTAGTTACGCAGTGATGCACGTAATTTGTTTTGTTGATACATAAATTTCTACTTAATTTTAATGTGATCGTTGATTCGTGCTTTTGTTGGTTGATGCCATGATTGTGCTGGGCGTCCAAATTATTAGCCGTAGCCTTTTTTTTTTTCTTTTTTTTGTGTTATTGTTTCCCCTGTTAGTAGGGGCTGGTGCTTGGAAGTGCAAATTTTCAATTGATTGTTGCTGGGGCATTCTTAGAAGGAACTCCAGCCACCTTCACTCTCCCTGGATTCCCAATAGAACGTCCATCATAGTTGAACGTAATGGTATTGGAAGGGTGCTGGTGGTTGGGTGGGAGGCTTCCATTTAGCTATAATCTTCTTTTTCGGGATAAAGGGTTGTAATATCGATTAGAATACTTTATTTTTCTCCTCCCACTCTCTCTGCGTTCCTCACAGACATGCTGAGTTCTTTCTTCAAACCTGTTTCTAAACTTTTTAAACTGCAGTTTTCCTCCTGGTTTTTGGTAGGCTTTCCCAGTATTGTAATTTTTGACACGTATTTCCTTTTAGTGTGAATATCTTAACCATACTTCCATGCATTGTTTTAAATTTCCCTAAAATTTCCCCGAAACGGCCGAAATGTTTCCATTTCCATCCCCACTGAAACGAAATCTACACGAATTCCTTCCACTTCATTATTTCTCTGAAATTTCGACCGAAATTCCCGAAATTTGATCATTTGTTTTTGAAATTCTCGAAAATCAACCGAACTTCCTGAAATTCGACCGAAATAGTCAGAACGATAAAAAAATGGAAAGATGTTATGATTTCATTTTTTTTTTTTTTGAATGGCAGCCAAATTTTATTGGAAAAAGAAGACCGAGATGGTCAAGATACAAGCAAAAAACAGAAGAAAAGGAATAAAAAGACATCATGGGGAAGATCAAGCAAAGAGAAATACAAAACAGAAGAAAATCTATAAAACGACATCATGGGGGAAGAGAGTCGAAAAGGTGCAATGCTTCTTTCGACACCCCGAACCTCGCCAAGCTATCTGCCACCTTATCAGCAGAACACCGAACATGCTTGAAGGATAGAGTCAAATATCTAGAGCAATCTGATATCTCATCAAAGTATCTATCAAATCTCGAAGGATTCTTCTGGGGACCTTTGAGTAATTTGATGACATTTGAGGAGTCCCCTTCAACCACCACATTATCTAGACCATTCGATGCCAATAGTTTGATTCCTTGGTGAGCGGCACAGACCTTAGCTTCCGAGGCTTCTTCCAATAGGCCGCGCAAATGCCCAAACATAATCCCCTAGGTCGTTTCTAAGCACACCCCTTATTCCAGCCAGCCCCGGGTTGCCCAAACTAAAGGCATCGAAATTCAGCTTTAAGTAGCCTATAGGCGGGGGTTCCCACTTTTGCAAAGTCGACTGCTTCAATTCCAAACTGAAACAAACCTCCCACCATCCTTCCCACAAATCACACGCTGAAACAAAAGCAAAAGCTTGAAGAGATTTCACCCACTATATGGTATGGGCTATTACTTTAACAAACATGTATTCATGGCTTCGCGCATAACGCGTAAATAATCTCTCATTTCTTTCCTTAACACCCACATTGTTTCTAGAAATGAGACTTCCCACAAAATTTTTCCTTTTTTCTTCTAGGGGACCAATGACCAACCTTACAAAAGTTCCATGATTGTTTCAGGAAAATCCAGTGGATACCAAACCGGCTGAGTAGCTTCCCCCAAACCACCCTCGCCACTCTGCAATGGTGCAAAAGGTGACTGGCAGTTTCTCTTGCCTCAATGCATAATCTCTTGCCTCAATGCATAAAGGACAATGGTCTACAATTATCATCTTCCTCTTTCTCAAGAAGTCCACAGTCTGGATCCTCCCAAGACATGCCGACTACCCAAAAATTCCAACTCTTGGAGGGGCTTGGATTGTCCATGCTTTAGCGATTTTTGCAGACGCAGGGGATACAACCAGTTGAAGATAAAAAGATTTTACCGTGAATTCTTTTGATGAGTTCCAGATCCAATCCCTCTTATCCTCCCCATCTTGCTTAAGATTTCCTTCTTCCAGAACTTCCAGCAATCTAGCCATAGATGTTATCTCCCAATCTAATAGATTTCTCCTGAAAAGTGGATTCCAAGCCACGATGACTCCATTCTTCTGCATGAAATCCCTCACAACTCCATCTTTGTTTTCTGCCATAACGAACAACTGTAGAAACATATGAGGGGTTGATTCGCGCACCACAAGTCATGCCAAAACCGAATCTTGCTCCCCTGACAGACACTGAATCTGATGCCAGTCTCGAACAAGATCTTTAAATCTAATATACCCCTCCAGATTGTCCTACCTGGACGTCTAAACCTGTCCTCCCTCACCCAATGGCCCGGAGCCACACCATACTTGGCCACAATGACTTTCACCCAAAGATTGTTCCCCGCCTTCCCAAACCTCCCATTTACCTAGGAGAGCCAAGTTTATTTCCTTGATTCTTCTAGACCTCCACTCTTCATAGGTTTGCACACTCTTTTCCATTTAACTAGTGGTATCCCATTCTTATCCCCAGATCCAACCCCACAAGAACCGTCTTTGAATTTGTTCGATTCTCTTTATCACAGAAACAAGACATTTGAAAACCGACAAATGATAAATATGGATGCTTTAATGAGAGTAAGTCTACCTCCCTTAGATACCAGGTTTCTTTACCACGTATCAAGCCTTTTCTCCACTCTCTCAACTATGTGATTCCAACTGGGCTTTTAAGCTTTATCTACCCCTAAAGGTAGGCCAAGATAGTGGTGGGAAAACTGTCAATCGCGCACCCTAAAATACCTGCTAGGCCAAGCAGTGTTTCCTCCTCCATATTAATGCCGAACACTCTTGATTTACAGAAATTGGGCCGTTGATCAATTATTGCTTCATAACATTGTAATACAACTTTCAACATCACTTTAAGCGCAACAGGGGAGCTAAATAGAAGTGTATCATCCGCAAACTGCAATTGAGATACGTCAATCATATTATCTTGAAACCTTGCACCAAACCACACCTTGTGCCTTTAACAATCAACCTACTGAGAGTTTCTGCCACAATGACAAACAGGAATGAGGATAAAGGGTCTCCTTGTCTTAGCCCAAGTGAGGGCTTAAAGAAACCCTTTGGCACACCATTGATCACTGAAAACCAAACTGAGGATACACATATCCCTATCCATTTCTTCCATTTATTACCAAAATCATTCTTCCCAACAGATAATCTAGGCACTTCCATTCCACCCTGTCATAAGCTTTTTCCATTTCCAGTTTGCGACCTATCCCACTTTGCCACCAACGAACAATCAACGATCTGTCTATCACTCACAAAAGCACTTTGACTCTCAGAGATGATAGATGGGAGAACCTTCTTTAACCTTTCTGCAAGCACCTTTGCCAGAATTTTATACAAACATCAAACTAGGCTTATAGGGCGGAATTCTCTCACTGAAGATGCTCCTTTAAATTTGGGGATTAGAGCGATGAAAGTTGCCCCAGTACCACGGTCCAACTCCATTCCTTCATAGAATTACTAGAAGAATCTCATCAAATCACCTTTCACATATTCCCAACAACTTTGAAAGAAGGCCAAGCAGAAACCATCTAGTCCAGGTTCATTATCTCTTTCCTAGGAGAATAATCCCCTCTCTACCTCCTCCTCAAAAAATGGCTTCTCCAGGTTTCTCCTCTCTAATTCCCCCAAAGTTTTGAAGTCTACTCCCTTGGGAAGAGGACGAATTGTCTCCTCCGACTAGTACAACTGCTTGTAGAAATCAACGATCTCCTTTATGATGACATCTTTTTCAGAATTGAGTTCTCCATTCACCCTTATAAACTATATTCTATTTCTTCTTCTTCCGACACTTGCTATCCCATGAAAGTAGCAGTATTTTTATCTCCCTCCTTAAGCCAACAAACTCTTGATTTTTGCCTCCAAGAAATATCCTCTTGAAGCAAGATTCTTTTGTGTCCTTTCAACTTCCCTGCTTCTTCTACCTTCAAAGGATTTTGCATCCCTTCGCCCAACTCCCCCTCAATCTCTTTCAGCTTTAAGATTAACCATTCCTTCTTTTCTTAAACTTCTCTTTGCTTTTCAATCTTCCATTTTTTCAGTTTTTGTTTCAATAGCCTCAATTTGGATTTGATAACCATATCCATTGGACCATCAACTCTAGCATTCTCCCACCATTCTCCGAGCTTTTCCACCATCTTTGAGTGCTCCAGCCAAGAAATGTCAAATCTAAAGGGCGTTGGCACCCAGGACTCAAAGCGCGGATCCAAGAGGATAGGACAATGATCGGAAACCGAATGGCCCAAAGCTTTCTGCTCGATGTCAGGGGTTCGCTCCATCCATCTTGGACACACCAAGAACCCGTCAAGTCTACTTCTAGAAGAGTTCCTCGCCCATGTATATTGAGCCCCATACAATGGTAGATCTTGTAATTCATGTTCTGCTATAAAATTTGCAAAAGCAATCATATTCCTAATCAATCTGTCACAACCCAACCTTTCCTCCGTGGCTCTGATTTCATTGAAGTCTCCCCGAAGACACCAAGGGTGAGACCACCTGTCACCAACATAGGACAATTCAGCCCAAATAGATGCCTTCTCTCGAATATCCATGGGGCCATACACCCTGGTAAAGGTCCACCTCAAACCATCACTAACATTCTCAAGAATGACCGTCGCTGAGAAGCTGCCGATCCATGACTCCACCGAATTCGACAAACTAGAATCCCAAGCTACCAGAATGCCCCTGATTGCCCCACTACATCCACGGACACAAATCCCAATGACCTGGTATTCCTGAACTTCTTACCTTGGCCCTGCTAATCCATGCTATCTTGGATTCTATAATACAGACTCTATATGGTTTCTGCTTCCTAATATTATCTTTAACTTGAGCCTTCTTTTCCAAAGACCCGAGCCCATTCACGTTCCATGTTAAGATCTTCATAACTAACAATGTGAAAAGGATCACCCCCTGACACCACCTCTTGCTCCACTTGTCTTTTCTTTTGCGCTTCTAACACTCTGGGTAGATTTATGATAGTTAATTCCTGTTTGTAGCCTTGCTAATTCCCTCATCATCCTTGAGGTGACCTCTTTTTTTTGCATTTTCCACATGTGATCTCCATCTTGAGTCTCTGATTTCTGCATTTCTGAAAAAATCTCTAAGACCACCTTCCATCTCAGGAATTACCAACCCAAAAACTACTGCTGTGGAAATAACATGACGGACATAAATTTCAACTAAATCAAGATCTTGGTTCTGCTCTGTCTAAGGCCATTTCCACCCTTTCCACAATCTCACCAACCACTGATTCTCTTTCCCTCTTTTCTCCTAAGCCAATCTCCTTGCCACCGTAGTTAAAACTGGATAATGGGTTTGGATCAGGCCTGTTAATCTGAAGACACCGACTTTTGTCAAATACTGCACTGATTGTATGCCCCTGCCCCTGCCCCTGCCCCTGCAAAGAATCGGAAAGAACAGACAAACCAAAAGATCCTGAATCTAAAACACACCGCGTACCTGAGGACAATCCAGATGTGTGGATTGAGGCAACCATTACCAGAGCACACTATCCAGGGAATATGTCAGAAATTGCCTCATCTGAAGTGATTATTGCCGATTCCTGATTATACACACCGGCTACAGAAATCTCAACTTCGTTGTAAGGGTTCTCTGCCACAGGCAAGAACTCCAAGCTACTTAATCCAGAGACATCAACTGGAGAGGATATGCTATCAATTTGGATGCTATTAGGATCCCCCACATCCGACGCCTCATCCTAGAATGATAGGGCTTTGGCCAAACATTGTATCAATCTGGTGCTCCGGGATGGAGACTGCATGCGAATCTAATCCAACCTTGTATTGCATGGAGATATATGCTCCAGGCAAGGTTCCGGTGAGAATAGTATCAATGGACTATGCATTCTTTCTGATGGACCTCTAATTGGAGAGTGAGGATTGGAACCAATTCTAAAAGACCTTGAAATGAGGCCTAGAAAATCCAAAACTAACTGTGTTAAGGGCCCATTGCTTTGCTGCAGGTCCGTCAAAGAGTGAGTCCATTGGATCACGGCTGAGTGGGTCTGAAGGCTTGAAATCTCTGCATTTTCGAGCGTGTTAATTGGAAGGCCCCTTGGGATAGCACACGTATCAGTAATATTGCAGCTGCAACCTAAAGCTGCCGGTTGGCCCCTTATATTCGTGCTATTTGAATTGAGAGGACAGCTGGAACGCAATTGGTCACTATTGCCGCCCAAAGCAGCTGTCATACCAGCTGTAAGACTCTCGTCAGAACTGATCGGTACATCCCTTCTAATTTTGTCGATATCATCCAACGCTCCAAGTGGCACATCTTGAGTTTGAATTTCAAAAGAACGGCTGTTGTGCACCCTCACACTATTGTGCGCCTCTCTATGTGCGGCCTGCTCTGATCCACTACCGTGCGCCGTCGTGAAGCTCTCTCCGTCACGGCGTAACTGAAGGCTTCCAAATGTAGCCGATGCATCGTTAAAAGATTTTATGCTCTTCGGGTCACTATCATCATCCGAACTCCAGGAGCTCCCTGGACTTGGGCTCCCTTGGACCCCCTAGCATCCCTTTCCACATTAATCCATACTATCGATCCATTCATAGATGAAGGAACCGTCAGTTTATTAGGGCATCTGACTTGGAAGACTTGGATGAAAGCCTGTTTATATTGAATGATATTTGGTAGGCAACATCATATTGAACTGCACAGCAAAGTAACCATATCTTGTGCATGGGATGCCAAATTGGCATGGCGTCTGGGACCAATAATACCTCATAAATCTATGTGGTATTGACATAAAGTTGGGGTCCTTAGAGAGGATTCTAGTCATTGCACTTCCTTATACTTCATTACGTTGTACTTTTTTATTGACTTTGCTGTTACAGACATGCGGTATAACACGTTTCACTGCGTGTTCGATGTGATTAATCCATTACGGATGGCTTTTTTGCTTATGTGATGGTTTCACTGCTTATTCTAGCATTTCCTGAAGTTTCATCTTAAAATTTCATCATTTTCGTATGCTTCCATAAGTTTTTGTAATTTTACATGATTTCCGCCGAAATGTCCACTGAAACTGAAATGTTTCCATTTCCGTGACGACCGAAAGGGCGGCCCAGTGCACGAGGCTCCCGCCATTTTGGGGTCTGGCGAGGGCTAGATGTACGCAGCCTTAACCCTGCTTTGCAGAGAGGGCTAGACGTACGGCCGAAAGGGCGGTCCATGACGACCGAAACCGAAACTGAAATTTAAAACCTCGCTTCCATGAAGTTTCATGGTTGTTAGCTCTTGGTAAGCGTTGAATTTTCTGTTTTATTGATTTCTTGGTTTGAATTGTAGATTTCATTTCATCAACTGTTTCTAATCCTACCATTCAGATCGGTAATAAAAAAATGTTCTTCACAGTGTATGTTGTTTGTTTTTTCCTCCTCGTTTTTGAAAGATTTTCCCAATAGTTGTTGACATATATTTACTTTTAATGTGGAGATCTAAACCATACTTTCATGATATTTCAGGTTTGTTAGCTCTTGGCAAGCATTGGAATTTCTGTTTTTTTTTTTTTTTTTTTGGTTTCTTGCTTTGAAGTGTAGAATTTATGGATGTTCTGATTTTCATCAACTATTTCTAATCCTACCATTCAGATTGTTAATAAAAAATTGTTCTTCATAGTGTATGTTGTTTGTATTTCTGAGCGGAAGTTGTTTTTTGTTTGATTTGAGGTTAGTCCATAAGTTTGGCCATTATGTTCTTGTTGAAGTATTAAAGATTAAATAAATCCTTCTCCAACAGCTTAAGCTTTTAAAGTAACCAGTAGTTTCCCATGGTATCAGAGCGAAAGGTCCCGAGTTCAAACCTCCTTGGTAGCAAAAGTCCACGTGCAATGGCCACACCCAAAAGAGGGGGCCACATGTGCCACGTGTTGGCCGACACTAAAAACAGGGGCCACACGTGGGGAGAGAGGGCGGGGGGGGGTGGGGGTGGGTGGGTGGTGGTTGGGGGTTAAAGTATAAAAGATTAAATAACGCCTTCTCCAACAGCTTAAGCTTTTGGAGTAGTTGGTTGTTTCACAATTCTTAAGTTACAGTTTGGCTATTTTAAAGAATTCCAGGTTGTAAATGTTGAACTTGGATGGCAATCATGTATTAGGATTTTACCTGCGATAATTTATTGTTGTTTCAAACCTTGATATCAATATTTCGTTGTTCGTGTATAAACACTTGTCATTTTGTTTTTGCGTTTATGCGGCTGTGAGATTGCATTTTCTTGTAAGTGGCTTTGTTGCTTTTAATGTATTCTTTTTAGAAACTTAAATTCACGTGGATTATCCTGTAAGCTGTTTATCGATTTTACTGTTTGTAAAACATGTTGATTAACAACCTAGGAACATGCAGGAAGCTGGAAATAATGACAATGGACGAGCAGCTCACTCTGCCTGGAGAAATTATGATGATTTCAATGAGTACTTTTGGTAAGGCTTTTGTCAAATGGTTAATCTTATTGTCTACTATTTCTTTATGTAATTGCCAGTTCATTCCATTTTCAGGTCAGTTCATTGCTTTGGTCTTGGTTGGCCATGGCGTATGGATTCATCCTTTTTTATCAAGCCCATGAAAAGGACCAAGGTTGGTGGTTCTTCTGATTATTCATTTCAAAGTTTGTTGTTTTAGCTTAGTTGAATACTATAATCCACTTAGTATCTGTCCTTTTTTAACCCTTAATTTATCTAGGAACCTGGGCCGGTACCATAAATTTTATTGATAAAGGAAGAAAGCATACAATATGTGGAAGTCCTACATAGCCTCCGCCTCCCCCTCCCCCCTCCTCACAAAATTAAAAAAAGAAAAAGAAAGAATCACCTAATCAAGATGCTAGGAATGACTAAAGCATCACATCCCGCTGCTCTCCTGGCCACTAGGGAAATCCTTCCACTGCCAAAATTCTTTGCTTGTTTTTTTTTGTCTCAAGCAAGATTATCAAGAGGGTCTTCTACCTGGTTTTCTTTTCTAAATTGATGGGAAAGCATCGGCTGAAAATCCAAAACAAGCTCCAATAGTTCCTGCCTATAGTAACTGTTAAAGTATAAAAGACAAATAACGCCTTCTCCAACAGCTTAAGCTTTTGGAGAAGTTGGTAAGTTAACATGGTATCAAAGCCAAAGGTCTCAAGTTCAAACCTCCCGGATAGCAAAAATCCACATGCGATGGTCGGCCCAAAGTGGGACCACATGTGCCACGTGTTTGCCAAGTGGGCCACACGTGCGGGGGAGTGTTAAAGTATTAAAGACAAATAACGCCTTTCTCCAACAGCTTAAGCTTTTGGAGAAGTTGGTAAGTTAACAGTAACTAATCATCTGTGGGGATCTTTCTTGGTTTTGATCATCTCTATCAAGGCTTCAATGTCTGTTTCAAGCCTCATCTCCATAAAGCCAATTGCCTTACAATATCTAAGGTTATCTAATATGCCTGTTACTTCCGCCTGCAGGTTAGTGCCATAATCATAATAATGAGAAAAGGCAAAGACGAGCTTGCCCTTATGGTCTCTATGAATACACCAAACATGCCAAGATTTCCTTTTGAAGCACCACACCCGTGTTCAATTTTATCTCTCCCCTTCTTTCTTTTTGCCAACAAACTTTAATTGCTCTAGGGATTATAGCCTTCATAGGCAGAATACTAATGGTTCCAAGTGCCCAACTCTCCGAAGGGGTGCAATCAGAAGATGGGGAATGTGATCCAGATAATAGATTTCCCTAAGTCATAACAGCTCCTGTGATGATGTTAACAGGTTTTGAATCCATAGGCCTCTTGCATATCTGCCTCCAAATCTCCCATGAGATTAGATTACTTTTAGAGAGAAGCCAAAAGCCGATTTCCTTCTCCTTTTAGTGGGTCCAAAACATATTAATGCCTCACAAGCTAGTATCAGTCTCTTGGACATGCTTTGCTTGTTATTATGTCTATACCCATGCATATAATTACTAAAACGTAGTGCCTCACAAGCCAATAGATGACAACTACTGATGTTAAATATTCTTTAAATTCCTTACTATTCTTAGTGATTCTATTGTTCAAGACCTCCCATCTTCTCACCTAGGTACTTTCAGCTACTTCAAGCGGTACTTCAATCGAATATGAGTACCTTTATGGTGCATATGAAAATACGAATTATACCAAGAACTTGAATCAAGTCGTATGGGATAGTGCAATGAATGACTAAAGCAATGAAAGTTGGTGTGAAAACAAAAGATGGTGCATAATGGCTCAAAAAATTAAATTATTTAAACTGCACCTTGCCCCTTTTGGGACATATCAGTACTTCTAAAAGTACCAATACTCGTTAGGAAACCAATTTAGTGGTTGATTCATCACAAGTTCACAACGTCATTCTGTTGTCAGCATATCTAATTTATTTTTTGTACTTATCACACAATGCATTATATATCTTTTGAGGCCAGCATTGCGAACTATGATCCAAATTCCTTTCACCTTTTCATGTTCTTCATGCGGAATCTGATATCTATTTTAAGATCTGTGTTTCATCTGGATGGTCCTTTCGTCCAATATGTGTTGAATTCCCTACTTGGTCGTTCCAATTATTGATTTTCCATCTCTTTGATTGGCATGGTTTTTAAGTTGACACATTTAATGTGGTGTTGTAAACTTTGACCCCCAGATATGGATAGGGATACGAATATGGGAAATAGAGATACGATTCAACATTTTATAAAATGTAGGAAATGGATATGGATACTATTATCCCATGCCATGCGATAAGACACAAGACTTCTATAAGTAAACTATTATAAAACATCAACTAGAGTTATCTTAATACGATTGAATTAATAATAAACCTAAAATAGCATTTGTAAGACATTACTCAACTTGTGGGAGCTCTGTTCTGCTCTCAGACTCTGAATAAATTAACCTAGAGAATGGCACTTATTGTATTGTGCAGATTGTGTAATGCCTCTTTTGCAGTTAATTCATTGCATTTTTTTATGACATAGGGTCTCCCCACCCCACTTTAGGACGGGACTAGACATAGGGTATCCCCACGCCACACCTACATAACAGGTTGCTTGTGTACGAAGCGTTCCTGAAAATGCAGATTTTATTGCCATTATCATGATGATTCCGCTTATTTATTGCCATTATCATGTCTACCCATGGTTTATTTTCACGTATTATGCTATGTTCGCATTTTAAAATATCCTTGAACTTCTGTGCTTGCTCTCTTGGTGCTATTAATTATAGTTATCTTTGAGGGAGCTCTGTTCTTCTCCTCAGACTCTGAATAAATTAACCTAGAGAATGGCACTTATCGGATTGTGTAATGCCTCTTTTGCAGTTAGTTCATTTCATTTTTTTGGATGACATAGGGTATCCCCACCCCACTTTAGGGTGGGAAGA